>NC_134583.1:10506000-11182500 GCF_037038515.1 Microtus pennsylvanicus | reverse complement strand
AGGGGATCTTTTCTCAATTGGGGTTTCCTCTTCTAAACTGATTCTAAGTGTGGCATGTTAACACCAAAACTAGCCATTACATGTATATGGGCATTTCGAGGAGTCACAACTGTTTCTAAAATGTAAGGGCCTTGTAACTCTGTTAAGGGGTTGTGTTCCATACATGGCTTATGAGTGCTTAGAAGTTTACCATGTATACCAGTTCCAATGCCCTTTTCAGAGCGGTCCTCTAAGCTCTGGGGGTGAAAGCCGTTATTGACTGAATATAGATATTACCTCCTAAAGGTTCAATATAAACAGTTTGTACCTATGAGAACATTATTGAGAAGAGCTATGGACCTTCAGAAGACATAGTCTCAGGAATTCTCCAAGGTGAATGCACTACATTGGACCTTACCCTGTTTGCCTGGATATGCTACCCCCACCAGAGGCACAAGCGAATGGGACCACCCAGGCCTGTATTTCAACCTACAGATCCCTAATTTAAAATAAATCTCTTTTACTTCCTTCAGCAGCCAGTGTCAGGTATTTAATTATTGTGGTGTCAAGCTGTATGCTAGAGGAAACTGGTAGGAAGGAGTCCTATCATTATTAAAACTATACGTGAAATTGTGCAGAAGCATTGGTGTAGAAAGAAGAGTTAAACAGATAATTCTGGTGGGGGCCCAAGAATTGGAATGCTGATAAGAGTTTAGATGGAAAGAATCTTGCTCATGCAGTTTTGGATAGAAATAAGAATTTTTATAGGAACTGGTACAAAGACTGTCCTTGTTACCCATGGCAAATTATGTGAACGCTTTTGATCCATGCTCTGCGATGTCCTGAAAGGCTGAGCTAAGGGCAATGCACTACCTTATTGGACAGAGCTATGAAGACAAAAAAAAAAAAAACATTTAGGATACAGCATAGGCATTTGCCAGATTTTAGACAAACTCATGGTGAGCATTATCAGCAACAAGAAACAAAGCAGAATTATTTAGAAAATTTGAAGTTGCCCAGAACAGGAATATCAAGGCCAGTTAAAGAATGACCAGAGAGGAGGCAATTATTAAAAGGATTGGTGCCTAAAAGTGAAGCTCAGCTTTCTTAATCAGGATAAAATGAAAAATGTCTCCAGGAAACCTAAGAAATCTGAAAGGCTATGACTGTCTCAGGCTCATATATGTGGAAATGGAAATTTGTTGCAAAGACTTTCAGGAACAGATTCTTTCAGGAAATTGTCCCGGGACATCCTACAAGCCCAGGATTGTCTGGAGATTGGGGATTTTTCTTGTTCAGTAAACAAAGTACTCTGGAATTGTCAACTTGATGTTGATTTTGCATGTGCATAGAAATTAAGAGGTATAGGAAAATAAAAGCTGTCCTTGAAATTTCAAAGACAAGGTGGGATACTCAATACAAGCTCAATACAACTCAATATAAACAATACACTAGTAGGGCAGGAGCCCTGCAAGGTGCTCCTGATGAGGGAAAACAGAATAAAGATGTAGGGGACGGCTTCTATAGAGACCATAGGACAGCAGAGTGGTCAGAGCATTCAATGTCTGGTGAAGAAAACAGCAGTGTATAGAACTAGTCCCAAATGGGCAATCTGGGCTTCCGTCAGCCCTGGGGAAAACACTTAAGCCCTTAGGGACATGTTTCTCATAAAAATGTGGCTTGAATTCCAGACAAGGATATATATATAATGTTTTCTTTATGTGTCTCAGTCTTGCTCTGAGCCAAAATCCTTCCTTATATATTCCTATCCCCTTTTGGAATAGTAGCCCTTGGCTCCTACCTATACCACCATTGTATTTGGGAAATACATTAACTCTCTAGCTTCTTTTCCTTCTCACTTTTTCCAGTCATAAAGGCTCACAGTTGACTCCGCCTCATGGAAAACTTCAGACTTGGCCTTCTAGCAGTTCTGAAATCACAGCCTGAGATGCCTGCTGATGGAATGAATATATTTTGCCTTGTGAGATTGACTTGAATATTTGATGGTTAGAGATGGAAAGTTTCAAACTTAGTATGAATAGAGTCTTCTAAAATCCAAGAACCTGTTAGTCAGAGACGCTGTATTGGGTTGCTATGAACATCCAGGAAGTGAGGCTTCTGGAGGTGTTTTATTCACTTGGGTTATGCTTTTAAATGAGACAACAGAACCTCAACGCTCCCCCACCCCACCTCCAGTTCCTCTTTCCTTCTTCTTTCTGGCTGGAAATATGAGTTCTTAGTTCAAGATATGATCTTGCCATGATGTGCTTCCCTTTTCAAAGGCCCATCCAACGTGTTACAGCTGTGGCATCGACTTCAGACCCTGGCACCATCATCCAAATTCCATTTTTATGTTCTTCCTACATAGCCCGTTTCACATGTGTCACTAAAGTGACTGATCTAGAGGCTTATGGACTACATACAATCTAATCAGTTGAATGGCACAAATAAAAGCATAATATTCATTAATAGCAAAATTTTAACAAATATGCAAAACCAGAGACACGTTAAGATTAGAGTTGTATCTGTTAATTTTAAAATTTAGCTAGACACTGCCTGACGCATATACACTTAATATAAAGATAATATTGATTACTATAAACAAATGAGAAGACCTTGTCTTGCAGACACTAAGAGAACAGTTCACTGGCAAAGCATTTATCTATAATTTGCATGCCTGCCCCTAAGTTCAGTTCCCAGTCCCTACTGTAGTAATATATTAATAATAATAATAATTTTTAAATAAAGAAATTTTTGAGGCACAAACTGTACTCAGATAAAATTAACATAACATGAAGTTTACATCATTCTTTCTCCAACTTACTAAATTGATTAAGAAATCTAGAGAGAAATTACGAGTAAGCCAATTAACCAGTAGGTCAAGACTCTGGGACACAGGGAACAAACAGTGACTCCACTGATTCTCTCGTAGGCCAGACACAAATGATTTGTAAATAACTCTTCCAGTCACGTGCTAACCCCAAACACAATCAAACTATCTGCCTTCAAAATAACTTAGCCTTTGTAATTCTCACTGCCTTCATGGGATAGCTTCTTCTTCATTTTGATTTTCCAATTATACCTGGAAAAGCCAAGCACATAAGAGGAAGGAAAAGGTTCTCTAAAACCAAATTTAAAAAAAGAAAATTGTCCCAGCCAATTCTGAAGCACAGATTCTCAAGTGGAAGTTTCACTGTGGAGTTCTCAAACACAACCCCAGCAAGGCCATGAGACTGAGTTTGCAAGAGAAAGGATTCAATTGAATTCAGGTTCAAAAGAAACCTTGGTACATCCCTTGACTCATTCTAAACTTGGCATACCTCTACCAGGTTAGCCCCGAGACAGCAGAGACCCAAGTTACAGCCCATATCCAGGCTGCATTTACTCAACACAATTTCACACTTTAACAAGACAGTCTGTCTTGCCAAGAACAAAGCCTGGAGAGAGCCTCAGCTCTGAACTGTTCACATCCTCACCCATCCACACTAGGGAATAATGCCTAGGCCCTGAAAGGAGATAGTGCAATGCACCTCAGCATTCACCACAATTATTAGAAATATACTAGTAGCAAATTGGAGACCAACAGTGCATAGCGAGTGGATTAGTTTAAATATGAAAAGCTAAGCTCTTTTTAGAACCTTTCATTTCCTGAAGTTTGTGGTGAGTCCCTCCAGTCTTTCTTACTTTTCGTCCTTTTAATGCAGGTAAGGGGAGATGTTTGTACGAGTGCTGGAGTTATTGTCAATTGCTTACAAGTGGTCTATAGGCTTATGTCTTTATGCACAACTCAAATATTATTTAGATATTGAGGACCTTGTTTGCTGCTTTATTTGTGAACAAATAGAGAATTATAAGAGTCAAATTAGCAAAAAGTAACCAATAGCATAAATATACTAAAAGAAAGCTTTCCTAAAAATGGAAGTTAGCATTCTAACAAGCAGAGGGAAAGGAGAATAGTTCAGAGGAAGAAGAAGAAGAAAGGAGAAGTGATATATAACATTTAGGATATTTGGAAAAGACACACAGAAATTATTATTTTAGGCTTACTTCAAAGGATATGCAATATATATTGTATATTATAGCTATAGATATTGTATATACAATTGATAATATATATTACATACACACATGTGATATATATATATATATATATATATATATATATATATATATGACTAGACTAGGTAGTTTCATGGGAAATAATGCCATAGACTATGTAGCAAAAAATCTAGAGACAAACATGGAAAATTTCACTTTAAGTTGTTGGTTAGAGGAATCAAGGAAACTTCCAAAAGAATATAGGCTATTGCTTTTTCTTGTTCTTGCCTCCCAGAACTTGAAGGTAGGACCCTATTGCTGAAAACACTGCACATTAGACACAGGACTTGGACGAATCAAACTGAAACTGACCCAGAAGCCACCTTCCTGAAGAATATCTCTCATCTTATTGGAAGGTATTTGTATAAACTGCCAGGGGACAAAAACAATCAATAATCCCAGCTGCAAAGCCCATAAACCACAACAATGATCATTAAGGCACGATAGGTCCAAGGGTGCACTTATATCTTGGGGACAGCCAACGACTGTCTGACTTAACTTATGACACACTCCATAAAGGGAAACATTCTTAGACGGTAAATCTAACAAATGAACAAATGACTGTTGATGGCACGGGCTCTAGAGGAGAAGCTACTGCTGGCGTTTGCTAAATGAGGACACTGTCTACTCGCAATCTAAATACTTGTCCTTCTGTTCACAGAGAACGGTAGCCCTCACCACACTTCTAAGAAGCTTATGTCACAGCAGAGTCCATTGCAGAAACCCATAACAGATCAAAATGTAGAGAACGACTGACTGAGGAAATATTCAACCCCAGTGGATACATTTATAGTATAACTTCTACATCTAAAGCTCAGAAAATGTCACCAAAGAGGGTCCAGAATGTGTGTAGCCAGAGGACCAGGATGTCTCCTGTGACACAGTGTCCTCTCCATATGACAAAATGGCTATACCCATAAGATCTCAGAAATATGATTGCATAAACAAGATCTACACAATGACAACATCAGTGGACATACCAACATGGATGGAGAACATCTCACAAAACTCTACCCCTAGTGGTTACTGAAAGAGAGAGTCAGTTTTTCTCCAAGGATACATATGTATGTACATATGTATGTATTTATGTATGTATATGTGTATTAGCCATGCATGAGTCATAGATAGATAGCTATAGATATAAAGCAATAGAGATATAATTAAAGAGGTCATTAATTTGAGAGAGATATAACATAAGATTTATAATATTAAAATGATACAAATACAGTGCTTATGTATGAAAGCCTTAATTTTTCAATATTTAAATAATAAGTATTTAAAATATCATGGTGAATGTGCATGTGTGTATGGGAAGGAGAATAGAGACACAGAAAGAACAATCCCATTTACATTTATATATATGCACACATGTGTATGTGTGATGAAATAGTTTGTGATATAAGGTAATAATAAAGCTAAAATTGTGATGCAAAAAAGTATCAAGTTTATGCAGAATATTTCAATCAAAAAATCTTTAGGAAAAATTATTTTTGTTGTAGCATAGCCTTACTCAAATGATTAAATAATTATCAACTGTTCCATATAGATCTAAATTATAATTAAAATAGCTGAATAAAGGAATTTAAAGTCATAACCTACTTCTTAGGGGAGTAAGTTTTTAGTTAGTTCCCAAATGTTTGTGGGATAACAAAAGATGTCATATGAATAAACTTAATTTATGGACTTTATAGTCCAGAATTTATAACTATGATAATGACCTTAAGTCTTCTTTGACTCTTTTCTCTATTATCTGAATAGAAACACCTCACTCCTGTCTCCTCTGTAGATTTTTCACTTCTCCAATTCAATCCAGTGGATTTTTGTAGTTTCCAGACTGGTGAATGCTAGATTTTCATTTACAAGCCCCTGGTATGACGAAGAAATTGCAAAGAAAGAAAAAGTGAAATTTCCATAAGTGTGGTGGCCCACAGAAGTCGGTCAGTTCCTCCTGGTCTGAAGGGCAGAGAGCTTAAGCCTACTCTTGCTCTCAACGTTATGGATAAGAAGTCTGACTTAAAGAGTGTCTACAAACAGGAGATCTTGACCTAGAATGTGGTTACTCGGTGTTTTAGGCATTGAGGTGGCCCACAGAAGTGGATCCATTCCACCCTGACCAAAGGTTGGAGAACTCAAGCCTATTCCTGTTCCTTCAAGGATATGACAGGAAGTTTGACCCAGGGTTTTTGTCTAAGTACGGTCATTACATATCCTGCCTATGCAACAGAATACTTAACTGAGGATATAGTTGCTTGATGATTCAAGTTTTGAGGCAGGTAATGGCTCTGTTCAATGTATCATGTTAGGGTTTCTTTTGCCTTCTTTTCCATCTTTTTGGATTGGGATATACAATCATATGGAAAATAAATGCAAGCGTATTCACTACTTACCGGATTGCCCTCCCATTTTAATCCCACATGTCTGTATTTCTCTTGTATCTCTGTTCATCCTACCTAATTTTTCTAATCCACAGTCCCCTAGCCTGGAATGTGCGAACACTGCTGAGGCTGGACCCTGACAGATGTTGACCCAACATGTGACTACAACACATAAAAAGAAAATAAATAAAGACTATCTTTTTCTGATAAGAAAAGAGCACCATTTTTTTTCAAAACAAAAAGCTTAGTATTGGTACTATGTGTTGTCACATAACCTTTTAAATAAGCTGCAATATAAATAATTTTTAATAAAAATAAATGGAGTTACTATGGTTACATTATGTCTCTCTGATGGCAGGCAATGTCTTCAATTGGTTGCAGTAAAGTAGCTAAAGGCTCTACTACACCCGGAGCTGTGTAACTGTTCACAGGAGGTACCTTCCCCTATTCGTGCCTTACCTTGTGATGTTGAAATCCTGCAGAATTATCATTCCACCTTACAACAACTTTTGGATGTCTACCCACATTGGTACTTATTTATCTGAATGTTTGCTTCTTGCCTGGATTTTGAAACTGTATATTCATATACCCTGTGCCCCTAACTGCCTTGCTCTCTGAGATGGCCATCAAATAACTAAGAGGTCAAATGCATTTTACTCTTTTCAAAATATATTCATAAAATTTGTAAAATGAAGCCTAAAGTTTTGTAGACCATTTTCTCTGCCCTTGAAAATTTCCTATCACAACCACTCTAGACACATTCACCTTTTCGTGGTCCTGTCACAATACCATTCATAAAAAACATTTTTATATGACCCTATCAGTTACAGTTGGTGTCCATCCTCTTCAAACCCCAATTTAATACCCTTTCTTGCTTTAAACTCCCCATGCATCTAAGGACAGATTGGTTCTGAATTTTTCTACCTATTTACTTACAAAATCTTAACTTGAGCCTCAACTGCATCCTCTCTCATCATATAGTTAAGATGTTTTAGAATACTGATGACTTTGTCCTGATATCAGTTTGCTCTTCTCTACAGACAGAACATTGTGGATGAGATGCATTATGGCAAGGTAAACAACAGGGGCTAGAGAATAAGATAACACGAGTTCAAATTATGGATCAAGTGTTTAGTAGAGTGCAATACTGAAGATGCAGATACTTTCTTTAAGCCTTGGATGTGATCCTAGTGAATTGCGCACATTTATAGCACCTATATTTTAGGATTTCTTTAAGGATTCATTCACAATTTGAGTGAATTTTCTGGGTATGGAGCTCTCCATGTTGGAACTCAAGATCAAAAGAGTTTTTGAAATCTTTCTTTTTTTCATGTATTATGTGGGATATACAGTATAGAAAAAGATGGTACCTGTCTACAACCCAAGCAGGGTTATTACAAGAATTGAATGATGACATACAGACCATCGATACTTTAAACTTAACTTTTAATGGCTTAAAAAATTAACAATTAACAATACTGCTGCTACATTCATTTTTCACATTTTTATTAGAGAACCAATCAATGACAGAACCTACTCTAGAGGTAGAGGCACGATGAGATTGTGACATCCAGAAGTTTAAACATAACAAAGAGCAAACAATGATTTAAATAACAAGGCAAAAAGAGAGGGAGCTGGGATACTGAGAATGCTTAGAAAAGAAAGCTGGGTCATATGACACAAAGCCAGTCAAGAATAGGAGGTTACAGTAAAACATTTTTGACATTTTTTTTACAGTTTTTTAGGATTGTTTTCAAATAATCAGAGAGGTAGATTTATTCTAAACAGATCAAGAAACCTCACAGAAGCATGAGAAATAAGAGACTGGGACAAATACCACACACACACACACACACACACACATGAACACTCACACACATACATGCATACATACACACAGTAACATGAACACACACATATACACAAACACATGAACACTCACAGATACATGAACACACACACGAACACACACATACACACATACATACACACAGGGAAACATGAACACACATATACATACAAACACATGAACACAGACACGTGAACATACACATGAACACACACACACAAATAAGCTGACATTTCTGCCACTATATGTGCACTTTGCTTGAGATGGAGAATTAGCAAATGTTTTAAGGAGTAGCAATCTCAAGCAGTTTCCTTTATAGAATGATGAGCACTACAGTGGTGTGCAGAATGAAAAGGCTACACACAGAAAAAGAAGATGAAAATATTGCACCTCAAGCAAAATGGCCATATTTAGGAAGCGTTCAGCAAATGTTAGTTTGTTTAAACCAGTAACTTTTACAATTCATGTCACTCGAGTCCAAGGCAGAATCTCTGCATTATTTTATTACTTTAGAATTGGCCCACAATATAGTTGTGAATGCACAAATATGTAAGGTGCATTTGTTGATATCCAGCATTATTTGGCATTTTACAAATGACATGAGTGGGTAAAATTATATACTGTAACATAATTCTGCTCTTTATTATGGCTAAGTCAAATTCCATTAAGTATATCTATAATATTCCCTATATCCATTCTATCTCATTTTCAGGAAAGTAGATGCAGCTAACAAACATCAAATTATACTAAATCAGTCAGATTCAGAAAGACAAATATCACATTTTTGCCATTTGTGGATCCTAGATTCTGTGTGGATACATAGGCTCATATGCATATATAGAGAGGAAGGGACTATCTAGATGAATGAATTGAAATAGCAGAAGGAAGATGGAGAAAAAAAGTGTGGGGTGAATATAGTCAAAATACATGATATACTTATATAAAAATGCTGTTATAAATTGAATATAGACAATGATACACATATAAAAAGTCCCATTAAAAGTGATTAAATATTATCTTAGTCTTCCAGAACTCTCCAAACTACCAAAATAATATAACAATAAGCATAAATACATAACAATAAATAATAATTTTAAAACTTTAGAAATACTCTGAAATATCTTCTGAGAAACAGAGTTTCTTAGAGCCTGGGACAGTGAAGAAATTTGGCTAGTCTGAGGTAATATTAAAAAATTTACAAAAACTATTTCTATTTTATGGTTTCTCTTATCACAATGAAAATTTGGACAGGTGAACTCAGTGTCAGCGTTGAGACAACATTAAGTAACTGCTGCTGCCACTGGCGTTTTAAAAACAAGCATCAGGATAAACATAGTTGGATATTTCTTGATCAATTATCCTAGTCACTTCAAAATACCAATTAGCCCTGGTAAATGTTAATAATATAAGCAATAAAGAACAGATGGCCAAATGATCCCCAAACAGCTGCTATTTCCCTGTCAAAATCAAAGATGTGAGCCATGTTTCTAAACAAGGCCCAACCTGAGAAACCACGCCGATGCAATTTCCTGCTCGAGGCCCATGCCGTATATCTTGAATCTAAAGCTGCTTAAAGGCATTTACAGGCACAAGGGCCATAATGGCGCTGATGATCTCCCCAGTGAGGAGCGGTCTGAGATAACAGGCAGGTCACCTTCTGCAGGCCTGCCAGCGAACTTGGGGGATAATCTCTCCAAAGCTCAGGATAAGCTGCCTGGCATCATTCAGTTCTCTGCTCTCCGGATCTTCAAGAGCTTAGGAACCAAGCTGAAGAGAACACTTAATCTAAATGCACTCTACTGTTCCACACAAATGGGATCCACGCCATTATCAAAGACAAAAGGAGGATTTCCTTGAGTTTATCTGGAAAGGCTGCTTAGGCCTCACATATTACCTGCTCTGTTTTGATTTTCACCTTCTTGCCAGACCCACATCTTGCTCTTGTGCAAATGGAAAGAAAGCAGAGAAGGTAGCTAGCAAATGGATTTACAACAAAAATATTCAGTATATATCATCCCTATGGTGCCTTTTGTAACGTTATTTACATGCATCTACCATAGATAGCAGAATATTTATTTGGAATTGCTTATAATTTACAAATGAAACTTTCAAATGACACAACAGACCTGATGTTTAAGTAAAAATTCCTATAGAGAACATGCTGTGTGTTTAGATGAGCAAGGACTTTAGGCTCATGTTTTACTCAAAGAAAATACCACATTTCAGGTGTATGACTCTGACTGACAACAGAGATAGACACCCGGGGAGGCTCTTTTATTGACATCGGTTTGGATCTGAAGCAAACATAGGCTCAGGCTAAGTTAGCGAAGCAGCTTGGGGAACGTGAGATTTCTGGTGGCGGAGCAATAGTGCCCACAGTGAGAGAACTTGATGTAAGCTCCAATAATTTAGGAAACTCCTCTCTGAGGACCACAGGGAAAGGGCTGACTCATGCACTCAGGCTAGAAGTAGTCAGTACAGGGACCAGAGGAGAGGAGCAAGGCTGTGGAGTGGACTTTGTTTTCCTAACGCCATAAACCATCCAGCTTGCTTTCATTCCCCGTTTGCCTTCTGGCCTGTCCCTTCTTGAGACACATTGCAAATGTTGTATAAATCAGTGAATCATACACTAAACTCAGTTCCGTCTCTTACACCTTATGATCAGAACACTTCTCCAGTTTCTCGTGAAGTTTTGCTTGGACATGTTGCTTGCTTGAGTTCTCTGCAACAGAAACCAATATATAGGCATCTTCCAGGCCTACTCCTAATCTGTATGAGGTATCCCCGTGTCTTTCCCGCTTTGAACTTTCTGATCCAGACAAGCATGGCCATGTTGACAGGCAAGCTCTGGGCGTTAGTGGAGACCTGGGTCCTGACTCACTTGGTAGAGTAGCTCTAGCTCTCTCTGGTTCTCATTCTTCTCACTCTCCTTCTGTGACGCTTGCTCTAGAAGCTCTTCTTGTCCCTGAAGTTCTGTCTTGGTATGGTTTCAACTGATTGTGAGTCTTCAGTGTAATCTCTCCACTCAGGTGATAGACACTCGCTGCTAAGGCCTTGGAAGTTCCTACTGGTCATGAGTCACCAGGGTTTTAGTTCAAAATCTGAAGTAAACAGGACAGCATTCATAGACAGCTGACTCCATATCCAATCATACACAAAGCTTTCCCTGCCTGCTCCACTGACTCCGCCTAGTCCTGCCAGTTCAATTGCCCTGGCGATATAGATTGGATATGAAATGTTCCCCCAACAGGATCATGGGCTTAGAAAATGGACACATTGACAGCGAGTTTACTGTGAGATTGTGTCTCTATGTAATATCAGAAGTTACCCCCATAAAGTCCCATCAACATGACTGTCTAAACATGAGCTGAACAAAGAATAGCAATAGACATACCTAAGTGGACAGGAATAGCTTCCGCAACTTTGCACCAAGAACCACAGGCAACGGAAGAATGCTGAGAGCAGAAAAATAGTTTTCTTTAGGAAAGGAAACATGATTTGTTTATCTAATACCAAATGGTCAGATGTGAAAACATAAACAAAAATAACATTATACAGACTGAACAGGTTATTTTTAGGGATATATGTTAATTCAAAATTATTATAAAATATTAATATGTAATATATATTATATACTAATAACAATAATGAAAAAAGCAAGGAGGGAATTTATGGAAGGGTTTAAAGGGGAAAAGGGAAGGAGAAATGATATAATTATACTATAATCTCAAAATTTAAAAAAAACTACGATTTATTTAGGAAGGTATATATTTTTAGCTGGAAATTTATTAGAACCACTTAAAATATTTATAAGTTCAGGACAAAAAAGCAGGGACTTAAAAGTATTATTCATTTAAAACATAAATAAAGCAGGCTATAAACACTGTCTTCAATTGGAAATACAAAAATGTGGCTGTTTAAAGACATAAAATCAATAACTTTAGTGTAATTTCCACCTGTGATTTAAGTTTATTGTAATGAAAAAGCAAGGAGTGATTTCTGATACTCAGGAAAGAATAAAGAAGATCCAGAGGTAAGATTTTAGAAGGCACTTTGACAATGTTGCCATTCTGATTTGAAAAGCAACAAAATGATGTCTTTGTGTGCATATTTTGTTAAAGAAATACATTACCAATACTACCCACTCACATTTTACAGGTCAATTTGTATCACGTACATAATCCTTAAAATCATGCATTTACATACTAATACTATAATTTTTTATCAGGAAAACCTGTAGCTAAGTTACAGAAGCAATGCAGGTCATGAATTGCTAAAATAAAACTATAAATCTTTCACAGTCAATTAAAATAATAAAAGTTTAAGCATGCAATTTATTATGAAAATACTATTTTTGTAATCATGAGGGAAGTTTCAGTAAAAATTTCAATAGTATCGATTACGAGACAAATTTTTAAAATCGTGTCTATTGTATATAGATTCTCTATTTAACAAATGATTGTCCAGTTGAAAATGTCTAAAGTTATCCGAATTTTACTTTTCTACTTTTTGTGTATTCTCACATTTGTGCAAGAGACATGGTTCGATTAACAATTTTCCATAGAACCTTTGTGCTTACGTTTCCAAATCGGAACAAGGTCTAGGAAGTAAAAGAACAATGAGAAAAGCTCTCATTTTAGGTATCTTTAAGATTGGCTTGGGAAAATTCTTCTAAATTGTATACTTTTGATGTCTCTGCTTTCAAGTCAGCTCAGACTCTGGAGCTCGGGTCTAAATGCAAGGACACTGGATACCTCTATTTCAAAGCCTTTCATTCCTCAGGATGAGGTGTTCAGTTTTTGAAATGTAACATTCCAATTCCCTTATGATCAAATGGTTTTTGAAAAAGAACAGAAGCTTCTTCAGCATTATAATAATCAAAAAAAAGAAATAAAAGAAAAGAAAAAATGAAGAAGAAAAAGAAACAACTACAAAAGAATAGGTGCATGCTTAACCAACACTAAAAGGCAAAAGGACACATTCCAAATGGTTCTATTCAAGGACAAAAATCAACAGAAAAACCCATAGCAGGTCTAAACACCTCATGAAAAGGAGGATCCCAGAGTAAAAGAACTGTTGGTTATGTAAACTTTACAACCTAGTGAATTGAATATAAAGATATATAACTATATAGAAAGGGGAACTGAACAAGCAAAACTAATAAGGTTTTCTTTATTTTTCTGTTAAAGGATGATAAAATACCAAATTTCATTTAAAATACTACAAACTTTAGATAAGCAACAATTAGTAAGAAAAAAAGTCTGTTTAGGCCTGTGTATATACATGCACATACCTACATAATATGCAGAATTATACTTCACCAAGTAGAAGATGATTAGTGAATTCACTGTCCATCAGTACATTTACTTTATGCAGCAAGTGTTTGCCATCCTATGAACCATGGTGGTGAGGGCACTCATACTCTACCTCAATAAAGGCAGCATGGAAATCCAAGTATGTATATTCTACAGAAATCTTGTAAAGGGAAAGGGGTCATCAAATTTGCTGGCATCAAATTTTCTTTCTTTAACTATTATAATTTTTGATCTCTGTATTGAATTGCATTCCAAACGATTTTTAAATAGCTCTTAATTATTGTCGAGTGTCATACAAGTATTTTGAACTTACCTTGACAACCACTCCCTTTACAACCTTCTCAACCTTCTTTCCCAACGTTGAGAGTGCTTCTTTTCTGCTTTCTGCTTTGAGTCTGGTTTGCATTGCTCAGTTAGTCTTTGTGTTGGATCCTTAACTGGTGTGTGGTCAGTCTACCTGGAGTCACACCCCTAAAAATTACTGAATCTCTCTCCTAGCATCTACCTAAAAAAAAACATAGCTACCTTCCTCCACTTTACGCTAGGAGTCCGTCTGACTAGAATGTGTGCAAATCATGTGTATGCATTCATAATTGCTAAAGTTCAACTGAGCATCTGCTTTGCTGTATCCGGGAGGCACTGTTTCTTTAAAGTTATCTGTCTCTGCTTGCTCTTACAGTCTTTACTCTCCCCTCTTCCACAAAGGTCCCTGAACCTTGACGTGAGACATCAGTGTGCAACTTTTGATTAAACACCCAGAGTCTTTTATTCTCTCCACACTAACCAGTTGGGAGACTCTGTGTTAATTGCCATCTACTACAAGGCGAAGCTTCTCTGATGAGGGTTGAAATGCCCTGATGTCTGGGTATAGCAATAAGTCATTAGGAGTCAGTTTAATACTATGTCCATTTAGCAGTATAATAGCAGCAGGTTGTTCCCTAGGAACTAGGACCTATCTAGTCACAGGTTCTTAGGCCCTTTAATAATGCCAGGTGTGAGTTCTAATTCATGAAGCAAGCCTTTCATCTAGTAGGAAAATGGAGGACTACTGCCATAGCTTTGTGCCACTATTGCACTGGAGGGCCTATCTTCTCAGACCAGTCACTGAAGTTTGAGGCTTACTTTTCTTCTCTAGCAGTTTGAATACTACTACCTAGCACCATGAATTCTAGTCAGTAGCAATGAGGTTTGCAGGTGTGTATGAACTTAATGTCTCTATAGTCTGTGATTCAAGCATATGGTTCAATACTAGAATCACAATGGAGTTTTACTATCAAATACTGAAGAGTAGCCAGAATTGTTGGAAACCACCTAAAAAGCTTGGCAGTCTATATGAGCCCATTGGCCACACGTTCTAAGAAGTATGTCTATGGGTGTGTATCTGACTGTATATGTGGGTGTGTGTATTTTATGAAGTTTCTGTAGTAGTAGGTTTCTAAAAGATCTTTGAGAAAGACCTTTAATGTTAATTATCCTGCCCCATCTTCCCCCATTTATCCCACTCTCCCATACTTCACTGGAATTTAACTCTTTTTCTTCCTCTTTATTCAGTCATTAAAAAATGAAATTATTAAATTTGCAAAAAAATGGAAAGAGCTAGCAACAACCATCCTTAGCAAAGTAACCTGGACACAGAAAGACAACCCTCACATTTTTTCTCTCATTTCTCAGGGTCAATTTAGAATCTTCTGATGTATGTTTGATTGAGAAGACCCATAGAGGTCAGAAATTTGTTAAAAGCTATTGAGGGGAAAAGAATTCAAGGAGAAGGAGATAGAAAACAGTCCACAGTCCTAGAAAGAGCTAAAGGGGAACAATGAACCAAATGACTATTAATTAAGTTATCGTCTGCTTTTCTAGTTACTGTGACAAAATACTGAGAAGGAGAAAACCTTCCTGTGGCCTGCAGATTAAAGAGACACAGTGCCTCCCAGCAGGCAAGGGATGGCAGGAGAAGGTGTGTGATGGTCACACAGCATCTGCACTGAGGAAACAAAGAGGAGTGGAGGTGGGGACATACCAGAAAACATAAAGGTTAAGCTGCAGTCACTCACTTCCTCCAGCAAGGTTTTATTTTCTAAAGAGTCCATGACCTTCCCAAACAACACTACCACCTGGGGCCAAGTGTTCAAACACACGAGACTGCCTGCAGAGGGCATTTTGCATTCAAAGCACAACAATTACCTATAAGAGTTCGTGCTTCATAAATTAGTGCACAATAAATTTTAAAACCAAGAAAACACAAAATAACAGAAACAAAATCTAGATACTTGACTTACAAGGAGAAAGGCTAGGGAAAAGGAAGTTAATGTAATATGTATGGCTACAGTAAGTCAACACTGTAACATCATACATTTAACAGTTATATAAACATAAGAAAGTTTTATAAATGACATATTACGTAAAAGTGTATTCGTGTATCTTTACTTTCTCTCCACATAATTGATAATCAGTCTTGTAATGCATCACCATATGCCTGCATATTTATGAAAAAGAATAGAGACATGTAATAAACGCATGAGTCAAATTATGTTTTTCAGGATGAGTACAAGCTAGTGAAGGTGGTTGAATCACCTTGTCAGTCTGAAACAGACCAGAGCATTTTATATATAATATGCACACTTATGTATAACTTGGAAAAAATTATACATTTTATTTACTAAATTCCAATAGTCCTGAAAAAAATTTTTTTTCAGTAGAATTTGGGCTAAGGACATAGCTCAGTGGTAGAATAATTGTCTACTATGTAAGAGGCCTTCAGATCAATATTTAGCACTGAAAATAGAAGTATACCTATTATGATTGTTACAAAGAAATTGACAAGCTGAAAGTAATTGCAAGTGATCTGACATTGTCCACCCCACAGAGGCTGGTGCCCTGTTCTTTAATACATGATTGAGTGCCTGTTGCCAAGTAGTCCATGTATTGGTAGAAACACAGTCTTTTGATTCATTAGCTTCATTGTTAAAAATATCTACAGGGAAGTAGAACTCTAATTTAGTAGAATATAATTTACAAAGAAACACATTTACACTCTTGGAGTTAGCTTCTTCCGTGGTTCCTGTTTATGAAACAACAGACGCTGTCCCTTCCACATTGGATTGTCAGTTCAACTCAGATATATATTCCCTGCATAGACTTTCTCGCATTAACACTACTCTCCAAATCCTCAAGTTTGATATGCCCTTTCAAAAATTCAATCTTCTTAAAACGGTCAACTATCAAAATCTCTTTGACAAAGTTTTCAGTTATGATTATCCCCGCTTAAAACAATAATAAGACCACTCTTCATATGGATTTGTCTTCACTGTTTGCCAAAAAGCTCCTGGTGTTAAACTATAGAATAAATAACAACTCTTTATAGTAGAAGTGTCATGAAGTACGCATTCATCACTGAAAAGCATTTATCATGTGAGTCTATATTTGTGCTCAAGTCCCTGTGTGTGACTGTGCATATGTGTTTGTGTGTGTGCTCTGTATGTGCATGTGTATATGTGTGTATGTGTGTGTGTTTGTGTAGTCCAGAAGTTGGCTTTCAATGCTATCTATTTTCATATTTGTTTACTTGGTTTGAAGACAAGATATCCCATTGGTCTGGTAAAAGCAAATTTGGCCAGACTGGTAGACTTATCTCTCTCTGCTTCCCTATTACAAGATCCTATATCATGCCTGGCTTTCAACAAGACTTCTGGGTATTGAACTCTGGGTTCCATGCTTGTACTTGCAAGCTGAGCTTTCGCCCTAGCCCAAGAAGCATTCTTAACTTAACTTGCCTTATTTGTTTTATTTTTTTATTTATTAAAAATTTCCACCTCCTCCCCTCATCCCAATTCCTTCCCACTTCCCCTACTCCCCCTCCCCCTCCAGTCTGAAGAGCAGTCAGGGTTCCCTGCCCTGTGGGAAGTCCAAGGTCCTCCCCACTCCATCCAGGTCTAGGAAGGTGAGCATTCAAACAGACTAGGCTCCCACAAAGCCAGCGAATGCAGTAGGATCAAAACCCAGTGCCATTTTCCTTGGCTTCTCAGTCAGCCCTCATTGTCAGCCATGTTCAGAGAGTCTGGTTTGATCACATGCTCCATCAGTCCCAGTCCAGCTGGCCTTGGTGAGCTCCCATTAAATCAGTCCTACCGTCTCCATGGGTGGACGCACCCTTCGCTGTCCTGACTTCCTTGCTCATGTTCTCTCTTCTTCTGCTCTTCATTTGGACCTTGGGAGCTCAGTCCAGTGCCCCAATGTGGGTCTCAGTTTCTATCTCCATGTATCACCAGATGAAGGTGCTATGGTGATATGCAAGGCCTTATTTGTTTTAAACACAAATTTCTTATCATGCTTTGACCAAGCATATACTGAGATGAATGGTTTTAATAATATGAATAAGAGCTTAAAACACTTAGCACTCATTATTATAAGAATTAAACTTTTAACCTCCAAAACTTAATTTATAGTAAAAATGGTAAATGAACATTAAAACTTAAAAATATAAAAGAGGACTCCTTTGTTATAAAATTGCAGAGGAACTTAATTCATTGGAAAAAAGAAAAGTTGTAAAATTCATAAAGTATTTAAGAAACATTTGTTTATGTGTTTAAATGAATAACAAAAGTATTGGCTCACTATGGTATTTGCCTTTCATTTGACATATAGAATTGTTTAGCATATAATTTCAATATTGGTACATCCTGACAATTATACCCTTTAATATTATCTCCATCCTAATTCATACTATAAATATCAACTTTTAGAAAGTGCAAAGTTACTTTTAGTTTTCCCTTGATTAGTATATACACAAAATTATTTAAAACACATTAATCTGAACAATTTATGTTCTAATTTATTCATCTTTTGTTTATTCATAAAGTTAATCTATTATAAAATATCCAGTCAATACTAACAGTTTAACAAGCTGTAATGGTATGGGTATATGTGATTATACAAATGTAAAGTCAGATTTTCTAATATCAAAGAATTCAACCTGATTAAAAAAAAGTTGAGAGAATGAGTATAATAAGGGCTTCATTCCTCACTTTCCCAAGCTCTACCTCATGCATGGACTCCTTGGCATGGGTTTCAGGAGGAGATAAAAGGGGAAGACTCGAGAGCTCTGGGAAGATGACCAAGGAGAAGCCTCAAGAATGGCTTTGCTCTTCCAGATGAGGTGGGTTTTCTAATAAGTACAATGAAGATGTTAGCAGAGGAAGGTCATCTGGCACCATTTAAAGGTCACCACAAGCAAATTAAAGTTTCGTGGCAACAGGACAAGAAACCTATGTTTTCCATTAGGCTTGGGCAATTATAGAAGAGACCAAAAAGGGGAATGGACAGTACCTGAGGAAACTAGCCTAAAAGCCGTTCTGATCACAGTGGACATCCAATGCAGTAACCACTGTTCCACTGCTATGAGGAGACATCAGGACCAAAGCAACAATTATAAGGAAAATACAATTAATTTGGAACTTACTTATTGTTACAGGTGTACAGTCCATTATCATCATGACACGAAGCATTGTCGCATAAAGAAAGATGCTGAAATGCTAGCTGAGAAGAACATCCTAATCCATAGGCAGAGAGAGAGACTCTGGGCATGGCATGAGCTTTTGAAACCTCAAAGGCCACCTCCAGTGACATACTTCATCCAGCAAGGCGACACCTCTAATCCTTCTGATGCCTTCAAATAGTGCCACCCCCTTGTGACTAAGAATTCAAATACATGAGTCTATGGGGTAGGAGGGCATTCTTATTCAAACCACCATAGCATCCTCCTGCTGTTCAAATATCTCACTAAAGGATGTGGTCAGGGAAAAAGGCACCACACGAGTCCAAGAGGCAACTGAAGAATTTAAACCTGAGAATATTGAAAAACGTGGACAAACTAAAAGGAGAAACCTTAGAAAATTAAGTTGTCTGTCATGCAGACTGAGCTCCATAAATTGGAAAAGCAAATTGAAATAAAGCAAGCTGTACTGTTATACATCAGAGTTTGTAGCGTGAATGTTAGAGCTGCTGCACATGAAAGACATTATATGTCCGTCAGGCTGGAGAGTCTGAGTTTATCCTGAAGGCAATGAGAGGCAATTGGAGAGCTTCAAATAGAAAACGGAGAGGAGACGATTTGAATGTTACAGAATACATTCCAGCAGCAGTGTGGAGAATGGATTGATAAATTAAGGAAAAGAGATGTGGAAAATCCAGGGAAGGTAGCATGACAAGGAGACTCCTGACCTACTCGTAGAAATAAGTGGTACAGAACAGGCCTGCTCTGCGACAGCACAGAATGACGTGAGAACACTCACCCAGAAGACAGTTCTTGGCCCCTCTGTTCTCTCTAAATCACTATAGAAAGATTCTGACCTCAATGCTACAACTGACACTCCGGATAAATCACGGTGCTGTTTCCACATTGGCCTTGAAGTTCCTGGACTTAGTCACTCACTAGCACACTTTTTTTCATTTTACTTAGAAGGTGCTTATTCCCTCTGGGAAGGTGCTTAGTTACTACCTGTATATGATAATGCCATTTTGCATACATTTCATAAGTTATATATGTTTATCACCTACCATACCCAAAGCTGGGTACATATTATTCCCAAATAGAACCTTACAATTTAAAACTAAATGGGTGGAGGGGGAGACAGTGAGATGGCTCAGCAGATAAACGCACTTGCAATCAAACCCAAGAATCTGAAATCAATCACAGAGACCAAAATGGTGGAGGGAGATACCTGAGTTCCTCTAGTGTTCTTCTAATATCCACATGAGAGCCAGGGCCAAATATGTAGACACACACACACATAAATTTTAAAACATGGGTAAGTGTGGTGGTTTGTCTAACAATGGCTTCACTCATATGTTTGGATTCTTGGTTCCCAGTTAGTGCAACTGTTTGGGAAGTCCAAGGAGGTGTAACCTTGTTGGAGTAGGTGTGGCCTTGAGAGAGAAGGTGTGTCAGTAGTGATGGGTTTGAGGTTTTAAAAGCTCCCTGTAAGTACAGTATCTCTCTCCCCCTCTCCTTTGTACCCCACCCACTACCTGCCTGTTGATCAGGATGTAAATGTTTAGTTGTTGCTCAAGCTCCATGCCTGTCTACTTCTCACCATAATGATCATGGATGAATCCTTTAAAACTATAAACAAGCCCCCAGTTAAATGCTTTCTTTCCAAAGAGATACCTTGGACATGGAGTCTTCTCACAGCAATAGGATAGTAACTAAGAGAGCAGGTGAACCATACACCAAGCAGGCTTTGTTGGGCAACACATTCTGGACATGATTTGGAAAGGAATGAAGAAAACTCAATAGCTGAAAAAGAAATAATAAGACATTGGAAGGGTGGTTTTGAAAGGAGCTGGGATAAGAGGGTAAATACGTTAAAAATAGACTGTAGGAAATTCTCAAAAGAATTAGTAAAAGTATCATGAGTATAATTTTAAAGATCATTGGAATTTATTGATTGGATACATACTTCTGTCCCTAAAGCTTCCTGACACTCATTTACAACATTAGGGCAGAGTGAAGAAAGTGCCATCTTGGAGAGTAAAACATTTTAATTCCAACCCTGCCTGTAGATCCTATCAGCTCTGTCAGCATTATGATCTTCTTAGCAAGTCTGTATATCTGTGGTACCACCATTATCTTTAGAAGTAGATGCCTGGGGACTTCCTCATCAGTCCACATAGGCCATACAACGTGGGATCCAGTACAGAGAAAGCATATAGGAGCTAAGAATTGACTGTGCAGAGTCATGATGTCTCATAAATGAGTATAAGCTTAACTTTCATTTGGTACTGAGGAATTTGTATAAAATTTTGTTCTGTGCTTCTTTATATATTTTAATAAAGTGAACTTCCTACTAAAATCCACACTTGCTTAATGTAATGCAGGGGAAAGGGGAGTCATTTATACTACGGGTGTGGGGATGTAAACTATGGACATCAGAGTGGATGTGTTCAAATAGCTAAAGGTAGAACTAGCACATGATCCAGCCATACCACCCTTAGGTGTATACCCAAAGAAACGCTACTCCCAGCAAGAATGATACTTACACAGCCACTTTCATAGTTACTTTAATCATAGTAGGTATGGCGAGGACCAGCCTAGTTCTCCACCAACTGAGGAAAGGACAAGAAGTGAACTTCTATTAGGCGCTAAAGAAAAATGAAATTTATAGAAAAGAGATGGAACTGTAAATACACTGAGGCAACTCGGTCCTAGAAGAAAAGCTGTATATTCTCTTCTACAGGCATATATGAGAATCAATGTTTACATTTCTGTGTTAAATTGGAGTGAGGATCTGTGAGAGTTGGAGTGAGAGATCAGAAAGGATGGAAATTTCTGTGAGAGGATGGCGAACAGCTCTGATTATAAGGGGATAGAAGCAAACACCAGTGAGGAGGGAGAACGGCTGTAGCTGTGGGGGAACAGAAGAAAACACCCGTGAGGGGGTGAGAGCAGCTCTGAAGGGGAGGTTTAATAAGTGCTTGCAATCACAGAATCTGGAAACACCAGGGAAGGCAACCTATATATGGACATGTGAGAAGCAGAGAGAAAAGGTAGTTGCAGAAGGGTCAATCAAAAACTAAGGATCTCTTAGAAAGCCATATAAAAACTTGTCAGTTTATAAGCTAACCAAAACATATGAGAAGGTAAAACTGGAGGTGGTCGGCATGGGTGGACAGGGCTGCTGCTCCAAGTCACAGGCCCTCACACCCAAATCTCAGCACCAGGCACAGAATGCCTCCTTATGATGTATTGGCTACAGAGCGCTGAGAGACTTCCAAAACAACACAGGCTATTGCCAGTGCTCTCACTGTCGCAAGACCCTACTTCTAGAGACACACATTGATACAACAATAAGAAATAAAAGTGACACTGAATTGGAGGCTTCCTCTGTGCTAGTTAGTTTCAAAAGCACCAGAAGGTGCTATGCAGGAGGTTTAGAGAGAAAAGGGATCAATGCCCTCACCCAACTTTGGTCTGAGTACAATGACACTGAACTCCCAGGCACACTAGACCATCTGGTAAAAGAGTGGTATGAATGATGTATAGGTAAACAACTTCTTTGTCACAATATCAGAGGCTTGCTCCACAGGAGGGGCTATATTACTTGTACTGTAGATCAGGTCAACTGTCTAAGTCTAGGGAGATCAGAGACCCAGTGCATACATCTACCACTGATATATTTCTAAATGGACATGTCAAACTGCTGTCTGAATATTTATGTTTTTACTCATAGACTAGAGTTGCCCTCAGTCAGAGAAGCATTCTATGATATCCTTTAGGTAGTGATCAGTGTTGGGAAACACAACTTGTAACTTGTCAAAGTGCTGAGAATATCAAACCATTTAGTTCTGAGCTCTCGGTGGGACATCTATGTCACCCCTCGGAACCCAGGGAACATCATTGATAACTGGGAAATAGTGTTGTGGGCACCATCTTCTGTATATGACATGTCCACTGCAATCATGAATAAACAACCACTGTGACAGCCTGCAGAGAAAGAAAGAAAGAAAGAAAGAAAGAAAGAAAGAAAGAAAGAAAGAAAGAAAGAAAGAAAGAAAGAAAGAAAGGGGGAAGGAGAGAGAAGAGAGTGAAAGAGAAGCAAGAGAGTAAGAGGAAGGATACCTGGGAAGAAGAGGGGTTGTCCACAGAATTGGGAAAGCAATGAAGAAGAGGTTGGATGGAGAGAGTGAACACAATACATTGTGTACAAGTATGAAATAGTCAAAAATAAAATTAAATCAAATAATCTTCACCACTGGTCTAAAGCACTTCGCACAAGGTCAGCCTGAATACTGTAGCCCCGAGTTCAGATGTAAAGGCTTAACTTACAACAATAATAGAAGCGAGATAAGAAATAATCCAAATGGAAAGAGGACTACTGCCAGTTGGATTATTTCTGCTGAGCCAAATGTTTATTTTTTTTTCACAGAACAAATTAGAAGTTTTCCAGATGGTTTATCTGAAGTATTTTTTTTCCTGGACTCCAGGCAGAGAATAAATTAGAAGTGTGCAGGAAAGGTCATCCTCACCTCTCCAAGAAGCATATTTTCATAATTAAAAGAGGCAAAGTTCAGCCACATACAAAGTCATTCTCACTCAACACGAGTCACATTTGTGCGTCGCAGGTAGTCCTGTGATTTGAAGAATGTCAGAAACAGTTACAAGAAAATAAACCCCGTTTTCTGTTTTTTTTCTTTGTCTAGGGTAGTAATCCTCACAGCGCTAGCAGAGGAATACGCGGCACTAATTTGCTGACAGCGACAAGAGGAGAATGTTTTTACTCCACTCATTGCTAGTTAAAAATCTCTAAGTGGGCACATGATTTGTCGTGTAGCAACACATGGTTGGGGCATTAGAGAAGAGAGGTTCTGTCTCTGGGATGATACCTTCACATTAAGTAAACATTTTATTTCTTACTCCATCCTCCTAGGAAGGTGAAGTAGCTATCTCTAATATTAAGTTTTTCAGGAGAGGTTTTTATCACTTGTCAAATTAAGATAGCCCCCTTTGAGAGATGGAAAATGAATCTGGAAACAAGGCTGGGACTCCAGCAGAAATTCATTTTGATTTTTTGGATGGTTTGCAGTTGCAATGAGCAATACCCTCTGAAAGACACAGAGGAAAGCTGTTTTGACACCTGCTGGTCAAGCAAAAATGCATCTTCCATCCAGGTGAGCTGTTCAGGAACCCACTGTAGACATATTCTTGATTATGCAGCTGAAAAATTGAAGCACAGAGGCAATGCAGGAATTACACCAGGCAAATAGGATGATTCCTATAGGCAGTCTTCCCCTGACCACCTTGAGATGGTTGTTATTTTTCATAAAATCATATGGCGTGGACAAATATATAGCCATACCTAGCTTAGCCTTTTTGTTCTTTGGAGGGACTCACTTGCATTAGACCTAAAACTCTCTTTTGAATAGTGGCAAACCTATTAACTTCTGAGATGAGATCCCAAGTCATAACCATTTAGTTAACAAGATATTACCATCAAGTATCCAATCAGTAGCATGAGAAGCCAGCTGGATAACTTAGTGTGCAATCAGAAGGGCAAACATGTTTATTGTTGTAGAAATATGCCTCTTCCCATAATAAGCAAATATGGCAGCTTCCAAAACAATTTTATAATTCTTTATTTTATTGAGAAGTAAACAATGTTTTTGGCCAGTTGTAGCCAGTTTTGGCCAGTTTGGCCAGTTTTGGCCAGTTTATATAGTTATCCATTTGCCAGACATGTGTGTGTGTGTGTGTGTGTGTGTGTGTGTGTGTGTGTGTGTGCGTGAGTGAGTATAGCAATTATTATGAAAGAATAAATCTTCCACAGATCTGAAAGGGATCAAAGCAGATCTTAGTGATCAAGGAAATGATGCAAACACATATAAAATCTTTAAAAAGAAGGAAAGTAAACAATGGTATGTTTGAAATATTGAAGTACAAATGATTCAGAAATACTTTAAAGACATAATATCTCCTAAAAATATTTGAAGAAATTTTCACACCAATAATGGCTCCACAATCTCCTTTGCAATATTCAAGCCATGATGTGGTCAATAAATACCCTAAAAATTAGGGGTTTTCGAGAGAGATAACAATATACTTCTATAATACGTGAACAAGATAGCCTTTTCAACATATGTTCCAATTTCCTTCATTTCTCCTTTATCACCAGAATGGGCAAAACCTGACCTCTCTTATCTTTCTGAGTAGGTGGGCATGAGTTCAATCGGCCCATGGCTGTCCTCATTTGCATGAAGGAACCCTTCACTGGACAGTAGTTCCTAGAAGGTAGTGTGTTAGTCAGAGGTCTTCATAGGAGCAGAAGCAATGGAGAGACTATAATACGGAAAAGAATATTTTGGATTATGTAATTATCCCATAATGACTGCCGTAACACTGGAAAGGCTGAAAACCAGTAGCCATTCAATCTAAAAGGCTGGAGGCCTCAACAGTCCCAAACAAAACACAAAAGCCTGCAGGGAGTCTTGCAGGGCTGCTGGTCTTTGATCCATCACAAAAGGCTCAAGCATCTGGATATTGATGTCAGCAAAAGATTTTGTTGCAGCAGCAACAAAATAGATGTGCATAAGCACAGAGAGAAAAGGCTAGCAGGTGAAGGAATATTGCTCTTTCCCCAGGTTTCCATGTATTCGGGCTCCCCAGCCCAGGTAAGTGCTGTTCCCTTGAGGGAAAATTCTCCCTTTTTCGTTAATTCTTCCTGGAAAGATCTTCAAAGAGCAACTGAAGTGTGTGTCTTAATAAATCCCAGTCAAGCTAACAATTAAGTTTCGCCAGGGAAATCAATATTGCCCTGTGGTGACTTACCAGCCCCGGGAGTGTCGTCTATACCTGAGAGGAGTGGTCTGTCTCATAATCTCTGTATAAGAGCTCCTTCTTTGAGTAGAGACTGGATGTGGTGTACTCTCGAATTGCTGGGCTCATGTGTGAGTTCTTTACTGACGGATAGGGATACCAGGGAGAAGGCACTGGAAGGGGCAGTAACTGCAGTGCTTTGTCCATGCTGTCCCCTTAGGCACAGTTCCACATTCACCTGTCTGCATATACGTTACAAAATACCTGCCGAGCGGTGGTGGCACATGCCTTTAATCCCAGCACTCAGAAGGCAGAGGCAGGCGGATCTCTGTGAGTTCGAGACCAGCCTGGTCTACAAGAGCTAGTGCCAGGACAGGCTCCAAAGCCACAGAGAAACCCTGTCTCAAAAAACAAACAAACAAAAAAGAAACCTTATTTGAGGAAGATACTTCTTTGCATTTTGGAGAAACAGATTCATTTTTCAACATTTAATCTTGGACTCTGATAGCCGACAGAAGTATAACTATGATGCATTCTTGCAGCAGATAACGAGACAGAAGGCTGCTGTGCTGAAGCCATGACAGGGCTGCATCATGTCATACCATTCACAAGAAGCTGTGAGAAAATGGTCTCCACTGATAATATTTGGACTCAGTACTCAATCTCTTAGGCCAACTACTTATATCCATACATTTTGCATCACACAAGTGCACACGCACACACATGCACACATGAACACACAGATATTTCTATTTATTTCATATGAATGGCAGTTTTTCCTGATTGTATAACATAAGTACTGTGCACACAGTACCTACAGAGACCAGAAGAAGGCATCAAATATCCCAAGACTGTAGGTACATACTGCTATGAGCCTCCGTGTGGGTGTTGGAAATCAAGGGTATTTTGGAAGAGCAGTCAGTGCTCTTGACCACTGAGATATCTTATTATCACTATTTAATGAGCACACTAGTAAATTTTCATTTTATAAAAAGTTAGAAATGATTGCAGTATTTTCAGTTCTTCTCAACAATTAATTCTTTTCTAGTATAAATAAACCCCTACACTGATAATTTAGACTATCAACACTGCTGAGACAAGTAATGTATATAATTCAAATTTTCAAAAGCTTTGTAAATATAAAACAGTTACATTCCTTGAACAGCAGTTAAAATAGAGAGATAGGTTAACTGTAAGAGAACCCAATCGCATCCTGCAGTACATTCAAAAGAAAGGGCCAGCATCGAGGTGGTCTTCATAAAACACATGGAAGACCTAGTTATTCAATAATCTAACGTTATTCTGGCATAATTTTACTATCAAAAAGAAAAGTCTTTGTTATATGCCAAATACAATGCCACTGCTAAGGCTATGTATTTCCAGTTAAATAAAAGTTGACTTTATTCATATAAGAATACTCATAGTATAACTTATTTATTTTGATATCTGCTAACACAAAAGATGAAGAAAATAGAAATAGTCACTACATTTATTATATAAAATTTTATTAATTCTTTAAGAATTTCATACAATATATCTTGATCATAGTCACATCTTACTCTTTCAAACGACAACTCATCTCAGATTAACCCCCTCATTTCTTCCAACATTTTATGTCTTATTTATTTATTTATTTATTTATTTAAATTTTTATTGTTTCTATTGGGCTATATAATTTCCCTATTCCTTTTTCTTCCTTCCCTCTCCTGTTCCACCCTCCCCCTGCTCCAGAGTGCTCCCAATTTGGTCAGATTTTGTCTTTTTCTCTTTTCTAGGTGGATCCATGTTTGTCTCGACTGAAGGAAAAAAAAAAACATATGGTCATTTCATTAGATGCTGAAAAAGCATTTGACAAAACTCAACACCCCTTTATGATAAAGGTCTTGGAGAAACTAGTGATACAAGGTTCATACATAAATATAATAAAAGCAATATACAGCAAGCCGACAGCTAACATAAAATTAAATGGAGAGAAACTTAAAGGCATTCCACTAAAATCAGGAACAAGACAAGGCTGTCCACTCTTTCCATACTTCTTCAATATAGTGCCTGAAGCCGGGCGGTGGTGGCGCATGCCTTTAATCCCAGCATTTGGGAGGCAGAGGCAGGCAGATCTTTGTGAGTTCGAGACCAGCCTGGTCTACAAGAGCTAGTTCCAGGACAGGCTCCAAACCCACAGAGAAACTCTGTCTCGAAAAACCAAAAAAAAAAAAAAAAAAAAAAAAAAAAAAAAAAAAAACCAACATAGTACCTGAAGTTCTAGCAATAGCAATAAGACAACATAAGGAGACCAAGTGGATTCGAATTGGAAAGGAAGAAGTCAAACTTTCGTTATTTGCAGATGATATGATAGTGTACATAAGCAGCTCCAAAAACTCTACCAAAGAACTCCTACAGCTGATAAACACCTTTAGTAATGTGGCTGGATACAAGATCAACTCCAAAACATCAGTTGACATCTTGAATTTTGCATGCAAATGGATGGAAATAGAAAACACTTTACTGAGTGAGATAATCCAGACCACAAAAGATGAATATGATATGTACTCACTCATAAGTGGTTTCTAGCCAGAAACAAAAGACGTTGAGCCTATAATTTGGGATCCTAGAGAAGCTAAATATGAAGGTGAACCCAAAGAAAAACATATATTTATTCTCCTGGATACTGGAAGTAGACAAGTGGGAAGCACGGGGGGGGGGGGGCGGGGGGGAGGGGAGGAAGGGGAAATGGGGAGAGAGAACAGAGAAGGGAAGGATTGGGGAGAGCTTGGGATAATGGGATGGTTGAGAAGGAGGAAGAGTAGATATGGGAGCAGGGAAGAAGATACCTTAATTAAGGGAGCCATTTTAGGGTTGACAAGAAAATTGACTCTAGAGCGGTTCCCAGGTGTCCAAGGAGACGTCCCCAGCTAGGTCCTTGGGAAACAGAGCAAAGGGTGCCTGAACTGGCCTTATCCCATAGCCACACTACCACACTGATGAATATCGTGCAAAATACCATAGAACCTTCATCTGGCGATGGATGGAATAGAGACAGAGACCCACACCGGATCACTGGACTGAGCTCCCAAGGCCCAGATGAAGAGCAGAAGAAGGGAGAACATGAGAAAGGAAATCAGGACCACAAAGGGGATATTGCTGAACAGGTATTTGTAAAGTAGGCTATCAAGTCTTTTGGGCACATGCAAGGAGTGGTACAGCTGGATTATGCAGTAGATCTATTTTTAGCTTTTTGAGAATTATCCATATGATTTTTACAGTGGCTGCACCAGTTTGAAATCCCACCAACATCGAATGACAGATCCTCTTTCTTCGCATCTGTACCAGCATTTTTGTTCTCAGTCTTCTTCTCCTCCTTCTTCCTTACGACTGTAATGAAGGTAAGATGAAATTCCAAAATAGTTTAATTTGCATTGCTCTAACTACTACAGACATTAAACATTTTTAAAATGCTCCTTATTTTTATTTCTTCTTTTGAAAATCTGTTCTGTTATATCGTTATATGTATTAAATTGGGATGTTTGTTTTCTTGACTCTAGATTTGATTCCTTTTTATTCCTGGATTCTAACCTCTATCAGATATATAGAGTCTCTCCTCTATGTAGCCTTTCTCTCCACTCTTCTGATTATTTCTTTTGCTGTACAAAGGCTTGGAAATTTATCAGATCTTACTTGTCAATTGTTGATCTTAATTTCTGGGAAAATGAAGTCCTACTGAGAAGATCTATTCCTATATCTGCATTTTGTAGGTCCTGCCTATGTTTTCTTCCAGATGTATCACTCTTTCGGGGTTTATATTAAAGTTTTTGATCCATTTAGAACTGATTTTCTTTTGTGCATGCTGATAGATAGGGCTCTAATTTCATTCTTCTTTATGACAGCAATCTATTTTCCCAGAACAATTTGATAAAGATGCTATCTTTTCTCCAGTATGTATTTTTGATATCTTTATCAACTATCAGATGACTATAATTATGTGCACTCGTATATTAGTCTTCTAAATTTTCCATTAATGGACTTGTCTAGTTTTCTGTCAGTACTATCATGCTTTTATTGTTAAAACTCTATAATAAATACTGAGTTCTGGAATGTTAATCCCTCCATCATTATTCTTTTATGCTCAGAATTGCCTTGGCACTATAATTTGCTGTTGTTATTGTTGCTTGGTATGTGTGTGTGTTTCTATACACAAATTTCAGGATGGTGTTTTCATTATCTATAAAAGATATCATGAGATTTTTTTCATTGGATTTGTATCGAATCTGTACATTACTTTTAGTATAAGGTAGTTTTTACAAAATACATTCTACCATTACATTATCATGAAATGTTGTTCAATCATCCATAGTATCTTCCTCATTCTTTCCCTTCAGATATTTAACATTTTTGTTGTAGAGATTGCTCACTTCCTTAGATTATCACCTAGGTCTCCGTTTATGGCTATTGCAAATGAGGATGTATTTATTGTTTCTTCCTCATGCTTGTTTTTGTTGTTTAAAAAAAAAGCTACTGGTTTTCATAAACTGATTTGGCATCCTGTCTCTGCTAAAATTGTGGATTATTTCTAGAAGTTTTCCTTAGAATTCTTGGGCTCTTTTATGCATCTCTTATACATCACATTATCTGCTATATTTGAATAAGAATGGCCCCCATGGGCTATATATTTGATTGCTTAGCCACCTGGGAGTGGAACACTTTGATAGGATTAGAAGGATTGGGACATGTGGCCTTGTTGAAGGAAGAGTATTACCAGGGGTGGACTTCCCAGTTTTCAAAAGCTCCTAACCAAGACAATGTTTTCTCTTTTCCTCTCTCTTGGCCTGAGGATCAAGATGTATGTCTCAGCTACTGCTGCAGCATCTTGCATGCTGCCAGACTCCCTGCCATGATAATACTGACTGGACTTCGAAAACTGTAATCAAATCCTAATTAAATGCTCCCTTTTTATAGAAGCTGCCTTGTTCATGGGGCCTCTTCACAGCAACAGAACAGTAACTAAGATACCTGGTTTCAGCTTATTTCACAAAAGTAATTTTAATTTTGCTATAATTTTCTGTAATTGTTTTATGAGATTGTTTCTTATGTATTTTGTATTTCTCATGTTTTCAGGAATATGTTGGACTTGCTGCCATTTTCATTCTATTTCTTGTTTCAGAAGATCAGCTTTCATTTTTTATCCTTACCTTGAACATGATAATTCTGCTGTGTTTGCTGATTAGTTCCAATTATTAATCCTCATGGATCATCCATAAAGTTGGTTTTCATCTATAAATCATACCTGCTTCAAAGTATCACTTTCAACTTCTAGGGTTGTTATTTGTTCTCCCTCTAATATTTAGTCACTATCTCTAGAATTAACTAGTTTTTACTATTTTAAATATTACATTTTGAGAACTCCTCCCTAATATTTTAACACTAAACATTTTCATCCACAGTATTTTTATGCAAAGACTTGGTACCCCTTAAATAAATTTGGGAGTGCAGGAAAGGTGTGAACGGAGTGGAATGCTCAACAACAAACCATGCAAGAAAGTAAGCTATTTTCCACAGCTCTGAGTGCTCACAGATGACAGGAAACTCTCAGAGACAAAGGAATACGTTATTCTTAATAATAGAACAGCCAACTATTAATGTGTGAAATCTTTTCTGTAAGCTTCAAATTCTATATCATGTTAAAAGGAATGGGCACCAACAGCATATGCTGTGTGCGTGGTGTGTAGGAGAAACCTATGCTTACTGTTTCTCCCTTTTTTACTGCTATTTTTTTTTAAATAATGAAGACTAAAAAAGGCTGTGCTCTGCAGGGACACTATGTGATGGATTTCTGCATCTTGCAGAATTTTCGGCAGCAGAAACAATTCTGAGACACAGTTCAAGTGAAAAAGCCATCAGGGTCCTACAATCTGGGCACAATCAGCAAGATGTACTGAAGAGCTCATGAAAAATGGTTTCCCTTCTCTGTGCTACTCTTGGTATAAAACAGAAGAACATGAAGGTCTTTAGTTCAATAAATTCCAATAATGTAGAAAATGCTTAGCCATGCTAATATTTGTAGACCCTCATTCTTGACAATATGGGGTTTATCTTATATGTTTCTGAATTTATTTAGCTAATATTTGAGTTCATAATTTAGAAATGTATTTAAACTTATATATGCTTATAATTTTCTGTTCATAAGTTAGCATTTTCTCTAATGACTTTGGTAATGTTAATTTTAAAATTAGTCCTTTTTTGAAGAAGTTTATTTTTTTCTACTCTGTAGAGTAACTTTCGTCTGTCTATTTTCAGCATTATAAAATTCACTTATAAAAATTGTGTAAGTGTAGGTCTGGATAAGACACTGGAAAATTTAGAAAAAAAGCACTTTGGGTTTGTCTTGATACCATTTATTTCTGATTTGGGTGCATTTGAATGTTTCTTTTTAATTTATTTTTGCATGAAGCATATTTTGATCATGCCCTTTCACCTCTTCCAACTCCTCTCAAATAAACCCACCTCCATCCCCACCCATTTGCAGACTCTTTTCCCCTGTCTCAAAAACACAAGCAAACAAAAACAAGACAAACTGTATCAAAGCAAAATGTAACAGATCTCTCTCTCTCTCTCTCTCTCTCTCTCTCTCTCTCTCTCTCTCTCTCTCTCACACACACACACACACACACACACACACACACACACACTCAAAGCAAAAACAAAACAAGCAAAAAACCTTGTAGTCTGTTTTTTGTTGGCTAATTACTCCTGGGTATAAGGTCTGCCTTGGAGTTTGGTTGATAAGCCATGTGAGTGTGTGTGTGTGTGGGGGGGGGGGGGACAGAATCTGTTAAAACTGGTTTTCCCTTTCCTAAAAGGTATCAATCACAAACAGCTTTGTTTTGGGTGGGAGCATTAAATGAGAATTTGTCTCTACTTATACTTCTCAGTGCTGGGATGTTGTATGGATAGAACCTGTGCAAGAAATGTCTGTTCTATCATAGTCAAATGTGTTCATAGATCAAGCAACCCTCTTGTATCTGGAAGATACTGTTTCTTTGGAGTCATCTATTGCCTCTGCTTCTTAGAATCATTAAGCTTCCTCTTCTGCTTAGTTACATGAGCCTTAAAGGTAGAGGTTTGATTTTTTAAAAAATCCTATTTAGAGATGAGTGTTGTAAAGTTTCCCACTCTAGACACATTGTTCAGTTGTAGGTTTCTGTGTTAATTACCATCTACTGCAAGGAGAAGCTTCTCTGCTGAGTGTTGAACAATGCATTGATTGATGAATGTAGCAGGATGTTTTTAAGAATTGTTTTGCTATGTTCATTTAGGAAATAATAGCAGTAGGTTTTCTTTTGGAGTTCATGACCTGTTTAGTCTGATTCTTAATCACTTTAGTAGTGTAGAGTATGGGAAAGTATGCGTACCAGCAAATGTAGTGGGTCTTAAATTCAATCAAAAAAAAAAAAAAAGGCTGGTTATGCCCAGAACATTTGTGCCACTAGTGCATCAGTATATCTTGAAGGCAAGTCAGTGTTGTAGATCACAGGAATTATAGAAAAGTGACATCGATGGCCACTTTTTTCCTCTGGTAATGTACAAGGTACCTTGTAGCACCATGAATGAATGTTAGTAGGAGAGAAGCTCACAGTTAGGTACCAGCTCAATGTCTCTGTGTTCAATGGCTTAAGTTAGTGATATGCTAAGCAATAGAAATTTATTATCAGGTTGTTGAGTGTAACTAATAGCCTTAAAAAGAGTCTGCAGGGTTTCAGAGGGTTGAGGTCTATGGCCACCTACCCAACTCGATGTAACCTATTCCTGTCACTAAGGATTTTACTTGGTGATATGTCTAGTTACAGTATTGTCTTCCCCATTTTATGGTGACCTTATATGGATTCATTTTATACATGTATATATTTTAGGATGCTTCTATAGTATTAGGCCTTCATATGACTTTACAAAATACCTTCAGCATAATTGTTCCTTCTCATTAGTTGAACTTTTTAAAGGTTACAAGTAAAGCCAGCTTTTATTTTCCCCTTTAAAATATGATCTACTTTGTCAGTTTGGGACCATTAATATAAACATAATTTTAAATTTGTCTTAAAACATTGCATATGAAGTGTTATTTTATTCTGGTTTGTCCCAAGTTCTGCTCTTTTTAAGTTTAATACTTGTTTCTTTGCATTTGCTCTCCTGTTCTTTTCTACCGACTTGTAGTAAAATCTTCGTTTATGTAGTCACTATGGTTCCATATCAAAAACTGTGAGTTTATCTTTTTATGCTACTTTAGTTATTCCTGGAAAATTTCAACAAATGATACATCATTAATCTTCAAACATTAGCATGTTATTGATCTACTAAGGGTTTTCATTTGTCTTCAAAATGTTGAAAATTATTTTCATAAAAGAATTTTAACATAAACATGTTGCTGGTTATTTTTAATATTACTGCGATATGATGGCACAAAACATAGTATATGAGATGTTGGTTATTCTTCATAGGACCTCCTCTGTGCCCTGTGACAAGGCTCAGGAGAATGCTTTATTGGTAATAAACTTATCAGTGTTTGTTGTGTAATTAAAGGAAGGTTCACAAGAGCCTGTAATAAAAGACAACAAATGTTTATTGGGGATCCCTCATAGTAAAGAAGCTGCTGTGTTCCTCTGCACTATGGTCACTGGAAGTTACAAATCAAACTCTGACTACCAACCAAGCCAAAGAAAAACAGGCCAAGTCTGCTTCCTCTCTGTACTTAGAGTATCTCAGACCACGTCCAAAATGTGCTGATATCTAAAAGGCTATTGACTGAAGGAGTTCCCACAACACCTGTTAGTGAGTATTTCAGTTCAGATACACAGACCTAGAAATTGGAGTGTATTAATAAAAATTCTGTCTTTCTTTCCAGCTAGACCTCTCATAGTTGATAAAAATAGGCTATAAGTCTCCCAAAATAATTTTTGTTTATCTTTCTTTCATATTACTAACTTTTTTCAAACTATCATTTACATATTTGTTATATGCTATGTCAAAGTATATATTATCAGGTATATTTAAATTCATAATAGTTATCTACTGTTTCTTTACAAGATAATCTGATAATCTATTAAAATGGCAAATATGTCAAAGAACTACTTCACAATATTAAATGCCTAATATGTGGTTTTTTAAAATATATTTTATATATGTAACTTTCTCTGAAGTATAATCAATAGCCTGTTGGCATTCTCTTTCAACTTAATCAATGCATGACATACTAAGATGAGTTCTAAAAGTAATTTAAGAGTTAAGTTCCAAACCATGTGTCTCCCAGGACTTCAAATAGTCCACAACACTCCATTCTAACACCTCATATTCTCCTCCAAGAGCTGCATCGTCCTCCACAGTAGTTATCACTGTAAAAGAATCTTTCAAGTGCTCTTATCAAGGACTCTATATGGTTGGTCTGATGGCTTTGAACAATAGTGGCAATTTGTAATATAGTAGCTTCTCTCCAACACTCTGAAAAATCAAAGCATACAAAAGCTATTTCTCCTCATGCCGTTTAGGATCAAATGAAAGAAAAAGGAATTCTCTCTAGTCTATAAAGACAATTTTTTTTTGTTTCACACATTTCTAGCAGACAAATATTCTAAGGGCTATTTCGGAGTTTATATAAAGACATGTGGGAAATATTGAAACACAATCAATTCAGTGTTTTATAGAAAATATTTAGATATTAAAAATAAGTTTTCTTAATCAGGCTATGAGCTACCCAGGTATGCAAGATTTAATTGAAAATCTGTTAGAGCTGTAGAAACAGTTGAGTTGTTAAGAGCATTTGTTGTTCTTGCAGAGAACCTGGATTAGATGGACAGCAAAACATGGGAGGGTGCATATATCAGTAACTCCAGATATAGGAGAGCCAAATGCCCTTTCCTCATCTCCACAGACTCCTCTATGTACATGCCATGTGTAAATCTGGTCAAACACACATGTACATATAAAATAAAAAAATAAATATTTAAAGTTTGCTGCCATCATATTTTATTTCCATTGATATATACACAAATACAATTATCTTACCTAAAATATTTCAAATAACTGCACATATTTGAAAAACTGGTAAGTTATGAGTTTTAAATATTATTTTCAAAAATGAGATCAATTTTGATCATCAAATGAACTGTTAGTAAGCATACTAAACACTTAAATTTTTAATAAATTTAAAGTATGATTGCTTCCATGAATCTGTTCATGGGAGGCCAGATCATAAAGACCTAGAAATCAGAACTCAGTAAAATCTTTTGAGTAGAGAATATTATCCAAGTTTTCGCCTTGAATATCAGATGTCTTAGCCTATAAAGGAGCTTCCTTCCAAGGCCTGGTGAACTAAGTTCAGTCTCTGAAACCCATGTAAACATGGAAGAAAACTGACTACTAAAATTGTTCTCTGGCTCCACAAGTTTGCTATGGCACATATGGGAGTATGTGCATGTGTGTGCACATATTGAATAATAATAATAACAAAACAATCAATTTTTAAGATAATAAATACCTAAGTATTTACTATAGGTCCAAATCACAAACTTGCATGGTGACTCCATGTCCAAGATAAGCTCACACTTTAGTAGATAGCAAGTAGATAGATACTTAATGCTGGAAATTCATTCATTAAGTACAGGACAGTGATGTAATCAGCACCTCAAATCTAGTAATTCCATTTTCTGTGGTGTCCCTTGAACCAACATCTCATGCCTCAGGGTAGCAAAGAATATTCTTCTTGTCCATAGCGTCAGAGAAATAATGAGGCAAATATAATATTCATAGGGAAAAAACACAAAGAACATTGATCAAGATACTACAGAGGCTAGATTCAGAGCCTTGGAAACACATCTTATTTTGTGAACCAGGATTTTGTCTCATTTTGATTCTTGAACTTGGTTTGTTTTTCATTGGAGATTTGGTTTTAGAAAAATGTACATGGCCTAAAAGTGAAGTGACTATTGTAGAAGGGTTACCTTGTACTAACAAGACATAGAAGGAGCAGATACAACTAGAGAATCAACACAAAAGGATCTATTCCCAACTGGAACATCAAATAAGTGAAAGTATCATTGCCTTGGAGAAGCTTTGTCGCCTCAGTTAGGACATGTTACTGACAAGCAAGCAAGTCACCGTGTGACATTATGGGTGCAGTAAGATATTTCTTTCCATCATGTAGGGACCAAAAGTAGACAGTGGCAGAGTATTTATCAGCAAACTGTATGGTATTTTGTGGGATTGGCAAATGCCATGAAAGAATAAAGGATGGGCCCAAGACAAGAGTTGGTGGATATAATAATGTGAGGTAGGGGAAAGGACCATATTATGAAGCTCTTGCTTCTCAACCCTCCTCAACACTTCTCTGACATAAGACTGTATTAAACATTTAAAATATCTTGTAGGAAAAAGAGGGGGAAGGAAAAGAAGAAGAGAAACAGTAGGAGGTAACAGGTAAAAGAAGAAGAGGAAAAATTTCCTGCAATTACAGAGATAACCTAGAACAAGGATATTTCTTGGAATACAGCAGGAGTAAGAAATTTAAACGTCAAGCTGTATTATGGAAATTACGAGAATTCCTCTGTACCCTAAAATTTGTGGATAGTTAAACAGATAATGAGAGAAAGGCCCTCAAAGGACATAGTACCTCCTGCAAAACCTACGATCAGTCTGAAGTTTCATTTCCCTCCATATTAGCATATACTGTTACATGTTAGCAGTAAAATTCAGTGCAGAGGGATCCCTTACTGTGCTGAGAAGTAGCCAGCATTTATAAAGCTTTTTTCTTGCTCTCCCAACAGCAGGGCAACAAAAATGGTCTCAGCTACAGATTGCATTGTAGGTGAGCAGCCTAGATCTTTTGTAATGAGCTAATGAGCAATAAGCACTCCTGCCCTTTTCTCTAAATGAACATCCTACTGTTATTTCCAGGGCTATTTCACGCTAATCACCATGAACAGAACTAAACATGAAGGACCCATTGTACCTACCTCGTGGACAGTACCAGAGAGTTCTACAGATATCGTCTCCTACAGAATAGCTCACATGTGCAAAGTAAGTATCAATAATGTTGGAAGTACTAGTACTGCAGTACTAGAAAACAGTAGTACTGAATCAACATTTCCTAATAGTATAATTCTAGTCTAAAATTTTTTCATTGATATTTAATTTAACTAAGCTAAAATGTTAAAAATTGTTTTGTGCACCAGAAAAATAATAAAAGGCTCAGTGGGTAAAGGCACTTGTTGCCAAGATTGCCAGTATGAGTTCAGTCCCTGGGCCCATGTGGTAGAAGAACTAGCTCTTATGACCTCCACATGCACACCATGGCACAATTTGAAACCCACACCCTAAACAATAAATAAATACATAAATGTAAACAATTGTAAAAGAAGACCTCAACATAACATACCATTTAAAATTTAATCGTTGTCAGATTTTCTCAATGGAATTAGTGTGTATCTTCCACTGAAAAAATGGAACGATAAGTTTGGGGATGTTTCCCATCACCTCAATGAAAGGAAAATGTGTTCTACACGACACTAATGTAGTCATTCCAGAAGAAAATTTGCATTTGTTTAATTACAATATGGTTACTTTTCCTCTGCTGTTGCTGAAATTGCTATTTCTCAGCATAGCAATTAAAGAAATGACATGCTACAACAATTTAAATGTACATATGAAGTTCCCTGACAAGTCAGTATTGTGTCTTAGAAGGAAGTCAGAGTTCAGGCTTTGGAGCTCTGCATGTATGCAGTTCCCAGGCTCTGCCTGCCTCCTTTTAAGAAATGAGCACAGGGAGGGTGAGTAGCCAGACAAGTACTTTATAAAGCTGGGAATTCTCACATTTGAAAGCCTGTATGTTTTTACCCTCAACTTTCTTAACCCCCATCATTTAGTCTCTTTATTTTCCTCTATTATTTGCTAATATTATTTCTATGCCACAGTGGTCAAGGGTAAGAAGACCAGAGACATTCATGATCAATTTGGCAGTCTCTATTTTGCTCCAAACTGAATTCTTCCATCAACTTCTCCAATCAGCCCAAAGGAACCCAGGAAGAAAACAAAAAGTAATATTGTCATTATGTTCTTTAAGAAGCAAGATTTAACTTTCAAAAGCCCTGGGAAAAAAAGAACTCAAGAGTCTGTCCTGATACCTATTGCTCAACTTCAGCTTCTCATCTCAGAGTATACAATTTTGTCTTTGATTAAAGCATTTAAAGAAATAACATTTATGTAATGAATATGACTAGCATTATCCTTACCAGCTGAGTTTAAATTATATCTTTAATAAGATTTACTATTAAAAATTAACTTAAGAAGGCTCTTTATTTTAAAATATGTAGTAACTTCGACAAAATAGTAAGGTATTAGAAATGAAAAGCAAGATTAGTTCTGTAACAACAAAAATCCAGTTAACATATGATAAGTAAAAGAGTCCTAGCCCTTGTCTGTATCTTACAGAAATTAACAAATATGTTCTGATTACAATGATTCCACTTATTTAGAAAAAAAATCCTAACAATGAGACTTTTCCTTTCAAGTTACCATTTCCAAAATACAGCTCTAGATATTACAGGTTTTCAGCTCGGAATTCTCACCAATATGTATCTATATATAATATATAATCTATTCATGTAAGAGTGTATATATATATATATATATATATATACATACATACATACACGCATAAAATATATGGTTAGAGTATGTAGCTAGGCTAAAGATGTGATGAACCAGAAACGCTTTTTAGTAATTCCAGTGCTTGATTCATTTTTATCTTTTTTTTGTTGTTTATATTAGTTATTTTTGTTTTGAGCTGTTCTGGAACTCACTACTTTGTCCCAACTGATCTGGAGTTTACAGTAATCTGCCTGCTATAGTCTCCTGAGTGCTGGGTAATACAGGGCTTATTTTACATGGCAGATACAAAACTAAACTAGGAAGTTATAGATTATATTCTGTCTCCAAAATTCATATTTTGAATTCTAATTTTCTGTGAGACCACATTTAAATCAGGAATTCAAAGAGATAATAAAAGTTGAATTAACCAGAGCATAAGTGTAGAATCCTAATTCAGTGTGACTGAGCCCATAACAAGAGCAAGAGACATCAGAAATGCCTTTCAGACAAAGAGAATGACGACTAGAAAGCAGCTGCCTGCAAGACAGACAGACATTGGTCAATCAGATTGTGATCTTGAACGTCTTGCCTTTATAACTGGGAAAAAGTCATTTCTAGTTTTCATGCTGCCAAGCCTGTGGTACTTTGTTATGGCAGCCATATCAAATTAAAACACAAGGTTTTAAATATTGATGTGTGATGATTTTTGCAATAAGAAATGTTATGATTATCTCTAAGTGAAACATCTATATCACACGCATGCACCTTTTCCCTAGAAGGCTAAAAAGGCAATGCAAGAGAGAAAAAGAAGGGAGTAGGGGAGCATGGAAAAGGGAGGGGAGGATTGGAGAGGAGAAGAGAGGGGAGAGGAAAAAGGGGAAGGGAGAAAAGGAAAAGAAAGGAAAGGAAAGGAAAGGAAAGGAAAGGAAAGGAAAGGAAAGGAAAGGAAAGGAAAGGAAAGGAAAGGAAAGGAAAAGAAAGGACAATGAATGTAGTCACAGGAGGGAAGTGATGTTTTCCAGCCACAATGGGGTAGTTGCAGATAGGAACTCAAAACACTTGTAGTTGCCTGCACAGGATCTAAGCAAACTGGAGTTTGATCAACCCCAGGATGGAGGGAGAAAGGTGGCATGAAGTCTCACCCTTAACTAAGGAGCTGTTGGTAACTGAGTAAATAAAAGCTGCAGGCACATATGCGTGTGTATGAAATGGCAGTTGGGAGGTTCATCTGGGAGAAGATGAATTAAGGGTGAAAATATATGAAATTCTGGAAGAATTAATTTAAAGAGAAAGAAAGGAAAGATTAAGGGCTATGCTTGTTTCTATAAAACATGTCAGGAAGTTGACCTAGCAAAAATTTGTTTTATATACTCTTCAAATTGCTTTTCTTATCATAAGAACTCATTGTTCTAAAATGCTGACTTTTGTTCAGATGCAACTCTTCTTAAGTATACACATGGCTCAATCTTTTGCTGACCCTACTGCAACCAGTCCTTCCCTTTGGCTTTTGCAATCTTATTCCAAGCTGTGTGCCACCTGCTTTGGTGTTCTCTCGTGCAGGATATTTTTTCAAGTGTGCCCTGGAGTCTTTTGGGGAAACAGTGCTTTCTCACAACCAAAATGCAAAGCCGTGCAGCGCATTGTTATGTGACAGGCTAAGATATTAAAGTGGGTTTTTTTCTTTGTCTTCTTGTTTCGCACAACACATAGACATTTTCTAGATAACGACTTAAAAACAACACAAAACACTGTCAATACAACTGCACCTTAAAATGTTCTTCCTAGATCTGAATATCAGATATTTTAACTAAATAATTTAGCAAATATTCCTTTTAAGGTATTGGAACACACCTAGAACACACTAAATACATGCAAACTTTGATTGCATCCATGCATTGCTGTTCTAACCACTGCTTTTTTTCCTGTCAGTACAGCTATTTTTCTTTTCCTTAGGTGTGAGTGTGTGTGTGTGTGTGTGTGTGTGCTATGTACACAGTGGTACACTTTTGGCTAGGAGTATATTTGATACCAGCTTCTAATTTATATCATAGATTCTTGTATATGAAAATAAAAGCAAAGGTAATTAAAATTCTGCTTTCCCTCTAGTGAAAAAAGGCAAAAAAAAAATTCCACATGCATTCCATGGACCTTGTTTAGGGTAGTAAAAAGCCCTGATGTAATAGAAAACTTGAGATATATGAAATGCATTATACACAGATCCTCACTCTATTTATGAAGCTAAACATTTTATAATAAAGACTTCATTATGCTTTTTCCAACAGAATAGGAATACGGTCTGATTCACGTACAGAACTTTCAGAAGCACTGGAATTCTTAGAAGCCAATTTTTAAATAAAATGTTAACTAATGTCATGGAAATCTATTGCTTGCTTAATGATGAAAAGGGGGCATAAAAGAATCTCAATTTTTCACTTCTTAAATTTTATTTTTAAGTGACAAATGATATATATTTTTTTTCTTGGGTACGATGTGATATTTTGATGTATGTTCTAGGTCTGGAATGATTAAATCAAGCTAATTAAAAACCTGGCTTCATATGCTAATAATGGAACAGAACCATTTTAAATCTCTTAGAGCAGTTTTAAAATTCAAAGTGCAAGATGACAATATTAATACTAATTTTCTCTGAATTAAGTAGCAATAATCGAGTTCTCATATGTACCAGGCACATACGTTACCTAATCCTCATGCTACATAAAATATGAGAATTATATGCGGTGCATTCTTATATCAGACAGCTGCATATCATTAGAAAATGAAATACCTACGCAGGCTACTCATGAGTGAAGGGCTGCTTGTTAGCTGGTAGTTGTCAAGGTTCAAGTCCATGATGTGGCAACACTACTGACTGTATCGCTAATGACGTCACACAACTTAGAGGTAGTCAGTCAGAGCAAGTGTTTAAATCACAAACCAGGGACAGAGCAAGGACATTCCCAGATCCCCTTCACTCCCGGTCATTCGGCAGGGGCTGCTCCCCTCTGCTGGGACCTCTCTCTCCCTAACACATCCCCATTTGCACCCAAGAACCTCCTCCCTTTTTCCTCTCTTCCGCGGGGCCAGGGGATCCGCCAGCTCAGCCTGTTTGGGCGCTGGGTTGGGGTGCTGAGGGCAAGAAGCGGGCAGGAGTTCCTTTGCTTCAATAGCAAGGTAGGCCTTTTGTCAATGAGGTTCCTGGACAGCAAGGGAACCTGATCCTGTTCCATAAGATCCATCGGATAGCATTTGAAGGAAGAGATGGGCAGGCGCCAAGGTATGTCTAGTTTCTTAAAAGTCCACAGCAGCCAAGTATTACCATCCCGGGATATACCACATGTATGGAGCATTTAGGGAATACTCTTCCAAAACACAGCTGTCCTATATCCTGAGGTGGGGACTATTTAAGAGTCAAGGAAGTCAGGACCGTGAGGGGTGCACCCACCCACTGAGACAGAGGGACTGATCTATTGGGAGCTCACCAAGGCCAGCTGGACTGGAACTGAAAAAGCATGTGATAAAACCGGACTCTCTGAACAATGAGGGCTGATGAGAAGCCAAATACAATGGCACTGGGGTTTGATCCTACTTCATGTTCTGGCTTTGTGGGAGCCTAGCCAGTTTGGATGCTCACCTTCCTAGACCTAGATGGAGGGGGGAGGACCTTGGACTTTCCACCTGACTGCTCTTCAGTCTGGAGAAGGAGGGGGAAAGGAGTGGGGGGAAGGGGAGTGGAGTGGGAGGAAGGGGAGGGAAATGGGAGGATGGGAGGAGGTGGAAATTATTTTTCCAATAAATAAATAAATAGTCTAAGGGAAGGAAAGCATTTCTAATAGAGGCATGAACACACAGCAGAGGTGAGAAAGCCTCCACCCTGTGTGCATGGGAGGCCTGTGACACACACGGACAAGTAGCAGCAGTAGTAAAATTCCGCCTGATTTATGCTGCACACGAGTGGTGGCGATGAAACGTGCTGCTCAGAAGGAAAATTTCATCAACAAAAATAGTCTAAATCCTAAGTGATTGCGACAATTACAGCTGACTTTTAAACGGGCTCACACATATTACTCTGAAAGGGAAATTGTATTCTACTTAGTCACTTAAAATGGAAAGCACTAATCATATGTGAATATGCAATATGTCCAAGGGTCTCATTACACCATGAGCAGAGAACACACATTACTGATATCCATATCACAGTAGGCCAATTGCTGATTTTTCTCTATAGGAATTCTTTCTCCTTTTCCAGGAAATGTAAAATTCATGCTTCTCTTTTATCTCCAAAGTCTTTTAAGGTAGAATTAAGAATTAGATGGAGGGACTAGAGGGCTGGCACAGGAGTTAAGAATAAACACGTAAGACTAACGTTTAGTTCCCAGCACCTGTGTCTGGAGACACACATACTTTTATAACTCTGTAACTCTAGTTCTAGGGAGATCCAACATTGCTGGCCTCTGCTAGGATACCCACTGACACACACACACACACATTAAAAGCAAAAGACATTTTTAAAAAGAATTTAACTTACCCAGGGCATGATGTGTAAAGTACTCTTTTCTACTGGGTTTCTAAAGTTAAAAAAAAAGTAAGAAAAATTAGAGACTGTGTATCCATTCAGCAGGTGAGTGAATATATAGCCCTTTCCAAACAAAAGGTCTTACCCATCATGGTGGAAGCTTGGCATCCTAACTGAGCAAAATCTCCATCAAATGTAAAATAATTTTGATGCTCAAAGTATGAAATGACTTTCCCAAGTTCCTCCTAATCCTCCATATTTGCGGACAGTCGAGTATCAGAGCAATGGTATTTCTAGGAGTCAAATAATCCCGAGAATCATTATAAAAGAGGCCACAACCATCACAGCACCTCCAAGGGCTGCATTTGTTTGTGTGTGCCCACGATGGTGAAAGGCAAAGTTACTGAAGCATTGAGACAGCATTGAGTGGCTAACATGAGAATTTCCTCTGCCTCTTCCTTCCTCAACATCTGGCCGTTTGTGGATGGCGTGCACAGCCTGGTACCTACAGCTAGTGCCTCCTAAACAACAGAAAGGATGTACTTCTGTGACTCTCTGCTATGCTTGCCTAGTCTCTTCCCTTTTTCATATTTTGTAATATTTAATGTTAGGTTATTTATCCCATATCCACAAAGAACTAACAGCAGAGACATAGAAGTAGACATTGTAGGGGGTACTCAGCTGGGGTATAGTGCCAGGGTGAACCCACTAATTGCATATCTGATAATGATTGTCTGAACTAATGTGAACGGCATGTCTAACAACCTCTCAGAACCTAAGCCCAGGACTTCCTGAAGGTTCCCTGGAAGCTGTTACACCTGTGTAATTGCAGACTTTCCCTTTAGCTATGTCATGTTGCCTTTTTCCACACAGAGGACTAATGGAGAAATAAAGTTTGTTCCTATGCACCTGCTGAAGTCAAACTCAGCGAAAGAAATCAATGTAGTAACATTTACAATCCCCTGTCAACGCTGAGTCCATAGAGTGGCAAATTTGCTTTTGTATGACTGTACAGAATGGCACCACACATTCACTGACCTGCTCTGAGCACAGTTCCTCACCAGAGGGATCATTTTGGCAGAATAAAATAGGAGCACCCAGAGTATACCCACAGCCCACATCAAGCATCACCTGTTTCAAAATGCAGTAGTACTGGGACTGAGAAGCTCGGGATATGCACACCCATCTCAAAGAACTGGGATTGGGTTGGTGAAATGACTCAAATAGGAGGTGCTGTTCCTCACACCTGACAGTTCAAGTTAGATGCCCATGACTGACTGAGCTCATGACTAAACAATTCTTGTCAATTGTCCTGTGGCCTTCACATCGGCATCATGCCTCAGGAGCTCCCACAAATTTACACACAAAATAAACAGAACAATAGATGTAATAAAAAAAACTTTAACTCTTGAAATTGAGTTATACTTTGGAATGGAATAAAAAGAGAAAGTGACTGGCCTGGCTGGCGGGGATTCTGCAGTGGAAGTGAGATAGGGCAACCTATCTCTTAATGATATTGATAGCCACAAAGACTGCAGGAAAACTACATGTCAGACTACCTTGCAATGGGTGCTAACTATTGCTACCCACAGGGGTTCATCTAGTGTGAAGATTCCTAAAGTTTTCTCTTTATATATAATAATAGTCACCTGCTTCAGACACACACAAAAAAAAAGTGTGGAAATATCTCTACCCATCCTCATCCCATTGATGGTGGACTATGTTCTCCATTAGCAGTTACGGTCACAAACACTGAAGAAAAATACAACTGTGCTTGGGTCTATCCCAGTTCAGAATCAAGCACAACACGATGTCCATGCTTAAAACAGACTTGTACAAAAGAGAAATACACCACACACACACACACACACACACACACACACACACACACACACACACCTGAAGTTCAAGCTTTAGAAAATCCTGGTCTAATTGATAATGTCATTGTATAAGGATAGTGATAGATCTTGCATTCTATGTTTGAATGAGTTTCCTAGTTTTAAGACCCGACCATTATGTGGAAACTTAGCAAAGAACGTCTTGTTAAGTAACTTTAATTCAAACCGACAAACGGGTGGGAATAAAAGATAAATTAACAGAATTCTGATCGATTTTTCTTTAGTTCTGTGATTTTGTTTTTTAGCAACTTAATAGGAATGTAACTACAAGTACCTTCCTCACAATGTAAATAATATCATCACACCATTTTATTAGCCTGATTTTATTAGTGTTTATCTTGATGATTTAACTATGGCATTAAAATAAGGGAGATTTTCTCCATAGTGAATTTTTATACCATACTATCCAATGTTATTGCTTCAGACCTGCTAAAGTTATGCATGCAAAGCATCATCTTTAAATAATATGTCTCCCATACACTATTTTTAATATATGTCACTGTCACAGAAAATAAAAAAGTAAACATTCTCTTAAACTTATAGAAGCAATGCTAACAGCCAGTATCCCCCAGGCAGAAGAAGGAGAATATCAACTATTATTCACCAAGTAAATACATTTTTTATTATTTTAAAATGGGTTCTCGTCAGAATACTAAGAACATGCAGCCCATACTAGAGTAGTTGAGTTTCTGCTTATGCTTGCTGCGTTCCTATATTAAAATAGTCAGGTATCCATGGGATGTTTCCTCTCATCCACATTTGCTCACCATACCATTCGCAGCAAAGCTATCCAAGCCCACCTTGGAATTCATATTTTCCTCCAAGATCAAAGTTTAGTGTACTTAGCTGTGGGCTTTGTTGATCCATTCTTCTTGAACTTAGTTTGGGTCCGTAATTACATGCCCAATATAGAGAAAAATGTCAAGAAAGAAACAGATTTCAATTTCAAGCTTCAGAGGAGTTCTGATAGTAAAAATGTGGTGAAAATGATGAAAACCGCCTTGACTGATGGACTCTTGTTTTTAGGGACAATGTTCAGTGTGATGGCTGAGAGAGAGGGTACCTGTCAATTCTGAGATTAGGCCTTTGCCAGGAGAAGTTGTCATTTTTCAAAAGGAAAAGCTCCTTTTGATGTTGGAAAAATGTCCAGCCATCCTACTTGCTATGCAAAAACAGTGGGATTGCTTTCCACATGCCAGGAGCAGGGCAAAGGCACAACACACCCACTGCCGGGACCCATTAGCATCTTTTGTCATAATACACAGTAAATGGACCAGTAACTACCCACTGCCAATTAGAGTGATGATGAGCCAACCTAAAATAGGCAGGTGAGCAGTCTAAATGCCCCTGTGGTTTGCCAATTACCTCAATTATCCGCTGTAGTTTTGCTGCACCACCACCATGAATACAAATCCAGAGAACTATGGGATTCAGGGGAAAGAGGTGCTGTGTAGTGTCCAGAAGCAGGGAGGATAAGAAGGACTTTCTGAAAATGAGGCCCAGCCATAGGATATCGAGTTTCTCCCCGTAAGACACTTTCTGCCTTTTGTTTGACAATTCTGTCTCCTCTAGGAAAAGGCTTCCCGCACAATGAAGCAGCAATTCTGTGCTTGATGTCACCAATCAATTGCACGAATCATTCTCAATGATTCTCGTTAAATGGACGTCGGAGCAGACAGGCAGCGGTGGATGAAGAGATAGGGAGCTGAATACGGCTGCGCATAGCGGAAAATGTCGTTTCCTGTAGATGTGGAGAGAGCAGAAAGGCGAGCGAGTTTCAATCACCACTGTTTCTACAAGCTGTGAAGGAAGATCATAAGAGAAATCAAGAGTATTCTTCGCAAAGAATCGGACAGCCCTGAAATCTGAGTAGTGTTCTTGTCAAAAGATTTCATCCTAGAATATCTCTTTAGTAACAGCCCTTCTATGCTAAGCAAGATCCACTCTCAGTCTGCTATTGTTCTTCCATACACAGTGACCACCGGGAACACAAGGGGAGCACAACATTATTTTAAGGGATATTGTAGCATTTTAATAATACAAAGATGATACTTCTCTGTGCAGCATTGCCACATCATTTAGAAGGATATACATTCTTGCTACAAATTTAGATAAAATCTGAAGCTATTACACTCCAATGCACTTAAACTTCTTTCTCCAGTAGCATGTGCTGTGTAATTTCAGTAGGAGAGTGTAATGCTCACTAGCAATACATACAGAAACTGGCTTCATGTTAACAGGATCAGTTGAAATCTCAGTGGTGTTGCTCTGGTATTGAACTAATAGATGATCTTTGACAGTCACTGAATCTCTCACCTTCTTTAACTGTAACAATGGTTTGCCTAAGTTATAATCACTTATAATAATACCTTGCTTGGAGCCATGTGGCAAGCCTTGATTAACTGTCATGCACAGAGCACATTAAATCTTTGGATAAAACGTAGTGCAAAATGGTTGGCATTAATATTATTCAACCATAGACAGTGTTTCCCAATGTAATAGTCCAACATACTATCGTTTTAAGGCACATGTGGGATACCTTTTAAGGTATAGTAAGAGAATAAGAGTGTTTTACTGCTTCCTGGACACACTACCTTTGTGCAATAAGACTACTTTATAGAATATTCAATATAGTTATTAAATTCCACACTGACTGCTCTATTATGCTAACTGATAATGTAGTGTGCCCCAAAGATTAAAGAAAAATGAAATTGAAGTGAAAAAGCAAAGGGTAACAACTTCGTAATGCCTCTTTAAATTAGCAAAATACAATTAAAGTCACACAGTGGTAGAACTGACACTGGAAGGGGATGACTGTAATTGACAGAGTGACTGTTACGGGGGAAGCCGAAGAAGAGCAGAAGAAAATGCCGTCATCATTCAGAACCATGAGACGTCTACGTGGTCCCATGAAAACAAACCATGAGACAGCTACAGATGCCACTGGAAGTGAGAATCGGATAAAAATTTAAATGCTACATTTAAAAGAAACCGATAGAACATCCCCATCGTCTCAGTGTGTGGGTGCACCCCTCGCTGTCCTGAGTTCCTTGCTCGTGCTCTCTCTCCTTCTGCTCCTGATTTGGACCTTGAGATTTCAGTCCGGTGCTCCAATATGGGTCTCTGTCTCAGTCTCCTTTCATCGCCTGATGAAGGTTAATATTCAGGAGGATGCCTATATGTTTTTCTTTGGGTTCCTGGTTGCTCTACGGGCTGATGAGAGAGGGGGACTTGATCAGGGGAGGGAAATGGGAGGCGGTGGCAGGGAGGAGGCAGAAATCTTTAAGAAAGAAAGGAAGAAAGGAAGAAAGAAAGAAAGAAAGAAAAATAAATAAATAAATAAATAAAAGAAACCAACATTTGAAGACAGCAAGTAAGCTCAGAACTTATGAGCACATATTGCTCTTCCAGAAGACCCAGGTTCAATTCCCACACCCACGTGGTGGTTATAACTGACCCTAACACTGTAACCTCTTCAACAGTCTCAGGAGATCTGATGCCATCTTCTGATCTCTGATATCATCAGGAATGAATTTTGTATGCATACATGCATGCAAGCAAGTTAGGCATACACATAAAATAGCAAAATAAATAAAACTAGAAATAACCAATATTCATTGCCGTTACAAGGGAAAATGATGCTAAGGAAGGGTTAACCTTTTCTATTGGTATTAGAATTTATAAGTAGACTCAGCCATTACTGCCTTGGTAAAATAAAATATGCACAAAATGTGCGTGCTACACACCCTCACACCACACAAGAAAGCTATTGTACATGAATTAAATGAACAAGTGAATAGCAAAACCCAATGAGTTTCATTTCCAGAGTTAAAAAAAAATAAAGTCTCTTCTGCTTTTCGTTAACCAAAGTTCTGGATATGGTTAAAACCTAGGTAGAGAAGGATGTATATCACATGACTGTAAGGAAAGATGGGGGGAATTGATTCGTCTTAGGCCAGCCATTATAAATTATCTCTCTGATACCTAAAGCCCTTACTGGACTTTGGCATTTCTAACCATATATTCTTCCACTCTTAGAGTTTATCACTAAAACCTGAAAGGGCAGTAACATTTATTAAGGACAATACATCTCAGAAAAATAGGAGGCTTTTTTGAATTAATATAGATGCTGTACTTCACAGCGTAACATAGAGCTAGGTGTTCTAAGAGTGTATGCCATGGTTGATATAGCAAATGAAAAACTGTAGAAAATACCCCCAACATAAAGGAATAGGAGACACAGAGAAAGAGCACATTAAGTCATTGTGTGGAATGCCATCTTCAAGGGAGTGTAACTGGACGTTTATTTGAGAGCTGTCTGTGTAATTGCACATGTTTATTTTTATCTATTTAGCTTATTATTATACGGTAAAAAAGCATGTCCTAGTTTAATTTCTGTTGCTATGATAAACCCACTAACCAAAAACAATGTAGGGAATGAAGTGTTTATATTAGCTTACAATTTGATATCACAATCCATCATTTCAGAGAAGCGAAGGTAAAAGCATAGCATTCACAGGCAATGAATATACTCACCCCTGCATGCTTGCCAGTTGTACTCTGCTTTCTAGAGTCTGAAAGGGTTCAGAGACTAGCCTAATAAATGGTGCTGCCCTTCGTGGGCAGGTCTTCTTGCCTCCATTAGCAATCAAGATAATACATCACAGACAAGCCCACTAACTATCCTGTTCTAGACAACAGTCTGTCTAGACTCTCACCTTTGCTGATTCTAAGTTGAGTGGACAGTTAAAACTAACCAACACATCACTTTTTAGCAAACTGATTGTCAAAGTTTGTTTTGTCATTGGATTATAGGTGTTTTTTAAGGGATGCCTCATGTATTTGAACTTTGACAGTTTTTTTTTTCTTCCTAGGTTGTTGGAAAAGGAAAATAACCTGTCACCATTGTGAACAGAATACTGGATGCCCTTCTTTCTTGAAATGCTGAGGAATGCTCCCAAAATTTCAAATTTTATTTCACTATTTGTGTAATCTTATTCAACATGTAGACTTTCTGTGATTGGAATACAGAAGTAAGCTTGTATTTGTGAGCACAGAAGCACCGACTGTGTTTAGCACTTTTGAAGAATACATCTGTAACCATCAAGACCAAAATTGTTCTTAAGGCGACACTCAGTGTCACCTGAACATATGGACTGGAAACTGTTTTATTTAAAGTGAAATTTCATAGAAGGTGCTCCCAAGCAAGATAATAAAACACCCTGGGTTCAGGGTGACACTTTTCCTAAGCAGCCATACATCTTCTGAACCCTCGTGCCAGAAATAGCATTAAAATCATTGATGATACAAAATTCCTCCTGCGCCGCTAAACAAATGAAGGCTCATCAGGCACATTGAGGATACAGAAGGAAAATGAATTCCCTCTCTTCTCATAATATTTCCAGAAGAGAGTCATCATTAGTAACAGAAATAATACAAGGGAGTGGGCTCCTGACAGTCAAGATTTATGTCCGCTCTGTTTATGTAGGTCTCTGCTCAGCTGGGTTTCTTCTGAGACCTGGCCTCCTCCATAAAAGGTAGTCACTCTTTCTCTGTGGACTATCCAAGCAAAAAAACAGTCCCGGTAACTTTGCATAAGTTACTAGTGAACTATACAGCTTTTTTTTCTAGAAATTTCAATCTTGCATGATGTATTTTAAATTTTATATTTTTAATGCCAACTGAAAAAAGTAAATAACAGTTTATCCTCCTATAAAGGGCTTGGAACATTTTAAAATCAATATATAGTCCATGACATATAGAAATTATTTTCTAGGTTTTACTATCTAGAATACAGTGAAAGCAGTTTTACATTCAAATTAAACAATAATGCATACAACCCTCTGAGAACATATTATAGCTACACCTCCATAATACGTTACATTTAAATGAGGTAATTTAAAGGGCAAGAGTAAGGTAAAGAATATATTCCAATTTTCAATGCTGTCTTTATTTAATAAAGCTTTCATGTTCCCAATTAATCTCCATATTCCCATTATTTTTACATTAACTTTTAGTATTATCAGTACCTTGTTCTAGAGGCTGATGAGGGAAGAGCCTTGTTCTAGGAAGTGTAGGGAAGCATGAACATTCGACATGGGCCTTCTATTCTGGATCTCTGCACTGACTTCTCTGCATTTTCATCTATGACCAGGAGAAATGACTCGAGTTTTACATATTTACCTTTTGTAGATGTGCAGTGACAATTGAGATATCCATGTAAAGCAGACAACACAATAAAGAACAGTAGCGCCTGCTATTGAAATTTATCTCCAACAATAAGATTTTTCCAAAAAAGAACAGTCGCCTTACAGACTTCAGTGAAACTACTACTCCACACAGAAATGACAGCTGCATTAACTACAGAAATTATTTTATCAGTACTGATCTATTGTTATTTTAGAGTTTCCTTTATGTATAAGTTTAATAAAAGAAAGATAACCACAATTACTAGGCTTGAATAATTTAAGATTTTTGCCTCTACATGCCTGAAGTCAAAATGCTGAATTTAAATTTTCCATAAAACTTGTTAAAAAGCCCTATAGATAATTTTTCTTTTTACTTTTCTCTAATAGTTTTGTTTCATAACACAAAACGGAGTATCTTTCAGATATACATGATTATAATTAAACAAGACTGGGCTATTTAGTAGATTACATTTTCTTAATCTTAACGTTGGTGAGACATGGTATCATAGAAAAATATTTGGTCACTCTTGTGAGCTCGCTTCAGCGAGCCTAAATTCTGCGGAATTTTTCAATGACAAAGGAGATAGAATAATTTTTTTGTTCTATGACAGTCTTCAGATGGCTCAAAATGTCACCTGAACTCCAGAAAGATATGTTTGATTAGAAGCCTGCAGCTTTCAGACCAGCTTCACAACATGGGGAACTAATGGCCTGGGGTCTGAGTGATTCACCCATCGCCAGTGACCAGGTTGTTTAATGCACCCATGTATGGAAACGGCAATGAAGACTAAGGTTCTCGTACCTAGGACCCTTCGAGGCCCAGATGAGCAAGCTTGCTCTCAGTGCGTACACTGGAGTGCTCACATCTCCTGGACTTTTGTCTGACTTGGCTACAAAGCTAAGTATCATATATTATATATTTGATCTCCATCTGTTTATTTATGCCCTTTATTATAAGCTGATAAATCTAAAATATTCCTTTGAATTTAGAATCATCAGATCTGATGTGAGCAAGGGACTTGGCTTTGCAGCCAAGTTGCACTGAGAGCAAGCTTGTTCAGCTGAGCCCCCAACCTACGGAGTCTTGGTGTCAATGCCTGCGGTAGATGCAAATAGTGAATTGTAAGATGCCTACTTGGATCAGAACTGGTTGTTAATATAAAACAGTTCTTACAATTCCTTAATTTATAGTTTATAAGGGTAAATATGTGATTCTTTTAAATACAAAATGATAGAATTCTTATTATTAATAATATTATTTATATTTGCATAGTTTGGAATCTTTCCAGACATTTCACATTTCATTTTGTATCACACTCCTTAGCTCCAATCTAGGAAACTCCAGCCCCTTTAGTAGCTGTCCACGCCTGCCACCGTGGGAATTCCCAGCAGTTCTCGACTTTAAATTAATACTATTTAAACATTTTATTTTTTCCCCAAAACTTCAATATTTTAATATGAACACATAATGTTACTATAACACAATTTGAATTAGAATATATATGCCTGTATATACATATGCTTAAACATTTGTCCTTAATGTAAAAGTCAGTACAGTTAACCTTGGGATCAATGTCTTTGCAGAGAAACCCGTTTTCATTAACGTTATGACAATGGTTGCTGTATGGGAGTACTCAATGCCTACAGTGACAAAATAGCAACAATAAAAGATTTCTTTGCCAATAGCCTTAATCAGTATCAGTTATGGAAGCATTTTTAGTTTACTAAGAATAATAACAATATTGGCAGCACAGATTTTTCGGAAAGAGCTAACGTTAAGTATAGTAGGGAAAATATTCAACATTAAAATAAACTAAAACTAATGTACAGAAAAATAATCAAACAGAACAAACAAAGACAAAACCAAGCAGAAAGGAAGAGACTAATTTCATTTTCCCAAGAGCTATAATAACGAGATGGCTGGATTTTTTTAAAGTCTTCTTCAAACTATCATAGTCTCTCTGAATTATTCAAACTATAATTCTGTGTTTTAAAACTCAGGTTAGATGTATTATGTAAGAATTAAGATTCAGATTTTCTTCTTTAACTCTATTTTTTTCTTGGTCTTCAAGGCACAGCAGGCATCTTAATGGTCTTTCCAATGCTGGAACTAAATTCCATAGCTAAAACCGTAAGAAGGGAGGGCTGCTCTGTCTCATAGGTCAAGGACACCATTCAATCACGATGGGGAAGCCATGGTAGCATCAGTAGTAGCAGGGGTAAAAAGCTGACATACCCAGTGAGGAAACAAGAACAGGAAGTCAGGCTAGTCCCACCCACAGTGACCCACATCTATCTTCCAGTGTGGCTCAGTCTCCTAAAGTTCACAGCTTTCTCACAGTGTCCTCAGAGAGGAACCAAGAGCTCAAAAATATGAGCCTCTAGGAGACATTTCACATTCAAACCATAACAATAATTGTTCTTAATAATATTACATTGTTCAAAATACTTATAATTATTTATTTTATAACTGTCTCTGTATATGAACACCTCCTTCTTTTCTAATAACCTCCCAAATTCCTAATCGGTATGCCCAATGTGAAATACACTTATCACAAAAAAAAAAATACAATTTGGGAATTTCATTGTGCCTGCACAAGACCAACGAAGTCATAACCACATCTTAAATTTAATTCCATTCTCCATTATAGCATCAGAGAAAACCTATAGGAGAGGCATCATTTTCTTAGAGTCGATTAAAAACACAAGTTGTTTTCATTTTAAAAGATACTAATTTTTTTCATCAAAGCATAGTAATACTGACTTTTAATACAAATAGATAACTTTAATTTATATATCAAGTATTCCTTTTATTCTACTGAAATCAATTGACATCACTAAATTTATTATCTATTATGTTTCAAATATTATATTCTCATCCAATAGTTTTAAATACATGTATTTCATTCATCCTTACTTGATGCCCTATAGATAACTCTTCACATTCCGTAGCTCTAAGAACATTCCACTGTCTACTATTTTTCATTGTTGAATGGTCTAACTAAATGGATAACCAGATCCATCTGAATCACCAGTGGGCTTTCTCAAGATTACCAGCACTCAACAAATTAAGGACCTGGCAATATTACTGCTAAGCTAGATTCAGGATTCCTGTGGAAGCAAACATCTAGGAATGTCTCTGAGGAATTTCTGGAATAAGTTATCTGAGGTGGCTTGAACCAATCTAAACATCAGTAACACATTCTGTGGACTGGGTCCTGGATTGAATCAAAGGGAGAAAGTGACTAAACAGAAGTATCCCCCCTCTCTCTTTTCTGTCTGGGAATGTTTTGTGATCAGCTGACACCATACACTCCCAGAATAATGGAAATTACCTCAAAATGAGATCATTGCCTTCTTCAAGTTGTTACTGTTATTTTGTCCTAGCAATGAGTACATTGTCAATGGTAATAAACAATATACAACCAAAAAGCATACAAAAATTGACACCAAGACATGATTTGTTCTTAGAATACTTACGTCAGTTTCTATCAATCACATTTAGTCATATGCTCTAGGATCTCCAGTATCCATAATGGGCTTGGAAGACCAATTCTACCCTAGACTTGATATCTCAATATGTTTGCACTGAGATAATATTTGATCACTTTTCTTTCAGGAATTTTGTTTTTCTAAAAGTTCTTCAAAACAGCAGTCAGTATCTTTCAGTTAGAGTCCAGAAATTGTTTTAGGAATTGAATGGACTTTAGATTTAAGAAATTATCTAGGAACCCTGTTGCAGTAGTATAAGTAGCTTATAGATATGGGATTCTCTCACAGGGTTAATAATGAATTCCTTGGAGTCATCATTAGGACTAAATTCTAGGTCCATATTCTTTAGAAGAAGATATTTTACAGGCATGCTGCCTACTCAAAGTCCAGTACATGTAGGTGTTATCCATGGTTGAATCAGTTGCATGGTTAAAATTTGGAAAGAATCCATTCAAAGTAAACATGTGCTCTCTTACTGAGTCATTTTATTTATTGGCTTTTAGTATGACTGGCAGATGTCAATTCCTGTTGACTGTTGAAGGTCATTGTCTTAATTTAAGGAAACAAATAAACAAAAAATAGTAAGTTGGTTACTGAACCAATAAAATTTTTAGGTCGTTCCTATGTTTTGAAGGGAGCAAGGGGCCCCTTTTGTTCCACCCCACCCTGCTAGCTTACACACAAAATAATAACAAAGAAACTATATTTATTTATGATAAAAACACTGTCATTATCTCCAGCTCTTTATTGGCTAGCTCTCACATATTAGTTTAACCCATCTCCATTAATCTGTAGCGCTACTTGACTGTGGCTTACCAGCATGAGTCTAACCAGCATCCGTCTCAGGCAGGAAAATCATGGCGTCTTGCCACTCTGCCCTTCTTCCCAGCATTCAGTTCTGTCTACTCTGCCTACCTAGGCTGCTGCCCTATCAAAAGGCCAAGGCAGTTTCTTTAATCAACCAATGAAAGCAATACATATACAGAAGGGCCTCCTACACCACCGTGTTAGGAAGAGTTGGAGAGCATATCATTCTACATGATTATTGTATTGTATATGAAATTTTATCTGAGATTGAGCTAGACATAGCCTATTAAGTATTAGATTATAAAGTAATAGAAACAGCTAGGCAAATTCAAATACTTTATATAAATTAATTATACTGCCATTCTATGCAACATTTTCCGATTTCCCAAAATTTCTTGCATAATCTTAAAAAATGTCTTTCTGTTTCTACTGTAGTAGAATGTGTAAACACTCCAATTTGGGCTTATTGAGATGAAATGCTTTGTAGATTATAGTTGAAAAGGTAAGTATGAGAATTTAAAGCTAATATATTCATATGTCAAATATCACAATTTTCTTTACATGCTATAGATTTCTCTTATAGCTAAATGATTAAAAATGTGTCTGGTCTTTCACATTGGTCAGTGTGGGTGCAGTGAACAAGACTCAACATTGCGCCTGTGTCCGGATAGTAAGAGATCATCAAAGTCCCTGTGAATATTGCAGGACTCCAAGTCAGCACAGATGCTTAGGGAAGAAGTTAATTCCAGGAGGACTGTGACTTCAAAAAAAAAGGGGGGGGTTAATGCCAGGAGCCTTACAAGCAGATGGAGTACTTAAGAACATACTGAGTTGGGTTTTTCATGGATGGGGAAAAGTGACAAACTAGAGACTTAGAGGGGAGACATTCCAGACAGACTGAAGAATAGGATAGACATGGCAGTCTGTGGTCAGCGGAGGATTTGATGTACTGAGATGAATGGGAGAAAGTGATGAGAACTAAGACTGTAAAGATAGATGAAAATTGTGAAGTCTCTGATTTTGCTAATACATTTTGTATTTTTCTACTTTAAAATCAGCAAAAAATCATATTTTAGCTGTAAAGAAACAATAAAATATAGTAAACTTAAATACAGTGAAATAAATACAGTATCCCAATTGTTATTACTAAATGACACAGGATTTGAGTAACTGGGAAAATAGAGACATTTCTTTCTCCCAGTCCTCGATACTGTGAATCGAATACTGAGATTGTGGTTTGTTTGCTGCCTGGCTGATTCAGGGAGAGCTCCTGCTGCCGCCTGCTCACTGCTCAGAAACCTAGAACAATAACTCTCTAGAGGACCTTTTATATATGTGTCCTTCCCATTCTCTAGGGACAGCTCTCACCAGTTTCTCGTGCCCTGAAAGTCCTCTACTGAATCCTCTCACCTTGGACTGTACATTCTAACCTATAAATTTTGAAGAGACATGCTGAACTCACAGTAATGCTTTAAAAAAAAACCCTACTTAATATTGCCTTAGGGATAGAGCTGAATTAACATAGTAATGAGAGAAAAAATGGGTGTTTTCTTTTCTGTCACAAAGTTATGAAATTATCTGCCATAGAGAGTAAGAAAGTGATCATATCTGAGGATGAATTCATCAATACCTCATGATAGTCCAGAGCCAGAGTAAAAGGAGTGCCAATTCTCAACTGGAATAGAATTGGGATAGTGTGAAGGTTAGCTGGAGTGAGGAACAGGAAGAAAGCACCTGTGTCTGGAGAGCGTCTTGTATGAGAGGGGTTCTACTGGACTCATTCGATCAATCATTAATGACTTTATAAGATAAAAGAAGGAGCAGTGTATTTTCATGACACAGAAATTGACTTGAGGTCTACAAACTGTTGAAATATCTTTAGGATATACTTTAGGAAGAAAAATATGGAGCAGAGAATTTAATTCTGACAAACTGAGTGATAGCTAAATATGTAAACAAACTTTAAAATCATATCTGGACTATTTTTAAAACATATTGTCCTGTGGTTTATTTGGAAATACTCAAAATATGGTACATTGACAGAATAATGAGAAAACCAGGAGACAGTAATTAGGTAGGCAATTTTAGGGTAAAAGGAGCTTTCTAAAATAACCAGTTTCTTTCTCATAAGTCTGAAATGTCCTTAGGCCTGTAAGCAGTATCATTCTTGCCAGAGTGCTAAAGGCAAAATATCTCCAGTTTTGACATAACCAGAGACCAGGATGACAGAAGTTAGGTTTTTCTCATCTCTTTCCTCCTAAGTAACCCTTGGTGGTATCCTACCCCTCAAAAACTCCTCTTGCAGCAAAAGAGTTCTGCCTCTTTTCTTCCTTTTAACCCTCCTATAATAAAACACTCTTTTCTAAATCTCATCCTGTGCAGTTACTGAATTTCATTCTTTGAATTTCAAAAAAAAAAAACAATCAGAAATGGAGAACAGCTTAAAGCAATTTCTCTGAAGTCAGGAATGAGACAGGAACATCCACTATCCTCACTCCTTTTCAGAACTGTGTTCAAACTATTTTCTCGAGCAATAAGGCAAGAGAAGGAAATTAAATGGATATAAGCAGGGTAAGAAGAATTAAAACTATCCCTATTTGCATATGACATGCCACTATATATACTATATACTAGAGTTCCTAAAAATTCTGCTAGAGAACTTCTAGAAATGATAAATTCAGAAAAATGGCAGAATACAGAATCAACTTCCATGAATCAAAAGCTTTTCTGTACTCCGGAAACAAACATGAATAGAAGGAGATCATGGACATGCTCCCATTGACATTTGCTAATCAACAAGGGAAGAACATCTACAATGAAAACCTCTGACCTCTAAAGTAAGAGACAAAAAAGGACTTTAGAAAATGGAAGTTTATCACATACTAATGGGTTACTGATCAAAACTGAAAACCCAAACATGAGCACACACAACTTCAGCCATTTAATATTTGATAAAGATGCCAAAAATGTAAGCTCAGGAAAAAGCATCTTCAACAATTAGTACTGGGGAAACTTGGATGTCCACATGTATAAGAATAAACTTGAACCATACCTACCACCTTTCACAAAAACTAACTCCAAATGGATCAAAGACCTGCACATGAAATCTGAAATACTAAAACTGCTAAAGAACACAGACAGTACTCTACATGATACAAGCATAGGAAAGGATGTTCAGAATAGGGCTCCATTTGTTCAAGAATCAAAGCCAACTGACAAGTGGGACTTCATAAAACTACAAAAGCTTCTGCTTTTATAAAATAAAAGATAATAATAAAAAATAAAAATAAAGAAATTAACCACACAAAGAGAAGCCCAAAGAATAGAAGAGAATCTTTCCCAGGTATACATCTGACAGAAGACTAATACATAGAATAAATAAAGAACTCAAAAAACAAAAAGAACAAAATATTTGAAATATATGTCTGGGATCTGAACAAAGTTCTCAAAAGAAATATCATGGTCAAGAAATATCTCAAAAATATTTATTGCCACTAGAGACTTTTCATTGTATGTGCTGCTAAGCTAATAATAGGATTTTGGTCTCCCAGTTTAAACCTAAGACTGTCTCAACATGTCTTCCAAAATTCTCTTAAGGCTAGCCCCTTGATGATGACAGCAAGAAAGAAAAATAGAAAAAAACGCCCAAAAGTAAAGGCATTGTTTCCTAGAAAAGTGACAAAAAAAAATCTATTTCCAACAGAAATTACTATTGTTTCCACCATGATAGAAAATTGGCTATAACAAAGTCTGCTAATGAAAAGCTTGTAAAAAGGATTCTCCACTTAAAATTTCTCCCCATCAGTATCCCATATGGTAGCCTTGTGAAGTCTTCCTTGGGTCATCTGTGCTGGATGGTACAATTATCAATTTCATAATACTGTGCTATTAATCTGCTGTTTCATCTTTCACTTACGATCAAAATAATGGCCGTCAGTACCATTCTCTAGACAGCTATTGTTTCCAGGACCCAAGCTTCTCAAGAAAGACCCCATCATTCTCAAAGACACTCCAGTATTCCTGTACTATGTCTGTCACAGAGATATCATCTGTAGGTGGAACAAGTGACAACATAAATCTAAAAATGAGAACTTGATGCATTAAGCTGCCACATGGATTTAAGGCACAAAATCCATTCATTTAATTTAATAGCTAATTGTGAAAGATCAGGAGAGGGAAATGAATTAAAATCTCCTGCCTTGAAGAGAATATCCAGCTATGGAAAGGCAGCCTTACAGAGGAAACCACACTCACACCTAGCCACTAGTGAGAGCTCTCAGGCTTCCTGGTCATTTGCATACAGTCACAATGGGTGGGTGAGCACTGTGACCTCAGCCAAGCATAATCACCAGTTTGCATTGCTTACTGCCACGTTCCTCAAGCTTGGAAAAGACCCTGGCATTGACTACACTCGTTGTAAACACTTGTGCTGATAGATGAGCGCAGCAAGAAATAAGAACCATGGTAACGATTTTTAAGAGCTGGGAACTGCTAAGATAAAGGGTTGAGTAACTTAGTAGCAAATGGTAGTGGTAAGAGCCAGAGTTCAAAATCCAAGGCTGAGATCGTTTGAATAAGTCTGCCTGTTTTATGAAGAAAACCACCTTTTCAATATCATTCTCAGTAGGAACACACTGAAACCACATAGTTGAAAGAATAAAGTGGGGTTTTCCACTTACTTTTGGCCAATTTTTCCAGATATAAGGGAAAATCACTGTCATTCAGTCTATATAAAATGCTAATGTCCTTAAAAATAAGACTATCGTAATGCAAATGTGAAGTCCCCTATTTTGTAAAACCCTGATTAGCCAAAGGGGGGGAGGAACTTCCTGTATCAGGGTTACATCCAAGGCCCGTGTAGCTGCTTTTCATTTTCAAGGAAGCCACTAGGCCAGCAGAGGCCAAGAGAGCTTATCAGGGAGAGTGATTAGAGGCCCTGCAAGGAGCTGCTGCAGGCTTTCTTATTCACACTCTCCCATATTTTAATGTCTCAACTGGCCACTAAATGAGTGATAGCTGAGAATCAAAATGATCTTTTAAATCAGGTCAGCCTAGACCCCCAAAACACTTTCATCTGTAATACATACGAGAAGGTACATTGACGGATGGCATAGAGTCATCCCTTCAAGAAAAACAAGATGAAACGTACATTTTACAGAAATGGAAGCTTTCCAGTGCTCAAAACTTTTGATCAGCATTTCTGGAAATCTATAGGAATCCAATTAAATGTATGATCTATACAAGTCTCATAAAATAGGTTGTAAATTAAATAAAAATCACAAATCATATATTGTCACCGTACCTCCATTTACCTCATTTCTTTGTTTTATTTATATCTTCTTGTTTTCATTAGCATATAGAATATTTGTATAATATATCCTACTATAATAAACATTGTTTTTGAAGGGAAAAGAGCTATGTTAGAAATTGATACATGCAATAAGATTTTTGTTTACCCTTGAATCAGATATTCATTTACTCTCCTATTGAGTTAAATGGGAAAGAAATATCAGTCTTCATATTCATATAAAAGTCTATGTGACTTTTACCACCACGTCCAAGTCTTAAAAAGTACAACTAATGAAGAAGGCACAGAGAAATAATTAATATTGATACTTAATTTTATAATACCATTTGATTGTAGAACACTAAAATGCCTTATTAGTGACACTCATTTTCTTTGGGACATTAAATGACAAAAACGTGCTTAGGCTATAAATGTAAATAACTTTCTGAACTGGATAATTCACTGCAACACAAACATTAAGATCTATGTTTGGATACCTGGATCCCAAGTACTGCCTGAATCAGTAGCAGGCATCTGTTATCCCAGCATGCCTCTGAAGAGATGGGAAGGAAGACAGGCTAATCTTTAGAAGATCAGGGCACAGCTATCCTGGTATACCCTGGAGCAAAACAAAAGACTCAGTCTCAAACACAAGCAAACATGTGTACAGTGGAAATATGGGAACATGTGGTGATGACCGAAGCTGTCTAGATGTTGTAGTAATAAGAGCGGCAGGCTGCATCCCCGGCACCCAGCTGCCCCCACGGCTAGCTTTACCCAAAATAATGGCACGGAATCTGTATTCTTTTAAACACCACTTGGCCCATTTCTATCTAGCCTCTTCTAGGCTAGCTCTCGCACCTGGACTAGCCCATTTCTAATAATCTGCTGTAGCCCATGAGCTGGCTTACCAGGAATGATCTTAACCTGCATCTGCCTGGAGTGGGAGAATCATGGCGACTCCTTGACTCAGTTTCTTTCTCCCAGCATTCTGTTCTGTTTACTCCGCCTACCTATGTTTTAACCTATGAGGGCCAGCCAAGCAGTTTCTTTATTACTTAACCAATGAAATCAATAGATTGATATATGACACTCCCACATCACTTCCCCTTTTTCTGTTTAAACAAAAAAACAAAAGAAAGGCTTTAACTTTAACATAGCAAAATTACATATAACAAAACAGTTATCAAGTAAAAATTACAATAATCTTTATCATAACTAAGGAAAACTATAACTATAACTAACTATTCTTAACTCCATCAAAGACTCCAGAAAGATACACTATTACCTAAGTAAACAAGAAATCCAAAAGTCTAGAAATGACAGAGACATCTCACTGCCTGAACAGTCATCCAAAGTTCCTCTGTACCATTGGGGCATCTATCTTCCGCCTACAGGCCCATAGTATCCAGAGACATTTCCATGAAGCAGGATTTCAAAGTCAGTTCAGTCACTATCTGTTGTGTCCTGCAGAATGTCTCACAGACTCTTTCATGAATCAGGAACCCCGAAAGATCATCTCACCTTTAGGCAAGTTCAGTAGTCCTCTCTCTGCGGGTTCTCTGTGTCCAGTTTATGCAATAGTCCAGGCAAGAGCAGTTTCTTGCCCAAATGGCTATCAAACTCCATAAGGATCCTCTTCGATGCCCATCTTCCTCTTGAAGTAGATTGGTGCTGCCAAGAGCAGAGTGTCTCATTGTCATGAAAAGCCTAAATTATTAAAACATAATTAAAACATAATATGGTGCTGCCATATTCTGCAGTCTTTGAAAGATATGAAGAATGTCTATCTAACTGAAATGTATCTCTATATATCTAGAAAATCTAACTAACATGACTACAAGCTTGACCATAACTGATGATTATCCATGAACCTATTTCTTAATTATACATTACATTTTTTAATGAACTACAGAATCACAACACCTTATTCAAGATCAGAAATACATATACATATAACAAAATTGACTGTAAAATCCATACCAATACAAATTATTCATACCTATATCATTTCCCCCTTTAAATGTAAAAGAACATTTATAAACCATATTTGGGAACATGGGCGCAGTTTTTTCTCTCCAAACTGCTTCCTGCTGAATGGGGGCATCATTAATTAGGTCTTTCATGGTATAACCTGTGTGCTAGTTTCGTCTCAGTTGGCAGTTGAGCGAAGCAATTTTCTGAAGATGTTCACAGAAACTTATCAGGAGGTCGTGGTCTATCATACCATATCGGGATAGATGCAATCCACAGGGTCTGGTCCTCTGTGGAAAAAAAAAAAAAGAAGACCCTCTCCATAGCATCATATCCTTAGACCCAAATTTTGAAATCGTAATACCCTTATATCCATTCTGGTTTAGCTTGGCAGCCCATGTAATGAAATGTCTCTCTGTACTTAGCTCCTTCACAGTCAAATATTTTAAAGAAAACACAATGTACATAATCCAGACTCTCTGTGAATTTTCCATTTTTACGTGGCTTATTTTTCTTTATTTCTTTTAATCTCTTAACTATCTGTACTCTGTCTCTTTAAAGACTTTACCTTTTTTTAAACCATTAACTTTATCTCTATATTCTTTTTCTTCTCTCTCCCAAGCCTACGTACATTTATCCAACACTGTGACTCATTTAGTGGTCTGAATCTGTCCTATTGTGAATCTGCAATTTTTTACTATCCAGGAGCACTTTTGATTTGCGCCTTTAAATCACTAGGCGCTTAAGAATCTAAGCTGTGACATTCCTAGGTCAAAAACAGGTACTGCCTGCTGGCCCCGCCCAGTCCAACATGGCAGAGCCGCTCGTGCTTCTGATCCTTGCACATTGCACCACTAGCATGGCAGAGCTGCTTGTGCCTCTGAGCTGCGGCATGCAATGTCCCCCTTTTAGGCCACAGCAGTCTAGTTGCCATCAAACAAATCGTAGCACTTTACTCCAAATGCTCCATTCAAAAGCTCTGTCTCCCGCAGGAGCCAGACAGAGATTGCAATGGCAGCACAGCCCAAAAAGCCAGCATTTTAAAACAGCCAGTTTTTTCCTGCTGCTGAGTCATGAAAATTTCAAAATGGAGGACGTACCATTTTGTGCTAGCTCTGGGGCCGCCAGGTAGGAGCGGCACTCAGCACTTTAATTCTGAGACTGAGCGTGCAGCACAGAAATTCTTTTCATCCAAGTTACAGCCAAATCTGACACGCAGAGCCGGAATCCGCCATGCTCTTCTGCCTGCCTAAGCGTGATTCGGCTGGGAAGCGCTGAGCCATCCATCCGTGGGGTCTCAGAGCACTCTCCTTCCAATCCCAAGCGGGAACAGAAACATCCAGTCCCCTAAAAAGCCTTTGAAATGCTTTAAAGCCAGAGTTCACACTGGCAGCACAGCCCCAGGAAGCCGTGCTTTAAAATGACGCAGTGTTTTTTATGCTGCTGTTGCCGAATCAGGAAATCTCTCTACAGCACGCCACCAACAAACAGCAAAAATCTGTGTTAAACTCTATCTTCCTTATTTTTAAGCCTTCTCAGGTTTTTAAGTGGATTTATTCCATCACGTCTGGGCGCCATCTATTAGAAATGAGTAAAAATTAACTACATTTTAGAGATCAAAGCCTATAGATTAAATCATTTATCTTAATAATATTCACTAAAGTTGAGGTAGTCACAGTCAAAGAAAACATATCTTTATATTGACTAGGCATTCATTAGTCTCTGGAGTACTAAATATTAATATAATGTAGTAGGTGGCTGCTTGTTCACTTGCTTGCTTGTTCATTTCCCAGCTGCCCAGACTCCCTAAATAACCACACAGAAACTGTATTAATTAAATCACTGCTTGGCTTATTAGCTTTAGCTTCTTATTGGCTAACTCTTACATCTTAATTTAACCCATTTCTGCTAATCTGTGTATCACCACGTGGTTGTGGCTATCAAGTAAATTTCCATCTTGCACTAGCAGGTTACATGGCTTCTCCCTGACTCTGCCTTCTTCCTCCTAGCATTCAGTTTAGTTTTCCCCACCCAGTTCTGTTCTACCTTATCAGGCCTAGCCAGTTACTTTATTAACCAATGGTATTTACAGCATACAGAGGGGAATCCCACATCATTATGACCCAGGAGTCCTGTTGATTTACTGATAATATTAAATATTAAATGAAAGTTGTCAACCTCTAATATGAAAATTCTCAAGAAGAAATAATTATCACAAAACACTAACAATTCCTTATAGTAGTCAATAAACCTTCAAGTTTTTCACTTAAAAATTTCAATAGTTTATTACCAGTGACTGGCAAAACCATAAAAGCCAATGGGTAAAACTATTGAGAAATTTCACATATTTTCTGAAGAGTTTTGTGTATGTATATCAACTCATTGCACAGCAAGACAATTCTATTCACTAACCTTTGTTGCTTTGCACAGCATGAAATATATGTTTTAACCCCAACCATACATTATGGATAAAAACATGAATTTTAAGAATCAGTCATCTATCTTAAGTCATAACAAAAGTAAAATGTAGATTTTTAACCTAACTAGGTCAGTATGATTTTAATTGAAATAATCACTTAAAATAAGTCTTCCTAGTGGATCTTTTTATGTAAGTGCAAAAAAACTGAAACATTATTAACCACAGGATATGCCTCACACACTATCTTTTTTAAATTGGACTATTTTTAATGTGTGTGTGTGTGCATGCATTTGCCTGAATGTCTGTGCAGGCTGTGTATGCATGGGAGTGCACATACTATGACTCACCTTATCTCCTTCCATCTTTATGTTTTTCAGGGGTCAAGCTTAAGTTACCAGAGCAAATTGTACTATTGGGGCCAGAATCTTTACTCACAGGCCATCTTACAGACTCATTATCTTTTCTGTATATTTTTGTACAAATACATTGATAGAATAAAAAGTACATGTGTATATATGCTATAGTTTTTATAACTGTATAAATATAAAATATTTGTATGCCAGTTGTATGATAGATACTTTAGGAGCATGTATGTTCAATTTACTTTTCTGTATTCTCTAAATTTCTTTAATCAACATTTTGAAATCTTTACAGTATACACAGTGACTGACTCCAGAAACAATGGAAAATAAGTTTGCTGTAAAGTATGTTTAAAAAAACAGGTCATGTCAAAGAAAAAGAAAGGGAAATGTGACATGAGATCAAATTACCAAGGAAAAGCTATACCCATTTTAAAAAGTCTAGAAAGCGAACTGACTGATTAGAAATTCAAGATTATGGAAACCTAAAATTCTGAAAATCTAGAACCAAAGCTATCTTGGGCATCTTTAGGTCTCTTAATGCCCAGTGGTTGCCTACTTCTATGTTTTCTTCAGTCAGCATGCCTGTAACTAACAAGAAAATTCTTTTGGTATGTTTAGATGTACCAAGCACTACTTCCTCAGTGCAAATGTCAAGAAAGCCATCAGATAGCATATGATACAACAGAACTGCCCGAGTTGCTGTACTCTTTGTAACTGATGGCTCCACAATTATATTTGAATGATGACTTGGTATGACTTTCTTTTTCTCCATTAACTAGGAAATGTTTATGAATCCATTTTCTTGTTGCAACCTGTTATTTGGAATCTATGTTAGTAAGCCATGGTTATTCATGCTTGTCAAAAAAAAAAAAACAACCTCTCTGATTCCCTGAAAGTGAGAGCTCTGTTTAGCACTGACAGCAATAGTAGAAAAAAATCACCTGTTTCTCTCATTACGTTGTCTTAGCGTCTTAGAGTATTAACTATTCCATACACCTTGCTACTATATTTGTAAATTAAAAAGACATGAAATTCCCAAAATGGTTAAATGTAGTAAAAAGTGAAGATGCCATAAAGTTTTGCTTTTTTAGCAAATATGATTCAATTTCATCCATATTACTTTTACTTTTGGTTGAAACATTAATTTTCTTATATTCTATAGTTAATGAAAATAGCTGCTTAAGAATAGATATTTCCTTAAGTGGTAAAGCATAATATTTGGATAATGGCCAAGATTATATCTTTGCAGAAAGGCAGAGTGTCTTCGTTTATGTTCTTTTTTCTCTGAATCTACAATGAATCCAAAAGCCACGTGACCTGCAATTACTACACTGGAAAGAAGTGACTACTCAGCATCAACTCCTATATCATTGCAGGATTACAGCCCATATCTGAATTTTCCTATGGAAAGACTTGACATTAAAAACAACAAAAGAAGCTGGGCAGTGGTGGCACATGCCTTTAATTCCAGCACTCGGGAGGCAGAGTCAGGCAGATATCTGTGAGTTCAAGGCCAGCCTGGTCTATAAGAGCTAGTTCCAGTACAGGAACCAAAAAAGCTACAGAGAAACCCTGTCTATAAAAAAAAAGAAAAGAAAGGAAGGAAGGAAGGAAGGAAGGAAGGAAGGAAGGAAGGAAGGAAGGAAGGAAGGAAGGAAGAAAGAAAGACTAACACTATGTAACATAAAGTCAAAGAACAGTGTTTGACAAATTAATTGCATTACTCTGTCAGTTGTGACTCTTGGAATCACAACTTCAAATTGCCAATGCTAACAGCACCTCTCCCCTGGAGTTGATCATAGCTAGACAGTGACTCCCAGGTTTGTGGTAAGATAAGTCCTGAACACGTTCTACAACCTCCTATGAGTTCCACTGATCCTATCTGTTACATGAATGAAAATGCAATTGTTTCCATATGTTTCCAAATACATGTAACTAAAGTCTTGTGCTTTCCTCAGATGACAAACAGGGCTGCTATTAAAATAGCTTTTCCTGCGAAGAGGCTGTTCTTCTAAGTCCCGGGCATAAGGCTTTTCACTGCACAGACATCCTTAGAAAAGAATATTTTATAAGTCTGCCCCAAAATCAGATGCACATGGAAGGGATTTGTATTCTGTAAAACACTTCCTCAATGCTGCCCACCAAGAGTGAACAGAATAGGTAACTCAGAAACTAAGGAAATAGTGAGGGGCTTACATTCTTGTTACTCTTAACTGTTAACATTCAATTTCATTTCCAGGTGTACAAGTAGGGAATGGGTGATGAGAAATCATTACAGAAAATCATAAATTCTTACAGAGAAAGTTCAAGGCCAGAAGAAAAAGATAAACTCTGGGCAGTCAAATATCCAAGGATCTAGTTAGAGGGTTGTTACTCAAATCTGGCTTGCTCCTTGGGTTTGCTTCCTAGAAATAGAAGAATCATTTTTATTTTACAGCATTGTTGGTAAGATTAAGGTCCACAGATGTGCAAAGTTCCTCTCACAGAGGTTTTTTTCTTGTCTTTGTCTATCCCTGCTGTTCATTCTTCCTGTGCCTTCGCAGTTGTTTATGTTAAATTCAGCAACATGGCACATACTCAGTGATACCATGAACAGACATCAGTGAGTAGAGAAGATGCCCACATGGCCCACTCACTCACATACATAGAAAAGAACCCGGAGTCTATATGTGGTTTTAGTTGTTAATTGTATCATCAAAATCCTTCTACTTCCCGTTTCCAAATTGAAGCCTAGGAAGTCATCAAGTCCTCAGATTCCATCAGCTCTATAGCAATACCTCTTGATTTGTAGCCCACCTTGGCATAGAACTCTCTGAGCAGCCTACACTGCCTTCAAACACATGATCCACTTGTCCCCAGACTTGGACTGCTTGAAGAAAATGTGTGAGCTCTTGACTTGGCATTTAATGCCATCCAATAACAACCTTTCCTTGACATATTTTTCACCTGCATATCTTTAATATTTTCATCTTCATTATTACCATTAAAAGATTGTTAACATTAAGTGGTTTTTGAAACCATTAAAAATTACTTCTACCATATAAATACTTTGAGTGTCATGAAAAATAACCCATTTGACCAAATTAGTAAAGAACTTTACCTCATCTTATGGTTATTCTGCCCAACAGCTAGCCCATCTATAGATACAACATGTTCTTTAAGCCTGATCTACAATTGTTTTTTTTACTGTTTCTCATGTTGAAGCTTATGCATTAGTGTATTCTTCTCTCTGCTTCTCAAGTCTCACACCATTTGTGATGCTGATATGTCTTGAGGGATTGAGCCTTCATTGTGTTCTACTTATACAGACTGTATGACCTCAATCAAAGAAATCTTTTTGGGTGTGTGTGTGACTGCCTGTGTGTCTCCTCCACTAGGGATTACAAGAACCTAAAAGGAAGAGGCCAGCAAGCTGAGTTAGGGTTTCCTCAGGCTTTTGAATAACACTCTATTTAAAGAGAAAACTTCAAAGGATACAATGGCTTTCCATTGCACCTGGACAAATTCTTCTATGTATCTTGTTTTTCTCTCTCATTTGTTCAAACACCACTGTTTTCATTCCTGCCTCTTTAAGACCCGCTCCTAATTATTGACAAATAATGACTCCTTTTAATATTTAAAATTCATCTTAACAATTTTCCTTTATGAGTGGAGTGGTCAATTAACTATGCATTGGCTATTGTTATGAGGTGTCATACAACCTGTCATTTGAGAAATTCATTAATATAGGACAGAAAAGCAAAAGTTGGATCAATATATTCTAGGCATGATAAAAATCCAGATCTCCTAGTATGTGTTTTATATAATGATTTGGTGAATGAAGCACAGATCAGACTATGTCAGACCTAAACAAGAAGAAAACAGCATCACTGGCAGGAACTCATATATACAATCAACTATAATTTGAATATTCTTTATATACCTGTCTCAAGGTACCCCAAGTCATTGTAGCTACTTAAAGCAATGACAACAAAACAGTTTTCTCACAAAATAGCAATTTATTTATTTTCTCGTAAATGTCTGCTTCACAGCAGTCCCTGAGGTCTCTGGAGGTCTACAGCATGAAAGGAACAGAGACTTACCCATTTATATAGCTGGTCAATCTCCAGCTTCAGGCCTTTGAGAACGGCATCTAGAGATAATCTTCCTAAGTGACTACATGGCATCCTCACAGCATGGAAACTAACCCCTAAGGATAAGTTCACCACAAAAGGAGAGGTAGGCACAGTGCTGCTCTATAGTCCTACCTCAGAAATCACGCATCACTATTCCTTGGTAGTGACAGGCACTCAGATGTCATCTCTTGGGAACATAATGCCAACTGCACACAGCGAAAAAGGAGAAGTGCAGTGGGTGCTGTGGTATGCAATCATTTGGAAAATTAAATCACACAGGAGATTGCATTTTGTATTAAGTTAAAGATGACATATGCAGGCATAAACTTATCTTTTGACAAAAATTCCCAGTACACATTACCTCATGTCCGTTGTTATAGCAATGTCAGGATAGTGGCTATCAGTTTAGATACTGTTCTGTGGGAGTAGGATTAAATGCCTAGAATTGGACTGAGATATTTCATGACCAAGTACAGATATCTTCAAAATCTAGTAGACACATGACTTACACATGGTATCTTGTCAAAGAGTCGATTCCTGGTTCCCAAAGACCAGAAATCAGTAGTTCTGACAAGGATTCAAGGTATCTGAGGAGAGTGTAAGTGGTGGTGGGATGATTAGTTAGGTCCCACACATTGATAAATGACAGCTCTTCGTGCAATTTCATTTCATATGCCAAGATAGGAAAGAGCATCAACAAGATGCAGATACTCCCAGTCTTTCTAGCACATAGAAAGGCAATGAGAGGAAGGGAGATGTTTATTTCTCATCTTGCTGTCCTCAGACATTGAGCAAGTCAACTTGCATTTTCCAGATGAGATGTTGGATATGGAAACTAATACTTGTTGAATATGGGTAGGCACGGGTAATCACTATGCATGCTCCTTCAAGTTCAATGTAATTCTATCTGTACATTTCATAAAAGGCAAAACTAAAGCAGAGAGTTAGAAAGCCAAGGAAAGGCAACACCATGATCGGTTCCTTGGATTCTCAACACATCACACCTTTATCAGGGAAATATTGCATGAAGCCTCAAATTTCTTTCACATCCTCTGTCACTTAAGTGAATAATTCACTTAAATCGAACATCTTGGCCCAGAGGGTCTTTGTCTTTGACACACTTGCCACAACAAGCTTCATCCCGAAGTCTTTTCAGCTCTGCACAGAGGCTTTGCCAATTGCTCTGTGAAATGTTCTCCTAGATAAAATCACTCCTCTCTATGAAAAAGATTGGCACCACTTTGAGGTAACCCTGTGCCCGCACCTGAAAACGAACCGGTTAACCTTTTATCTGAGCACAGATAGAAGTTTCTCTCGTACCCTTTCTCAGTAAGTTCACCACTTTTCCATCTTTGCCATCAGTTCTTACTTCAGCAAACAACTTTGATGCTTTGTAGTTCAGGAACCCTCGAGAGTTCAGTCGTGATTTGAGTGAACTGCCACCCAGAGCAGCCCAGAGGCTCTTAGAAGACATATGATGTCGGAGCTAGGATAATGGGCATGTTAACTACCCCTTCTCCTAGCGTCCAGGCTCCATCTCCACTATCAAGTTTAATCATCAGAAAGTGGAATACCTTGGCCATTTCATCTTATCCCCCGCAAAAGGGTTTCATGGAGTAGAATTTAATGTTATGTTCTTAGCCAGTAAAGTGAATCAATACCAGGACGGTCCATTTGAGCAGTGTTTTTATTTCTTGTGACATTGTCTATTATTCAGCACCTCTTATACAGGGAACCACATGATAAATTTCTTCTAAAGTTTGGTCCTTGGAAAAGTTTGTCTCTACAGATGAATGTGTTTATTTTCTTTGTCAGACAAGAAAAAGGAAAATGTGTAAACCAAGGGCTCTGTTCTTGCTTTCCCTGCAGGAAAACTTAGAGTCAATATGAAGGTACAGCTGAAGTAATTCACTCACACCAGGGGTCTGACGTTATATACTCGGTCAGCCTGCTCCTTCTAAAAACTTCTAACATCTTATATCTTTATCTCACTATTATTTTAGAATTAAAAACATTTTTCAATTTAAAACTCATTAGAAAGCATGCAACACAAAATACAAATATCAAATATTCTAAAACACACCTTAAGAGTGGACAGTCCCTCTTTCTAGAATTCTGGACACTTCCATAAATACTGCAGTAACAGCGTTTCTTATGAGTTCTATCATGCAGATATTAGAAACCCACAGAGCTTTTTTTATTATTCAAAATTACCCCCTTCAGCTAATATCAACACATTAGGGAAATAATACCATTGTCAAGTGATGCTGTCAATCATTTGCCAGTCCTCCAGGTTATGGTAAATAGTGTTTTCTGTCACATCTGGACTACTTTTAACTTTTCTATTTCTGTAGCTTAATTCATTCCGCTTGTAGCATTAGGATTATACTTGCCTTCACATTCTATATCAGGATTCTGGGCAAGATTTTCATGGTGTCTGAACCTACATTTCCATAATGTATTGGCTTATGCCTAATATTGCAATGATTATTAACTTAAAGAAAAATTTCATTTAGTGAAAAAAGAATATGGAATGTAATGAACAAAGAAAAAAGATCTGTAAAAATGACACTGAAATATGTCTGTCTGAGTTAGGAAACAGGTAAATTTGTTTATACCTGCTCATGTTTGAGAGCATTGCTCTTTGGTCATTTGACTGAGTCTCCATATGGAACCCAGAGCTACAGCACCAGGTTAGTCCCCAAACCACAAGTGTTGAGAAGAAGAATTTGCATGTTTGGTTAGGAGTTTATCTTTTTCCTACTGTAAACTGGACTGTAATTTCAGTTTATGATTTCTCTAAAACACTGAAATTGTACAGATCTTCATGATGTCATTTATTCTACCTGTTAGCATTCAGGGATTTATGCTGGCCTGCTCTCGGGATCCTAACAGAATATGTCATCTGCTGCAGCCACCAAGAGCATTACCTGTGCACATGCTCTTGTTCATATTCACGCATTTACACTGGCCAGCTCTAAGGGCACTGGCAGGGTGTATCATCAGCTACCAGGAATCCTTGAACACATGCACTACATCCCTTTATAAAAGACAAGTCCCTCCCACCCCTCGCTATCTCTCCTTCTAGCTCTTGCCCCCTTCCCTCCTCTTCAACAAACCTCACACGTGAGTTCTGTTGTATGGTGTGACTTTCCTTTCATCCACCCCTAAATTGCAACACTAGCCCCTGAAAATACATCCACCTATGCTATCCATTTGTGTTCCATGAACACTAACAAAACAAGCCATATAAAACACAATTAACTATTTTTTCTTGTCTCCAAACTTAGAAAGGAACTCATCATATTGCACAATGACTTATATATGTGTAACCACCCATTAGAGGAAAATCATCCAGCTAGTTAGTGTCCTGAAGTGTATCTCATTTCAGGCTCTCTTCCAGATAAGGCTGGCTATGACTTAGGAACCAAGAACTTCACTGGGCATTCTGCATTCCTGGTGAAGCAGTGAACTTATCTATCGGCTCAAGTTGCTTAGTAGAACTTTATAAAGAAACACTTTACAAATAACCTTGAAGAAAACACACATACACTAGGGCTTGGGCTTTAACAGTTTCAAGTCAAATATTCCCTTGTCTGACTGTGACCCTGGAGCATCTTCACTGTGTTCTTATCTCTAGAAACATCAGGCACATCACCTACAGAGGCACTAGGTTGCTGTCTCCTAATGACAAGCAGTTACCGCCACGGAATAAGGAATGCTGCTCACTTGAAAATTCTCATTAACAGAAAATCAATTCATGTCAGTGATGGCAGTATTTAGCATTTTCCCTTCCTGGTTGCATATGAGTTCCATGCAAATGGGAAGTGTCTGTTAGCATGCATCTTTAGTCAACTACTAATTCTTTCAGAAAAGATACTGAACATACTGTCTGGGGTATTTAGTAAGCTCTACAAAGGGGTTTGATTAATACAGGAGAATAACAACATGTGTGCACGTATATTCTTGAAAACCTAACACTTACTTTAAAATTGCAGGAAGTTTTGCAATTTGGATACCCTAAACTCATAATGTCCAGCTCCCCTAAATCTGTGTGACTCTGCCATCTTTTTGGGTCTCACATGTGAACAGTACTGTGCAGCTTCATTGTAAGTCCTGCTACATACACATAGCACTGCTTTCTGGTTATATTGCCATTATGATTTTCATTTTTAGTATTTATAATAAAATTCATTATAGATCAACATCATTAATACTAAAGCTCTAGAACAACTACTTCTAACATCTGAACACAAGCACGTACTTTTTAAAACAAGGCTATTATATACAGGTTTAGGGTATTCTTCCTAGCATTCCATATTGTAGGGTATTTGTATATGTGACTTGACTGGAATGCTGGGAAGAAAGGGGGTGAATGATGTCATGTTTCACAATAAAAAAACATTACTAAGGCAACTTATAAAAGGAAACAATTAGGGCTTTGAATGTAGTCTTAGATGTTTAGTCCATGATCATCATGGCAAGGAGCACAAAAGTGCCATGGTGCTAGAGCAAAGGCTGAGACCTAACATCTTATCCACAAGTTGCAGGAAGAGAGAAGGAAACAGTACCTGGCATGGCCTTTTGAAACTTCGTATCCCACACTAAGTAACACATCTCTTCCAACAAGGCCACACCTCTTAATCCTTCCCAAAAAGCTTTACTAACTGGAGACCAAGCATTCAAACCTGATTTCTTTCTCAGACTACCACAGATGGGCTCTCTTTGTCCATCTGCTCCAGACACCTTTTGAGACATATGATTGTCTGCTAGCTATGAATGGCACCATCAATGGTCACCAACTTCCTTTGAGAAAATAGACAGCAGGTGCCTCACATTCTGGATCAGGTGGCGGTGGGCCTTCATTGAGGAACAAAGCCTCCTCCATTCAAGAGAAAAATAATCCTTTTATTACAACTTAAAGAAGACCAGCCTAAAGTCAAAAAGTACAAAGAAATATAAAAGATATAAAAATGGTAATAATAACTGTCTCCTTGTTGAGATGTTCATTGTATATTCCTCTAAAAGTCCCTTAAAGGTGACTGCCCGCAGACCTTCATTGCAGGGGCTGTTAGGTAAGATAGGAAATTAGGAATTTTAAAGGCAGGAGGATTTAAAGAGGTATGCTGTAGAATCTCCCATCCACTCTAGCCTCCCGTTGTGGATTAAAATAAACTAGCACTAGCCTTTCAGTAATGAAGACCTCAAACTGCTTCAGAGTAATGACAAGGCTAAAGGTGAAGTCTTTGCTTCTTGTCATTTCATTTAAAGAGCCATAAAACTGCATTCTTCATCACTAACCAGGGCCTTAGGTATGAGAGCAGAGCACTACCCTTCCAGGCTGCCCAAAGGGAAGGCCATCCCTTGTGTGATTTAACCTTATAGTCACTGAGAGCTGCTCTGTATAGCCCCAGCCTCAAGATGTGCTGAGATAGAAAGGATAATAGCTAAATGAATGGAATGCCCTCAGTCTACCCTTTGACTCTGTGACCAATTTAAAGTCTTCTATCCATCTATTCGCATCTGTCTGTCCAGACCTGGTCTTTCCCTTCTCCTTTATGGCCCTTGTAATCAACCCCTAACCTCATTTCTGCAGTTCAACTAGACAAAAGCTAGATTTCAGTCCATGATCAAGCACAGTCTGATGCTAAAGCTTCATCTTCAGCTAACATCCAGCGGGGTTATTTACCTGACCAATCCAGAGACCCCACAGCCTATCAGCACCCACTTCTTTCTCTCAGGACACTTAGAAGTTCTTTGAACACAGCAGTGGCTTCGTCAATGCAGTATAGCCATTCTGTAGCCTGCACATAGCCATACTTATTTATATTCAGTGTGTGATGCTTTATATGTATTATGAGAGTTATTATCAGTAATCAAGATTAGAACAAAAAAGCCACCATTGCTTTAGGTAGGTGGAGCACAATTAAATGAACTGATTAATAAAATCTCAGAGAGAGAAATTGCAGTTCAATGTGAAAACCTGAAAAGCAAAACAGCCAGTGACTGGCTCTTACCTCAACCTCAGTCTGAAATGGAGATCCTTTCTGCAATCTCAGAATGAGACTGTGTCTGAGAGTTAGCCCCACATCCCACCCACCCCCTGCTTATCTTCCTCTCTAGGGCTGGAATTAAAGGTGTGTACCACTGGGATGAGAGGCATGCACCACCCGATTTCTATGGCAACTAGTGTGGCTACTGGGATTAAAGGTGTGTGTTGCCATGACATGGTCTGTAAGGCTGACCAGTGGGACTGTTTTACTCTCAGATCTTCAGGCAGTCTTTATTTATTTAAAGACAAATTCCACTACAGGGATATCAAGAAAATCAGAACTACTTGATAAAGTGTTCTACCTTATAGATTTATTATTATTAAACCATAGATATATCTATGTTTGTGATCTAGTCCACTCACATAAACAGATGTGAACAAATACACAGACTGCCTCCTTGATTTCTGCACATTTGACCTTTATTAGGAGCAATATGATGTTTTCTGAAGCAGTGCTTAATTGGTTAAAATTAAATTTATAAAAATAGTTTTTTGTTTCTAGAAATATAAAGTGAGCAAAAAAATTTTTGTCAAGTTGAGTTCTTAGGGAGAACTTCCTTGAGGTTACAACAGTCTGTAAACCACGTACATGAAGCCCTGTAAGAATCTTAGGTTGTGGAAGCTAAGAGAGCAGTAGGTGTCTATGCTGTTAGAGTCCTTACACTTGAATGTGTATATCCATTATGGTCATGGCATAAAAGCACTTTTACAGATGCTTGTTAAATAAGATTCAGAGCTTCCTCTATATTCATAAAAGGAAATTATTATTATCTTCACTTATAGACTGGGAAAGTTGGGCTCAGAAAAGCTAAGAAATTTGACCCAGGTCACACAATCAACTTGAGCTGTGTTTTTAAATGCCCCCCCCTTCCAAAGAGTCTAACTCCATAGCTTAAGAACTACCTTTCTTTACTCTTTCATTTCATGTAGTTATTTTGAAACACATTGTACTAAATCCAGCTAACTGTGTACTCAAGGATGGAATGACCTTGAAATTCTCATCTTCTTGCCTCCACCTTCAGAGTTCTGGGATCAGGTGTGCATCGCCATGGCCAGGTTTGGCAGTGTGTGGTGGAACGCAGAACCTTGGGCACGCCAGGCTAGCTCTCCACCATGGAGCTGTGTTCTCAGCCCCTTCACCTGCTTTTCTTGGTTAGGTCTCTGGTTAACCCTTTATTTCCATGAGAGCAGAGAAATTATAATCTTTGGTCTATTGAGCCATTTTAGGAGCAGGATGTGACTTGAAATCAAAAGTGGGCAGATGCCAATCCTTACCAGCACACAAAACAGTCCTAAAGCAGAAACCCTGGCTTTCGCAGTTCATTGAAAGGGGCCACTTGCCCTGGCTTTCCATACCTACCCTCCAATTCAGGTTTTCTTTCTTTCTTTCTTTCTTTCTTTCTTTCTTTCTTTCTTTCTTTCTTTCTTTCTTTCTTTCTTTCTTCTTCTTCTTTTAAACCATGCCTCATAAAATATTTTGGGTGGATTATAGTGGTCTGATGCCTCACCAGCAGCCTCTGGTGTGTGTAAACCACCTCTCTGTGGGTGGCTATTATATTTATATTGGTTTAAACTGTTCCATTGCCAATCCATTATGCTGAAATTCCCCCTTGCTGAGGGCAGCTGTGTTATTCTTTTCTTTGACTGAAGCCCAAGAGCTATCTGTCCAGCTCCTTGGGAACTGTCCCTTTAGGAGTAAACATCTTGAAAGACAATACCTCTTCTCCCTCTGCCGCTTGCTAACTCAGGAGAGTTTCCCTTCTGGCTTCAGCCAGATTGCATTGCTCATTTTCCTGGGAGAGCGAAATTGGAGTGCTGTGAGAAAGAGATGTGGTGCCTATTTATGCTGAGAAGCAAAGGAATGCCCTGGGAATAACACTGGGGCCACTCTTTCCACAGGCAAACAGTCAAAGCACAGTAAGGAACCGAGGTCCAGATGGCCGGGGTATGTCCTGATGACCATCTTGCAAAGGAAAGGCCACAAAGGCCCCCTCCCAGAGTCTCTGAGCAAGCAGTCAGGGATGCTTATGTTTTGACCACGAATTCTTAACAAAAAGAACACATAACCGGCGACTAAAAGTTCAGAGCTGAGCATCACTAATGCAGATTTGCACGGTGAGTTGGCTCAGCTGGTGTTGTGATAGACTTGGGACCTAAGTTTACAAATTTAATTTTTCCCTAGAGTTCCAGGGTTATCACTGGAACTTGAAGCTAATGATGGCTGATCACCCATCCTGCTGTCCTGTAATGCCCATATTTGTTCAAGGGGAAGTAAGGAAGAAAAATTGCATATAGCAAGCCTTCTAACAGCAGCACAGAGGAGGCAAGGAAGCCTTTAGGAGATGTTTAGTTAGCTTCAACATTCTTAATTTTTAAGTAGAATTAAATAGAAAATAATACATCATATTTACTAGTAGACAGGTACAAATCTTAAGGAAACTTGGGTCTTCTCCCGTTTCGCTGAGCCGTTGTTTAAGAGAATTTAACCGGTTTCTACTCTCTTTGAAACACACGTTTCCTCTTGAAATCTCTATGTACCTTTCTGTTAGATATCAGGCTGAGAATATCCTTTCTCACTTTGAACACACCAGGTATATGCCAGCCACGTATCACACACTGTTTCAGGAGAGGGGACCCTGGCTGAGGTCCCAGAGTTGTCCACATACCATCTCCTGTAGGTGGGCTTTTCCATCCTGCCAGTCCCCACATAAGCACAACAATACTTACTGTTAACTGCAACTACTTGGCCAATAACTCAGGTTTATTACTAGCTAACTCTTATGTCTTAAATTAACCCGTACTTCTTATCTCTGCTCTGTCATGTGGCTTGGTACCTTTTCTCAGCTCATCAAATTCGTCTTCTCTTGCATCTCCTCTAGATTCCTCAGACTCCACTGTTCTTTTCAGCACCCTCCTGGTCTGGTTCTCCTGGCCAGTCTCTTCCTTACCAGCTATAGACTACTCAGCTCTTTATTAAACATTGAGAGTAATCCATATTTGCAGTGTACAAAGATTATTCCTAGGCAATGTCCTATTAAGATAAGGGAAATTTTCTTTTTCTCTGGGTAAGGCCAATTAGCTATGATAATGGTCACCTGATACTTGTTTAAGGCTGAAGCATGGTGCTGTCAAGCCCTCTTACTCAAGTTCCCGTGGACCTCTCCTTCATGACAGCCGTGGCCTCTACCTCCTGTTTTCCTTGTAACACTGGGAAGAAAAAGATCACAGCTGTGACTCCTTAGGCCTCCTGGTCAAGAATATAATACTTCCGGCACTGGGTGGAGATATTATTTTCTGACCTGCCTCAAAGATCAGAACATATCATATTATTGTCTCCTACCTTTAACAGTTAATCCTTATGGGCCTATGAATCACCCACTCAGAATCTGCTTGACCTCTAACAGGGAAGAGTATAGCAAGGTGGGAAAACTAAACTGAATACAGGGGAAATGAAAGTGGAGTTAGGCAGACGCCATGTAACTGCTAAAGGAGAAAGATGTGGGAACCTTACCAGTAGGCCACAGCCTTATGGTGATACATATATGAATAGAAAGGGGTCAGTTTAAGATGTAAGAACTAGCTATAAATACCACTGAGCCATCAGTGTTGTTTTGAGTAATATAGTTTCTTTATGATTATCCAGGTCTGGGAGGCCAGGAAATAAAAACATTGTCTCTGTTTACAGGTGGGGTGGAAAAATAAATATCTCCTTAATGTGATAATGTATTTGTCCTTCCCAGGGTCCCTTCCCTCAATGACGATCCTTCCTCATGACTATGCCATTAAATCTTTGCACTTTTTATTGACTCTGGACTCAAAAACTTTTATTTTCTTTCTATTATTTTTCCTTGGATTATTAGATCCAAAGTAGCCCTAGTAATGTGAACACTTCTGCCAGTAACCTGAATGGCAGTCAGGGCTCAGCTCAGAGTGGACCCTGACAGGGGGGCGCACACTGAGTGCTACATAAACTCAGCAGTCCTCAGAAGAATTGCAAAGGTGTTATCAGGAAAAGCTGGAGCTACCAGTATTCTCCCAGCCCTGTCAAGGACTTCTGCAAGGGCATCTGGTTCTTTGTTAACCTAAACAAGCTTGCTACAGACCAAGGTCCCTCTGTGAGCCCCAGGCTGTTCTGAATTGCCTCTCACTCCCACCTCCTACTGCTCTAAGTCTCAGCTTCTTCAGGCTAGCACATCCTCCTGCTGCCACCTGCTTCTCACAAACCTGGCAAGGCTCTTTCTGCCATTTTGCTGTTCTCTCTGTGCAACCCACCCCAGATAGCACTGGCAGTTTGGTCCTTAAAAAAAAATTGTTTTTAACCTACAGGGTGATCAGTTTGTGATAAATCTCAAATCCTGGAGCTAGATGAATGAAAGGAGAAAAAAAAGGTATGAAAAGGGAAGGCCAGGACTGCTCCTAAGTATGGTGGAGAAGAGAGTTTATTATAGATAAAAGGGAGTCAAAGGCAGAGGCAGGAACATCTGGGAGAGTTCACAGTGAATATTATCCTGACTGAGCTTGGCCATGTGGCATGTGGGAAGAGGGAAAAGAAATGGAGAGGAAGAGAGAGGGAAAAGTCTCAGCAGCCAGAAGACCACAGGTACAAGAGAGGAGGGTAACCAAAATAGCTGGATTATTTAGGAAGAACCTCTGGGGAAAAGAAGCCCAGGTCTTGAGCTAGAGATTCAGGATAAAGGATGGGGGTATGACAGCTATATCCTGTATCCCATAGGGGCTGAGGGAAGCTGAGAGAACCTGGAGGCCCAGTCTTATCTGATGTGTTAACTAGGCACACCAGTTGCTTGTCCCAACGTCTGAGACTTAACAGTTTCTTAGTTTCACAGTGCCCTCACTTACAAGGATACTGAGCAAAGACATATGTTCCTTGAGGCTTTGGGTTTTCTCACTCTTTGAAGTGCCTCCCACCCCAGTCTTGGGCCATGCAGCTTGTTGTCAGCCTCTGTTGCTATGTATGCTACTTTCTCCAACCCAAGTCAAAAGTCACGGCTTTAGCTTTCTCTCTTCTCCATATCCTTCTGTGGCCAGTGTGCCTGCACTGTTGTTCCTCCCAAACTCTAGCTGAACTGTCCTCAAACGGCTGAGCCCCTTCTTAAATTCTTTTATTAATGAAACTAAGAACCAAAAGGGAAGCAAAAGCCCCCTGTTAACTGAAGTCTCCTCTTGACTATATGAAGGGTAAAATTCTTTTCATCTGGTGTTGCGGTCAGATAAATATCCAGTGTTTAGCATCACACTATGGCATAATACTAATCCAATAATTAAAGGTGGCTTAAAGAAAAAAATGTGTACTTTTGTAAAATAAAGTTCTAGATTGAGAGATTTTGATTTTAATGAGATTTCCCCAATATCATTGAATCTGGGAAATAAAAGAAGAGTCTGTAAATACTTTATAGCCCACAGGACAAGGGGCAAGGCTTTCTTGATGCCTAAGGCATGATTCTTCCCATCTAATAATCCAGTCTCCTGTGCAAACTGCTCTCTGATTCAGACATGGAGTACTGGGGCAGCTTTGGATTATCAGTGTCAACACTACCCTATTAGAGTAAAGTCTCCAAAGCAACAAAAGCTGATATCAAAAGCAACTTCTCAAAAGTTCACTAGATAAAAATATAAGCTGAATCTCACTGAAGAAAGTATATGTATAGATAATAAAATTTGTCCTCTTAAAATGTTGAATTTCTGCATGTAACAGATTGCCACCCAATCTGGGGAGAGTGGTTTATGTGCCCCAATTCTAGTTCTCGTGTTTAAAGTACTTGTCAAAATTGAGTAAGTATCAGAACTGCCTGGGCAGCTTGTTTGCTGTAGCTCCTTTAGACTCAGTCTTGACATTTCAGTCCCCAGATAGCTAGTGGCTCCAAAAGAGCCTCTGTCCACAGCATAGCATTCTTGCTGATGCTAGACCTGCAGCTAGAGAAACACTGCATGGAATTCACAGCAGCCCACATTTCTGCCCAGATAAAACTAAGGCGGACCAAATAATAAAGGTCTTGTTGATGTGTTTCATTATAACTAAAATGAAGAAAAACAGAATATCTTAAATTGTCATACCAATTAGCAATATCAGAAATTAAAAAATGTCATATAATAGACAAAATAACTTTGAAGTTTGAAATATAAAGCCTGACCCTTAAAATCTGATAGACAATACCAAAAACAGTGGAAGCATTGTCCATCTGGAAAAGAAGATTTTGCATCCCAGTGCAGAGTGGAGGCAGCTTCACGGAGGGGAGAGAGGCCCTTAGTTGCTGGTGAGACAGGTGTGGCTCCTGGATAGTGCCCAGAGCTGGGATCTCTGGGAGCCAAGTTCAATGAGAATTACTTTGGAAATTTTTCCTTAGGGGCACAGAATTTAAACTTACAGCACTATGGAAAGATTAGCACTGTTGAAATTGAACTCCCTCGGTGAGAGTCGTAGCAGAACAGTATCTCTTGTTAAACCTGCCGTCGGATTCCAGCTAACTCAATCTCAATTTCTTTGCTTTTTAAAGCCCCCTGAAGCTTTATAAAATGCCGCTGATAACGCTTTCTCTTATGACACAGATCAGCACTGTCATATGGGAAAGTATTTCCAACTCTATCTCCGAGATATTTCCAATATCAGTGCTGCTTTCTTATCATATTTCAAATCAATGCAACCTTCAGTCCCGGAATCAAGTGCTTCACTGTGCAACCTCACGGTGATGACAGGCCACTTTCATACCCAAAACAAAGGTGGAACACAGCCTAAGTCCAGGAGCCCCTGTATTTTATTTTTCACTCTTCTTCTCTTTAATCATCTTTCTCTCATCATCTCTGTCTGACCCTTTGTGCTTTGTGTGTATCTTATGTGATTTTCAAACAACTAAGCTCCCTTTTCTTTGTCTTTTCAGGAATGCCGATTTGCTTGTCAATAGTGGCTTCTTTTTCTGCTTTGCTGTTTATATGATCAAGTTCATGCAATAGTTCCTTAAATGCTTTTTATAACCCACCTTTATTTGGTAGGAACTCAGAAGATGATCCCCCATAAAAGAGAGAGAGAGAAAGAAAAAAAAACAAAAACAAAAAAAATCTTTGATAATTGTAGATGCTGAGAAGACTTTTGAACTTATCTCAAATCAAGGTGCCTTTGACCCTGTCTGTGTTTGTCCCTGGAAACCTGGAGAGATGTTTCTTCACACAGCTAATCGATTCAGCAAAAGAGAACCAAGTGAACTTCCCTTCTCTTACTGAGAGTTGTCCAGCAAAGAAGACAAAGCTCCCAAGAAAGGAGACTGAAGATCAACCACATCAGTGCAGTCTCCTCCCACCACCACTGTCCTTTATCTTAGTCCAGAGAGAGTCGCCTGTGTTCTGCTCTCCTGGAAAGTGCCGGGAGACTCTGTTTCAGGGCATTTCACATCTTCCAGGTTTACTGAGTTTACTATTCCCCTGAAAATCACTACACCCCCGCCCCGCCAGATCTTCCGTCCTCCTACAAAAAGGGGGATACAGGCCTATGAGTGCCTGGTAATGAGCTGTGTTTCTGTGTCCATGCACATGATACATTTCTAGTTTTGCCCAATTAAGCCATCTTTATCAGTTGATTCTGATGAATCTGCAGAGGGTAGGTGGGAAATCCCCTTCACCCCTACGCTCTCTTTCCTGGGTTCCATGTATTTATCTTTACTCAGGGTTAACATGTTTCTCGTGTCCCGTTTGTTAAGGGTTGAACTATGAAATGGTTCCCCCTTCCCCAGTACCTCCATTCGCGCACTGACGTCTTAACTCCATGTCATTCCTAACATCACTCTATCTGTAGGCAGCATCTTTAAAAGTAATTAAAATGCAACGAATCCTGTGCCTGGACCTAGCACAATGAGAATATGTTCTTCAAGATGAAGAAACTAGGGTAGTGTAGAGACACTAAAGCAGAAGGGATGAGCTTATGAGGCGCAATAGGAAGGCAGACTTCTATCACCTGTGCTGAGAAGTCATTAAGAAAATATTCCGACTTCCCCTGACCCAGTCTATGGTATTTGTATTTTTAAGGTAACTCAAGAAAACTGATGCATGCATTTCCATTTGCTGTCTTCTTCTTATTCTTTCTTATTAGCACACATGCCCAGTTGTTTTCGTTAATACTCACCTCAGTAGCCATGTTCTTGCTTAAGAACCCTGTTATTTAATCATGAATTTCCCCCCTCTCTTGGACACTACACAGAATATTCAAAGCTCATTAAGGCATTGTTCTACAACTGTTTGGCTTCCTTGGATTGTAGTTTCATCTTCTCTCCAAGGGATATCAGTAAGTATTGGTCATTTACAGGATCACTGCAGAGTCCATCCAGGATTTGGCACAGGCTAGACCAAGGCAGTACTGACAGTGGTTGCTCTTACTAGTCTTCCATTCAGCGACTATCTCCTGACCGCTTTACCTCTGACAAAAGTTTTTATTTTCCTACAGAACACCCAAACAAGTCTGTACAATCAGACAGAAAAACACAGCAACCAGCAAGTAAAGAAACAATGGTTTTTAGCAAATTGAATGCATTTCCTTTTTAAAGATTATAAATAGTCATGGCATAAAAAAACATTTTAAATTGCCTGATGAGGGAATTTCTGGAACTGTTATAGTTCTGAAAGCGGAGGAGGAGAAGAAGCATAAGGAAGAGACGCAACCAAGGTATGTGGAGTAATTGGTACAAGGATCCACACGGCTGTGAGTTTAGCCATTTTTGGAAGTAGAAAGAACATCCCTCACTGTAATAGGGAAGCTATGTTGTCCAAAATAAGATTAGCAATTTCTGTGAAAGAGAGTTCATGTGGGATTTTATGAGTCCCTGGGACTTTAAGAACCAAACGACTTCCTAATGTCAGACTTGTGTACCATTTAGAGTGACTTTACTGTCACCAGGATAAATGGAACTCTCCCTCTATGGATCTTTCTCCCTCTTGTTTTCTCCCTCTTGCTCTCTCCTGATTATTCTAATACTGTTCCAAAGACTGTCTTCAATCTCTCTCCCTTTCTTCCTTGTTGCCTGGTCCAATCGGCACAGTCACTACCTCGCTGTTCAGACCAACCTCTGTAACCAGGGCTCTCACAGCCCTTTCTAGGTTCAAAAGAATTCGAGCACTTTTCCAAGTGGAGTAGAGTGCTGGAATAGAGTCACAGTTCTTTCCCGACAGGTTTTCTGAAAGTTCCTACTGAGAAGGCAGTGGGCACATCATGAGTACTTGGTGTGTACTGTGAGCTGCCGGGAGGAACTCGGTGGGAGAGAATGGGCACCACAGAACTGTCTAGCTCTGGTGGTCGGTTCTATTCTTTCATTCTAGTCTGTCTGAGTATGAAATAACTTTTCATAAGGGTTCTCTAGTACATTTTTATTATGTCTTACAAAATGTCTTCCTACATGGGTATTGCTATATGAGTAGGTCATAAACTTGGGAGTTTCCCCAAACACAAGCACAGTACATTTCCTGGCCGATTCTCTTACTTGTCACTGCAGGATCTGAGGATGAGGAAGGTGGTCCATGCTGGAAACAGTGAGATGCCATGCAGCAGATTGTATGCAAGGGGGTCTCTGGAGGGAAAGTGCTCCTACCTGTGCATGCTGAGAGTTGCCCCACAATGACAAAAGCAGGCTTTAAATAGCAATCCCCAACAAGTACAGTTTTTGAATCCACCTTGAAGAGACACTTTACAGAAGGGTTGAGTATGTCACCTGTGCCAGATTCTCTGAAACTGGAGTCACAGGGTTTGTAAGACATCGAGCATGGGTGCTGGGAACCACACCCAGTTCCCCTAGAAGACTAGAAAGCCACTGAGTCAGCTCTACAAGTCGTGCTATTCATGCTTAGGATGAATCTCCTGTCTCCGAAGCATTTATCTAGTAGAATATCTCTGCAAATCACAGGCATCTCTTCTTTTTAACTATTAGCCTTTCCTGCAATCCAAAAGCATAAATGGCAACAGCTGTTGAGGCATCATCCTTCCAGCAAAGATATAGTGCTTGGTTTTTGACTATTGCAGATGGTAGAAAAAAAAAAACCTGCAAACTACAACTCTGGCATTTTAGTATTAACAACAGCATTGCTATGAGCATTCAAGACATGAACATGTGTGATGGTTTGCAGACCTCATTGCATGGGCCTATCTAGGACATGTGTTGCCATGCACACACAAGGTTCACTTATGTTTAAACTTCATATAAGCTACAGCATTCATGTCAGGTTGAGGCACACTGCAAAAAGATTGATACAGCTTTAATTCTTCAAGATGCTACATTTAAACTGTAAAAGCCACACAAAAAAAACAATTTTAGTAATATATTATTTTATGTCAATGTCTCATTTAGGAATGTAGACCTCAAAAATTAATTTTGAATGACCCCTGTACTAGTTATTTTTCTCATTGTTGTTTTTGAAAAAAGCAACTTAAGGGAGTAAGAACCTATTCTGACTCACAGTTTGAGGGCATCCCACCATGATATGGGGATGTGGTGGCAGGGGTGGTTCTAGCTATGGCAGCAGGAACCTGATGATAGGCACTGGTCGTGAGGTGTCTCTAGTCAGAGCACAGAGAAGCACTCATTGGGCTTCCCTCTTTTCCCTTTTTACTCAGTCCTAAACTCCAGAACACGAGATGATGACACACGCATGGTCTTCCCTCCTGAGACAAAACCCTCTGGGAGCACCCTGATGAATATGCCCAGAGTTGGGTCTTCTAGGTGATTCTAAAACCAGAGAAAATAGCAATGAAGATGAACCACCAAAAGTTAACCACAGCGTTGTGTAATAACAGACCCTGACATGACTTAATGATGACCTTTTAATGAACATTGAACATGTCTTGTGAACTATAGTGCATTAGGACTAGATAGGAGCAGGTGGGATAAGTGTGCTGTAACATAATGTTACAGATGCAAACAAGGCCTTACGGGATATTAGAAATGGTGTAGGCATTATCAGTTAGGGAAGTGTTCTTAAGTATTTGGGGTGATATGAGTCCCTTCAGAACCCCATTTTAGATGAAAATTATTAACACAAGAATGTACACCGTGGACGGTGATTCTGATCAAAGAAATCTAAGTCTATACTAAGGTATGACATTGTATTTTCAGGCCACCTTAGAAAATCTCAAAGCAGCTTAAAGATACTCCAAATTATAATAAAGCTTTCTTAAAGAATATTTTAGCATGAATTTTACAAAATAAACTGGGCATAGAGAGGACCAATAAAACTCGCTGTAATCACTCAAGCAGGAAATGATGGAAGACTGAAGTAGGATTCTCCCAGGCAGAGAAGGGAGAAGATGAATTAAGGGATTGGAGAACAATTTGCTTCCAGTGTAACACAGAAAATGAAGTCAGAAGCGAGACATGTGAACGTGTGGGTGCCATCAACAGGGCATCTACGGTGTTGCTATTTGATAATGTAAGAGACACTAAAGGGCAAATGAAAAGTGAATGCTTTACTATTGCAGTGCGCAGGATGACCATGCTATAGGAGCTGGATCTTTCTATGGCAGTGTACAGAATGAGCATGCTATAGGAACTGGATCTTCTTACTGCAGTGCACAGGATGACCATGCTATAGGAACTGGATCTTCTTACTGCAGTGCACAGGATGACCATGCTGTAGTAACTGGATCTTCCTAATGTGGTGCACACAATGACCATGCTGTAGTAACTGGATCTTCCTAATGTGGTGCACACAATGACCATGCTATAGGAACTGGATCTTCCTATTGTGGTGCACAGGATGACCATGCTATAGGAGCTGGATCTTCCTAATGTGGTGCACACAATGACCATGCTATAGGAGCTGGATCTTTCTATGGCAGTGTACAGAATGAGCATGCTATAGGAACAGGATCTATTCTCGTCAGTCTCTCTCCCCCCATCTGTCACTCTGGCTTATAATAAGCACAGCATAAACTACTGAGGTATTGGAAATGGACTGATGATACAGAAATAGAAAACTATTATTGATTCCAAGGTATTTTATTCTCTGGTACATGGAACAGCCTGAAAAAAAAATCCATGTTTTTGTTACAAGCTGGAAGATCATCTCATTAGAGTGAAGTTGAACACTGTTCTTCAAGGTTTTCAGAAAACCTAACAATCAGCTGTTTCCTCTTAGAGAATCTGGCTTTCTTCTAGTGCAAAATGCACTCTTAACCCTGTAGGTCAATCAGAGCCCTTTACATGAGAACTGCAGTGGGCACTTATGAGAGATTCAACCATGCCAATACCCACTGCCCACATCCATGCAGATGAACCCTTACTCCTTGCTACTTGGGACCTTATTTGGAGGAGGCTTTAAGAATCGTGAGTACTTCACAGGAGAGTGTACAGTTCTCGTCATACAATGAGGGCTTTCTTATTTCTCAGAGTTCTTCAGGAAATTCTCCATTGAAATCCCCTTGGCAGATTTTATTATTAAACATTATACTCATGTACAAAGCCTCATGGACTAGCTAAAATCACAATTCAGTTGTTCAGAATGAGGTAAGGCAAAGAGCACCTGTCATATAATGAGTTACATATCTGTGCATCTTTCCATTAGACCCCTTAACAGAATCTAATGGTGGATTCCTTACACCTGTAGAGACCAGTGGGAAAGAGTGAAAACATTATGATCTCTCTGCATTGTCTGTCTTTCATTAAGATGAGATCTAAAATCAAGCTTCCACGATGCAAGAGGTATGCTTTTTCTACAATTTCTGGAAATCTCTGCTTGTGCTTAACACTGCTGTAGAATTCATGTTTTCCCATTGTGATCAGGATCTCTGCTTGAATTTCAGCTGAATTCCTGTAGGATTCAGAACCGAACTTTACATGGAATGCCTGCATCTATTAGCTATATTATACCATGGACCCTTACTGGTTTTGAGATGACAAACCAAATCCTTTCGTAAGGACTATACAACAAATGACCTATTGAAACCTAAAAGAGAATTGTCATGGATCGACATGGCATGGAAGAGCTAAAACATTGATTATTTGGTGCCAGTAGAGAAATGACAAGAATAAGAGCTGTTTCTGTTGTCAGCAGGGTCTGACTGTATCTCACCTTGGAAGTGGCTAAGAGCACAGTGGCCTTTGAGATTTGAACAGCATGTTTCAGTGAGAGGATCTGATGGTGAGGGACACTGTTTGTGAGACGATGTATAGTGGAAGAGAGGCTCCATCTTCCGAGCTACACCCTCCAGACTTCTACTCAGGCTATTCGCTAACCAACCTCTAGCTGGCAGTGTGAGAGGAGGCTAGTTGCTAGGCCTCCTCTCATTCATCTACACTTATTTGACAGGTGATAACATCTGGCTTATCATGTTCACTGTGTCATGACTCGGTCATTTTCAAAGTTGTATATCTTGTCAATTTCCCTGGGACCCCTGATTTGCATATTTAAATACATGTTTGATGCCAACAGTGTGGTAACTACCAGCTGTTTATAATTTTGTCCAAAATCAGAATTTTTTTTTAAAATTTTGAATTTATCTCTGGTCTCTTGGTCTTAGACTTCTTGCTTTTAAAGTGGTGGCTCTATTCTTTGAGTTGTCCAGACTAATGCCCAAATCTTGCAGTCATATTCAATGTCTCTCTTAGTCCCCTTTCAGATCGAATTTATCAACAAACATCATATATTATATTATTTTACATACACACACACACACACACACACACACACACACACATCTTTGGCCACCGAAAGCACTTGTGAAAAAGCGCCATCAAGTCTTCCCTAAACTGTGTCAATCTACTGCTGGTCTTTCAACTTCTAGCTTTACTTTCTTAATCTGATTTTCAAGCAGACTGCTCTAGTGTTATGCTTGCATGTGTATCAGATTCTGTTCCACACAAATGAAATTCCTCTCATGCCTCCCATGTACTCGCAGAAGCAAGTTCATGCTTGTGCACACACATTGCTCACACCTAGGGTGTTGGCTCCCTTGAACACAGTCCGTGTCCCCGTCTCAGATAACTCCCTCCATGAGTCTGGGTGCCGCACTGATCCGAAAACCAACAGGTTCACAAGCTACTTCAAGAAGACCTTCTGACATTATCACTCTCCGCTACATAGTCACTCACAACATGTTCTGAGAGTTTCCTAATCTTCCTTAACCTCTGTCCAATGTAACACAGTAGAAAAGACCTACCCTGAGCCTCCTGTTTAATACGCAGCTGTGGCCCCTCCCTCTCTTCTCCATTGTGTCACTGAAAATTGATTTTGTATATATGTGTGATGGCTAACCTTCATCGTTAACATGACTGCATTTAGATACCTATTATCTTGGTGTATCTATGGAGGTGTTTTTAGAAAGGGGTAAATGAAGTGAATAAGGCAGACCTAAGCTGGATGTAGGCCGCACTGTCCATGTAGTGAGATCCTGGAATGACGCAAACAAGGCCGAAAGCTGAGCAGTGATGTATGTCTCTGCTTTTTCACAGATGGCGGGTGTCACATGAGTAGTTACCTCAGCTTCCTGCCACAACGAATTGTATCCTTTCCCATGGAAAATTCACGTCCTCCCTTTTTCTACAGATGCTAGCTCTGAATCTATAGATTTGGGTATGTAACCTGTAACAGCTGAAGAACCCAGGAAAATAAGAAGGAATCGTGGTAGCACGGGAGAGGTGCTTGCGAGACTTGGGTAAAGCAGAGAGGTTCTGAGGGGTTTCGGGTGTGGAGGGAGGCTTTCACTGAGTAGACAGGCTAATGCATAGGCAGAGGGCTGAGGAAGGCATAAACAATGTTAAGGATGTTTGAAAAGCCCATAGATAAACATATTATTTTATATACCTACTTATAATACATACATTATCTATATATACATATGGGTTAGAGTTTCTATTGCTTTCTAAAACATGGTGATCTAAAGCAACTTGGGGAGGACAGGGTTTACTGCAGCTTACGGTTCTACATCATGATCCATCACCGAAGGACAACAGGGCAAGAACTCAAGGCAGGAACCTGGAAGCAGGGCCTGAAGCCACAGAGGAATGTTACTGACTGCTGAGGCCTGTTTGGTACGAGGGAAGTCATGCCTGGTGCTGTAAGCCTAGCCAGCTATCCAAGGCTAGAGACGTCATGGACTTTAAAAGGACTACTTCCTTTTTCCTAAGCCAATATGGTTTCTAACTGAATTCTAAATAGCTGTCCTTACTCACTCCTCATCAAAGAAACTGCTTTTCACAGCACACAGATGCTAGTGCAGGGAAGCAGAACGACTCCAAAGGCAATATGCTACTCTGGGGTTCGCAGCCCCAGCAGTCACAGCTACAAGGTAACACCTGCACGCACTGCTAGAGGGAAATTGCCCAGGAGTGGTGAAAGATGCAGAAGACTAGAATACCTGCCGCTAGAGTCTTCTAGAAATGACAAGGAGGAGACACCCTCAAAATCTCAGCAATACAGCCTCTAAACCAGACTTTGGAAATACCAGCCACGTATGACGACATGCTATAGAGTACATGTGTATAGGGACATTCGTGTAACACTGATGAAAGAAGATGAGGTCATGAACTTGAGGGAAAGAGATGGGAGGGACTAGAGAAAAGGAGAGGGAGTGGGTAGAAATGGTGTAAATTCCTGTATGAAATTCTCAAACATTTTAAACTAAAAAAAAAAACAATTTTAAATAAAAATAAACTTTTGCTCCTTCATTTACATCATAAAAGGTTGTTTTAATACATATGTGTGTGAGCACACATGTATATGGATGTGCAATTATAATCATACGTATGTGCATGTGTCCACAAAGGTGAGAGAAGGGCCTGACTACAAACCGCTGATGTTACAGCTGACAAGTATGGCTTCTGAGAGCCAAAACCGTTGTCTGACAGTGCAGTGAACATTTTTTAGGTGCTGAGTCATCTCTCCACAACCCTCCCTTACAATGATTTTTTGCCAGACATTTGCTCATTCCAACAAGAAAAGAAACTAATACATCATGTGGTTCCTTAATCATGCGCTGTGGGTTTCCACCTATGCCATCAAAGGCCGGGGAGGAGGGAGTGCTGTTTCCAATAGTCTTCTCTCCATGGCTCAGAACAGTACTTAGAATATGGTGTAATCCAAACCTGTTCTGAAAGAATGATCTGTAGAACTTGGGGGTGGGGTGGGGGGCTGATGACCATGATCATCAAACCAGTGTGAGGGATTAAAGACATATATATTCACAGGTCTGATTGGAAACCTCTTGACTCAGAGTTTCTGGGAATGCTACCATATAAATCTGATTTTTAGATTGTTCTCCAGAGACTGTGATAACCACTGAAATTTTATGACTATGAAACTTAAAACCTAGTTCTCAGAGCTCCTGAGAAACAATGTCCATGAACCCTTGAATAACTTGAGAAAAATTAGAGGGGCCTGAGATTCCCAGTATAGTTAAGACCAAAATCAGAAGACGGTTTTATGACTATTATTATGATCTTGCCCTACCTCGAGGCTGCTCCAGCAGAGGAAGTATGAGTTACAATGAGGGCTGAGACATTTAGACTTAATAACGTGCTCAGAAACCTCAAGCTCGGCTCTCCTGTCTCTCCCAGGAGACACAGGATAAACCCTAACCAATGGGAGCGGTGGAAGTAACCTTTGCAAGAGGCAGCAGCAGGAGGAAAGCCTTGGGCTTTATGTCCCACAAGGAAAATCTGCAGCTTCGATTCATGGAGGACTGAAGGAAAATAAATATAACTGGATCTGGAATGGATACAAGCCCCAAATGAACTCAGAGAGCCACAGGGTCTGACCCCAGGTCTGCCTCTAATTGCATATGTATGTTGGAAAACATTGTCACATAGCTCTAAGCCTCAGTCTCTCTTCTGTGAAGGAAAGTTTTTCTCGTTCCAAGCACCCAGCGAGACCATGGCGTGGCCCCTTCTCAAAACATAAAACAACCCTAAAGGTTCCTCTTCTAAAAATGACAGAAGTTTGGAGAATAGTGTAGAAGAGGAGGTCAAAACAAATCTATGGCAGTTACTTATGGGAAATCCAAACTAATAAACTGAGGATGGAGTTCAGAATCCCGGAAATCATGGGAGGACTCACTCTTTCCCACTCTACCTCGTGAAGTGTGTGGGGTGGGTTGTTTATAGGCTTGGAAGGTGCTATTTGCCTTAGGGGAAGAGCTATTGGCTGCAGGAAGAAGGGAGAGGGATCTCAGTGTGAAGGTGCCCCGACCACTGCGACTGAGCAACACTTGATGCTGAAAGATCTGTTCTCTCTGCAAACAGGCTGCTGCCCTGAACACCCTCTCGCTTTTCTTCTTTCTGAGCAAACCGGAGGCGGAGGAGTGCGTGTCCACGGTGCTTCTTTGCCCTCGTGATGTGTACAAATGTATGCAGCCAAGCTCCTCTCAAGTAGATTAAGTGAACGGAAAAGTTTAACAAAGTCTCAGTAATTTTGCTAAGATCTCACTGGCAAACAGCTATGAAAAAAAAAAAAGTTTTCGGGAAGGGAAAAAAAGTTGACGCTTGCAGTCTGCCGCAGGGCACCTCCAAAGCAGCAAAGGAGACCACAGACCAGGCTGAGGATTACCGCGTCTTAACCAGCTTCCCCGGGGAATGCTGGACCCGATATCATCTAGAAATTGGAAGGAAAATGGTGAGGGCTGACACTCCTAAACAGGTACACAGTGTTTTCATATTCAAAGCTCTTTAATGTTACCCTTAGGAGCCTTGTGAGATAAGAGAAGAAGTGATTATATCCCCAGTTTGTGAAAGGGAGAATCAAAGCGGAAGGGTCAGGCAATTTGCACAGAAAATAATTGGAGTCAGTGTCCAACCAACATCAGGCCTCAGGGGTTCCTAGAACTGAAGCCAGAGCTCAGGAAAATGAGACCCAGAGCTAGGGTCTGAAAAGCTTATATCAAAGAAACAAGGACCCAAGCACACGCTCATAATTAAAAATGATTGGACAAAATTCAGGCATGCTGAAGAACAAAGGAGGCTGATTCATAGCTAAAATAGCAAGTAAGTGGCACTTCATTGAACATTAAATTAATTCCCAAGAGTTTATTCTGACAGTGCATTGCCATTTATGGATATCAGCTATGCATTGATAAGAAACTAGAGATTAGAATCAAGAAACATCTAGGTGCCTGAATGTATCTCTGAAGAATAGCTGCAGAATTTTGGAGGAGCTAAAACTAATTTGAATTAATAAAATATAGTTTTGAAATTTCTCCCTCCGTACCTACCTTTTTGTTTCTACCTTTCATTTAGCATTATTTTATCCAAAGGATGAGCTACAGCATTAATTTTTTTCAAAAATATATTTACTTGCTTGTTTTTAACTCAAAGACCGTCAGAAATTTGCAGAATATATTGTAAGAGCTCCCATTTCTATCGCTGGGCGACTTTACCATGAGTATGGATGTTTGTATTCAGTATGCATACACACACAGAGAAGGAGAGGGTCAGCTGGTGTGACTGGGGGTACAGAGAGAAGCGATGTGACCACACAGCAATGAATGCTGCCCGCCAACAGACTCTGAAAACAAAGGGAGCAGATTACCTCTGGTGTCTGGTGAGGAAGCACAGGACTGTCAACATTTCAGTGAAGCTGACTTCCAGAGTTCTGGTCTCCAGGAGTAAAAGACAGCACATCTGTAATGATTCATTTTTCCGAGTACATCAGCAACGTTTGCAGCTTCTGTAGTCCCGTTGTAGCCTTAACTGTCCTGTCGTGGGATATAACTTAGTGACAGTCTCCAGTATTAAAAATTGAAACTTGGACACAGGATGAGGGTGTCACCATTCTCCCTCCTACAGTCTTTGCATCCATCAACTTGGGTGTCTGAAAGTTCCTTCACTCTGTCCCTACAGCTCACTTCATCCCACTCCTTGTATTTATATGACATAATTTAGTGGCTTAGGACATAGCCTGATACTGCTAAAGTGTTTCTATTTCAGCATTACAGGCTTTGAGTCCAGTCTTCCATCTAATTTTCTGACCGGTGAAGTAATGTCACTTCATAGGACTCTTGAACTAATTATATGATCTTTTGCATGCAAAGTTCTTAGAGTACGTTTTGTAGATGATGACCCATTATGTTAAGTAGCATCTTCTCCATCTCCACCAACATCCCCAACATCAGATAGGTGGTTAGAGGGAGCCTGGGAACATCAATTTTGAATGATAAAACAGTAGAAGCAATGGCTCACACACTAATCCCAGATTGTCCATGGCTGTGTGCACTGTTGCTTTCTTCTTGGATCTCCTGGAAGCACTCAAGTGCTCAGCTCACTGGGAATGAATAGTGCATGATGACCTTATGTGGTAATACTCTGCCCACAGCAGAGTTTCTTCACAGAGCCTGTCCAGGGCTTCTGTATATCACAGCCTCAGGCTTAGGTTCAAATTACCCACCTGTCACTTCTACCACATTGTATTGATCAAAGCACCCACCTAAATTGTCAAGATACATCCTACTTCAGTGTGTGAGTCACTTTTCATGGAGGTGTTTATTAGTGAAAAATAATAATTCAGGGCCATTACTTTTGACCTACCAGAATGAGCCTTGGGAAAGATTTCTAGGCTTGAACTTTAGCAAATGCACTACCCTGGGCAAATCTTTTGACTTTAAGTACAGTGACAGCACCTCTGGACCTATCACATGGCCAACACTGTGCTGGAATCTTCCAGGGAAGACAGGAAAATGCCCTCTGTCCTTAGGAAGCTTTTCTTAAAGGGTTGCCATGATGATGAAGAGACAGTAGCTTGAAACTTTATTAGACTATGCTTGGAGGTATCTGGTATCTAGTTATCACTTAGGAAATAAATGGTTATTCTTATTATTCTGAATTCACCAGAATATCCTGACTTCATTTATAGATGAGAATGGAAGGCATGCGATCTGTGTAAGTCTGCTTGTGTTTCATAACAGAATGCATAGATTAGATGGCCTGGGTAGAGGAAACACAGTCCCCACAATCTTAGAAGCTGGGAAGTGGAAGATTAGGGTCCCAGCCAAGAGGCTTTCATTTCAAGACTTTTTCTTGTGGCTTCCAGATAGCTACCATCTCATTAGTTACATGTGCAGGTGACCTTGTTATGTGTGCACAAGGAGAGAAGGAGAAAGAAGGGGGGAGAGGAGAGTGGAAAGAAGGAGAAGTGGAGGGAGGGGAGAGAAGAGAGGCAACAAGGAGCGAGGCAAGGAGGGAACACTCTGGTATTGCTTTATGAGTCCAGCAGGCAGATTACCAGGAACTTCTCACTTAGAACCCCATTAAATCTAAACTCCCCCTAAAGAAGACAGCTGAAAATATCTTCATGTTAGGGCTAAGGCTTCAACACGTGCATTTTTCAGGTACGTGGAATTCGTTCTGTAACGCCACCCCAAAGCCTTTCCTCATGTGGGCTCATAGGGTAAAGTGGTCGGGTGCACTCACTCTGCAGGCCTACAGTGATGTTACAGCACCGACGCCGAGCTGTGTTCTAAGTCAATATTTATAATCAGAACTGGAAGTGTGCATGCCACCCTAGTTTTGTTCTAAAAATGCAATAGCATGCACGGGGTGCAATTACTGCAGCCGTAAATACACAATGTCCCGAGTCACCCTGGAACAAGGATGGGCGCTCAAATGCCTTTCACTGCCCGAGAAATGAAGAAGCCTAGATAATAACTTCGGCCTTAGACACAGCTTTACTTTTTTGTTCAAAGGCTTTATTGTAAATCCTCCATGTCAGAACGAACAGTATAAACGGAGAAGTGAACCAGGACTTCAACCACCTGGCTTATGGACCTAGCATTAGCACGAACAGGCTCTGTGACCCAAAGTAAGCTACTTAACCTCACATAGTCTCGGCGCACAGGGAAACAGCGGGATGCTTAGTGCTACTCACAGTCTCCCATAGTGCTCTGGGGTAACAGAGCCCTAACATCTGAAGAGCCTTCGGCATCTGTCTCAGCCCAGTGCCCCTCCCTTTTTTTTAACTCTCATGACGTCATTCGACGAAATGATTCATAGAGTTAAAAATGTGAAATTAGTAATGGTCATTAGATACGATGCTAGAGACTTGTTCCTAAAGGCAGTTACAAATAAACAGGATCTTGTTGCCCTTCAGAATACAGATTCATACGTCAGATGTGGACCTTTCTAAACCGGGCCTGGATGGTCCTGACACAGCCTATCCCCAGATCGCACTCTCTGAAGTAACGGATTAGGTTAGAACAGGAAAAGTCACTCCAGATTTTTTTCATTTACTGAAGGAAACTTCTCCTAGCTCAGGCAATGAGTAGCTACCCAACAAGAAAAGCCTAACGAGGCTTTGTCATCATAAAAGTCGCCATCAGTTTCACATACCAGATGCTTTTCCTAGCAAAGGAGCAACTTTTGGAGCTACGCTAGAGAAACATGCTGGCCTAGGTTGACTTAGGTAAAGGGTGGGGGCCTCAAACTCGCGTGGAATCCCCAGAAAATCTCCAGGAGGGCTCACTGCAGCTCCTTTTCCTTCCCCATTCTTCTCTTCGTTTTCTCACTCTGCATTGCTGTTTCCAGGTGAGATGGGAAATCGAAGGACCAAAATGCCAATAATCAGAAAGGATTTTCTTGCAGTATTTGCAGTTCAGATGGAATTGGAAAGTAACGGAAAAAAAAAATCTCAAGAGCGAAGTAAATCCTGAGACCATCCAATTTGCAGAGCCCCAAGCAGCTAGGAATCTAACGGTTTGTGGGTATCTGAAGTCTCAGGCCTCGAAAGGCTCCCTGTCACTCATTTCAATACCAGAGACTTCTGGTCCCTGTAGCTCCGTTTCCCCCAACAAGGAGGGTAATTAGTCTGCTATCGGCCCTGTCAGAGCTACTACACTCAGAGGCTCCCACCTCCCTGACGAACCACATTATTAGAGGTTGCAAGATAATCCAGAGCTGTATAGTTTGAAAAGCCACATGAAAACCGCAAAGATGAATTAAATTACATTCTAAAGACTAAAGAATAAATTGGAAATGAGGCAATTTCTTATTCAAGAAGTCTTCTTCACCGTTCTCCTGGAATGTAAACACGGGGCTCTCTGCAGAGGCTGGGGTCACCTGCTGCCTAGGGAAAGCAGCTTGTTTTATTACCTCAGTGATCCTTGGCAGCATGCACTCTTCAGGAGGCACAAGCCCTGCTCCCTTTACTTTGTCTCCTGTGCGGGTTTCTAGCTTTCAGAACATTTTAATTAAATTTGGACTTGTCTTTCTCCCTCACCTTACTCTCTGCATCAAAGGAGAGGCTTGTCACGGGCCGCCTGGCTGGGGGCCCTGTGATTTTTCCATTCCAGAAGCGGGCTTCTTTGTCATACAAGGCAAGGAAGGGGCAGTTAATTCAGAGCGGGGGTAACCTGCAGCGTGTCTGAGAAATAGCAGCACCTAACTCCAGGGTGACTTATACATAAAGATAATGAATTCTATAACGCGAATTTACAGACAGGCCAAATATGAAATGGCTTTGCATTTGATAGTACACTGGGCATTTGGCAGTCGCCACACAATAAATAATTGATCTTGCGTAGTCACTTGCTATGTAAATGGTAGGCTATGTATATAACATTGAGCTCTGAGAATAAAATGGACATCTGAAGCCAGGTGAACCACTGCTCCCCAGGGAGCTTAACTGGTGGCTTCACTCCTCACTAAGGAGGGGAATTAGGATTTAACTAGAAAGGGCATGATGTTTTTTCTCCTCCTGATGAAGTAAGATTTACAAAGAAGCAACTGAGTAACTTGAGTGCCTATCAGAAGTGTTGGCTTCCGCATGCCTTGGGTGGATAGTGATGACTCAAAAACCAGGATGACTGGAAGACGTTAAAAACGTGGTAAAATAGCTAAATGTTTCCATTTTAATGCCTGTTTTTGCCAAAAAGATTTTGGCCACCTGAAACCATAGGTAACCTTCTGGTCACTCAGCCAGATTTCATGATTCCTTGTACAACAATTACTTATGGATTTTGCATTGACATTTATGATCAGTTTTGGTATCTATTGAAACATAATTTACCCAAATCGCTTCAGCATTCAACTATTTACAAAAAGAAAGAAAGAAAAAGAAAACAGAAGTTGTCCCTGAAACAGCCAAATCTTCAAGTCTCTGTGAAAATCTTCACTGCTCCTGAGCAAGGTGGAAGGCCACAGTTTTCAGCGTGCTGCTGGAATCAGACTGAAGTGTTTTAAAAATCTATTTAAAAATTATTCTCCACTCACATGTAGATGTCCCAAATGGAGACAAAGCCCAGGGATGAGTGTGGAGGAACCTTGAAGGCAGCCTCTGAGGACATTTTCACCATGAGGAAAACATTTTGGCATTGTGAACCATATAGCCTTGGGGCCAAAGATGCAGGAGAAAAAGGTGGTTTGGGTGTGCCTCTGTTGGTTACAGTTGAGCCAGAGAACCAGAAACAATGCAAGACGCATGGTTTTGCACCAGGAGTGAGCACTTTAGGATGCTGGATGATCAAATCCAAAGTCTGTAGGGCAGGCAGTCAGAAAAAAAAGACCATAAGCTACAAGCAAAGCTGTCACCAATCAGCATCCATTAGGAACGAGGGAGAAGTAGCGAGCAATTGTAAGCACAGCTGCTGTTTGGAGTCTCTGATCTCAGCGCATAAGCCACCCCCCCCCATTGCTTCCTTGCCATGAGTTGTTCAGCCTACCTATATGCATAACTAGACATGAAAATCTAGTCTATAACTCAGGCTAACCAAATTATCACAAAAACCCACCAGATAACTGATATTAATGCTCATCTAGATATGTCATTCTGAAAACTGTGTGTCTTTTCCTGGGAGATTTTGATAATTATGTAAATGCTAGAGTCATGGAACTAGTGTAATAGCATTTTGAAGCACAAACACTTTGAAGCTGAAAGACAGTTCTGCATTTATATCAATGGGAATCAAGCAGGAAAAAGTATGAAGTGAAAAATGGGAAAACTGGGAGATTCTTTAATTGGGGAAGGGTCAGGTGGTCAATACAGAAGGAAAAAGGGGGAGGGGAAAATAACACTAAGGATATTTGAAACATCCATAAAGAATCATCCTATTTCTATTTACCTAAAATTATAAATTACATACTTGTGTGTGTGTATGTGTGTGTGTGTGTACGCGTGCTTGCATGTGTGTGTGTCTCTTTGTGTGTGTGTGCTAGCAGCAATAGCAAGAAGTGAGGAGCCACTAGGAGTGGTTCCTCTGTGAAACTTACGGCACTGGAGGACTCTGAGCAGGTGACACCATGCTCTGTGCACAATTCACAAGCCTGGTGTGGATTCAGTCTTGGATACAGTCACCGTGAATTGTAACTAGCTGCCTTGGTCGGCCCCAGAGTAACTCAAAGCAGTTTGGCCCACATGGTTTCCAAGCATACAAGGAGACAACACAGTAGAGTGATCAGTGGAGCTTTACCACTAGGCCTGGGGCTAGGACTATGGATGTGCCTCTTTCGCTGAAAATAAGTCAAGCCTACTTTATTATGAATGACGTTCCCATGTGCCTAGAGACCCCACTACAGTCCCAAAGTACTGTTACTATCCACCTGGGCTCTCATTACCTAGAACCATTCTGTGGTCAGTAAATCCCTCAATATTGTGCTCTGTCACCGTGTATATCCATGATTCCCCTCCTCTTACACACTTGGTTTGTCTTCAGGTGCTAGGACTGGGTAGCTCACACATGAGGTGTGGGCTAAGCAGTAGCCTTATGGCAGATGGAACCAGAGGCTAGATGTACAGGAAGATATTCAGCTGGACTGTAGCCATGAGGCTTTGAGTATTAATGCAGATGGGACCTTGATTACACTCCTCAGCTAACAACTCAACTCCAGGGGTAACTGGGTATTCACATTCAGATACTGTGTCTCTGGTGTGCCCTAGGGCATCAGGTTACCATATCAGAGAATGACCATGGCACAACCCAGCATAAGGTCTGATAGCCTACATCAGAGGGAAAAGCACCAAAACCAGACTGTCAGGGTGGGTCTAAAAGTACAACCAGAATTGCAAGAGAGTAGCAAACATAAAACATAAAACACATAGGCAAAATAGTCTAAAACCTAACTACCAAGTACAAAGGTTTGAATAGAGAAGCAACTCAAAAGGCAACAAACTAGCCCAGGAAGGTACCAGAATCCTTGTCATACCTTCTGATATCTTCCCTTTGCATATGACTGGCCCTAAAGTAAAATTCAGCTTGCCTGAAGCTCTCTTGCCTCCCTTGTGGAATCCTAACCAGAGTTTACCTTTGATCACAGATATTACTTATGTAGAGTGAAATTAGAAGTTCTTTCGAGAAATTTTACAGATGAACAAGAAATAATATAATAATCCCAGTAGAGAAGTAACTGTTAACATTTGGAAAAAAAATCTTTTGTCAAATTTAATAGGTTAGAAAAATATTTCTCCATAACTTTAAATTAGTGTAATGCTACTCTTCTTTCTTCCCCTTAGGAAAAGTACACCATAATCAAACACCAAAAAAATGCAATTGGAAATAAGCAAAATATTACTACATTATTAATTTAGTAAGAATGATATGAAAAATCATTTGGGTAAGTAGGCAAGAGAGAGAGAGAAACCCCAAGATATGAAAAGGTTTATTAAAATGATGATTATCAAAATTTCACTTAGAATTCAACCAATCTGTGTCTACGACCTTGATTGTGGGTCTGTCTTTTTGTGCGTTTTTAATAAGAAATGTCCTCTATAGGCTTAGATATTAGAACACTGGCTTCCCAATTGGTGGTGCTGTTTGGAAAAGTGGTGGGATCTTTAGAATGCAGAGCCTTGTGGAGGAAGCAATTCCCTAGGGATGGGGCAAGGAATTTAAAGTTTTATACCTTCACCTGACTTCCTGTTCTGTCTCACTGCTTTCTGTGCAAGGGTGAAAACATGGCCAGCTATCTTCAGACTCCTACAGCTGATATTTCACCTGCCTGCTGCCATGATTTCCCCACTGCAAGGGACTCTCTAGAATTGTAAGTTAACCTAAGCCTTTCCCTAAATTGCTTTCTCTCAGAGTACTTATTGTAGATATACCTAATGTCTATCTGTCTGTCTACCTATTCATCTATCTATCTATCTATCTATCAATCTATCTATCTATCTATCTATCTATCTACCTACCTATCTATTCGAGACAGAGTTTCTCTGTAGCTTTGGAGCCTGTCCTGAAACAAGCTCCTGTAGACCAGGCTGGCTTCGAACTCACAGAGATCCTCCTGCCTCTGCCTCCAGAGTGCTGGGATTAAAGGCATGCCCCACAACTACCTGACTTATCTATTTCTTATATGCACCTATTTTTCTTCTTGGCTCTCCCAGCTATAAATATCATCAAAATAGCTGGAGAGATTCTAGAGCACTGCCTGCTCTTCCAAAGGTCCGGAGTTCAATTCCCAGCAACCACATGGTGGCTCACAACATCTGTATGAGATCAGGTGCCCTCTTGAGAAAGTGACCTGGTCAGTTGTCCTTATCAACTCAGACCATGAAACCCAATATGGACAAGTTCAACAGAACTGCCATATATGGGCTGCCCATGCGTGCTTCAACATTGCATAAATTATATTTTTCAATTTCATATAAATCATATTGAAAATAAACACAGGTGGATTCAGTATTCGCTGGGTTGGCCTCCTGACTCTAAGAGAGAGAGAGAGAGAGAGAGAGAGAGAGAGAGAGAGAGAGAGAGAGAGAGAGAGAGAGAGAAGAGCTTACGCTGGATATAATTAAAAGATAGAGAGAAATGGCAGAGAGCAATGTTAGATGAACAAAGGCAGAAGGTGAAAAATGAGGACAAAGAAATAGCGGGAAATAAACAACATGAAAAAGAAATAGATGTGAATGACATGGATGAAAAGATGAACAAAAGCTTAGAGAAGAGAAATAGGAAGACAACACCAGAGTCACAGTGTGACATAGCACACTGGCAGACCCTACTCTAATCAGGGGATGTTCTGAAAGTCTGAAGCAAGAACTGGACCTTAACAGGAGAAAATAGAAATGGGAAGAGAGGCTCAATGTGTGTAACAATTAAGGATAAGACACCCTACAATAAGTTAAATATTGGTAAATAAACGTCTACTTACTGACTTCTTACATTTTTGATTTAATGAGCAAGATGCCAGAAGAAGCTTCCGGAAGCCTTTCCTTTCCCCAGACTTGCCTTTTCCACAAGATGCCTATTTCTGTTATCTTCCACCCTCTCTCTCCATCAGATCCCCCGCTTCATTGATCAAAATTTACCTATTCCAAATTTTCTGTCTTCCTAGGCCCACATACTCCTGCTCTTGTCCAATAAGGCTACTCTTTAGAAGACCAGTGCTCTTTCTATAAGTACATCTACCCAATCACTATTTTAAAAACTCATCCTAAGCTTCCCCTGCATCCTCAGAATCCTGAACATGTGACCTCCATTGCATTGCTTGATACTTACTCTCATTATGCTTCAGTCACAAGGACCTTTTTCTTCCTTAAGCATATCTAGCAACTGTTTCAGACCTGTTCAAACTCCTTCTCTAACTCTTATGCCCCGTGAAACTTTCTCCCAGATGTTTCCTTTTCCATTACTAACTCTTAAGTTTCACCCCTGTACTGGCTCATTATTGTTTATTAACTTGACAGAAGCTAGACTCATCAGAGGAAAGAACCTCAGCTAAGAAAAAGTCTCCTTGAGATCCATCTGTAAGGCATTTTCTCATTTAGTAATCAATGGGACTCAACCCATGAGGTGGGTGCCATCTCTGGGCTACTGGTTCTGGGTTCTTTAAGAAGGTAAGTTGAGCAAGCCATGGGGTGCAATCCAGTAAGAAGCTCCCTTCCATGGCCACTGTATCAGCTCCTGTTTCCAGGATCCTGCCCTGTTTTTGAATTCCTGTCCTGACTTCCTACAGTAGTGAACAGCCATGGGAAATAAAAGACTAATAAACCCTTTCCTCCCCAGCTTGCTCCTTGGTCATGGTGCTTCAACACAGCAAAAGACACCGTAACTAAGATAATTGTCCAGGAGGCACTCCGTTCGAATAGAGTACAAGCTGTGGTAAATCAGGGCACACTCCTTTCCCACACACCAACCAAAGTATTAGAACAGACCCTTAGAGGTTAGATGCCTCACTATCATACACTTGAGCTCCTAGAACCTAGACATGTAAGATCAAGGGTAGATGCTTCCAGGTTTGTCTAGCTAGTTGTTGCTATGATGCAAAGCTTAGCAGCACCTGGGAAATTCATCATCTTTGTCATTCACAGAGGTAAAGAACAAGCTAATAAACACTCAAAGCATTACAGGTACTCGGTCCATGTCACGTAGCATGGAAATGGCCATAAAGGGGATGCAGCAAACATGAAGGAGCGTGGCTATATCCCCGAAGAGCTTTAATCAGGGTCATGAAAATTCAAATTTTATATACCTTCCAGGTATAACAACATTTTACCCTTCTTCAAATTTTCTTTCCATTTTCTAAATAAAAAGAAACAAACTATTCCAATTTGGGGGTCTATACAAAACAGGCAGGAAGGTGGTTTTGGTTTGACACCTGACCTGACATATTTTATAATAGCTTAACAATTTTTGCATTCTTACTTCCCTTCCTTTATTTCTATCACTTTTCTTAATCTTAAAACCAAGCAAAAAACTCACAACAATAATAAATACTGCTCCCTAGATGGAGAACATTCTATTTATAACATTCAGACTTAGGATTGCTTAAATCTTTTCACATGGCTTTCCAGTTCTCTTAATGTCAGAGTTCCTTAGCATGCCTCGAAAGACTCCCCTGCATTCAGCTCACACCCTCGGTCTTCTTGGCTGCACAGCCTTTCCCATCCTTTCCCTAAGCATTTCTGCTCTGCTCACAGTTACCCACTGTACGTTGCCCTTATTTTCCCCCCGACTTTCTTTACGTAGTGGTCACTGTCAATTTACTGGGAACTCCTGGCACACATATTGGTAATTAGCCATTCCAGGTTCCTGGTCAACTCTTTCTATTTCATGTGCCAGACAACATCACCTCCTCTGACCAGGCAGGGTTCATCTGCCACTGAAAGAGCTAGAAATGCCCTTTCCAGCTTGCCCTAACCGTTAGGGCATTTCCATGTGATCCAGCTATAACCAATGAGATTCATTAAGAAAACAATTCTCCAGATTTTAATGTTGTTGCTATTTGGCTGTACTGTTTAGTTTGCACTGTTTAGTTTAAAAGTTAGGTAGTAAAAGGCTTAAGAGATAGATCAGCATTTAAGGTGGCTTGGCTGCTCCTGCAGAGGATCCAGGTTTAGTTCCTAGCTTCTAAACGCTGAGCCACAGCCACCTGTTCCATGGAATCTAGTGCCCTCTTCTGGCCTCCTGGGGTACCAGGCACACATATGGTGCACTTACATTCTCAGAGGAACACAGAAACAGAAAAACAACAAATCAAATCAACTTTTCTTAAACAAGTGAAATGACCATATAAAACACACAATAAGGATTTTTGTTTAGAGGATATTATGTCATTTATGCTTCCAGAGAACCATAAGAGATGTTCAATATGTTTTTCCTTGCTTTAAGATGAGGAAAGGGGACTGCAAATGTTCTGTGATTCACAGATCCTTAAGGTGAGAAGTTAGAGAATTCAAGCTTACCTCTGGATTTCATCCCAGACTGAGCTGACCCTCCACTGCAATTAATGAATGATTAACTAATGGTGATAAGACCTAGTTATTCATTTTCAGTTGTTAAATGTGATAGCGTCTATACATTTCCATATGAAGAAAATGTGGCCAAACTTACTTTTATGGGACAAATAAAGTGATCATTTTTGAAATAACAGATATGGAAGTGAGGCTATTAATAAAGGAAACGTAGAACACATCACTGGACTGGAGTTGCTGTGTACATACGGCTGGAGATGAAACTCAGCAATACCTCACCTCCTGCCTTGCACGTGTGAGATCTTGGATGCAATCCTTGGGACTGCGAAAACAAACCAAACAAACGTAACTATGCATGAAACATATGAGGAAAGGTATTTATGAATTGCCTGAGTTTGGAGAAAGATATTTTGACGAGGTAAAATGTGGGCAGAAACTCATCTTTGTTTAACAAGATAAAAATGTTAGGGTCACTGGAAAACTGAATATCAGTTTTCATCCAAGGCGGTTACTGTTATTTGGTACCTATGATTTCAACTGTCTAGAGACCATCCCGAAGGCTGACCTGAATGTGGCAGGTGCTCTATACATGTTACCCATATGGGATCTTGGTAGCCACTTCCAGTAACTGGTTCACAGCTGGACTCTACCCAGAAAGCCGGGAACTTTCTCTGCAGAACTCAGCTCTCTGCTGGCATCTGGAAGACTACAAAATTATAACGTCCTGGGAAATAAGGGTGGGATTTCTTAGCTCAAACTTGGGACACGTTTCAAGATCATCTTAGTTCCAGAATTTTCTTTGGAATATTGTATAAGCCTCAAACAATGCAATCACATAGACAGACAGCTCTTCCCTCCTCACTGGCCTGTAACAGAGTCCCCAGAGAGCATTCCTACAACCCTTTGACATTCTGTTCTCCTCTACTGGATTGTGTGTTCCAGAAATCCTTCCTAAGACTAAGATTAATTCTGAAAGTGCAAAGCATATGTATATATTTTTTCTGTTTGATTGAAAAGTGTATCTCTAGAGAGATGAATAAAAAGATATGGGGTAATGCTAAAAAATTATGTACTTCTGAGTAAATTTCCCCAAATAAAACTGATTGCTAAAGTAGATGGTCTGAAAATACCAAGAAAAAAAAAAGTCATTCTTCCACTAGATTCTGATTTTAAAATAAGAGAGCAATAATAAAGTAAAAAGGTACAAATATTCTTCCAAAAGTTTATAGTAATCACAAATGATCTCAATAAGCAATAAAATATATTGAGCGAAAAATTGTAAAGTAACCTCTCGAAGAATTCCAACAAATTCACTGTGATAAAACCATATTTCCCATTAGGACAAGAACAGACTGATGCAATAAAGGACATAGAACTGAACAGAAAATGTTATGGTTAACATGAGCTGAGGTGCATCACAAAGGAAACTAAAGGTTTTTCTGTTTTTTTTTTCTTATCAACTAAACCTAAATGAAAACTAAAGATTATTTCCATTTTACTTTTCCTGTTGAATTCATAAAAATAACACAAAATTAAGGAAAGGAGGAAGAGAGGAAACCTGGAGGAAGGTAGGCTAAATAATGTAATCTAATAAACCAAGAAAGAGTGATGTTGCTTGATTATATTTTTTCCATTTATTTTATTGTAGCAGAATAATACTTGACAAAAAAAGAGTGTAGAAGATATTCAATTCAAATAATGGAAAAAGTTATTTGGGCTTTCTTTCTTTTAGAATTTTTTTTTGGGGGGGCATTCGTTCAAAACACAGACCTATGACTTTGAGGCATTTGTTAAACAATATTTTATGTCTTATATCCTATACAGGTTGTAAAACATAATAATTTACATTTTTTGTCTGTTAGGTTTGGCCTATTAGTCCATCTTCTCATTCTGTGAACTTGAAACCATGCTTTATTTCTGGTAGGTACCCTTTCATCTCAGCTTTAGCCTCTTCCAATAGAATGTCTAGGTATCCGGCATATCTTTGCCTCCTATTTAGTACACATTATTGTGGTTGGCAGAAGTGCCCTCAAATAAAGGTCCATATATGAAGACAGCCACCAGCCAAGGGTGCTATTGCAGGGTAATAGGATGTTGGGAATATGAGGCTAAATAGAAGAACGCTATGTTATTAGTGGTGTGCCCTGGAACTGTCACAGACTCAAAAGTAACAGGGTCAACCTGCCATGCCCTCTGTAGACAGCTATACCATAACATCTCTGCCGGCACTAACTACTCTGAAGCAAACTCAAGTGAAATTATTTTTTTAAAAAATCCCCCATGATAAGTGATTTTCTAGGGTACAAAACAGTGATAGAAAGCTTACTCACAGAGATCTCTCTATTCTGATTTTAACTTTCATTTAAGTGTGTAGTATTTCATCCTTGGATTGCTTGCATTTATATTTTGCCTTGTACTTTTAACACAAAAGTCAGTACATCCCTTACTCTGCATCCTCAAAACATGTAGAAGGTTCATACAAACACTTCTGTCACAATGATGAGGCAAATAAGTAAGAAAAAAAAATATTATCTGCATCAGCAACATTCAGAGAGTCGAATTCTCTCCTTAGAGTTTTATGAGAAAGTCAGCTGAGCTTTGACTATGTCCTGTGGACAGGCTCATACTTAGCTAAAAAATATTTTAAAACGGATTCTTAAAATATTAATGCCTATTTTTTCATAAAGGCCACTGGTGAGAAATAAACACAGTCTGCTTTTGAGAAACACATCTATCACACCTGAAGGTCAAATTTAGAGTAAAGTGACCAAACGAAATATCATCAAAGTAGATTAATTCATTGCTTTTTTTTCTGTTTTCACTGATGCTCGAAAGGTTTTACTTCACTAAGGCAATAAACTCTGGTTAGCACTTGGAAGTACAGTGTGACAAGCTTACTTCTTTTGTAATATAGCCCGGCCGAAATTCAGACTACTCAAATGTGAACAGACAGTGGCCAAATGATGGGCTCTTTATTTAATAATCAACCATTGAATTAGAAGAAAAAAATATATTAATTTGATAATTGCTCATTGTGAGAAGGCATTAGTCAGTTTGGTCTCCTGGAGAGCCAGAGACTTAAAGGTCAAATGCAGAGGATTTAGTCTGCTGGAAACAATAATGACATTCTAAATGATAGCTGGACGACCTATAAGAGTTAATGCATTTCTTATGTAAGCACTTTCGCCCATTGTTAGCGATAGAAACAATCCTAACAACGTATAACTAGCAGAGCGGAAAACTTTAAAGATGTGTCTCTTCCAGGAAGCACTAAAGGTTAATTAAGTGACAATCTATCGTGCTGGGGGGAGGGAGCTTTTCTAGGAAACAATATTAGGTGCTAAGTTATTATCATAAGATTACCAAATAATGCCAGCAACTCACCAAGACCCCTGAACCACTTCTTGCTGAATTCTCCATTCATGATGAGCAGTTGCTCTGCAGGCAGCCCTTGCTCTTCACACCGGGATTTATGAGCTTAGATCAGCACATTGGAATTACGCTAGGCAGCAACTGGAGCAGATGTTGGGATAAACAAAGGGCAAAGACCCTGGTGACACAATTACTCTGAACCTTTGGCATATACGAAATCCAAAGCGAGGACGGGAAAACACAGATCTTAGAAAGTAGACTATTGCTGACAGAGGAGGGCTACAAGGGCAGTGAAGCCCAAGTGTGAGAAACTTGACCTAGGAACTGACAGGATGAGCTTGGTGGCCATTGTGCTATTGAATGAGGATTCCAGGACCCTGTGTGCTGCTATGTTGTTTGGCTATGTGCTGGGATGGTGGATGCCTTGAAGCATTTTCCCATTCATTTCTCATGTGTTTGCAATATGTAACTTTCATTTATAAATTCCTTTGACCTACTTAATTGTTGGGATTTAGGTAGCTTGCTATATGTGTTTATCCCTTCTCTTTTTCTATCCTTTATAATATTTCTTATTATTTTGGGTAAAATTTTAAGTCTAGCCTCATGAATCGTGTTTTTATTTCATTATTTTGGAGTTTGTGTTCTGTATCTGAACAGATCACTCTCCCAACGTCTTCTGAAGGCAGCTCTTATCAATCCAGTTGCACTGAAGTCTAGTGATAATGTTTTATTAAATGTTACATTGATGCTGAAATCCCCACAGCAGGCATCCTAGAATCATTACCAGTCTGAATATTTTTCTGTGCAAGGATGATAATGATAAACACGCAGCCTCAGTCGGAGACTTTACCACTTATTATTTAATCCACAAACCCCCTGCAGGTGTGTGCTGGTGTCTTCAAATGCCCACCCAAGGATTGTACAAAAGCTTAAAGCAAAACCACATAAAGAATTTTTTAAAGGTCTTATTATACAACCTAAGCGTTTTGCTTCTGGAAGGTTGTTATCTTACTAACGAGAAGCCAATCGCGCTTACCACTAAGTATTCTCTCCAAGTATTTTGAAAATTTGTTATAAAATATTTGTCTTATTTCAGTTAAGAGCCCCTGACATACTTCAAATTGTCGTTTGCTAAAATGTTTACATGAGAACAATGGGGTTGTAGAATTGTTTTTGAAAAGCATCTCTGGATAACATAAGTTCTGCAGTTGTGGCTGCCTGAGCATTTCCAAGTCATGAGGAAGACCTGTGCACCAGGCTCATAAAACCAAACAGTCTCAGACAGCACTCTGAGACAACAACAGTGGGGACACGGAGAAGTGGGACCATGAGGCGCATACACCCTGAGCAGCTCTTGCAAAGCCATATGTAACCCAATTCTCATAATTCCATGCCAACTTGTCAAGATTGTTTTTAAGTAATAGGCAGATAGGATTTTAAGACCAAAACAACGAGTGATTATATCTAGCACAGATGTCCAAGGCAAGAGGTCCAGTGGCATTCTCACTGATGCCAAAGACGGGTTAAACATACATATGAGTCTGGGAAGAGCGACCTTGAGCAAAGAGTTGAAAGTAAGTGATAACTGATTTTAACTCGGTCTTTAGGTGATGATTAAAAAAAATTGAAAAACCACTGCTTCAAACAGACTTTTTTTTTTTTTAATATGTATGCTGCTTTAGACAAGGGTGTTTAAAAGATCACCAGTATAGAGAAAGTCACAGTAAGTCCTCCATGCAAAGGGAGGTGACCCGGGGAATGAACTGATTGCCCTCAATCGTTCTTGTGGAAAATTCGTGTGAAAGTATGGTAGAGTAGCTGCTCCTTTGCTGAAGTTGCATGCGCCATATGGAGCAATAAAACACAGTGCTTGTCCCCAAAGAACAGATAAATTGCAAGAGGCGATTTCTTGGGAACAAAGGAGGGCCGAGTACACTCTGACAAAACTGCAAGGACACAAGTACAGAAACATGTTTCTCTTGCCTGGAGCAGCCACAAGCAGCTTCAGGATTTGCATTTGGCTTGGCTGAACAGCCATGAGGAAGAAGGTTGTGTTTCTCATTTTACTTCTTAAGTTTTCTTGTGAAAAATAAGTAAATACGTACTAAATATAGACGTTGGAGAATGTAAAGAGGAAAAGCATAGAAACAGCTCTGATTTTTGTACATAACCATTAGAAACATTTTGGTATGTATATGCAATCTTTGAAATTTTGTTCTGGGGAATATGAAGCATCCTGCCTTTAGAATGAGAGGGTATGCATTAATGCTGTGGAAATATGTTCACAAAGTATTGCTAGGTGAAGACAGGAAATTATCAAGTTGACTGTTTGTGTATGTATGCAAGGACATAAATCATTATGTTTATTTGCATGTAATTTTAATTTATTTTTTCTGACATAGTATTTTTATTAATTATTTGGGAATTTCACATAACTCCCCTAACCACATTCCCTTCACAGTCCTCCTATTTCTAACCGCCCACCCTTGTACCATCCCCCCCCACACACACATCAAAAAAGTAAGAAAAAAATAAGAAAAAAAGTCCATTTTGTGTTGTCTTTATACTCCTTGCAGCCTGAACAAGTTCCCAGTCACCAGCTTTTTAAAGAAAATTGAGCCCCTCCCCCTGTCAAAAGTCATCAACTGGGAAGAGCTACACACAGACATCCCTGTCACAATTTTAACGAGCTCTCTCTCCAATGGCTTCCTGTTTAGATAGTTTTTGAGGCATGGGGTGGGGGCCTTCAGTGTCTCGCTTTCTCAACTGGAAGTCTGCAGTCAATATTACCACTGCAAAAGAAGTTTCCCTGCCTATTCCAGTCAGGGACAGCATGGATCATGGCCTTCCACATTGTTTCTGGAGAGAGCTTGAACTACAGACATCCATACCGTCTCCAGTGGCAGCAAGGACCACAGACCTCAGCGTGGCCTGCAATGGCAAGACAGATCACGGATATCAACACAGTTCTAAGTCGTACCATGGACCACAGACACCATCATGGCCCTCGGCAGCAGCACAGACTTTGGACATCCACATGACCTTGTGTGGTGCCATAGATCACAGACATCAATACAGCCTTAGGTGGCAATCCAGGCCTGGAACATTCATTTGTCTTTTGACCTTATAATGGACCACAGACACGAACATGGCCTCAGTAGGCAACACAAACCATGAATATCAACAAGACCTCTCTGGCGACAGCACCACAAAGGTCTTTTTAGGAGGCCCAATCCAGAAAGCAAACCTTTCTCTGTTTCAGATATCCTGTTGCTGCTCAGAATCAGGGCGATCATGTGGCTGGGCAGCTTGTTAGTGGACAGAGTCTGCAAGAGCTCCACATGGCTACCCACCACCCTGCGGGAGCTACTCCACAACCAAAAGCTACTCTACCCACCACAGCGGCTACCGCCTTCTTGTCTCTAGCGCCACCTCTCTCCACCGCGCATGATCTGCTCTGTTCATCCATCTTTCCCACCTCTCCATCACACATTTGTTCATTGCAAACTGAAGTGCACCCCACACTATGTGCCACTCCCCACCCCCAAAAACTATCTTTACATGCAATACTTATTGTAACAAGTCATTGGTCTGTTTCAAGGTTTCTGGTTTCTGAAACACCAGAACTAAAATACTGGATTATGACTGAGACTAGTTCTAGGTATCCTGCTGTTGCCCAGAGTTAGGCAGATCTTGCGACTAGGCAGGACATTCAGGGGCAGAATCCAAGTGAGCTCTAGCCTGCCACAAGCCTCCATGTCCTAGTGCCAGTGACCTGTGGCTCACCAGGTAAGACCACTGTGCTTGCAGCTTGTGGGCTGGCTGGGCCTTGACTGAGCACTCCCCCCCCCTCACTCCCAGCAGGGCTGGTAGTGAGGATTGCAGCAACTGCTTGGGTTACAACAGCACCTTGGACTGCAGCAGCTTGGGCTGCAGCAGCCGCTACTGCATGCTGCAGGCAGGCCCTTCAAGTTATTTCCTTTTTGTCTTTTTCTTTTGTTTTCGTTGTTCTTATCTTTCATTTTTTTCCCAAGGAAAATTGCATTAAGATGCATTTAATGTTTAATGACATACTTGACAGTTTTTAATACCCTTATAAGTTAAATATAATAAAAAGAAAGTATATTTAGCTAATTATCTCAAAATTGGTGATCAAGTTCAACCATTGAGGATAGACATTCTATATAGAGTAAGAGTTCTCTACAATTTTTGTTTTATAAATAGACTAAACACATAGTTTGAAGGTTAAAAAATTCAACAACCCCTGAGGAGGAAACCATTAAAATAGAATTAAGGGCTAGAAAGATGGCTCAGCCATTAAAGGCTAGGCTCACAACCAAAAATATAAAGTAGAATTAAGCATTTTGCAGCAAAATCCTTTGGCTTTTTCAGTGACTTTCTCTCAGAGGGAAAATCAAATGCACAATGACAAGACAAAAGAATAGCATAGACTAAACAATAATTATGGCATGAAGACCGCATTTCACTATAAATAGATTATTAAAGCCAAACCTTCCATAAAGCACCATTTGAAAATTGGGGTTCAAACAGAATTTTAATCAAGATTTGATTGAAGTCTTTCGACCTTGCAATTTTTAATTTCCATAGTGGTAATGTGAAAAACCACTTATCAACAAAACATTATGTTAAGAGTCACATTGCAGTCTATTCTATATTTATACTATGCTTTAGTAACTATTGTCTTAATATGGGGCAATGTCAGCTGACCAAGCCATTTGGTAAAGCCTCTTCATCTTTTCTGGATGGTAGTAGTCCTCATAGTAACGGTTGTTGTGGGAATCTATTAAGTCATTTAGCTTCAGGAAAACTGGAGACCGGACCTTTGGGCGTGATCTGAAGTGGAACGTGTCCACTGATAACCTGCAAGAGACACCGTGCAGCCTTTTCCGTGCTGGCTCTCCGGGGTCTTCCCTCAAACTAAGCAAGAGCCACAGCAAGAGCGCCATCATGATTTCTCTCACAAAAATGTCCCCCTGATGTCCTGCAGGGCTTTTCTTTCCAGCGAAACCTGCTGTTTTCTGATCAAACCCCCTGCTCTGATCAGATAGTGTTTCCTTCTCGTTTTTCTTCCTTGTACTCTTTCCCCCTCTCTGATGCTCTTGGAAAGTTGTGGCTACTAAGTTCCTTCTCTCTGATGGATTCTTTGCCAACCTTCCAATTTTTATCCCCTTCCTAGTTGATCCATCCCCCCCCCCTTTGCCCTGGCGAGGCTGACACTGTAAACCCATTATGCCTCCACCTGTATTTTCTCTGAGGCCCCATGTTTAAATTCTCAGTATTTGTAAACTACAAGTCTATCATCATTCTTTCTGGCTTGTAACCATTCATAGAACCCAGCTCCCCTTTAGCCCCCACTAACCAATAGATTCTTTTTAAGGCTAATCTATGCTCTGTGTTCAGTGTGAAGATTCCAAACTGCTCCTCCATCCTGAGTGGATGCCCTCAATGATATCACTTTCTTTTTCTGGTTTTACTTTGCTCTTCATCTCCCCCAATTCTACCACATCCACACAGTTATTAGCTGAGTGGTAACAGCTAAGATGTTCTTCCAGGGAGGTGGGGAGTTAGACTGACTAATGTCCAGCAATACCTTCGTAAACACTGAAACTGTTGCCAAAGGGCCACAATCTGCCAAGATATAAAAGGTTCACACTATCTCTGCCATTGTGAATGATGAAATGTAATTATATTATTTAACATGTTGTCATTTGGTTTATGTGCTATAGCTAATATTACATATATGCAAATTACATCCATGTGCCACAAGACCTATTAAGGACACTGTTAAGATTATACAGTGATAGCCAGGCAGTGGTGGCACACCCCTTTAATCCCAGTACTCAAGAGGCAGAGGCAGGTGGATTTCTGTGAATTCGAGGCCAGCCTGGTCTACAAGAGCTAGTTCCAGGACAGGCTCCAAGGCTACAGAGAAACTATGTCTTGAAAAACAAAACAAAACAAAAGATTATACTTATGTTGTAATACATACCTGATTTTACTATGTGTCCATGTGTATGGATGGATATGGATATAGGTACAGTTGGTGTGTATACACATATTTATATCTATCTATCTATACACATGCACACATTTAATAGTGATTAATTTTTAAAAACAGCTTCTACAGTTCTCTTTTTGGTACATTTAAATGATTAGCATGTTTTTCCTGTATATAGCAATAAAGTTTTATAAAAATATCTTTTGACTCCAAAAAGGCTTAATTTTGCTGGACTTTACAGCCACACTAATAATATACCTTGAGGTCAATTACGAGTATGTACTCAATCTGCTGTCCTACTGTGTGTTCAAACTGTTTAAGTTAAACTTGCCTTTATGAAAACAATGTAACTAACCTTACTATGCCTTGGACTTCCCATGCAACCAACTTTTACGACTGAACTAAATAAATAGTTTAAATCTTGCTATGCACGGTTCCATGCTCCTGACCCAGAATAATATATGTAACTATGTATGTATGTGTGTGTCATTTCTGAAAACAGCCAACAGGTTAATATGATTGCGGTTTGAATGCGACATCCTCCATAGTCTTGGGCATTTGAATAATTGATCCCCAGACAGACTGGTTGGGGAATGTTTAGTCACTGTTATAATATTGTAAAGAGACACCATAATCAACACAACTTATAAAAGGAAGAATTTTTTTAGGGTTTGTTTACAGTTTCAGAGAGTTACTCTATGATAAGCATGGCGGCAGGCAGGAAGGCATTGTACTGGAGCAACAGCTGAGAGCTTACATCTTATATGTGTGGGAATATGTTTGTGTATGTGCATGTTTGTGTGTTGAGGCCAGAGGTTGAGGCTGGGTGTGTTCCCCAATCCATGTCTATTTTGTTTAGCAAGGCAGGATTCCTCTGTGACCCCAACGCTCACTGATTCCTGTAGTCTTGCTAGGCTGTTTCCCGATGTCTTAGTCTCTAGAGTTACACATAGGTGAGCCACCACACACATGCAGTTTTGGGGATGGATGATGGAAATCTGAAATCACATTGTCATCTTCTGAGTTAACGTATCATCTCTGTATCATACTGTTTATAAAAGTATGTACTAGCTTTGAATGAAATGTGTTATTACATTTTGTTTTATTTGAAGTTCTATTTGTAGCCAAGTTCCATATTATCCCATACTTTGTTAATTTGTATTTACATATGATTTTCCTGGATTCCTAAACTAGATTACTGCTTCTTTAGGTTCATTTCTTCTCCCAGGAATTCTCCCTCTTTGACCAGTGAGCAGCTGTGGTGATTCAGACTCATGCATTATTGTCAATAATCTTGAGGAGTCAATTCACCTCACGAAGCACTATTTTTGAGTGTGCCTGTGCAGGAGTTTTAGAAGAGATTATCACTGAAATCAGGAAACTAAAGTAAAAATCATCCACCCTCTCCAGTGCACAGGATAGTTGACTGAGGACCTGGAAAGCACAAAAGAGCAGAATTGGTGCTCTCTGAAGTTGGGACATCCACCTTCTCTTGACCTTGAGCCCTGGAGCTCCAGCTCCTCAAACCTTCAATGGAGTTGGGCTGATTTATTACATTTTGCATAATCCCATGCTGTGTTGGCTATAAAGCATATCCTTAGACTTCTACTTCATAATCAAGTTAGGCAAATCCTGTAATGGCTACCCTCTTGTGAATCAATCTGCATTCCTTTTCTTCTGTTTTGGTAAATAGCTCTGACTGCAGCATCCTGTCTGTTGAGCTTATATGTGACCAGGCAGATTATCTTTCCAATAAAATTAGTTGAAATTTAAGAACCAAGTCATTCTTTGTGTCCTGAATCTACTATGACAGACTGTGGCTAGATAGCAGACCCTTCTTAGAAGAAACCTAGGCAGCATAGAAAGTGAGAAACAGTTCTCACTTTATCATTGAAAGGTGATGTCTCCTTACACCATCGGGTTATCATGAATCATTTCTGTGCATAAATAAAAAATGGAAGAAGCTACAATAAAAAATTATATGATATTTTCTACAAGACACAGAAATGGCTGAAAGTTAAATTATCCATTTTGGATGGAGAGTGACTTTTAATATATAGTGGTGAAATATTCCGGAGGAACTTAAATGATAATTATCCTAACAGTGTCACTCTAGGAAGACCATAGAATATGTTACTTATACTTCTGTGTTCTGTAGGTCTTCAATCCCTGAACATACAGTGGGTCTTGTTAGCATATGGAGCTAAGTGAATACAAATAAACTGACTTAATTTTAACATTCAACCATCAAACTTGCCTTTAGTCTGACCTCAAAGACACTTTAGGACTTTAAATAATACTATATCATAGAGGAAGATGAGGATGTTGAAGGTAGATTATTTTCTGTCTACCTCCTGCCACTTGAAGGAGTTTGGGGAGATGGTGGAAGAAGAAGACTTTCTGAAAGAGATCAAGGACCACAGAGAACTGTGTGAGTGAGAAACTAGCTGCTAGCTGGAACAACAGCAGCAAGCATCTGAACGGGATGTCAGTCTTGCTGTGTCCTCTCCTCCTTTGCACTCCACAATGAAACGTATGCTTTGGGTGTGATCTCAGTCACAACTACCACCTTGAATGCATGTGGGGAGAGGCTAATAATTTATCTTTCGTTCAAAAATGGCCTTATTCAAACCCACTGCAGGAATGCTAGAAGGAAGCTTTCTTTACAGTTCTGATGTTTAAACTCACAGTTGTACATAAATGATTACTAGGTTATCTGAAGTTCTATATAAAATGTGTATGCTTATATAAATATATGGAACTATTTTCCATGACAAATATTGTTTCATTTTGTCATATTTTGAACCCCAAAATTGTTTTAGTTTCATCTACTTCAATATCACCAGTTTTTTTTCATTTCAAGTGACAATAAAAGAGCAAAAGAACTCAGTAGAGGAGGGAAGAAGAAAGAAAAAGCAGAAAAGGAAGTATAAGGAAGGGAAGGAAAGGCATGCATTTTAACTCAGAAGAGTGGGCATAAAAATACACATTTCTCTTTTAAAAGATGTACTTAAATCTGTAATTCTTCAAGGGAAAAATGAGGAAATAAGAAAGCTTACCATTTCTTGTCCAAATACTCTTTACGATGTATCATTTCCTTTCCTAATTGGAAATGGTTCATCACTTAAGTCATTGTAGATTTCCATTGATCTGTTCTATAAAGAGATAATATTTAAGTGAACAAAGCATACATACTTTTATATCTGGTAAAGATATACAATTACACTATGCCTGTCATTACTCTGGCTCTTCCAAATTATATTGGCTAGTCTCGTCCATTTATTTTATAAATTAATCTAGTAATTATTTTTGTCATGTTTCCTCCAAAATTCATCAAGAGAATGATTTCTCATGCAATTTATAAGTTAATTGTGAGAATTGATATCTTTAAATATTGAGGCTTTCTGTCAAGAGAGATAGATGTCATTTTGTTAATTCATCTATTTTCTCAGTAGAGTTATTCACAACTGTTATTATAATTGGAATAATTTTGTCATTTTTATTGTATGAAATATTTATGTTTTACATGGAACTTGCCAAGATTCTCTGTCTTCTAAAACTTTTCAACTAGATTCTAGTTTCTTTGAGAAAGTGTGTAATTTATAAACAAGGTTGTATTATAATAACTTCTAAAAGTGACATATTATTTTACTTCTTTAATTGTGTCACTCTAATTTCCACGTATACTGCTGAGGTATAAAGAGCAGAAATCTTTACCATGTCTGACTTCAATGACAGTGCCTCTTAGTTTTCATTTTTTCCAAATAACAGGCTTGTAGATTTCTTATTGAATATTTTTAACGTAACTAACTCTTTAAACATCTTATACTTGACAACTCATCAAAAAATGGGTAGTGAAAGATTTGTTATTTGGAATGATTATATAATAATATTATCAGCCAATAAGACTTTAATTTTATGTTAGTTAATATATTTAAATGTCACAAATAAGCCTAACTTCTTACAATATGCTAAATGTATACCACTCACCAGACTTCAGTTACCATGCTTTCCTTGGAGCTATTTGTTTCTGTTAGGATGTGAACTGCATGAGAACTAGGGTCTACCACTGTTTCTCCAGCATGACTTATAGGACCTTGCAGACATCCAAGTTGTTATTAATAATTGGGGTGGATGAGTGAAGGAGTTTGTCTGATATAAATCTGCTTCTTAAAGTTATATCAGTCTACTAAAAAACAAAAAAAACGCTGACAGTCAGCTGTGGGGCAACAAGATGACCCTGATGGTAACGTTATCTAAGTGTAAGCCTCACAACTTGAGTTTCTTTGCTGGAACTCACACAAAGTTGGAAGGACAGAGCCCACTCCACAAAGTTGCCCTTAACCTCACTTGTACTTCCTGTCACACTCATCCACATACCTGCAAGGTACTACTACTACTAAAATATTTCCTTAAAAACCCAGCCACAAATGTGTGCTGATTTCTGATTGACACACATGATTCCTTTCCCTTGACCTCTGCCACGAAAATAAAAGTATGACCTATTTTAAAGCACTAATGCTTTAAAAATTTGTCTTATATTTGAAAGTTTTGTGGAATAGAGACTTTTAATATATGTGCTTATGTGTCTCTGAATTTCCTCAATGTCTGTTGTAATGCCTCCCCTTTCATCTCTGCGTTTATGAGTTTGATTATTTCATTGTATATGTATATGTGCCTGAGGTGTGCATACTCTGTACTCACTTGTGTAGAGGCATCAGTATGTGTGAAGGTGTAGTTAGAGACCCAAGCTGACAACAGGATGTCTTCTCCAGCTGATCTCCACTTTACTCATTAAGGCAGGGTCTCTCACTAAACTTAAAGGAACTGGTTCTGTTAATCCAGGGAGCCAGTTTGTAGACCCCTTGGCTCTTCTTTGCAGTATTCAGTTAGAAGCAACTACCATGCCTGCCTACCAATTGAGTTGGTTCTGGAGAGCTGAATTGAAGTTCTTATAATTGAGCAGCAAGAATTTTAACCCAGAACCATCTTCCTAACCCTAATCCTGCCTTTCTAAAAGGCAGGAAGAACCAGGCATGGTGGGCTATGCATTTAATACCCAGCACTCAGAAGGCAGAGACAGGAGGATCTTTCTGAGTTCAAGGACAGTCTGGTTCACATTAATGAGTTTCAGGAAAACCAGGACTGTAACATGAAGGGTCTGCTTGTTTGTGTTTCTGTCCTGCCTGGTCCCCATAGCTGTTTAGCCCCTAAGAAAATCACACATAGGTCTCCATAAATTATAAACTGATTTGACCCATTAGCTCTAGCCTCTCACTGGATAACTCTCACATCTTGATTAACCCATTTTTCTGATCTATGTTAGCCATGTGGCTCAGTACCTTTTTTCAATGGGGCAGATCACATCCTGCTGCTTCAGTGGTCTGGGCAGGTATGAGAGGAATCAACTTCCTCCTTCCCAGAATTCTCCTGTTCTCATTACATCATTTCTACTTCCTGTCTGGTTTTCCCGCCTATATTTCCTGCCTGGCCAATCAGCATTTATTTAAAACATGATTGACAGAATACAGACAATTCTCCCTCACCACAGGACTATGTAGAGAAACTCTTTCTCAAACAAACAAGCAGAAACAATAAAGAGAGAAGAATTAGAATTAAAATCAAAAAGTAAAAGCCAAGGAATTGGGTTGAGAATAGATGACCTGCCCTCTTGCAGGGCTTTCATCACTACGATCTTGGAAGCTGCAGCCTGGTTCTAAATGTCGCATGAAATTAGAGACTAAAGGCTAGAAAATTATAAGACAGAGATGGAGCCCCAATCACCTGATCTGAGAAAGACAGGGACATGATGGAGGCACTGCTTCTGTGTAGAGGGCTAAGAAAGGATCTGTCTTATATCTACAGTTCAGGGTATGAGGTTCTAATTTATAAAGCTTTGTGAGCAACTAATACATGTTAATTTTAAACAAGCCCAGGGCCAATGTGAACTTATCAGGCAAGCAAAAATTCACCAGTGCTCAGAAAGAGCCTTTCATATTTCAGGACCCACTAGCTCCCAAAAGAAAAACAAATTAACATCACACACTCACACACAGAGACACACACATATGCACGCATGCACACACGCATGCACACACGCACACCTATAGACCATGAGCTCAGATTACACAAGAAACAAAATCTGGGATCCACTCAACTGATGCCACCAATGTAATTAGCATATGAAAAATTTCAGATGATAGGAAAATTTGAAAAAAAAAGCCTCAAAGCTCTAATAAAGAATAGATTATTATGAGCAAATTAAAAGTGGGTTCTTAAAATAACCATACACAATTTTGACAATCAGAGATTGTCACTGATAACTCTAAAATCTCAGTGAGTTGGTTAAATATCAGAATAGCTATACCTGTACAGAAAATTTGTTCTTTCGTATATAACTACAAGGAGGGTATTGGGGAAGTTGGGGTGAAAGGGGGGGAAGAAGAAAATGATACAATTATATTATAATCCCAAAACAAAGTATCCAGTGTGGTTGTTTACCCCTGTCATCCCAGTACTAGAGAGACTGAGGAAGAAGTATTGCAATGAGTTTTAGGAGAGCTTAGGTTATATAGTGAGCTCCAGACCAGATCGGGCTACAGAATAAGAGACGTTGTCTCAGGAACAACAAGAAATCTTACAAATTTTCATATTAAAAATACTTGTTTTTCATAATCAAATAATGTTATCAGAAACCTGTGTCTTAGATGGAAAATTAATACCATCAAATGAAAACACTGGGATCATGTACTTACAAATATTTTATTGTCTTTATTTAGTTATTTAAAAAAATTATGTAGAGTATTCCTTAGAACCTGTACATCACAGAGAAGCCACTGCCATTCAAAGGATTCTCCAAGAGAGCATAGCCAGGTTCGAATACAGGTTGACCAACTTGAAACTAAGTTCTGTGAGTCAAGTGTCAACACATTTATTGATGAAGAGTTCTCTATTGCAGGAAATGTCTGTGTGAGGAAGCTGTCTCCGTCTAAACAGGGGCACCAAGGTGTGAATAGCATGAGTGGGTTCTGACTATCTCAGAACCCTGTCAGAGTACAATACGAGTTCACCCACATCATAGCAGCAATGTGATTGATGAGGGATCTTGTTCATGTTTTAGTATGAATTACATTTCTCTGATTTTCTGAATGTAATTGCTTCCATGTGCAGTTCTTTTTCATGCTAAATTTCACATTTCCTTGATGTAGTCACTTCTCACAAATTCAAATCAGTGAGATTGAAACAGGAATGCATTCCTTTCATCTAAATAATTTATCTTAAAAAAATGGATGTGACGATGTGGCTTAGAAATCGAAAGGACTGGATACACAGAATCTGCTCTTGGCTTCCAGGAGGATGAAGGAAATTGCACAATAAATCAATTTTTATGACTGCTATTGACTTGCTACATTTGCTGCTTTTAAAAATTAATAGCTGAAATAATGAACATTCAAAAAAGTCTCTCTGGTGTCAGTTTGATTAATTCCTTGATATGAAGCACAGATGACAGATGCAATATTTGAAATTAGATTTTCCTGCAGTCTAGAGAAGATACAGCTAGAGACGGCGGTGGTCAATATAGCCTTGTGTTTTTCTCTTCCAGTAGTTTGCAGTCAAGATCTCCTTTCATATACATGGCCTATCCAGTAAGAGAAAGTTTAATTATTTGTATAAACATTATTGTAAATGCATGATAGTGTCTCCACAGTCCATGAGTCATCATTTTATATTAATATTTCATTGCAGCAAAACTAGTAATAAATTCCTGCTCTGAAGAAATTGTGCATAGGATTGTTAACACGAAGCTAAGCCACTGAATGAGTTTATTAAAGTTACTGAACTATGTAGTGGAAAAAATGGAGTTATTTAAACTCTATCCGTGGAATCTGCAACAAAACTGAGCTGATGGTTACAAAATACAGTAATGCCAGATGCCGAGCTTCATGGTTTTACAGCAATGTGAAATCAATACACAGCCTCAGCTCTCTAGAAACCGTGAATATCTATCTATTCAAATTAACTTCCAGGAAATCCATGAAATCCCATGAAGGCAAGTGATAACATAAGGAAGGCAGACACAAAGCAGAAGAGCAAATTCCCCTAAGAAGATGGAAACAGAAAAATAAAATGCAGAGTCCTTGTTGAGGATTTTAAAGTCTGAGGCAAAGGGAGGAGACAGAAAAGCATGACATTCTCATTTCAATTGTATCGAAAAGGTGCTTCATTCAATTGTTTTATATATGACATTGGCTGACAGCATTTCCTAACCCAGAACTTACACTGCATTTGCTGGTTTATTGTGGGATGTATTCTTAGAGAATCTGGGTGCATGAATATGCTCTTAGAGTTGGGTTGGTACAGCATTTGGTCCATGTAAACTTGAAGAACCATGGATGAACACATGGTCTCTAAAATGGACCTAACCTGAACTGGCCTCCCAACTCCACAGGTAAGTCAATATGTTGGAATTTCTTCATGTTTTAAAGGGCTTATGTACAATATAAATAGGGTGTTCTCTCTGCAGTGTTTGTGCAAGGGTTAAGTCATGTACAATATTCATTCTTTGTAAATATTTAGTTTGGTTTGTATTTATATGACAAAACTGTTTCAAACCATACATACTAGTGTGCCAAAAAAATAAAGCTTTAACATCAGGTGCAGTCATTCTCTAAAACCATTTCGAGAACTCATAAGATGTAGTGTAGTCATGATTAAGTTTATTATATAGACATGATGTCAACACCAAAGGAAAAGGACCCTTTAGGGTGGAAGTGGACATCTCCATGTGCTGGAACAGCTATCTACCATTGGGTGGTGATTTGGAAGCTTGCCAAGTCTTTATTTCTAAGTTCTAGCTGGTATATGAAGGTCCATAAAGATTTCTGTTGGTGGATGTTTGGGGAGGTGAAAAAGCTAACTCGGGCTCTCATCATACTATACATCCACACTGCCATGAAACTATGAACCCAGGTACATCCTTTGTCCTGTAAGCTTTTTTCAACCTGCTATATAGTTATAGTTGTAAGAAAAGTAAAACCAGCTGATAGTGAGATGTTCAAGAGAATTCTTGGTGGCTTTTAGGACTTCTTTCCCAGTAGAGCTAGAAGGACAGCACTAATTCTCTAAGTGGACATGTGTTGTGACATGTGCAAACTCTTGGCAAGCAGGGACACTTCCTTGAGCATAGAGTCAGAGTTTTTATTAGAAGTTACTTTTATGGATGGCATAGGCCAGCCTTGCTTCAGCCGTCCCTCCCCCACCCCGGAGAGATTGAAACAGCACAACCAAGTGAATGAAACTGGCATTTGCTACTGTGTAGATCAATATTCTCCACAGAAAGAAAACACAGAGAGAGTTGAGAAGGGAGGCATTAGGACAACAGCTTCTATGGTTTAGGGACACTGGAAGCTGAAGGCATTGGGGCGGCCACATTGGACTCAGAGTAAGTCCAAGGGTCTTAGAACTGGAGCAGCCAAGGGTAACATTCTCAGTATAAGAAAAAGATGTAAAAACTATGGGGTGCAGGTGGAGACCTTGGGGTAACAAGACTAAAAAGCCTACAGTTGGATACCCAAGGCCAAGAGGAAGTGTGTCTATCTGGACAAGGAGAGGGATCGATATCTCTCCTTTTTGGTTCCATGTTGAGTTTTAATCAACTGCTATATCAAGGGTAAATTTTCCCTACTTGGTCTACTAACTCACATGCCAAGACCTTCTGGAAATACCTGCCAAACCTGCCCAACAGAAATGTCTTATCAGTTATCTAGGTGTTCTCTAGTTTAGCCCAGACTGTACCTAAAGTTAACTGCAATCACAGATCATATTCTTAACAGAAACTTCCAGGATGCTCCTTGACCCAAGGTCTCCAAAGACACTTCTCAGGTAGGATGATCCAAGGGCCAGTCAATATGAATGTTCCAAGGACTAGTTCAGGGACAACCACTCTTTTGGAACAATCTGCACCACCTCTGCTGACACACAACGAAAAAGAGTTTTTACATGGAACGATGCATTCCTGAGCCCCATGTAAGCACTCTCTTTTCCTATCTCTCTGTATCAGCCCCATTCACATGCTACAGTTAGCATATGCTGGAAACATTGTAAGATGGGTCTCAGTGGGAGGCATTAGGACACTGGATTGTGGCTCTTGAAGGAACTAAGGGACCTTGGATCTAAAGGATCTTGTGTGTTTTCTGTCTGGAGTTGTGACACCCTCTCCCATATCCTGAATTTCTGGTAAATGACTTGTAATGCTTGCAGCTGCTCTGAGCACGAGACCCTCAAGAGTTCCTGATGGCAGGGGAGTGGTTTCTGGTTTGTTTGGCTGGGGCATCGCTATCAGTTAAGGATCCCTTTATAAGCTGCCCCTGGACACAATAAAGGGGGTATTCCTGTTTCAAAGATGATCCGTGTCTCTGTCTCTAAGTCTTTGTGTGTTTCAATCTCCAACCCCTTGCCCGGTTCACGAACTGTATGGTAGCACATAGAGAGCAGATGGGCGCGGTGCACTACAGTTTTCCTCACTCTTCGTCTTTCATTCCCATCTATGAGGTGAGTAACATATATGAGGCAAATAACACATGCCTGCCTCACCACAGGCCCCAACTAACAGAGCTAACCACCTGTGGATTTGAACCTAAAAAATTGCAAACCAAAACCAACCTTTCCTTTGTGTTGATTAACTTAGATGGTTTCTTACAGTAATAGGCCACTGAATAACACATTCCATGATTTGGAATAGAATTGATGAATACTACTCTGGTAAAAGTTACTAAAGAACAGCATATCAGTGGTAGCATACTGTTTATGTTCTATTACCAAATTTATACTTTCATATTGGGAATATTGTCTAATGTAGGAGTCTGATTACAGCTGATTCAAAGTTAAGCATTTTGATACTTTTATCTTAAATGGGATATATTTGGTTTCTAGACAATTGCAAATATCATAACAAAAATTAAGTAATGAATGCTAGGGAAGAGCATCTTTTTTCTACCCACATATGTTTAAATTTATGTAATTTCCTTTCAGGAATCAGTAGACATAACCAAATGAAAGATTTGAATAAAATTAGGAAAATTGAAATGGATATAACATAAGAATACAGTAATCACAGGTAAACTAGAGGCAAATCTGTATTTACTTGGTGGAATATTTATAAAGGGTACCAAGGTGTTAAGTCGATATCAATAAGAAAACAATTTCAGCAGTCATGGGCAGGGGTTCATGGGGCATCTTACACAGGCCGACACTGTTCCGTGTCCCTTTAGACATTGTGTAGGTATCATTTGTTCTCCAGCTCAGATTTTCTCCTTGAGGAATATTTTCCATCTGCTATATCGTTTTTCCTTTATTCTCTCTGGACCACAGTATTTCTTCAAGGAAAGTAACTGTGCTGAGCAAGACAGTAGCCCTTAGTACCAAGTGCTTAGAGGAGCACTTGCAATGAGACTATGTCATACTTCTGTAAATGAAACTATATACTGAATTTTTTAAACAATATAAAAATGTAAGGCATCATTAGCAATTTCTTATGTTTACTTCATTTTGACATATTGTAAAGATTCTATAGAAAACTTATCATGAAGGCAATTTTACATAACTAATATGCAGCTAAATTTTGACAACTGTAAATCTCTCATTTGCAGCTTGTATTATAATCTCCAAGACAGTACTGCATTAGGTGAATGTGGGAGGCCTTGGCTTTGTACCATAAGAAATACATTTTGCTAAATAAAAGGGTGTCAGTCTCAGAAAGGGCTTGGGCCTTGTGGCCCAAGTAGACAATGGAAAAGGTGTTTTAAAATTTTTGATTTGTTAAACAATGATAAAGTTTCACAAATTTGTTGAAGCATGTAGAAGGAAGTTTCTGTCCTGCCCAGAACAACAGCCATTCAGTCCCAAGGAATCACAAAGAGGCTTATATTAATTATAAACTGTTTGGCCTCTTGACCAGGTTTATTATTAACTATCTCTTACAACTTAAATTAACACTTAATTTTATGTTTAACCAAGCGGTTTGGTACCTTTTATCAGTGCAGCATTCTCATCTTGCTTCCTCTGTCTGTCTGGCTGACAACTCCATCTCTGCATTTCTCTTCCCAGAATTCTCCTAGTCTTGTTGCCCACCTATACTTTCTGCCTGGCTGCTGACCAATCAGCATTATTAAAACAATACAAGTGAAAAATCTTTACAATGTAAAAGAGCATTATCCCACAGCAGAAGGAAGGTGCATGTGTACCGCAGTGGTGGACAGCGGCTGGGGAGTTTCCGCATTCTCTAACTCGTTTCTACAGTTATTCTTTCCCTCAGATGAGCTCTCATGGAGCTCTCAAAGTTCTTCTTTTAAGAAAAAACAATCTCATGTCAATTATTTGTGTGTGTTATGAATGTAAGTGTTGACATGTGTGTACATGCACATATGCACACACGTGTGAAGAGGCCATAGGTTCCTACTGGGTTCTTTCCTCTGTCATTGCAATCTTACTTTTTAATACAGAGTCCCTCACTGAACCTGAAACTCCTTGATTCAAGACTGCCTAACCAAGGAATTCCAGAGATCCTCCTGTCTCTGCTCCAGGGCACTCAGGATAGAGATGTGTGCTGCTATTCCTGGATATTATGTGGCTGAAGGAGAGATGAACCATGGTCTTCATGCTTGCATGATGAATATTTCACTTATTGAGCCATATACCCAGACTTATGAATTTTACCAATACATTTGTGTGTATAATAACATTTCATTTCTCTTTCTCCAGCTGGGGTCTGCTCTATCTACGTGTCCTGCAACATAGATCACTGACTGTGTTCTTTTTCTCTACAGTGTTCTATTAACCAATGACATTGTACCTTGCAAGAGACAGAGGACAGGATGAGGTCCAGAGAAGAAAATTTTAGGTACTGCCTTGCTAATACAGCTGTTATATCATGACTTTGGGACCTCACTAATACAGTTGGCATGCCATGGCTTGGGACTGTTTGGGAAGAAAGCTGCTCTTTCTCCCCAAGACTGTTTGTTAGATGATTCTAAAGTCCTCCTAGGACAGACCCAATTTGGCTTCTGTGAGCTATTTGCATAATTTTATGCTGGTTGCTCATTCATCTTATTGGAGGTATGAGTTCAGAATCCCCATTAAGATAGATACTGGTTGGCTTTATTTATATTCTCATTTATTCATATTCTTTGGTTCCTCCCTCTGATAAACTTGCCATCATTGTCATCAAGGGTGGCTCAAGTTTGAGAGACTCACCCCTTGATGCTTTTAAGTGTCAGAAAACATAAAACAAACGTTTCTTGGTCAGGATATGATCAGTCTCTTAATTTTCTTTTTTCTGCAAAAGAGAAATGCCTTTGTATTCCAAAAACTCTTTACCAGAGAATTTATACTTTGTATATAAGGCAAAACATGCCACAAAATGACAACAAATAGATAATGGTCATGAGTGAAGTTTGAATTAGTAGTTACCTTCCGTCCAGGTGGCCATTCAGTCTTTTTATCTTTATTTGAAATAGCCCCCTTCTTCATCTACGTCCACTTAGAAAATATGAGACAGGCACATCTACTTTCTTGACAACCAAACCTGTAAGTGGCTTACACAGCAGCCTTTCACCTTCGACTGGCCATAAAGTCCTTCAGGAGAGGCTGAGGAAGGAATTCCAGTTGTGTGCCCAGTTATAACTTCTATGAAGAGATTTTATTTTACAATAGACCGTTACACTAGCTTTTTACACTGAGAAAAATAAACTAAAAGATAAAACATTTATTATTGTACATGATTTGGGAGATTTCCAGCTGTGGTCACATAGCTTTGTTGCTTCTGGGCCTGCTCAGTGAGGCAGGAGCATCAGTGTAAGGGGTTTTTGCCTGGGCATAGAGGATCTTCTCAGAAGGAGTGTGAAGTAGAGAGGCTGAGGGAGTGACCTTGGACAAATATAGACCCTGAAATATGTACCAACTACATTCCACCTCAAGAAGTGCATCCTATGTCCCAATAATAATATCAAATTGTTGGACGGTGGTGGCACACACCACATTTGGGAGGCAAGAAGATCTCTGTGAGTTCGAGGCCAGTCTAGTCTACAAGAGCTAGTTCTGGTACAGGCTCCAAGCTACAGAGAAACCTTGTCCCGAAAAACCAAAAAATAAAATAATATTATCAAATTATACATCCAATGATGAATACTGATTACATCACAGCCTTCATGATTCATCTATCACTCAATGGCTGGACCAAGCTTTCAACATTTGATGACTTCAAGGATCAGGTCACATTCCAAGTATAATAGTGGTCTCTACCTCAATCTTTAATATTTCTAATCTTTCTGTGTGTCTTTTCTTCCTTTTTATGCAGCATAGAAAAACAGTGGTTATGGTCCAGAGGTGGAACTAGTAACTAACTATGTGCTGAAAAAGAAGGTGTCTCATTGTAAGTTGTAGCTTATTGGTCCTGTTGTTGACTCTCTCAACATATTGACAACTCAACAGAAGTTGAAACACTGTGTATCCTGCATTATTTATACATCACGGAGTACATTCTATAACATACACTTTATATCTGACACTTCATTTATCCTTAAATTTTTGACATAGTATGAGGCTGATATAATTTAACTTATTTTAACTTAATTAAAATAGCCAATAGAAAGAAGAGCTGAAATTTAGGTCCAAATCTTCTGGCTCTTATAGATAACGGCCTCCAGTTATAATTGAAGACAGAGAGAAATAGTCACTTCAGTTTTAAAAATTAAATTAATATTTCATAGGAAAAATATTTCTTCGAAATTAGTATTCACAGGATATGTCCTAAAATTATTGCAGAAAAAGAAACATACAAAAGGAGAAGAATTATTTGGAAAATAATAATTTACATATCAAATGTTAAATAAATATGAAGACAGTCAACCATATCATTTCCAATCAATAGACTCAAACATTTATAAATTTTTGGAGAAGAGAAACCACTAACTTATTGATTGTAATTGTTAAGGCTGTACTAGTCAGAGTACGTTCAATGACAGAAAAGTTGGAGAGGCTGGTGAAACAGATTCTGGAAGGACCCTGAGGAGCCCTTTCTATTACACTCCTCAATCAGCTAGAGAAGAGCTCAGTCTCCTTCACAGGCTAGACACAGGGAGTCTCGGAATGACTACCGCACCTCTGACAAGGCAGCATGACATCCTGTGATCTCTAAAGCAGCAGAATGAGTGTCCTGGCCCAGAATAATGTCACTCATTGGTTTAAAGGAAGGGGTCCTGGATCTCAGCCATGGCTTCTTCTAAATACCTCTACAGAGTCATTAATCAGCAGAAGCAAGCAGAAGATGAGTTCAAAGGTTTCCATACATCAATATTGGCTTTCATGTTTTACTGAAGCTCAGATTTTAGTTCCTGAAATTTTCATTTAACATATTTTGATCATTTTTAGCTCTTTCTCCCAACTCCTCCAAGATCTACTCCCATTTTTTTCCCACACAACTTTATGTACTCTTTTGTTGTTGTTTTAAACAATCAAGTCTAATTTGTACTACTCAAATATTCTTGGATGTGTGGCTTTCCATTTGCGCATGGTTGATTTACCAGAAGTCTCTTAGATGACCACCCTTCCCCATCTCATAGAAGAAGTTAATTGCCAATAACTCCTTAGCTAGGAGTGGATGCCCAGCCTGCCCAGCGTCCCTCTCTACACTGGGATCTGGCTGGCTTACACCTGCACAGAGCCTACATATGCTGTCATGTCTCTGTGTGTTCATGGGATCATCTGTTCCGTTTTGTCCAGATGCTGTTTTTATAGAGTCATCCACAGCTTCTACCTCTTGCACTCTTTCCTCCCTCTCTTCTATCGTGGTCTGATGTAGATGTTGCAATTAGAGCTGAGCATTTTCTAGTCTCTTATTCTCTGCACCTTGGCCAATTATAGGTCATAGTATTAATCACCATCTACTTTAAGTAGAAGTTTCTCTGATAAGAGTTGGGAACTGCATTAATACATGAGTATAGTGGTAAACCATTAGGAGTCTGTCTAACAATATGCCCATCTAGCAGAAACACTAGCTACTAGCATCTAGTAGGAAACATTAGCAATGTTTTAAAGCTAAGAAATTGGAGCTCAGAAAAGTTATATGTATTTTTTCTCAATGAAAATATTGGTCAGAATTTAAACCAGATTATCTTAACCATTGTTTTTCCATACTCCCAATGTTTATTTGAAGGCTTCATGTAATAAGTATAAATTTGTATTTTCAGTAACTGCACATCCATTTTCTTTATGCCCATGTACCTTGCCAGTCTTTCACATGGGCAGAGTTACTTTCAACTGTTTCAGTGAAAAGGAAAAAAAGGCAAAGTGCTGCCCACACCATTGAATAAGCAGTGCTAGAGAGAAACATGAAAACATTGGATCAATGATTACAGTGGACCTCACAAATACTTTAGATTTCATTCCAGACCACTGCAATAACACAAACGTTTTAGAGAACTGAGTCACAATGCTTTGGTTTCCTAGTGCATACTTTAGTTAAACATGGAGCTGGAGAGGCAGCTCAGTGCTTAAGATCAGAGCTTGGGTCTCAGCATCTATGCCAGGTGTTTCTCAACAGTCCAGGTGATCTGATGCCCTTTTCTGGACTGCTTAAGTACCAGCACACATTCATGTCATCCATATATAAAACTGTTACATCTATTAAATGTTCCATAACACTATACCTAACAAATATGCATATCTTAACTACAAATACTTTATTCCTGCAAAGTGCTAAATACCTTAAAAACCCATTTAGCAACGGTGTTCATAGACTTTCCCGGCAGAGTTTCCACAAACCTCCAACTTGGTCTGAATGTATACCTTGAATTTAGAGTGTGAAGTAGGCCTGGTATAGGAAGGCTTCAAGAGGGGAAGGTCTTTAAGAAATGACAGAGCTGTTAAGAAGCATTAATGGTTAGTCTCAAGAGACTGTACTATTTACTCAAAGAGAAGGTAATCCTAAGAGGCTGGTCCTCATACTCTGTGTCTTTCCCTATGTCTGCTTGTTTTTCACTGTGGTATGACACAGCAGGAGGCCTTACAAGCTGCAGGAAACTCCAGAACTACGAACTATATGGCTTTATTTAATTTATAAGTTATCGAACCCCAGCTGTTCTGTTAGAGAGCAGTGGTTCTCAACCTTCCTAATGCTGTGACCTTTAACGCAGTTCCTCATATTGTGGTGATCTCCAACCATAAAATAATTTTGTTTTTAATTCATAGCTGCATTTTGTCTATTATTATGAAATGTGATATAAATATCTAAGATGCAGGATATGTGATATACAATCCAAAGGGGGCTGCAACCCACAGCTTGAGAACTATTGGGTTGTAGGATGAGAAAATGGGCTAAGACAAATTACCCTGGTTGGATAAACTTGCCAAACAGAAAAAGAAAGCTTCTTTAACCATGGGTTTGGATCCATAGAGACTTAAAATAAACTAGCCAATTAGTAGTCACTTCTCAAGCTACACAAAGAACTACAGTTTTAAGAAAACATGTGTTATGTCATGTAAAGCTCTGTAAAAATGATTTGATTTGGGCAATGTGAATAACTGTATCCAATGTAGTAGGCACAAGTTGGCTGACTTTAGGGCCGCTTAGGTAAAACGCAGATTCAGAGTAATAAATGTCAAGGACATAAACACATGAAAGCGTTTTATAGTTATAGATATATAGATGTGTAATTTTGGCAAAATTAAGGGTTTAATCTTTCCATGTTTATGTCTTGGAATCGTGACAACCATGCAATTAGGGGAGCTGTTTACCAGATATTGTTAATGTACTTGAATTAATTACCTTTGTGGTTTTTTACTCATTTATCTGAGAGATATTTATTAGTGGCTTTATGTGAGTCGTTACTAAATCAGTCAAAATAATCCAGTCTAAAACACATGCAGATCTGATTACTGATTTACATTAAAGAAAAAAATGTCCATGAACTCAGGTTTTACAACATACTTGAGTATATGTGCAGCAAGAAATGAGAGCTGTATCCCAGTGTGTTAGTATAAATTGCTCTACCCAAAGACATATCATCCTTTCCCATTCGATATTCCAAAGACTGCTCCCAGTTAGCATGCTTTGATCTTTTTGGCCTTTGTATTTTTGGTCAGTATTAATACAAACCTCAAGAGTTCAAACTTCAGGCTACATTAACCTCATAAGTAGGACAATTGAAGTGAATTTTATAATACATATAACATAGTCGTTCTATGTTGATCAGCCCAGTATTGAATTCTTAATTTCTTGGTCTCCAGAGTATCAGAAACTATAGTTACACACTATCACACCCACTTCACCTGTGAATTTATCTATTAGCTCATTTCCCTTTTGCTTAGATAATTACCGTGGTTAAAATCAACGTGGGTAGGGAAGGTATCATGTCATTCAGTACTTTGCAATCCATCATCAAAGTAGAGACCATGTAAAAATGCTGCTTGTTGATTTGATTCCCCTGGCTTTCTCAGATACATTTCATATATAACTCAGATACACCTTTAGGGGTGACACCACCCACAGTGGGCCAGTCCCTCTTATATCAATCAACAGTAAACAGAATGCCCCCAGAGTCAAACACACATTCAAAACTCCTGAAAATAGCTCTAGGTCGAAGCCTAGGTTGACAAAATTAAGTACAAACACATTGTATCCATTTTACCACTAGTGACTCATTTAAAAGGTATTTCATGACATCATGGTTCTTTATTTTTAAGAAAGCAATGTAACATATTTACAGTACTGCTTCATTTTAAGTAATGAGTAATAGCAAGTGATATTCATCTGTTTGGAATCTGTCATCACTACTGATGGCAGAATAATCTCTTTTTTACCATTAGTTTTTATTCATAATTATTATATTTGCAGTCCAGCTAGACTTTGGGGAAAATGAGAAAATATGGAATCCAAAGAGCTGTACCAAAGGTCACATGTATTGCAAACCACTTCAACTAAGGAGCTCTCCTGAAGTACAGACAAGATCTGATAGTTGAGATACGCAAAGTCAAATCATTTAGAGTTGTCCACTGTCAGTGAAGGTGATATTTGACTGGTCTTGTTGTCGTCAGACCCAGAGAGTTCTAATGAGTCCACAATACTCATACCATGACCTTCACAAACAGTCCATGCTTGCCAACTGACCACTCAGTCTTGGTAATGGAAAACACTGTGTGTGGTTTATTAGGTTGTGTGGACAAGATGCCAAGACCCCTGTGTTTCAGGATGAAGTTCTTCTATAGATTAACTTGCCATGAGTGTCACTACAGTGTGTGAAGTCACCAAGAACCCTCAGGACCAAATCCTTTTTCTCCAGTATCTAAAGTATAAAACTTTTCTCTGTTTAGAACTTTGTGATAACAATTAGCAGCAGGAATCCACAGAGGCCAGAAAATATCTGAAAAGTGTCAAACTTTTATTTTGGTGGTGTGCTTTTTACTACATGCCTAATTTTGTTAGTCATAAAACAAAGAATAATATGAAGTTATTTTAACGTAGTCTTCTCTATTAGAGAAATGTAGTCTTTCTCTATTAGAGAAAAAGAGTGAGCCCAAGTGGTTGTAGATCTACAAGTTTCCTGTTATGACTAACTGAAGCAAGACATCATCCGACACGCCATGGTTAGTGGCTCTGTCTGTGGGGTGTTATTACTGCAGCCTCAAGGTCTCAACTGTGTGAACACAGCATCTTTCCAAGCCATAATGAGGCTCAGTGCAAATCTCTTTAGGACCATGTCTATTGTTCTATGCCTATGAAAATCATAAGATTATCTGCAACACTGCTCCATTTCTGTTTCCAGCTCAGTTGATTCTCTTCTGTTTCGCACATGAGCATCCGAGTGATTTCTGCAAAAATAAATATTATGATCCAAACTCTGAAAAGCTAACTTCAACTTTTGTGAAACTTAAAAGAAAAACCAGAACATGTTAACCGTAAGTGTTAAATTCATTAGATACTTTTAAAACTAAAAACTAGCTTAGTATTTTTGTAAGTCCTATATATATAACAACAACCCAACAATAAGAAGAATGAGGGTTTACATCCAGAGAATACTGCAAGGTCTCTACTCACATCATATTAAGTACAAGCTGAGCTGGCCCCACCTCTCACCAGCCACTGTATTCCGGAAAGCTGGTTCCCATCCTTACTGATCTACAGTGCCAGCAATGTTGTAAATGTTGGGTGCAGGAGGGCTGGACCTGCCCTTTGATGGCTGCCACACACACCGAAGAGATGCCCCTGTCCCTCGACACCAGCCACGTGGAAGAATATGCAGTGGTGTGGGAACTGGTGAGCTGGCCTTTGTAGCACAAGCATGGGAGAGCTGGGCATGCCCCTCCCTGGGGTGGAGTTTGGGGTGGAAGAAGCCTAGTGGAGACCCAGACAGACCTACTCAGTTGGTGCAGGACAATTCTGTATTATGTCAATTATGTTTTAAATAAACACTAATTGGCCAGAAACTAGACAGGAAGTAGAGGCAGGGCAATGAGAACAGGAGTATTCTGAGAAGAAGAAAGCTCTTCCTGCAGTCCTGCCCAGATCACAGAAGAAGCAAGATGTGACCTACCCCGCTGAAAAGGTACTTACCAAAACCCAGGTCAGAGTTCATTGGCCACACGATCTATGGCTGGAGTCAGACCACACTACTGCCCATTCCTGCAAGACTAAACCCAGACCTCAGGAGATACTCTGAGAATAGAGAAAAGAAATGTCCTCTAAATGTTAATAGAATAAATCTATGCTAATTGTCCTATTCGCATAGCTATAATCAAGTTAGCAAGGACTAATGGTTTTATTTTAGATTTGCTTTTTATTTTTAATCTAATGTCTTAATTCTATTTCAGAATGTTTTAGCTTTGTTTGGATGAGATTTTGACTTTTTCCTAACCCACTAACACTTCTGACCCATTGCATTTTGAGAAAGGGTTTTGGAGAATGAAGGCCCATCTTCCACTTGATTCACACTCTGACGTCATTGACATAATGGTAAGCAGGTTGTAAGTCTGCCAGAGTTACTTCTTCTGCCTGCAAAGCAGGGTGGCACAACTACCTCATGAAGTATTGTGAAGTAACTCCTTCATGAACATGTAAATCTTGCTGCATTATGTAAGGAAGTTGCAGTGGGAGGTACACCGGCATCATTCAGCCAGTAACCATTATCCAAAAATGTAGGCAGGCATTTGAACTTTAGTCTGAAAAGCTACTTAATAACATTCATACCTGTCATGGACCACTTGGAAGGCAACTGTTCTTTCTCACTTTTTCATTAACCCTATGAAAAATACCGTCTTAAAAACTCTATGATAGAAATAGTAATTCAAAAGAAAAAGGTAAATGAATGCAAAATGCATTACTATTTCAAGGAACAGGTTATATACATGTGAAGTCTTCATCTGGGATAGTATCCTAGTCCACCCAGTTACATATGAATATGGCATCATGCTCAAAGGTAGTCATCAGAACAGTCAGCAAACAGAAAAATTACTGTATCACTTGGGAATTTATGAAAGTCCTGAGGGAATAGATTACATCTAATCTAATATCACAATACACACACATGCACACACACACATACACACACACATACACACACACACACACACACACACACACACACACACACACACACACACACACACACACTGTTTCTCCCTTTACAGTTCCTGGAAAGAAACAAGTAGGAAAATATAGACCAAATAAATTCTGTCTAGACAGACAAAACTGAAAATAGTCAGCCTGACAATGGTGGCTCCAAATAATCTTCTGCTCCAATCCTGTGCTCAGTCCTGGTTCCAGCATCATAAGAAGTTCTCAACATGTGTCTACATGTTCATCCTCCACATGGACAGTCCCCATTCCTACATATGCCCATCTTCTCCACACCTCCACCCTCCATATGTACTCAACCTTATATGTGCCCATCCTCCACATCATAGGCCCATTTTTTTTCACATATATGTTCTCTACATATATTTTTGGAGCCCACAAGACTATATAGTAAATGCACAGCCAACAGATTCATAAAGTGTGCAACATATAGGGCACCCATTTTACAAAGCTATGGGAACACCTACTTGTCTTTTAGAAAAGTCACTGTTTTATCTGTAAAACCCTTGTAAAGCCATAATTCTTTCCTGCAAAATGGGATTCGTTCCCAGAACACCTCAACAGGATAACCTCTGCACGAGCAATGGAATGACATTTCCATTCCCCCACACCATGAGGCCTTAGAGCAATAGCATTCACTCTTTGTTCTAGCAGTCAAATTTACATAGAGTTAATCCCACAAAACTACCTGCTAAAGATCACAGAGAAATTGCTATAGAATACAGGCACTGAGCAGGAAGGCAGCATGCCCCACCTTTGCTAACAAACAAATCTGGGTGTCCCCAAAGCTGGTTATCACCAAAGAGATTAGACGAGGAGAATGGGTGAATCCAGGATTCAGGGATGTTTGGTAACTTTGTCTAATGGTTTGGAATGTCAGCTACTTGCCCTTGAATGCTGGTTCGTTCCTGGGTCAGGTCCCCTGCACCAGAGTACTGCTTTCTTGGGTTCTATCTACCCCTTTTTCTGAGTTTGATATGCAAATTGTCATTGTCCTTGCCTATGGAATTTTCCAACTATGTCAGTAAAAAACTAGAAACCTCATGGAGATCACACCTTATTCTTCTCCTTACTCTTCCTCTTCTTGCTATTTCTACTTTATTCCCTTACTCTCTTTCTTCTTTCTTCTTATTCTTCCCCTTATTTTTCATCTTCTCCCTGCCCCTTTATTTTGCTTTTTCCCCTCATACGAAAAATAAAGAACACGAAGAGGTAACATACTTGAGTTAATTTTTTACCCTCAGATCCTCACCTGCCATAGACATCTAATTATGAGCCGTGAGGGGGTGCTTAGGATGGTACTCAAGCCCCCAATAATTTACCTTCCCTCCACTTGTGTCTATTCTCCACAGGGCCCCGTACTTCACATCTCTCTCCTCCATGTGTGCTCATCTCCCAAATGGGATCATCCTCTGCTTGTGCCAGTTTTCCACATGGGTCCCTCATCTATATATTCCTGTCCTTCTCCAGTGTCTATTCTCCATTTGTGTCTACCATCTCTTTAATATCCATGAGTCCAACTTCTGTAGGGAACAAAGGAATTCCTGAGGGAATGTCTGGGATGTGATAGAACTGATCACCCCTCCTCTCTTGCTGTATTTCCTACTTACTCCCAATGTACTTTCACTTATGTATGTGAGGCTATTTGAAATTATATCCTCACATTTCATGGGCCAATCCTTGAAAGAAAAACACTCAATCTGAACATGAATAGGCTATCAGGGATAATTTTTATAGCAGAATGGAGACAGAGCTTGCCTTATCCCTATCTCTTGGCCTGTCTGCATTTTTTCCCTTTTACTCCCTCCTTTGTATCTAAGAATAAGTAAAATAAAATTCACACACTTATATACACATCTTTGTTTGGACAGATCGGAGTCTAAACAGGGTACATAAGGAAATGCCTTCTTGTCTAATCCATTTGCATTTTACAATTATGGCAGGAATAGTCTACCTTTGCAAGATAAAAATCCAACTTCTTGAAGTTAACTATTTGGGCAAGGGCATGAACCTAGGGAATTTCTTTGATGTTAAGATATCGGGCACTCTCATTAAAGGCTCTCCCAGCTTACACAGTAATGTATCATAAAACAATAAGATATAACAAAATCTCATGCCTTTAAGGACAGGATCACCTAAGGAACAAATTTTCTATTTCTAGGCTCATTCTGATTTGTCCTACTGCTGGTTTTTAGGATGGCATACAGGTTGCTATAGTAGCAGAAAACTGACGTAAGGATGTATTTTCCAATATGGGTCAATGAAGAGAAAGTCCTCAATCCCATAAAATTCTCATAGAAAATATACTCATCTGAATATTGCTTATGCCTGTTGGCAAATATCTACAGAAAAAAAATATAGCAAGAACACCATGCTCCAAGGCCACAGGTGGCAATAGCTAGCTCCCTTGTCCAGATATTCTATTAACTTTTAATGTCCATTTAATGAGGGTACAGCCCCTTTTCATTTTTGTACACCCTGCAATTAGAGGCATGTTGGGTGTCCAGGGGAGCGTAACAAAAGCTGCATAATCCAAGAGGATTTATTCAGAGCTCATTCTAATTAGTTAGTGGATGTTCACAAACCATTCCAGAAGAGGTCCAGCCATTCGGGAGGAGAAAGAGTCTAGTAGTTGGGGGCGTGGACACTGGAGTCTGAGTGCCTTGGATAGCTGTTCAGCTACTCTGGAGGACTATTGTAGACCCTTCCTGGCTCTACAGTGGTGCTGCGGAGAGTCCTGAGTCAATGTATCCAAGATGCTAGAATAGTGCCTGATAAACACCTGTGTGTGTTTGAAAAGTGGAACAAAATGTTGTTCTCAGAGATGGATTTAGACCAGTAGCAACAATCACCAAAAGCTCTATCCTAAGACTCACAGAGACCTCCCTAAAATAAATACTAGGGACAAAGGATGGAGGTTTTGTTCATTTACCAAGTCTTTTTGATGATTCTGAACATAACAAAAACCAATACAAGTTGACTAACCACTAATGTAATTAGTTTATGCAAGAAACTATGGTAGCAGGTACATGTTATATACATTTGTAGCAGCATAATGTTTGTTTGTCCTGGCAGCACAGAACTGAAATAATCAAACAGAAACCATATTAATTAAGTAACTGATTGGCCCATTAGCTCTAGCTTCTTAATGGCTAACTCTTACATATTAATTTATCCAATTTCTATTAATCTGTATATCGCCACATGGCTGTGGCTTACCGGCTAAAGATCTGTCTGGCTCCAGTGGGGCTACATGGCTTCTCCCTGACTCCACCTCCTTTCTCCCAGCATTTAGCTTAGTTTTCCCCACCTACCTAAGTTCTGCCCTGCTATAGGTCCAAAGCAGTTTCTTTATTCATTAATGGTAATCACAGCATACAGAGGGGAATTCCAACATACAAAGTGGAATCCTACATCACACATTGAAAGTAAAATGTGAATTTGTTTTTTTTTAATCAATCTATCAGGCCTGGAGAAATGGTCAGGACTGCTTATTGCTCTTGCACAGGTCCTGAGTTCAGTTCCTAGCCCCCATGACCAGAGGTTTGTGACTACCTATAACTCCAGCTCCAGGGGTGGGATATATCAGTTTTCCAAAGGCAGCCGGCCCAGTGTGCACTTACTGTGTTGGTTAGTTTTTGTCAAGCAGGTATAAGCAATCATCATGTGGGAAGAGGAAACCTCAGTTGTGAAAGTGCTTTTATCAGATTGCCTGTTGGCAAGTCTCCGGGGCATTTTCCTGACTAATGATTAGTATACCAAGGTCTAGCCTATTATGGGTGGTACCACCTCTGGAAAGGTAGCCTTGGGTGATATAAGAAAGTGCACTGAGCAAGCCATGGAGAGCAAGCCAGTAAGCAGCATTTCCCCATGTCCTCTGCTTGAGTTCTCTATCTCCATGGTACTGCCTTGCTTGAGTTTTAGCCATGGCCTCTCTTCATGATAACCTGTGATCAGGACACATAAGCCAAATAAGTCCTTTCTCCTCAAGTGTTTTTGGCCATGGTGTTTTATCGTAGTGACAGAAACCTAACAAGACCCCCCACACACAACCACACAATTAGAAATAAATAAATTAGCCATCATTTTCCATTTCAGTCATCTGCTCTTTCACTTACTATTTCAGAGAAGTTTGTTGAGCCTTCATTATTTCTCTTTGGCATTTGTTCCTTATTGCTAATCAGTGCATAAGTTAATGTAATTGTTCTCAAGGAATTGCTATGGATTCTGGCTCAAAAACAATGTAGCAAATAGCTTTCATTTTATTGGGTCATAGTGCAGTCTGTGGACTAAAGGGGAAGTATGGAAGCGGAGCAATGGAAATTCTGATCTCACCCTGACCCCTGACCAGTTCCACTTCATGTTACATGGTTGGTTCCGCATTTAAAAGAACAACAAGCACAGGTTTTCTCTGCTCCAATTCCTAATGACCAAGGTTACGATTGTAAAATTCTACTTCATACAGAAATGAGAGCTGTTAGCTTTTTAAGGTAGTCCTTGATGTGAACCAGAACATAGACTACCAACCTAGGTTGGATATGCAAACACAGGTTGATTTTTCAACAGATAATAATGGCCTGCAATCAAACTGCCAGGAGTTAGATAAAGAAGCAATTTTCTTGTTTTCTGGAAGTTTAAACACAAACTAACTCATTAATTTGTACTCTATTTCCCTGTTTCTAAACACACCTAGTGTCTTTGACCTGCATTGTATTTGTGCAAGCGCAGGATCAGGGCAGTTGGAGCCTTTGCCAGACTGTGGCCATGGCGAGATCGAGTCTGCACTGTGCACCGTCCCTCCACACAGTGAGCTCTAGGAATAGAGGAGAGGCTGTGGCCTGGCTCAGGATCCTAGGAAAAGGATGTGAATGAGAAGAAATCCCTGCTAACTTGATCCTTTAATGGCCAAGACTTTTCTTTAACAGTAAACATCTTCACGTTGAGCTGCACTGTGTTTTCTTTTACCAAATTAAACGTGGCAGTCAGTCCTCAGGAGGCCACTCTGTTGTTACCTCCTTACAGTTCCCCCTTTCAGAGCAATAGGTTCCTATCACTCATAAAGACTGACATTAATTCCATGGCGCACCTGAAGACTGATACGTGAACTAAAACGCAGGAGTAACACTCAGCTGAAACCATCTCTAATGATTTCCAAAATGAAAGGTTGACAGCACGTGAGAGAAATGTTTAGGCTTCTCTCCGCAAGCTTTTCTAGCTGTTTCCGAGAAGACAATGATGCCAGTGTGCGAGAACTGTACATAGGCATCAAGAAGACAATGGCTGCGGTGTATAAGACCTGCACCGGAGTATCAAGAAGACTAGGAGGTCAGTGTGTAAGAACGGTAAAGGGTATCAAAACTTCTTCATTGCACACTCATGGCTGCATATCAAGTTTAAGAAAAACTTTACTTTTGGCATTTCCAAAAAAAAGATTAAAAAAAACTTTCTTAAAACTAGCATGAGAGGAAGATCATTAAAACCGAATGACTGGAAAAGCAAGCCAGGCGAGCACAGCTTTTTCGGGAAGTGTCCTTGGCTTGCTATTATCCCAAGTATATATGAATATACAAGTATCCCAAATATATATGAGTAGTGTATATGAATAGTCACTTTCAGTTTCTGTACCTCCCAGGGCCCCTTTCCCAGCTCAGTGTCTATCCACTGCCTCAGCCTCACTTACCACAGAGGACAGCAGCCCTGAGACGGTCGACACAGAAATGAGGAGAATTAATGACACAGCAGCTCTGCTGGGAAGTTACAGTGACTGTACTATGAAGGGCTGGCATTCTCATGTTCATTGTCTTACACTCCTTAGTTTAAAGGAGTTTCCTGCTTTGTATAGTTACTCTTTGTGTGTGCCTGAAGTGGTACCGAGTAACCTGTTTATGGCGCAAAGCATTGCTCTGTTATTTGAAAAGAGCTGTTTTTATCTATTAAAACGGTCCTTACATTTTTTTATGTAAAATAAGGCCACTGCTGTGCTCTTGCAAACTCGACTCCCACGAGCTTCTTTATGGGCCTATGAACTGATAGTCAAGGAGCAAAACCCATTTGGTAGGAGGCACTGACATTTTGGTTATAGGAAGACGAAAATGGCAGTAATTTCCCAGAAGCTGAGCAGATTATAAAAGATATGGACTCTTTGACCCAGGTTGATACTATCACCCTCTAAACCACAGATGCTTGGCAGTATTCTGATAAGGTAGAGCCCCACCAAAGAGAAAAAATCAAGTGTCCATCATTATGAAGCAGCCGGCCCAGGGTATACTTCCTATCTCTGTTGCCTGTTGTCTGCACACGGTCTGCAGACCTCAGGCCAGGTACAGGAACTAAGTGTGAGAGCTCTGCCACCAGCTCCAGTCAGTGCTTCATGGCCCTCAGTTCTACGTCCACACCCCTGACTCCTCTGACTACAGCTCGCGTGCCCTATGTCCCAACTCTGACTTTCTAGATGGACTCCGGACATTAACACAATTGCTAAACGTTCCCACTTCATCACCACATCAGGTGTCCTCAAGGAAGCGTTAGAGCACAGGCCACAGATGGACGTATGCATTCCTCTTTAAAAAATGAGATGACCCACAGGAATGTGTCGAGACATTTGGCGGACAGCACTGGGCTGTTGCCATCTTTGAGATAGTCTGGGAAGCCTTCATTTTGTGCTTGCAGTGTCTTCAGAATGTAGCCTTCTCAGTGCTGTTTGCTCTGTTGGAGCTCTGATGTCAGAGTTGCTATTGCAGATAAGAACAAACTTCAATTATAATACATCACTGGTTCCAAATCCCCACACAGCGCTCCCCACGTAGGGTAAGCCATCTGAAGAACATCTCAAGGTTTCATTTCCAATAAAAGGGAAATAATCTGAGTGCCCACTACATGCATCTCTTATGAAGATGAAATTCAACACAGACAATAAAATATAGCATTTAAGAAACTCCGGTGTTGGTGATAGTAACTATATTACCAACATATACTGACTGAATTCTTCTGGTTATAAACAGTAAATGTTATAAAACACAAAATGAACTGACGTCAGGACTATTCAGTGGACTTTACCAGCACAGCCTTGGTGTGGAAGAAGGGAATCTTCTCATTATAGAGCTATTGTTCCACTGTGCATGACACAGGAAATTCAACAGGGATCTCTAGGTGAATGCCAGCATGGTTGCAGAAATTACATTCAAAAGAAATTTAGAACCAAAGGCCCTGGAAATAATGACAGTATTTCAGATCATATGGGAGCTTCCCTTAGAGTGTAACCGCTAAGAAAAGACAGAGCAAATGCCTTCTTGGGGACCAGAGGGGAATGAATATACATGCCATAGGTGTGTGGGACCTTACTAGCATATTAGAATCTCATCAGGTCACAGTCAGGAGAAGCCCAGAAAAGAAACCTGTGGCTGAGTCCAGCCTTATAAAATGGGAATAAGTAGTTTCCTGGGAGTGATATTGTAGAATTCAGAAAATTTAAAGTTTCAACAATTTGTAATGATTGTACTCCCTACCTATCTAAGGAACCACTAGAAAATTTTGAACCGATGATGATGAGGAAATAAAGATATTGGCTATCAATGTTCTTTGTGTTTCTCGTTGATAATACATCACCGCAGTAGGGAATAGAAGCCCATACACACGACACCACCATAACTCCTCATGGGAAAATTCAGGCCCTGTGCTGGCTTCTAAGCAGGTCCACACTCTCTTGCCGCCCCTCCTACTCACCATAGTATTGCTATGTGTCTGCTCTTTGTCAGATATCCAAACCTTTATAATGTTCTGTAACAGCAGAATAGGTTTGATCACACTACAGTTGTCTCTCATGTTGGGCCTCTCCATAACTGCAGGATGAGAGCAGATCCCCTGAGAGACTAACGGCATGACAACAGACTCCAACATTTTCATCAGTCCGACCTCCAAGGAGAGAGGGGAGTTTGGAGTCCACTGTCTTTTAGGTGACTGGTGACTGCCTGAATGAGTCTCACATAGTGAAATCCCAACAGACTCAGCTCAGTGAAGCTCAATAGCCACGAGGATGATGTGCCTTGTTCCCTCACAGAGAGAGCAGAAATACTCTGTCTGCATTGTCCTCCAAACCTTGACAAATGTGTAGTTGGCACAATAAAAACTAACATAAATGCGTATAAATCCCAGATTTTGCTCGTCATACTTGTGTGTTTTAGAGCCTGAGAGATCATGTGAGCTCGAAATGTGTGATTGGTTAGTTCAACACGGATATGACCTGGACTTACTCTGAGGGGTTTTGCCTGTTTCTAGGTGATAAAAATCTGGTGGAGGATTTTGCCCTTAGCCCATGGGGTCTATACTAATTCTAGGGCTATATCAGAACTGATTATCAAAAACTCCCTTTAAAGATAAAAAAGAGTAAATAAATATTTTAGTAAGATTAAATCTTCAAAAAGTTGTAAAGAAAAATAACTATAAAGAAGAAAATCATGGAAGTTCTATTACAAGAACTAAAACATCTTGGAATTTATGTCACATTTTTCCTCTGTAATAAGTTGCCTAAGTCTACGAAAGAAATAGATTAGATACCAAAATTTGTAAGACTACGAAGATTTAAACTTCATTAAGGTAGAAAAAATAAATACTTCCGAAGGCAATGTTAAACAATAAACCATGTGATAAACGCAAGCCCAAGAGTATTATGGACAAAGTTTACTTACAGGATGAAGGAGAAGAGACAAGAACATAACATGAACTTGGTGCTAGGAAATCTCATTTGTGCCATGCAGGATTATAAAAACTGGGAATGTTTGTTGTGCTACAGTAAATATACACACATACACACATAAATTTGCACAGGCCATTTGATGTTCTGGTTAGCAATATTCATTCTAAACAATTTGTTGTTTAACTTCATAAAAGGAGTTTGATAATGTTTCTTTTGTTTCTATTGTGTGAAATAGTTTGTGGAATATTTAGAATGATACATTGAAACCTGCTGCCCCTGGGATTTTTTTTTTTGGTGGGTGGGAGTTTTGATGAGTGCTTCTATTTCCTTAATGGTTATATGTCTATTTAAATTGCTCATCTGTTCTTGATTTAATTTCGGGATATTCTACCTATCAAGAAAATTGTTCATTTCCTCTAAATTCTTCAATTTTGTGGAGCACAGACTTTTGAAGTATGACCTCTGATGATTCTCTGGATTTCCTCTGTGTCTGTTATGTCCCCCCTTTCTATTGCTGATTTTGTTAATTTGGATATTTTCTCTCTGCTTTTTGGTTAGTTTGGAGAAGGGTGTATCTATCTTGCTGATTTTCTCAAAGAACCAACTCTTTGTGTTGCTTTCATTGTTTCTATTTTTATGGATTTCAGCCTTCAATTTGATTGTTTTCTGGTATCTACTACTCCTGGGTACATCTGTTCCTTTTTGTTCTAGAGCTTTCAGGTGTGTTGTTAAGTAACTAGTATGAGATTTCTCCACTTTCTTTATGTAGGTACTTAGGGCTATGAACTTTTCATTTAGCATTGCTTTCAAAGTTTCCCATAAGTTTGGGTAGGTTGTGCATTCATTTTCATTAAATTCTAGGAAGTCTTTAATTTCTTTATTTCTTCCTTTACCCAGGCATGATTCAGTTTAGCCTTGTGCAATTTCCATGCATTTGTGGGCTTTCTGCAGTTAGTCTTTTTGTTGAATTTTAACTTTAAGTCATGATGACCCGACTTTTTGTATCTGTTGAGGTTTGCTCTGTTACCGAGTATGTGGCCAGTTTCTGAGATGATGTTATGAGGTGCTGAGAAAAAGGGATATTTATTTGTGTTTCGGTGAAATGTTCTATAGATGTCTGTTAAGTTCATTTGAGCCATAACTTCTGTCAGTTCCTTTATTTCTCTGTTAGGTTTCTGTCTGGCAATTCTGCCCAGTGGTGAGAGTAAGGTGTTAAAGTCTCCCACTATTAGTGTGTGGGGTTTGGTGTGTGATTTGAACTTTAGTAGTGTTTCTTTTACAAATGTGTGTGCCCTTGTGTTTGGAGCATAGAGGTTCAGAATTGAGACTTTATCTTGATGTTTTATTTCTGTAATGGATATGAAATATCTTTCTTCAACTATTTTGGTTAATTTTAGTTTGAAGTCTATTTAGTTAGATATTAACATAGCTACAACCTCTTGTTTCCTAAGTCCATTTGATTAGAAAATCCTTTCCCAACCCTTTACTCTAAGGTAACATCTTTCTTTGAAGCTGATGTGTATTTCTTGTATTCAGCAGAAGGATGGATCCTGTTTTCATATCCATTCTGTTAGTCTATGTTTTTTATAGGTAAATTCAGACCATTAAGAGATATTAATGATCTGTGATTTTTAGTACCTGTTATTTTTGGTTGTGTTGTCGTTGGTGTTATTGTGTGAGTGTTTTCCTTCTTTGGATATTGCTGATATGGGATTATCTATTGCTTGTATTTTTGTGAGTATAGCTAGCTTCCTTGGGTTGAAGTTTTCCTTTTAGTACTTTCTGTAGTACTTGTAAATATTGTTTAAATCTGATTTTATCACGGAATATGTTGTTTCCTTCTTCATCTATGGTGATGAAAGCTTTTCTGAGTAGAGTAGTCTGGGCTGGCATCTTTTAGTGTCTGCGGTACATTTCTTCAGGACCTTCTGGATTTCAGAGTTTCCATTGAGAAGTTGGGTGTAGTTCTGATAGGTCTGACTTCATATACTAGTTGGCCTTTTTCTTATGCAGCTCTTAATATTATTCCTTTATTCTGTATGTTTAGTGTTTTGTTTATTATACTGCAAAGGGACATATTATTGCTCCAATCTATTTGGTTTCTCTAAGTTTCTTGTACTTTCACAGGCATATCTGTCTTTAGGGTGGGAAATTTTTCTTCTAAGACGTTGTTGGATATTTTTTTTTTCTGTGCCTTTGAGCTAGAGTTCTTCTCCTTCTTCTGTCCCTGTTATTCTTCGATTTTGTCTTTCCATGGTAACCCAGATTTCCTGAATATTTGTAGAAATATTTTGTTGGATTTAACATTTTCTTTGATTGATTAATCTATTTCCTCTATAGTATCTTCAACATCTGAGATTCCCTCTTCCATCTCTTGCATTCTGTTCATTACACTTGCATCAGCAGTTCCTGTTTAGTTACCCAGATTTTCCATTTTCAGAATTTTCTCAGATTATGTTTTCTTTATTTCCTCTATTTCAGTTTTCAAGTCTTGAACCATTTCTTCCACCTGTTTGTTTTGTTTTTCCCTTGACTTTATTTGCTTTCTTTAAGGGTATTGTTGATTTCTTCCAATTTTCTGCTTGTATTTTCCTCTAGGTCTTTAAGGGTATTTTTCATTTCCTCTTTAAGGGCATCCAACACCTTTATAAAGTTATTTTTAAGGCTGTATTCTACATTATCTGCATTAAGTTGTTCAGGTTTTGCTTGTGTAGAAACATTAGTTTCTGATGATGCCATATTGCTCTCTTTATGTTGTTGAATGTGTTCTTACACTGCCATCTGCCCATTTCTTCCTCCAGTGGATGCAGGTAGGATCTGTGCTTCAGAGGTCCCTTTTTCTCCAATTGGTAGAGGTGGAGCCTGTGGATTATATAGTCACTCTTTCTCCAGATGCAGGCAGGTCCATGCCTCTGGTGGATGCTGGTACAACCCTGAAGCTCCTCCAGTTATAAGCAGGTCAAGTCCAGTGAATGTAGATGCCATGAGGGATGGTTGGAGATCTAGGAAGGATGCTCCTAGGTATTTGGGAATTTCCTGGGTGGGGGTGTGACACTGGATGTGTAGGGCTCTCTAGCTGGGGAGAAAGATACTTACTTCTCAAGGAAGTACTCTTTAACTTTGGCTTAATACATAATTAATACAACCATTCATTCAAATTTGAAAGAATTCCTACTGTGTTAATTTTTGAACCATACACAATAATCTTTGAACAAAAGGCTAATTAAGAAAATTGGCATACTATAGATAGGCTCTTTTTTTTGGTTTTTTTCTAGACAGGGTTTCTCTGTAGCTTTGGAGCCTGTAGATAGGCTCTTAAAGGATGCAGGAACTATACTACCTAGAACCTAGTTATCAAGAAATGGGATCATAACTAATTTACTGCACTTGCACTCAATAGAAAAGTTAAATAAAAATGAAAACAATATTCATGGAAAATAATTCTGAGAAGGGTGGGGTGGAGGTAAGTTTTGCTTTTCACATTACGTTATCAGTGAAGTAAAATATTTTTAAGTGAGGCACATATGTTGCACTTAAAATTATTTTATGAAAACAGCATTTTCCAAAACTGCTATCTAACTTTACATTTAAAGGTCATTTGGAAAATCTATGATACAAAATAGAGGAAAGATGTAAATTCATGCACAATCTTTTATCAGTCCTTTCCACAGAAAGCAAAGGTCAGAGTTTAATCATCATTTTTCTCTTTGTTAGTCTCCAAGTTTCAACGGTATATGGTTATTCAATTAACCTGAACCAAAAGATACATACCATGACGATTTTGCAATATTTTCAACTCATTTTAGAAAAACTATTTAAATATTTGATAAGCAACAGATTTTACTAGGCCAGCAGATTTTCAAGAAGAATGCAAAAGAGCATTAATGTTACTTTAATTGTCTATCCAATGATATGTGATCCTGCTAGCTCCAGTACAAAGAAATTCATACATTTCAAGAGAATGGACCATTTAACTCTGCCCATTCCTTATTTCCTTATTTCCTTTGGTTACTATAGTCTAAAAATATTTTGTCTCTCTGAGAAAAAGTGCAATTTTCAATTGCAAGTCTTTGCATTGCAAGTATTTCAGAGTACTTTGGAATTAGTGTACCATCAATTATACAGAGTTACTTTTGCATTTCTGGTTGTTTATTCTCTTGTATCTCCATTTTTTTTTATTTGATCAATAGTCTCCATTTGAGTTACACTGAACAACTAAAGTTATAAAAATCAAATGTAAAAGTGTACCCTGGTAATGTCACTGCCCAGGCAAGCCCCTACTTCCGTAACAGCTTCAACCCCATCCTTTTAAGGTAGTGATATCACAAATTTGTTTCTTAAGCATTTTTAAATTAAGATGTTATTATAAAGACCATGCAAGTAAAAATTTCACACACTGAAATAAATCAGACTCAAGTGATGTGGGATTCCCCTCTCTATGTTGTGAATAGCATTGGTTAATACAGAAACTGTCTTGAGACTGCACAGAGCATAATAGAGGTAGGTGGGGAAAACTAAACTGAATGCTGGGAGAAAGGAGGTGGAGTCATAGAGAAGCCAAGTAGCACCACTGGAGACAGGCGCGGGAACTTTACCCTATAAGTCACAGCCTCGTGGCAATACACAGATTAATAAAAATGGGTTAAATTAATATGTAAGAGTTAGGTAATAAGAAGCTAGAGCTAATGGGCCAAGCAGTGATTTAATTAATACAGTTTCTGTGTGGTTATTTCAGGACTAAACAGCCAGGAACACCCAAGCATCCCCCTACTACACCCAGGGTCTACACATCTCAGTATACTTCTACAGCATTAGAATAGCCACCCTGAAGATGTAGGACTTCAGTAGACAGTCACCAATTTGCAACAGCTAATTCATATTTTAAGGGCATCAATCCTAGCCTGACTTATTTTTAAATAATTATATTTTAGATGTCTTTTGGGTATTACTTTAATTGTTGGTAATGGAAACCTGTATTTGCATCAGAATTTTACAAAGTTTTCACAATGACTTTCACATCTCTCACAAACACTTAATAAATCAGCTGTGTATCTTTGTTGATACAACTGCAACATCATCTCTAATTTTATACTTTTACATGAGGATAATAAAGATTTTTAGACAGTTTTCTGCCATTTTCCTAACACACATTTTTCTTCTTACCTCATTGGTTTGAAAAGAGGCATGTTTGGCAGCTCTAGTCCATACCACATTGATGTTTTAACAAAAGGAAGACTAGGCAACCCTGTTGGTCCTCATTAAGCATCTATATTGTCAGAGAGTTATGTCCTTGTAGATGTTCTACTCCACAAAGACTTGGAAACACAGTTACCACATTTCAGATACTCTTTGCAGAACATCCAAATTTCCTAGATTAAATATAAAGTGTTCTGCCTTACATCAATTAGAAATCCTTTTCTGTGTAATAAATACTAGTTGTTAAGTACTGACAATAAACAAATCACTTGATTGACACGTATTTAAGTGAGTTTGATTGTGGATTGCCACAATACCGCCTGGGCCCCTACTTCCTGGAAGTTGAAGCATCTCTAGCTTGGCTACATGATCAAAATTTCATGACTGAATTGTAAAATAAGCGTTAAAATGATTCTGCTGCAGTAGTTGTGATCATCAAAGCTTTTATTTGTAGATACTAGAATTCAAGAGATGATTCTTAGAAACATCCTTCAAGATCAATGACCAGAGGCTAATCGTCCAAGAGAATAGAATAGCATGTTTCTTTTCTTTTCTTCTTTTCTTCTCCTCCTCCTCCTCCTCCTCCTCCTGCTCCTCCTCCTCCTCCTCCTCTTCTTCTTCTTTTTCTTTTTCTTCTTCTTCTTCTTCTTCTTCTTCTTCTTCTTCTTCTTCTTCTTCTTCTTCTTCTTCTTCTTCTTCCTCTTCTTCTAATTCGTAATAAAAATAGCTCAAGGAAAACAAACAGTATAAGTACAAACTGCTTTGTTGACTCCATGAGAAGATAACAGAGGTGGAGGGGGAAGCTCACCCGGATAACAGGGCAGGGTAAAAAGCGAGAATGCAGAGTGATCTGTGACAGGAGGAGACATCTCCTTCATCTTCCTTCTTAGTCTTGAATGCTCAGGACAGTAGAGAGTGTAAAATAAGGCTCGGATCCTAGAGGGCACAGTGCTTTCTTCCCAGAGGCTCTTGGTGAGAAGTAACACAGTAAGATCTACCAGGTAGGCCTAATTATCACAAGCTGATGAGTGGTTTCCTGAAAGGAGAGAACCACCCTTAGTTATACCAACAGCAGAGAAAATAGCCCAGGACATTAGGATATTAGGGAAGACAGATTGTGTGTGTGTGTGTGTGTGTGTGTGTGTGTGTGTGTGTGTGTGTAATATGCTCTATAATATAATTAGGTAATATTCATCCCTAAAATATGGTTTAATGGTGATTTTTTAAATTGTATTGTCAAAATGTTTCTGAGTTAATAGCTCAGGGATCAGTCAGGTTAGAGGTTTTCAGGAAGCCACAGCCTCACTGTCCTAATGCATCCTGCTCTTCTTCCTTGAGCTCATGTGGTAACCCCCATTCTTCCCTTGTGATTCCTGACAGGAACTCTTGCTTAGTGGTCTCAAGCTGGCTACTACTTTTGCTTGTAACCTCCCACAAATGAGCATGTAACTAATCCCCCTAACCTTACAAATCTTTACTCAGATGACTCTGGTTATTTCAGCTGACAGCCCACCTACCTGGCACTGGTGCACCCCTTACCTTACTCTGCTTCCCTCTTTCCAATGCTACTCATTATTTTCCAGATACTATTTAATTTACCTGTTCTTTATGTCTACTGGCTATATTATGCTGCCCATACTGAATAAAAACTCCAGATGAACTGGTCACTCCTCTGTTAAGGTCGCTGATAAACCCCAAGTAGCTGGAACATCATTTTGCACTTCCTGACAGATCTCAGTAAATGCATGCTGAGCAAAGAATGCCAATATTTCATTCTAGCTGAAAATATTCCCTCCATGCTCTTCCATCCTCAAACAGATCCACTGATCTAAGGACCAAGAGTTCGGTGTTCCAGCTCCCAACTTGATCAGAGGCTCCTATTGGACCAGAGGCCTCTCTGCTGGCAGAACTCCAGGTAGGTAATCTGTCTGCCAATGGACCACCCTCCTCCACTCATTCACTGCCATCCCACCCTGTCCCCAACCTCCCTCCACTTCTCATTGCTGTGTCCCAGCCCCAAGTTCAGGCAGGGAAGCCCTATTTGACCAGAGACCATTCTGGCTGCCAGAATACTAGCCCTCAACTCAGTTGGAGACCTACTGATAAATTATAGGCTACACTTGCCAGAAGATCAGAGGGGAAATAGAAAGCAAGGAACAAAGCTCCCATCCAAAAATACAAACTCAGAAATAGCAGCTAATCTTACAATCACCCCCAACCCCAGAAGCCTAGATGAAGAATTAAAATCTAACCAAAGCAGCCAAGGCAATATGCACCACCAGAGCCCAGCCATCCGACTGCAATAAACCCTGCAACTTTCAACACCACTAAAACACAAGAAAAAAAACCCTTAAAACCAACTTTATAATGATGGTAGAGATCCTGAAAGAGGAGATGAATAAATCCCTTAATGAAGTCAAGGAAAAGACAAATAAAAAATGGAGGAAATTAATAAATTCCTTAAAGAAAGACAAGAGAAAAACCCCCAAAATTGAAGGAAATCAGGAAGTCAAGGAAAAGACAAACAAGATCCTGAAAGAGGAAATGAATAAATCCCTTAAAGAAAGACAAGAAAAATAACAAAGTATTGAAAGAAATGAATAAAACTCTTCAGGATTTGAAAATGAAAATAGAAGCAATGAAAAAACTCACAAACTGAGGGAGTTCTGGAAATAAAGAAATCTAGGTAAGTGAACAGCATCAACAACAGAATTCAAATGATGGAAGAGTAAATCTCAGGTGTTGACAATATTAAAATAAAATTAAAATGCATTCCCTGCATCCTATCTGACCACCAGGGATTAAAGCTGGATTTCAAAGACAACAGAAACAACAAAAAGCCTACGAACTCAAGACAACTGAATTATGCCGATTGAATGCCTACTGGATCAAGACTAAAATAAAGAAAGTAAGGAATTTATATACATCAATTCAACTCAAATTTATGGGACACAATGAAAGAGGTGCTAAGTTCATGCTCTTAGGGATTTCAAGAAAAGTTTGGAGAGATATCATACTATGAATTTAAAATCCACCTGAAATCTCTAGAACAAATGAAAACTGGCACACTAAAAAGGAGTATGTGGCAGGGAAGAATCAAACTGAGGACTGAAACCAATACAATAGAAAGAGAAAAATACAAAGAATCAATGATACAAACACTTGGTTCTTTGAGAAGATCAACAATATAGAAGAGTCTTTATTCAAACTAACTAAAAGATAGAGAGAAAGTATTGAAATTATCAAAATTAAAAATAAAAATGGCAGGCCTAACAACAGAAACTGAGAAAATTCAAATAATCATTAGGTCATATTTCCGAATACTGTTTTCCACAAAATTGGAAAATCTAAAAGAAATGGATAATTTTCTCAGTAGACAGCATTTAACAAATGTAAATAAAGATCAGATAAACAATTTAAATATGTCTACAACCCCTAGTGAAATAGAAGCAGTCATTAAAAGTCTCCCAACCAAAAAACAAACAAACAAAAAAGCAAGGGTCAGATGTTTTTATGCAGAAGTCTATCAGACTTTCAAAGAACGAAAGCCAATACTTCTCAAATTATTGAACAAAATAAAAACAGAAGGAAAACTGCCAAACATTTTATGAGACCATAGTCAGCCTGTTAGCCAAACCACACAAATATTCAAAGAGAGAGAACTACAAACAAATTTTCCTTATGAAAATAGATCCATATCTGTCACCATGCATAAAACTCAAGTCCAAATGGATTGAAGACCTCAATATCAATCTGAACACACTGAATCTGATAGAAGAGAAAGTGGGAAGTAGTCTACATCATATGGGCACAGGAGACCACTTCCTACGTATAACCCCAGTAGCACAGACAATAAAGGCAACATTAGACCTCCTAAAACTGAGAAGCTTCTGTAAAGCAAGGGACACTGTCGTTAAGACAAAAAGGCAACCTACTGATTGGGAGAAGATCTTTACCAACCCACACAGACAAAGGTCTGATCTCCAAAATATATAAAGAACTCAAGAAACTAAAATAAAATAAGTGAACTGATTCCTAATGATATTCTCCTATACTCCTAAATTAGTGCCCAGTCCAATCATCATCAGACAGGATTCCTTCAACCCTGATGAGAGCAGATGCAGAGACTAACAGCCACACATTGTAAGTATGATAGGCCATATTATAAATCTCCTTCCCTTGAGAGCTCTGGAACTCCAGGAAAGTGGAGGAGAATCGTATGAGCCAGAGGGGTAACACCTGGAGAACACAGCACATGGAATCAGCTAAGTAGGGCTTATAGAGACTGAAGCGGCAATCATGGACTGCATGTATCTGTTCTGGGAACTCTGCATATTTACTATTGTTATCTTGGTGTTCTTAGGGGACTTCTACCAGTGGGAGTGGGGTGTCTCTGACTCTTTAGCCTGCTCTTGGGACCCTCTTCTTCCTACTGGTGTTGCCTTGCCCAACCTTGATGTAAGTGTTTGTTACGCTGTGCTCAGTTGATATCCCTCGATGGCTTGCTCTCTTCGGAAGGGAAACTGAGGAGGAGTGATCTGTTGGAGAGGAAAGGTGGGAGTGGAACTGGACGGAGTGACAGAATGGAAACTGGTCAGGATGTATTATATGAATAAATAAAAAGAAATTAAAATAAACATTTAAAAAGAACCAGGAGTTCTTTCCTTTGGGTGTGATGATCCAAGGGGCTGGTTTTACAGCAACCATCCATTCCCCATGTCCTCTCCCACAGCCTGAGTCTTCACTTCAGAAAGCTTTTGCTAGGAGTCCATCCACCTAGCCTCAGTCTGCCCTGTGTTTATCTTTAGGAGAGTGCATCAGTGCATCTTTCCTACACACTGAGCCCTCACTAGAAATTAGCACAATGACCCAGGGCTCTTGGGCTCAGTCTGTCTTCAGCTCTGTCCTATTTTTAATCTCATCCCTTTGAACCTCTCACATCCTTCTCTCTCAGCCCACTCATTTGATCCTACAAGACCATTTGTCCCCTCCCTCTTTGGTTTGCAGGAAGAGACATGAAACTTGCAGGCCTGAACTGCCAGGTCCACAGGTGTCACCTTAACTCGTTGCCTCCAGGAACTCTACAATCAGTCTGCCTTCTTGAACACTGTTGACTGAACTGTGTTCAAGACTAGCAGAGCGCACCTTTTAACCTTAGAACCATAATTATAGGAAAGCAAATGTATTCAAAATCTAATTAACCAAGCAGAAAATGCCAGTGCCCCATCCATTACTGGAGAAAAAATATGTTCACCTTACAACTCCACACCTATTTTTAAAAATTCCTGTAGGCAGTGACGACAGTGATTTTCTTCCCTGAAAATCTGAATTTTAACCATTTAGATACTCAAATCTATGCCATATTCCATCTCTCTTCAGTAATCCCACTTGTGACTGTTTTTCTTCTCCAATACCATTCTCCAGCAGTGTTTGGAAGCTTCTTCGTCCCATTGGCCCCACATTCCAGTTCCTTCTTGCTTATTGTAATTTTGAAACTATTTCTTACCAATCTCTTGAGGCATAAAAGTAATGTTTTTGTTTTCAAGAGAAGGCAAAAATGTCTGATACCTGCTCTGTGAATGATTTTCCTTCTTTTTTCATTTAAAAATGATCTGCAATACCAATGATGATGCTGTTGTTGATGATAACAATAATAACAGTAATAATAATAATAATACTAGAAACTGAAATAGTGCCAGACATATGCTGTACCCTGTAGAATTTGTTATGAAGGTGATAAATGATGCAAATCAGGTCATATGTATGTGTAATTGTAACCACAAATCTTTTGATACCTATGCATGCATCGAGAGGAAGCAAGAAAAGGCAGCCCTAGTTTGCAGTCTTCACCCAAACATTATTATCTGCATGCTATCTACACTGAAATCTTTTCAAACATAAATGAGTTGGATGAAGAAAAAAGCCAGACTTTGGAGGTGTAATTTGTTTTTGAGACAGGATAATTGTGCTCTCTCGCCTAGTAAATCTCCGTCTTAGCTGAGTTGCCGGCAAGTACTGACAGGACAAACTGAATAGTTGGATTCAGGCAGTGTAAATGATAAGAAAGACATCTGAGCAAGAAACTATTACATTCAAAGCTTTGTGAAAACTAACATGGCAGTATGCTGGCTCAAACATACAATCAAACTGTGAGCTTCCACAAAACACAATTTCTTGGTTGTTACTTGACTATTTTTCATACTGATAGATGTTTTGCCCTTGGGGTGCACTGCTTTGCACATAAAGAATGACTCTGCTTTGTTCCCATTAGTTTGAAAGACAAGACAGTGACACTGTGCTGAACAGAGTCCAGTGCACACACTGTTTTCAGAACAAACCTGCTTTCAAAAGGCATATTCTGATGATAAAGTAGCAGAGATGATATTTTTTGGTGTTTGAATTTGTGATCCCTGCAGTACAAGGGGAGAGACTTCCAACATGTCCCCTGAATAACAACTAGACATCGGAAAGCAATGACATTCTAATCGCTGCTTCAAATGTCAGCGCAGGGATGCTATGGGGAGCAGCCCCGGCATATAAGCTAACGGCTTTCCTGTAAAACCATGAGGGAGCAATTAATGGGAAGCTGTTACTAACCTTCATGCATTCCGTTGCTCAAGTGTCTAGAGAGAAGGCTAATTATAGTTCTAACCTTTCCCAATGGGCCATGAATGACTCTCCAAATATAAGATGTTGTGCAAAAAAACTGGGTTGAAGACTTAGAACCAACCTGTAACTGAGTTCCCTAAGACAGTGCACCCAGAGCGGAACTATAAATCACATAGGTAACCTGCTTTTCACCAACTTTTAATTAAGATAAAACTATTAAATTTGGTGAAAAGATATATCATATAAGATATATAGCAGGATGTACCCAACGCTATACAAACATTACAGGTGTCAGAATATTGCATAATACATTCCTAAAAGCAGTGCTAATGCAGAGAAAGTAGGGTGGAGGGGAGAGCTAGAAAAAACCTGAAATATGAACCCTCACTGTTTAGCAATATGTATAAAGGAAGGAGTTGCAATGGCTTTGCATTTCACAAATGGAACAACATAGAAATGTTTCTAACAGAATCATTAAACTAGAGTATCAAACATTAAGGAATGCAAGATAAGTTCACTTGTTGCCACCTCAAGGTAAAATATGTCTTGGAGTTATAGGAACTTGCATAAATGTAAAATCAAGAGATCCTGTTCATTTCAAAGTATCCTTGGAGTCTTTGCATGAGGCAACTAACTATATCAGGGAAGCTGACAGAGTTATTGCCTTCAAAAGATATAGAATGTGTACAGAGATTTTAATGGTGCATGATGATATAGTATATTCCATATTTGCGTAGTAAATCAAAGAACTGTGAAGGAAGCCTACCATCCACAGGAGATCTCCAGTGCGCAGAGGGCACAGGGGGACCACATTCTTGACACTCAGTGAGAAAACATTCATTCTCAATGAAGCCCTTAGTTATTATTTTTTAATATGAGAAGGAAGAATCACTAATTTCATATTCATTCAAAGAAAAGACGGTTGGCCTTCCCACAGCCTAGCAAACACTATGTAATTAACAGTTCATGACTGATGCCACTTTTCTTCTTTTCTCTCCCTTGCCTGTATTTTCTTTCAACTTATCTTCGACTTTTCTTCAGCCTCAGTGGCCTCATCTTGGAACCTTCTAGGAATTTAGAAACCACACAGCCTTAGGGCCCTTGCACAGCTTCTGCATGCTCCCTCACCCACTCTTTAGGTCTGGCATAGTCTCATTGTCTGCTTCTTGACCAGTCTATTTAATATGCTACCAGTAACCACTACCCTCTGCTCTGTCCTCTCTTGTCATGGCTCCAGCAGCTTCCAATATGTGTGTACTGTATTTTAGTTATGGCGCATTATCTATTTGCTGTAATAGGAGCTTCATACAGATTGCAATGCTTGCTTTGTTCTCTGATATATCTAACATCGCTGGAATGATCAGTGACTCTGGATACGAGCTTAGGAAAGATTGATGGAATTGGATGTTTGAAAGAAAAGTTACCAATACACATATTTTAAATTGTAGCTCTACCTTACTACTAATCATAATTATGTTTCCCAGTTTATAAAACAGAATGAATATTGTAGAATCAGAAAAAATGTAAATCTATGTTTAAAAATATTCCATTCTAAATTGGATTTTGCTGCTAATATTTGGGAATAATTTAGGTCATTTTTAAAGCTATATGGTAAGTATAACTAGAATAGAAAATGAGTAAATATTTACAAACACTTTCACTTTTAACTTTGCTCAACCCACTTGAACTTTATTTCTCCTATAGCTAGAAGAATATGAAAACAGAGACCATTTTTTTTTTCCAGTTGCCTATAAATCTTTTAAAAAATTATACACTTTTACTTAAAAAAATAACTAAATGTTGCTCTTTCCTTTTTCTCCTTCCAAAGTCTCCCAAGTCCCCTCCCTCCAACTTCTTTTCTGTTCCCCTACTTAAATTGACACTTTCATCTTCCCCAATTATTATTGCTAAACACACACACACACACACACACACACACATCTTGAAGTTATAGCAGCTGGAGATACAATGCTTTCCCCTTCCACCCAACAAACAACAAACAGACAAACATAAAATACAGGCTATCTATCAAAACCTTCGGTATAGACATGGCAAGTGTCCTTGCAATTGTTGGTCAAAGGAGTCTAAACCCCTCCCCAAACAATAACAAGTTAATGCTACTGTTCTTCTGTTTTTCAGAAAAAGAAGGCGAGACCCTGTTGCTGAAGATGTCATTGGCTCTGTTGACAGGATTTGGAGGAATTGATCTGGGGCTGACCTGGAAATGTGGCCACCAAAGACCGCTCTGGTAGTTAGAGAAGGATCCAGAGCCACATGAGCTCCTAATGGAGGAGAAAAACAAACAGTGGTCTTATCCAGCTGTTAGCACCAGCAAAACGCAACAGTGAAAGCGTGATAAGTATTCTGATAGATGCAATAGTGGCACTTACATTCTGGGAGAAATCAGCGGTCACTTTAAGGCACACACAGTAGGAAGGAATCCACTCCTGGCGTAGTAAGTTTAGCCCACCACCTATGACTGGTGATGTCAAGGAACCTAGAGGAGAACTTGCCTCAGCAAACTCCTTAAACAGGTATGTTTCCTAACTGCATTCTAAATACTTACCCTTATACCCAGCGGAGTAGCTGTCAGTGATTATCAGAGAAGCTTTTGTAGCAGATGGAGAGGATTACAGAAAGTCACAACTCAAAACTCCGAGATCATCTGATTGGGAGAGTATCTGTCCCTGGTGAATGCATGCCTACACTTAAAGCTTGGGGAATATTGGAGAAGAAGGTGAAGAAAGATTCTAAGACTCAAAAGCCCAAAAAGCTGCTGTCTCTTTTGAGAGAGAAGAAGGCAAGGTGTGGGAACACAAAGGAATGGGGAGGAGAGGTTGGAATTGGAAGGAGTGGAGGTCAACAGAGGAGTACAGGTTTTTATGATTAAGATACCTTGCATGAAATTCTCTAAATATTCACTAAAATGCTATGAGGTATTTCAAGTGTTTAGGGGAACAATGGAAATGATCATATGGAGTGTGTCTGTGAATTCTCCATTTATTTAGATGTTTAATTTCTTTCAGCAATGCCATGCAGCTTCCCATGCATAGACTTGAGACTCAGTTGTGCCCAATACATCCCCTAAGTACTTCGCATTATTGATGCTGTTGTAAATGGCACCTTATTAATTTTCAGTTTTCAAAATTTGGAGACATTATATAGAATCACACTTAATTTTTTAAATACATATTATGCTTACGTATTGTAGATTTAATTCCTTTCTCAATTCTGGTAGCATTTTTAAGATGTTTTGAATTATGTAAAGTAGGTGTTATTTCATCTTAAATGTATGACATAAGTCACAATGGAACTATTTGGGCAGGAAGTTTGGTTGACAAATGGCTTTGACCACAAATTCAGTTTCATTCATTGCATATTGCTCAGTTTTTCCTTTTCTTACCAAGTGAGCTTTAATGGTGTGTGTTTTTCAACAACTTTTTCTTCTATTCATACATTGTCAAATTTAGAGCCATATTTTCCATAACAGGCTATTGACAGTCATTATCATTTAAATATCTATAAAATCTGTAGTGATGTCCTCTCATTCAAACCTGATATTAGCCATTTGAATCTTCTTTAATCTGTGTCTTATTTTAAATAGAAACACTGGGGCAGTATGCTTTCATTTGCACTTTTTCTTTTTGTATTTGTACATTTTTGCTCCGTGTGCATTTAAATTCCACTGCTTTTAGCATAGTTGATCAATCACCTGAATTTTAAAGAAAGTAAAGTTTTTTTGTACTTACATTCCAGTAGTTCTTTATTTCTTTTCATGGTTCTAAATTTTTGTCTCTCTTAAATAATTTACTTAAATATATCACAGAATGCAGTTTCTGATATTGATTTGACTCTACTGTTTTTGTTTGTTTGTTTGGTTTTGTTTATGTTTGTGTTCTTTTTGGAAAGTCGTTTTTGCTGGCTATAGGATGTGGATAGAGGTGTTCGGGAGCTTTGCAGTTTGTTTCAATGCCATGTTTTCACTCATGCAAAGACTGCTAATGAAGCTTTGCTTCATTTGCTTCTGTGTTTCTTTGATGAAGGGAGGGATTATATTTCTGCTGCCTACCTTCTGTACTCTGAGGTTTTGTTTTCAGGACTGTTCTGCCTTAGGTTGCCTCAGATTGCCATAATCAAGCCCCCAAACAGAGTGACTTAAATAAAAAACAAGGTTGAGTTTCTCACATTCAGGAAACTGCGTGTGAGCTTAAGGTATCAACAGAGCAGGCTTCTTTTGAAGGCTGCCTGTTAGTACCAACTTGGGCCACTAGTCCTGCCTTATGTGTGGTCACTGCCTCTGTATCGTCTCTCCATGTCCCTTTTATTTCTATGATCTGATGTCCTCTGCTCATAAAGGTACCAGACATTGTAGGTTAGTGTGTACGATGATGGCTTCATTTTAATCTGAACATCTGGATAAAGAATTTATTCCCAAAGTCTGTTGCAGTAAGTGATACTAGAGGTTAGGACATCAGAATATCACAGAAACTGTAAAGAATACTTTATGTACACACGCCTATGTGAGTTTTGTTCTGAAAGCCTTTTAGCTTGTGAAAAATTGTTCTTTAGTATTAGCAAATTATTGACTACTAATGTCTTCCAGAATTTATTCTGTTTTTATTTCTCTCTTTTCTGCTTTTTTTTTAAATCCATGACTTCAACTGCCTTACATTTTAGAAGTTATTAGCCCTAACTGTCTGTCTCTCTGTCTATCTATCTGGATACCTACCCAATAGTGCTATTTTTTCCACTCTATTTAATACTTTTTGATAAGCTTAAGGTGTTCTCCCTTGGAGCATTACAGTGTTCCTGACATCCCCTTTCTGTGTTTTCTGATGTTAAGATCATGCCAACACTTACCTCTAACAGTGCCTCTGACAAGTCTACTACGCATGTGTACGTCAAATCTGTCTGAAAAAAAAATTCCCAGCTCTGTATGCATACATTTCCTATCGGATACTTTAAAATGCTAATTATTCATTTTAAAGAGTCTGGCTGGCTGGGCAGTGTTGACGCAAGCCTTTAATCCCAGCACTCGGGAGGCAGAGGCAAGCGGATCTCTGTGAGTTCGAGGCCAGCCTGGTCTACAAGAGCTAGTTCCAGGACAGGCTCCAAAGCTACAGAGAAACCTTGTCTTGAAAAAAAAAGTTTCTGTTTGAATATTCAAGTGCCTAGTCTGTTTCTGTTGATTGCTTTGTTTCTTGAAAAGGTGTCATTTTCCCTTGTAGCACTTTTTGGATGCCTCGCAACTTTTGATTGAAAGCTACAGTAAAGGACATCAGAGTCTGAAGCAAATAGTGTCAATGTTCAGAATTTGCTTCGTCTGTCAGGCTGTAGATGTGCATGTGACCATTAGGGTCAGGAGACAGGATTTGAATGAAAGTGCCAGTACTGCTATTCTTTTAGCTAACTGTAATTCATCCCACACCTCAGGTCTTCTACCCATGACCTTTTCTTCTATCCCTTTCCTTTCTTTCCTCCAACCCCTTCCGCATAGTCTCTACTAGATCTCTCTCAACTCCATGACTTCTTTTTCTCTAATTGTTAGCATGGCTGCCTAAACAAGAACCGAATAAAAAATGATAGCAATGGACATGCTAACACTGAAGCTAGAAAGCTCGTGAGCCTTCAATCCTAGATGAAGAACTCAACGCAACTAAGAAATGCTGGGAGGGGGAGAAAAAGTCTCCTCCAGGGTAGAGCAGTCCCCAGCTGATTCTCCAATACCAAGGAGGCATCCCTGAAGTCATATATAATAGCTTTTATGTTGAGCTTGTGCTGTGTACTTGAGCTTCAGGATTAGACCTTTCTTGGTATTCCTAACCTTCCTTCTTCACACAAGGTTGTTTCTGTTTAACAAGCATCATCCTCTTGAGTAGCTAGCTGTCTTGCTTCCCTGCAAGCGATGCTAAAAGAATGGTTTTCTTCTGTGCAAACTCTGAATTCAGTTTCTCCAGCTTGATTTCATGTCTTGCTTACTTATCCCAGCAACAGCATTTGCCGCTCATAAAGAAGATTCCAGAATTTAGTTGGATTTTAAAAGGACTGATCCCAGTGGTCTTAATAAGCATATTACTAAAGAAAGTTCCCTGGAGTTTCTTCCCTGCTTGAATCCTTGCTTCTCCCTGAACTATAATTCCTGTGAGGGCAGAGAACACTTCATATACTATTGCTGCACTTAATCCAATGTTCAACATATCTCATATTCAGTGCACATTTTAAAGGTATATGAACAAAAAAAAGGTATATGAACAAAATGATACTTGATCATCATACTAGACATTGCACCATATTGCATATTTTAACTATGCAAACAAATATTGCATGGTTACATTTTATTTAAATCTAGCTCATTACATTTAAATATTTACATTAACAAATTATAGATGAGCAGAGAACATAATATTAAACAAAGCTTCAAATCTCTGATGGAATAGACTAAAAGTTCATCTCTCAAAATTAAAATATAGAAATATGTAAGTCACTGTGAGTAAATTTCTACAATTTGTTAAAACTGGAAATATTTATGTAAAGAAATGTGCAGACACACTAATAGTAGGAGACTTCAACACTCCTCTCTCACCAATGGACAGGTCAATCAGACAGAAACCTAGCAGAGAAATAAGACAATTAATGGAGGTAATGAAACAAATGGACTTAACAGACATCTATAGAACATTCCACCCAAATAGGAAAGAATACACCTTCTTCTCTGCAGCTCATGGAACCTTCTCGAAAATTGACCACATAGTCGGTAACAAAGCAAACATCCACAGTTACAAAAAAGTATTACTAACCACCTGTGTCTTATCAGATCACCATGGATTAAAGTTAGAATTCAACAACAAGGCTACCCCCGGAAAGCCCACAAAGTCATGGAAACTGAACAGCCAACTACTGAACCATACCTGGATTAAGGAAGAAATAAAGAAAGAAATTAAAGTCTTCCTGGAATTCAATGAAAATAAAGAAACAACATACTCAAATTTATGGGACACTATGAAATCAGTCCTAAGAGGAAAGTTCATAGCACTTAGTGCCCACTTAAAGAAAACAGAGAAAGCTCACATTGGAGACTTAACAGCCCACCTGAAAGCTCTAGAAAAAAAAGAAGCAGACTCACCTAGGAGGAGTAGGAGACTGGAAATAATCAAACTGAGGGCTGAAATCAATAAAATAGAAACACAGAGAACAATCCAAAGAATCAATGAAACAAAAAGCTGGTTCCTGGAGAAAATCAATAAGATTGACAAACCCCTATCCAAACTAATCAAACGGCAGAGAGAGAATTTGCAAATTAATAAGATCAGAAATGAAAAGGGGGACATAACCACAGACATAGAGGAAATTCAGAGAATCATTAGATCTTACTACAAAAGCCTATATGCCACAAAACTGGAAAATGTAAAGGAAATGGATACTTTCTTAGATAAATATCATTTACCAAAGTTAAATCAGGACCAGGTGAACAATCTAAATAGACCTGTTAGTCGCGAAGAATTAGAAGAGGTTATCAAAAACCTCCCTACCAAAAAAAGCCCAGGACCAGATGGTTTCAACGCGGAATTCTACCAGAACTTCCAAGAAGACCTAATACCTATACTCCTTAATGTATTTCACAATATAGAAACAGAAGGGTCATTACCAAATTCCTTTTATGAAGCTACAGTTACTCTGATACCAAAACCACACAAAGACTCAACCAGGAAAGAGAATTACAGGCCGATCTCACTCATGAATATCGATGCAAAAATCCTCAACAAAATACTGGCAAACCGAATCCAAGAATACATCCGAAAAATTATCCACTATGATCAAGTAGGCTTCATTCCTGAGATGCAGGGCTGGTTCAACATACGAAAATCTATCAATGTAATCCAGCATATAAATAAACTGAAAGAAAAAAACCATATGATCATTTCATTAGATGCCGAAAAAGCATTCGACAAAATTCAACATCCATTTATGTTAAAAGTCTTGGAGAGATTAGGGATACAAGGGTCATACCTAAATATAATAAAAGCTATATACAGCAAGCCGACAGCTAACATCAAATTAAACGGAGAGAAACTCAAAGCCATCCCGCTTAACTCAGGAACACGACAAGGCTGTCCACTTTCGCCATACCTCTTCAATATAGTGCTGGAAGTTCTAGCAATAGCAATAAGACAACATAATGGGATCAAGGGGATTCGAATTGGAAAGGAAGAAGTTAAACTTTCGTTATTCGCAGATGATATGATAGTGTACATAAGCGACCCCCAAAACTCCACCAAAGAACTTTTACAGCTGATAAACAGCTTTAGTAATGTGGCAGGATACAAGATCAACTCCAAAAAATCAGTCGCCCTCTTATACACAAAGGATATGGAAGCAGAGAGGGAAATCAGAGAAGCTTCTCCATTCACGATAGCCACAAACAGCATAAAATATCTTGGGGTAAACCTAACCAAGGAAGTGAAAGATCTATTTGACAAGAACTTTAAGGCATTGAAGAAAGAAATTGATGAGGATACCAAAAAATGGATGGACATCCCTTGCTCTTGGATTGGGAGGATCAACATAGTAAAAATGGCAATTCTACCTAAGGCAATTTATAGATTCAATGCAATCCCCATCAAGATCCCATCAAAATTCTTTACAGATCTGGAGAGGACAATAATCAACTTTATATGGAAAAACAAAAAACCCAGGATAGCCAAAACAATCCTATACAATAAAGGATCTTCTGGAGGCATTACCATCCCTGACTTCAAACTCTATTACAGAGCTACAGTAATGAAAACAGGGTGGTACTGGCATAAAAACAGAGAAGTCGACCAATGGAATCGTATAGAAGACCCGGATTTTACCCCACAAACCTATGAACACCTCATTTTCGATAAAGGAGCTAAAAGTATACAATGGAAGAAAGAAAGCATCTTCAACAAATGGTGCTGGCACAACTGGATGTCAACCTGTAGAAGAATGAAAATAGACCCATATCTATCACCGTGCACAAAACTCAAGTCCAAATGGATTAAAGACCTCATTATCAGCCCGAAAACACTGAACCTGATAGAAGAGAAAGTGGGAAATACCCTACAACAGATGGGCACAGGTGATCGCTTCTTAGGTATAACCCCAGAAGCACAGGCATTAAGGGCAACATTGAATAAATGGGACCTACTAAAACTGAGAAGCTTCTGTAAAGCAAAGGACACTGTCACTAAGACACAAAGGGAACCTACTGACTGGGAGAAGATCTTCACCAACCCCGCAACAGACAAAGGTCTGATTTCCAAAATATATAGAGAACTCAAGAAACTAGACTTTAAAATGCTAATTAACCCAATTAAAAAATGGGGCACTGAACTGAACAGAGAATTCTCAACAGAAGAACTTCAAATGGCCAAAAGATACTTAAGGTCGTGCTCAATTTCCTTAGCAATCAGGGAAATGCAAATCAAAACAACTTTGAGATACCATCTTACACCTGTCAGAATGGCTAAAGTCAAAAACAACAAGGATAGCCTTTGCTGGAGAGGCTGTGGAGGAAGGGGTACCCTCATCCATTGCTGGTGGGAATGCAATCTTGTGCAACCACTGTGGAAGTCAGTGTTTCGGTTTCTCAGGAAATTCGGGATCAACCTACCCCTGGACCCAGCAATACCACTCTTGGGAATTTACCCAAGAGATGCTCTATCACATGTCAAAAGCATTTGTTCAACTATGTTCATAGCAGTATTATTTGTAATAGCCAGAACCTGGAAACAACCTAGATGCCCTTCAATGGAAGAATGGATGAAGAAAGTATGGAATATATACACACTAGAGTACTACGCTGCTGTAAAAAACAATGACTTCTCGAATTTTGCATGCAAATGGATGGAAATAGAAAACACTATCCTGAGTGAGGTATCCCAGACCCAAAAAGAAGAACATGGGATGTACTCACTCATAATTGGTTTCTAGCCATAAATAGGGGTCACAGAATCTACAATTGGCGAACCTAAAGAAGCTAAGTAAGAAGGTGAACACAAGGAAAAACATATCGTTATCCTCTTGGATAAGGGAAGTAGACAAAATTGCCGGGGAGAAAAGTGGGATCTGGGGTGGGGTGGGAAGGGGGTAAGGGGAGATGGGGAGAGAAAAGGTAGAAGGGAAGGAGGGGGGACTTGGGGAAATAGGAGGATCGGGATAAAGGAAGGTTGGATAGGGGAGCACGGAACCACAATCCTTAGTTAAGGGACCCACTTTAGGGTGGGCAGGAGAATTGACCCTAGAGGGGCTCCCAGGAGCCCAAGCTGAGGTCCCCAGTTAGTTCCTTGGGCAGCTGAGGATAGGGAACCTGAAATGACCCCATCCTAGCGCAATACTGACGAATATCTTGCATATCATCTTAGAACTTTCATCTGGCGAGGGATGGAGATAGAGACAGAGACCCACACTGGAGCACTGGACTGAGCTCCCAAGGTCCCAATGAGGAGCAGAAGGAGGGAGAACATGAGCAAAGAAGTCGGGACCACGAGGGGTGCACCCACCCACTGAGACAGTGGAGCTGATCTACTGGGAGCTCACCAAGGCCAGCTGGACTATTACCAAAAAAAGCATGGGATAAAACTGAACTCTCTGATCATGACGAACAATGAGGGCTGATGAGACGCCAAGGACAATGGCATGCAGTTTTGATCCTACGCAATCTGCTGGCTTGGTGGGAGCCTAGCCAGTCTGGATGTTCACCTTCCTAGATATGGACGGAGGGGGGAGGACCTAGGACTTACCACAGGGCAGGGAACCCTGACTGCTCTTTGGACTGGAGAGAGAGGGGGAGAGGAGTGGGGGGAAGGGGAGAGGGGTGGGAGGAGGGGGAGAAGAGTGGTAGGAGAGGGAGAAGAGTGGGAGGAGGGGGAGGGAAATGGGAGGCTGGGAGGAGGTGGAAATTTGTTTTTTTTTTTCTTTATTCTTCTTTTATCAATAAAAAAATGTTAAAAAAAAAAGAAATGTGCAGATAAATGTAACTTTCTGGGGAAAATATCCATTGATATGAATGAAAGACAGATTGAAACCTTCTATTTTACAAGAATCTCATCTTTGGGGATTTTCCAACTACGTTTTGCAGAATCAAGTAGCTCAGCTATTTTGAGTGAGCATATGTGTTTCTGAGTGGTTATTCAAGCTGAATTGCCTGAGTCTTTTAGGGGTTAGTTCTTAGAAAATGTTATAAAGAACAACAAAGAAATGGGAAGTAAAAGAGCAGGACTCACAAAATTATTCACTTTTTATTCTTCTGTGAGAAAATAAATAGCATCAAATGTATTTATTTAAGCTAGAACACAGTCTTAGAATACATAAGCTATTCACCTGCCTAAACTATGCTCAGAGATATATGGAATCTTAGTTTGGTTTTGGTTGGCATATTATAAATAGAAATTTAAAATAATCTCAATGAACTCATTAATACGGGGCTCAGTGTCCTGATGAATCTATGTCTGTAGTTTAGACTTTGGTCTCTTTAAAAGTTTCTCAATGCTGTGGGACAATTGTCTTTTATCCTGTTACTTGTTTTATTTTAATAAAACACTGATTGTTGGCAGCCAGACAAGAAATATAGGCAGGGCAACCAGGCAGGAAGGAGAGGCAGGGTGATAAGAACAGGAGAATTCTGGGAAGAGGAAAGAGGCAGTCTGCAGTTGTCATCCAACATAGAGGAAGGAAGATGTTACTGCTTTGCTGAAAAAGGTACCAAGCCACGTGGCTAACACAGACAAGAATTATGGGCTAATATATGTTATAAGAGTTAATAAGAAGCATGAGCTAATAGGCCAATCAGTTTATAATTAATATAGACCTCTGTGTGATTATTTGGGACTTAATGGCTGCTGGACTAGGAGGAAAAGAAAACCCTGGCAACATGCCAATAAATCAAGCATTTTAAATCTACTATCAGAACACCTTAGAACTTAATTTTCCTAGTGATGTCATGAATCAAGCATTTGCAAAGTCATTCCAAAGGACAACTTCTTCATCCAAAGCGTACTGGAAAAGCCTGATCTCCATGACTGTAGCTCAGACCATAAGGCACATCCTCATCTATGACCTAGTTCAAATCATATATTGAAATCACATGATCCAAATAGAGTAGTTACATAATAGAACATTATATGATTTTACAAAAACAGAGATGGCTATCCAACCACACAAAGCAGCAAGAATGAATGTCAAACTTTTAAAGCAGAATTACAACACGATTCCAAAATTTTGTTACTGCACACACCCAAGAGGACTGCAAGAGACAGGGGAATATAAATGTGTATACACAGTCTCACACCAGCTAAAGGGCAAAGCAACCCAAATGCCCATTACCCAACGAAAAGATAACAGGTGATATATGCATACGATCTTAGAAAGAACCAGCAAGAAATGGAGAACAAAAGTGTGTAGAATCCCCTAAGTTATTAAAATTTTGCTCTACTGTGAGAAGCAGAATAATATCAAATATATTTATAGGTTAGAAAGAGAATTATGATGCATAAGTCATTCACCTGCCTGAAGTTTGCTCAGGGCCATATGGAGAATGTAGTATAGTTTTGGTTGATAGAAGATTAAAATTACCTTGATAATTGTAAAAAAAAAAGGAAATTCTTATATCTGCTATGGCACATAAACCATATTTGCTAAGTCAAATAAACCAGTCACAATAAGGTGAAAACTGCATGGCCCTTCTTATAAGACCATAGAGTAGTCAAAGTAATGAAAGAAAATAGAATGGTGATGATTGTCTTGTTCAGCTGAAGAGAAAGAAAGAGAATCATTTCTCATCATGTATAAGGATATATTTTAGCAAAATTATAATGTGCCCTCTATGGGTGGTAGTAATAATACCCCATCAATGTGAATACACATACTATCAACTAACGAATTATTTAAATGGTCTTAAAACTTAAAAACAATAAGAATAAAAATTATCTATACTGTCTTGATGTGAACTCTACAGGTTTATCTAAACATAAAGATAAAGATGGTATACGTTTATATACACAACTCCATCTCTAATTTTAGCATACTTTATGCAATTGATAAATATTTAATTTAGGAACTGAGTGGGTTCCCATATGATCTTCCTGAGAGTTTGCCTTCACTGAAACTTAAATTTAGGGGGATAAATGGTGTGGACAGTATTCTATACCTGCTCATTCCATACCATCAGCCTCTTCAGAGACAACAATAGAACTGGTTCTATATTGTTGCTTCTCCACTTCAGGCAATTGCTCACAAATCAGGACAGACAAGCAGCCATTGTGAGCTTAATGGTAACCTTAACTTATATCTGAAATGATACTGGTAACATCAATGCCTCTCAAGTGAGCCATCCACAAATAGTGTTGTTCTTTAGGGTGTGCACATAGTAAGCCCACCAGTTTCAGCTTGTAGGGACTTTCAGGAAGCAACTTACAATCTAGGAAGTAATGAAGTGAGAATCAGATATTTACGGTATCAGGAAGAAGGAAAGTGAATGACTGCACAACATACATTTTAAGAAGACCAAAGTTTGGGCAGTGGGCTAGGTGTTTTCCTGCGTATTATTTTATTTAATCCCCTAAGAGTCTAGAGAGCTAGCACTGAGAGTTTTGCCAAGGAGAAGATCAAATTTCAGAGAAACGTAAATGAAGGTTGTTGGGGTTCAGGGATAGAACAAATGGTAACGTGTTTTCCATGAAAGCATGAATCCTAAATACAGTACCAAGAACTCCCTTAAGTAGCTGGATAGCAGTGGTGTGCTTATAATACCAGTGCTTGTGAGGCTGCAACTGCTGGGTCCCTGAGTCTCACTGGCAACCAGTCTAGCCAATTGATAACCCTTTTGTCTCAGTGAGAGACTGTTTTGAGGGAAAACAAATGAAGAAAGCAAAAACAAAACAAAACCAAAGGTGGACAGATCTTGAGCAAAGTCCTCTAAGGCTAACTGCTACCATCTACATGCATATATACACACGTGCTTCCCCGCAAAACACACACACACACACACACACACACACACACACACAAAGGGTGTGTTTGAGAGGACAGATACTATTAATGTCAACTTCCCTTTACAGACTGAGCAAAATAAGTGAAAGATTCAAGGTTGTGCTCGGGAACTTTGAACAGAGTTGAAGCAATAAAGGTATTCCATTTTACCAGTGTTAAGTAATCACAATGAAAAAAAAATAACTGTACACAGTCTGTTAATATTCATAAGCCAGAAGCTAGAGGCTCTTCCCAAGTACAAGCCAAAAGCTCCTTTCTGGAACTCTGATTGCTAGGGCATAGTTCTGTCTTTAAACATTTTTAAATTGCCCTTAGAAATCGTTCTGATGGCACAGATTCTTTTCTTATTAGGGTTTCAGCTCTTTCTCCGCTGCCTAACTTTAGTTTCTCTCGTCTTTTCTTAGGTCTCCATACTCAACTCTCTGTACTTTCTTTTACAGATGTAACAGCTTCTTCACCTTTACAGAAATCTGTCCAAGTCTCCCCACACAGATGAAGCAGCAAGCAGTTTTACCACCCAGTGAGGTGGAACTTTTGATTTCTGATAGGCTGTGGGAGAGGCCCCTGGAGCCAGAGGGAGATGAGCCATGCATCTCTGTGTTCACTGCCTTGGAAGTATTCATTTTCTTCAGGGAAATTGCTACAAAGCACACTTCCAGACCCTTCTTAAGTGTTCAAGCCAAACCTCTCTCTTGCAGCCAGTCTCTCTGAGGACTGAAGGAACAAATTTAGGCCATGACAAGCAGAAAACTGACTTTGAAGTATTCCTCCCCGATGGGTCCTCCATGTCCTTATTTGTCTGTTTTGAAGTGTAAAATAAAAGGGAATGGATGGCTGTATGGCCATCACCTGAGACTCAGAGAAAGAACGTTTTTCACAAAGGAGACTCGGTCGTCAAGCAAGGTAGAAATATGTGAACCTTTGAACGCTCAGACACAGACTTGTTCTCCTTCCAACCATCAGCCATCGGTGATGAGTTTGATCCTGTCTCGGGTGCTCTTTTGAGTAAGAGGACGGCATGTTTAACTTTCCAAAGATGTTTGTTAAGAGTTTGGTAGAAATATGAGAAGATTAATTAGAAAATACTACTTTTCTACATTATAATGTCACAGTGAGCTTAGATTTTTATGAAATTCTATATAGTGTTTAAGTATATAAATGGGATCAACACAAAATGTAAATGACTTTTAAATATAAATGGACCATTTCATCCACAACCAAAACGCATGAGTGTTATTTGTCTTAGTCAAACAAGGTGGTCAATATTTTTATTGGCATAAGGATCCAATAAAAGCCTTTTAAATATAGTTGTGTTATTTCAGTGTCATACAATATAATACATTTTTGTTGAAAGCATTAGTCTTTTCTTTTATATTTCAACCTATTATGAAATATTAGATGTGTGTGAATGTGTGTGCGTGCATGTGTGTGCGCGTGTGTGCGTGTGTGCGTGTGTGCGTGTGTGTGTGTGTGTGTGTGTGTGTGTGTGTGTGTGACTAAACAAAACATTATCCGTGAGGGCATAGCTTAATTTTTTCTCTAACTTCACTAATTTGGCTGCTCTAGAAACTTCACATAACCAGGGCCATGTGGCTTTCACCTTATTGTGACTGATTCATTTGACTTAGCACATGGCCCTCATCTATGCCATAACAGATATAAGAACTGCCTTTCTTTTATAATTATGAAGGTAATTTTAATCTTCTGTCTTATAAGATGTCAACCAAAACTAAACTATGTTCTCCATATGTCCCTGAGCAAACTTCACGCAGGTGAATGACATATGTATCATGAATCTCCTTTCTAACCTATAAGTATATTTGATATTATTCTGTGTCTTACATTAGGACAAAATGTTAATAACTTGGGGGAGTTCCCACACTTCCATTCTCCAGTCTTTGATGGTTCTTTCTAAGATTGTACGCATACATCACCTGTTATCTTTTCATTAGGTAATGGGAATGTGGGTTGCTTTGCCCTTTAGCTGGTGTGAGCCTGTGTATACAGATGTATATCCCCCTGTCTGCTTGCTGTCCTCTTGAGTATATGCAGTAAAAATATTGTGAATATGGCCATAATTCTGCTTTAAAGATTTACATCCATTCTTGCTGTGTTTTTTCTGTTCTGTGATCCGGTAACCATCTTGATGGGTGCAAAATGCATCTCCATGACACCATGCTTTGATTTGCATTTCTAGATCATGAGTGAGGTTTAGTGTTGGTTATGTGCTAACTGACCACTTCGGCACCTGTTAAGGAACAATGTGTATTCACGTCTTTTTGATCAATTATGATTTTTTCATTGCCAACTGAGACCTGTCTTGAACTTTTAATCTCCAGAACTGAAAAGTGGGAAATAGGTGTTGTTTTAAGTCACTAAGCTTTTTAAATGATTTAACACTAGCAAAATGAAATTAATAGGTTTGCTACTTATTAAACTCATCCAAGACTAAATAAAATATAATTACTGCATGCAAAAGGCTTTGGATGGAGCTGGCTCACTGTTCCAAAGATCTAAACCCTGTGAAAAGAAGAGGCATGTACTGGGCATTGTACATTTACTGGGAAAAAGTAAGAAGTCAGTTAGACTTTTTCTGAATTTAAAAAAAAAAATCCTCCTATCTCCCCTGGATATTACCATTTAAGTATCTGATTTAGTATTTTGTTGTTTAAATAACAATAAAATCAGGGGAAATGCCCTCCCGGTGGACATGCGCCTTGGGGTGCTCCACAAATGCCTCTGACAGCTCTGATTTTCTCACGAGAATATCGGGGTGCCGAGCAAATGCAGTCAAAGCAGAAGAGACAGCAATGATTAGATTCTGATGAGCGAAGGGCCACAGCAGGACCAACGTCTCTCGGAAAGTATTTGCAAAAGAGGAAATCTCAAGTTCACAGAGGATGCAAAATGGATGCATAGACTCTGAGTTCTTTAAATGATTGGTTTCTCCCAACTCACCTAACGTACAGCGGGAGAACCGTCCAGCACACAGAAAATTGATCACAACTGGAGAATTCTAGTATGTGCACACTTCCAGTAGTAAGATTCAGGGTCACCCAGAGCCATTATTCAAAGTCAGCATAGACCACTTAATTTTCTGCTTCAGTACCTCTCTGCTTCTCCTGCTCCAAGCCCAGCCATCTTCTCTTTCTTGCTGGCCTCTGCCACCGAGCTCTCTCAGAGGAGTTTTGGGACTAGTGTCTCCAAGAGGCAATACCTATTCCCTTTTGTGACGTTCTGGTTGTGTCAGCACTAACAGCTCAACTATCATTTTAAAATCTTTATGAAAAAATGCTGTAGAGTGGGCGTGTTTGCGCTTAGCACTTCCTTGGCAAATAGAAATCAGACGCGGGCAGAGCAGTTATTGCTGCGAATGATTTGTGGTGACTTCCATGTCAGTTGGTTTTTCTCTTTTGCCCCTTACTGGAAGTTCCAAAATCCATTTTAAGTTAATTCTAAAAGTGAGGTCTGAAACAAACTGTAGAGTGACAGGTGAAAAATGTCAGTGGCGAAACGCTTTCGGGGCTGCAGCAAGCCAGGGAGTTAATCCACTGGGACAATGACTGCACAGATGCCTGAGCCTTGCTGTTTGCCCCTCCACACTGGGGCCTTGCTGCTTCCCTGCTGATTGTATCCTCCTGCAGCAATCAGTATTGCAATGCTCTCTGATCAGCATTGCACCCTTCCTCTTATCTCCGTTCCCAGGTTGGCAAATGTCGTATTCGCTCTTTCATTTCTTTTGTTTCTCTACTGAAGCAGTTTGTGCGCTAGCATTTGTGTCTAAGTTTAAACTACACACACAGGTACGCGTAGAAACTGACCTAATAACACAGCCAGATGTCCCGACTATTGGCTCAGCAGCCATCCCTCGCTCAGTTCACCCTGGAAGGGATGCTAAAGGACCTTACAAATATTTAACAACTGGAAATGAAAAAGAAGGGGTGGCCATGCTTTAGAGTTACTGTTCTTTTAATAGCAGCGTGGTCAAGTGTCAAAAATCTTCCACTCATCTCTGCAAATTCGCACGATCCGTTTCAAGGACAATGGGGCACCTGACAGGGAGGCGGCTGTGCGCTCCTCAAATGCAGAGACACGTTGGAATTCTAAACTTTTGGGGCTTTTCAGCTGCAAACAAGTGATTCATTTCAACACACAAATCATGAAAGAACATGACTTTGAAGTAAGCCACTAATCCTATGATATAGCTATCATTCTGTATCAAATAAATCTCAGCCACAGACAAGCATTCAAGTACAGGTGTCAATTAATAAAGGATGAATTGAGATTCTGAGCCCCACTGTCAAGATTACATTAAAAATGATGAAGCCAATAGTATTAAATTAAGGCAGGTTAGGTTACTTGGATGTGTTTAAATGACAAATTCAAGATCATTCCTTAACCTGATACTTTTTATATCATAATAAGCTAATACTGAAATGTATATTTGAGTCAAAACAATTATTTGTTATGACATGTTCACAGCTTAATTATCTAGGTAAAATCCATCATTAATGGAATGTCTAGTATACACTAAATATTTAACATAATCCTCGTGAGAACCTAAGGTCCCGTCTTAGTTACTTTTCTATTGCTGTGAAGACATGCCTTACCAAGGCAGCTTATAGGAGCAAGGGTTTATTAGGACTTATAGATTCAGAGAATGAGTCCGTAATCATCATGGCAGCTAGCATGGAAGCAGACAGCAGGCAGCAGGCATAGCGGTGGATCAGTGACTGAGAATGAGAAATTACATTCTTATTTGTTGGTAGAAGGCGGATGGTGGTGAGGGATTTTGGATTTTGAAACTTCAAAGCCCACTGCCGTTGACACGCCTCTCCTAATAAGACCTCACTCCTAGTCCTTCCTAAATAGTCCTAAAGAGTCCACCAGCTAGGGACCAAACATTTAAATATCTGAGCCTACAGAAACCATTCTCATGGAAACCACCACATTCTCCACTCCCATTTTGCAAACATGTAACTGGCATAGAGAGTCAAGAAGACTGAAACTGAGTCACAAATGTGGTAGGTATCAAGGTATGGGTTCCAACTTCATTTCGTGTGATGAAGAGCTGGTACTCTGCTATGGGAGAATATGCTATTGTTATGTGGTGAACTGTCTCCCACCTGTACTAACGTCATTACTACCTGTAATTCCTTTGAAGCTGGAGCCTTTATGAAGCCACTCAAGTTAGGATGAGGTCATTAGCATTGGCCTAAAGCTATATCATCAATGTCACTCCAGATTGAGAAACTCAGAGAGAGTTTTAATTTAAAGACCAAGGACAGAGACTGACATGATGTGTCTATGAACCATAAAACCGCAAAGATTGCAGGAAATCCCCAGGTTAAAAAAAAAAAAAAGTATGGAAGACATTGCTCTTCCTAACCTGTAGGAAGAGTCCCTAGCCCTTTCCATGCCTTGAAATAGACATCCAGCCTCAGACATGTTTATGTTGTCTTAACCACCCATTTTCATGGTACTTTGTTTTGGTTTCCCTGAGAAACAAATGCATAAAGGCAAATATGCCATATAAATGTAAATGCATACAAACATTGCTACAATTTGAGAGAGTCAAGCCATACAACAGGGTTCACACGGGAGGTTTATTGAAAGAGGAGAGAGAAGGGGCAGAGAAGAGGGCAGGCAAAAGAGAAGGAGACAGGAAAGGGGAAGAAAGAGGGGGCAGAGACTGGTTCCTAGAGACAAGAGTGGCAGAAGAGAAAGAGATGGTTGAGAGAGAGAAAGAGAGAAGGGGTAGGCAAGGCCCACTTTTTAAAAGGGAATATAGCGAATGTGCACAGGAAGAGCTCTTAGTGGCTACAGCTGAGGATGCATCCTGTCAGGACCCCAAGGGCAGGCCAGTATAGATGCCTGAATACTAACACATGTGGCATGTAATAATGTATATATAACATTTAAGATATTTACCATAAAATAAATTGCAATGCATTGTACTCTTTCATTAATATTTTAGCTACAAAACCATTTATTTTTTAAATAAATTTGTAAGACAGCTTTAGAATTTAATGTCAGTTTAGAAGTCACTGGAAAACAAGAAATTGAGAAATGGTTAATAAACATGAAAACCCAAGAAAAAGGTCTCAGAAGCAGTAAAGATCAATTAGTAAGAATAGCTCTGGTTGCTCCAGTGAGGAAGCTACTCACCTATAAAATGCATAGCTTTGCAAGTACAGTAGAGGCAGATTTCCTGATTAAGGATCAATACTGTGTAGTTAAGTAAATGAATCTCTGTTCTCTCAATCTGTGGTTTCCCAAGTGTGACCGAGGTCTTAATTCAGTCTAGGCCAGCGATAACAGTAGGATGAAAGGGTGCACACAGAAGGCTTTTTGAGTGGAACCCGGAAGTCATGCATTGCTTCCAGTCACACTTTAGGTGTCAGGCCACATGGGTGAATGGAAGTTGGGAAGAGAACAAAGATGTCAGGGACATGCAAATACTTCTGATACACAGGAGTGTACTCATGGCTGTTAAAAATAACCTGAATTCATTGGCTTAGTCTATTCCATCTCGCATCCCCCTGCAGTCTCCAGCTTTGCCCTCCGAGGCCATACATTGTTCTTGTGTTCATGTTGTCATGTCTACCAACTAACCAGCTTGCACAATATCAACCCGGGTTTCTGGGGACAGGACTTAATTTACTTTCAAATCTGACTAAAGCAACCACTGGCTTTTTCTTCCTTCGTTCCTTATTTCCTCCATTCATCCGTTCCTTCCTAAGAATTTTGTTTATTTATTCATTCATTCATGCATTCATGTGTTCATTTATTTATTTACTTATTGGTTTTTCAAGACAGGGTTCCTTTTTCTAGTCCCGACTCCTAGAACTTACTCTGTAGACCAGGGTGGCCTTGAACTCACAGAGATCCATGTGTTTCTGCTTCTTGAGTTTGGATTAAAGTGGTGTGCTACCACCACCTGGCTCTGAGAATTTCTTATGTATGTCTTGTATTTACATTACTCTCCTTCTCCTCCTTCTAACTCTTCCTGTGCCGACCTTGTTCCCTTTCAAATTTATGGCCACTTTCTAGTGTATGTATTTATACACATATGCATGTATGTATGCATAAGTATAGAAATCCAGTCTGCTACATCCATTTTATGTCACACACACACACACACACACACACACACACACACACACCAATTATCATCAGAAAGGCTTCATCCAGTAATTGATGGAAACACATGCAGAGACCCAGAGCCAAACATTAGCTGGAGCTCGGGGAATCCTCTGAAGAAAGGGAGGAAGGATTGTAGAGGCAAAAGAAGTCAAAGTCATCACAAAAAGAACCCACTGAAACAACAAACATGGACTCATAGGAGCTCACAGAATCTGAACTAACAACCAGGGAGTCTGCATGGTACTGCCGTAGGCCCTCTACATATGTGTGATAGCCATGTAGCTTGGTCTACTTGTGAGACTCCTAACAGTGGGAACAGGGGCAGCTGTCCCTAATGCTTTGGCTGACTCTAGGGAACCTATTCCTTATACTGGATTGCCTTTCCCAGCCTGAATACAAGGGGAGGCGTTTAGTTTTCCTGTACCTTGATACGCTATGATTTGTTGATACCCATGGGAGGCCTGCCCCACTCTGAACAAAAGCAGAGGAGTAGATAGTGGGAGGGGTAAAGATTGAAAGGAGAGGAGGGAGGGGAAATTGTGGTTGGGATGTAATAAATGCATTTAATTAAAAATATCGTATTCTGGTAGTAATGGCTTTCTGCTTCAAACCCCACATTGGCTTCCCAGCTCATATAAGAAAAGTCATCAAAACCCCTCACGTGTGGCATCCCTAGTACTCTCTGATGACTTCTTATGTTCCCTGCTCTTTGGGCAGCTCTACTGACTTATTCAGATCTCTGAACAGGGGCGTCCTAAGGCTGTCTAAGCAATGGGCACTAACTGCTGGTCCCTCGGCCTGGTCTTTTCCTTGGATAGTTACATGGCTTGAGCCTTACTTTTTGTCAGTTTCCTGCGCAAACAGCACCTGCTCGATTAGGCATCATTACAGCTCTGTAATACATTTAACACCCCCAGCATTCCTCATGTTTCTTTTTCCTATTTCCCTGATGCACTTATATTTTTAACCTCTTGACACAGTGTATATTTTTTATGAACCCTCAGGAAAAAGAAAAAAAAACAGGGATTATATCTTTTACTTTAATTTCTAGTTTCCATCAAAGTTGAGGAACAAAATGACAACAGATGTATTCATCAGCAAACTTTGATGGAAGCTGTATAGAGAAATTCACAATTCACAGCATTTCCCTTTAGCTCACACTTCTGGGTGGTATATATAGGTGAGGCTGAAAATTGTGAGAGAAACAAATACTAAACAGAGATTCACTAAGATACAGAATCAAAAAATCAACACAAATGTACAGTATGGAAATTCAGACTGAAATTCAATTGATTGTGTCAAGAAAAGCCTGCCATTTTTTTTCTGATAATTATATTGGCAGAATAAAATAATTGTAAGTGAAATTTATTGTTTAACATTTTGTGATCTCTTCTATAATAAACAATAATCAATGAAAACCTAAATTTACAATACAGCTAAAGTGTGAATTATTGAAATTGCAATGTACTTTGTATTTTCCTTCCCAGAGTTTAAATGAGAATTCACATGAATCAAAATGACTTTGACTAGAAAAAATATTTCAACAGAAAAACACAGGTAGTGTAATATAATTGTCATACTGAAAAAAAGATTTATACTAGCAAAATATTATGCATACATGCAAAGACAAGCCCTTCTTTAAAAACATATTATTAAATTTAATTTTGTATTTGTTTTTGAAATGGGTTCTCTTCTTTCACCTTTATGCGGGTCCTGGAGATTGAGCTCAGGTTGTCAGTCTCGCTCGGCTTATGAGCTTATCTACCCCTCATATGTAAGTATGTAAAAGAAAAACAGAGAGTATGTGCTTACATATACACCACCGCACTCATATGTAGATCAGAAGACAGCTTTGAAGAGCTGGTTCTCTCCTCTCCCCATGTGAAACTTATAATCAAATGTGTGCCTTCAAAGCGCCTTTTGAAAAAAAGTTTGAATTAGATGTATAATCAGTATTTTTTTACTAAATTTGGAAAAAGCACAATAAACAAATAAATAATTTTTTTAAAAGACTTAAGGTGTTCAATTTATACTCAGATTTGTCCTGACCTACTTCTTCTTTTAATTCTATGTATTAAAAGACTTATAAAAAAAAACTGATTCCTCATACTGAATTGCCTTGCCCAACCTTAAGACAAGGGGAGGTGCTTAGTCTTATTGCAACTTGATATGCCATTCTGTGTTGATTCCATGGGAGGCCTGCACCTTTGTGAACAGCAACAGAGGAGGAGTGGATTGAGGGGGGCGGTGGCAAAAGAGGTGGAGATTGGGAAGAGAGAGGGGAGGGAACCTGCAGTCTGCATGTAAAATAAATAATTTAATTAAAAAAAATGATTTTTAGTGTGATTCTAGAGTCAGATAAAGACACGTTGGTCGAGTGTTTTCTATTTGTAAAGGACTATATACAGCTATGTATTTGTAGCAGTGAAAGACTTTCAGGAAACACTAGGTTCACTTAAGCAAGCTCTGCAACAGCATCCAGGGAGATCAATGTGCAAGTATCAGTCATGTTAGACAGGTAGAGAAACACACATCTAGGCTTAAAGAGATGAGAGGAGTTTGGGGATAAGCTTATAGGAATCTTCATTCAAAAGAGTCTTCTGTTATTTCTCCAGTAAGTGGCAATATAGAATATATCCATTCATGTTTTCAGAAGTCTATGGTCATATAATATTTATCTATAATAAAGCCTGTTTTAGATCCATAGGTTCTGTGATATCTCTATAAAAGATCAAACTCAGTTACAAGATGTAAAGGAGAAAAAACCCAGCTACAGGCTGTGTCTACAAAAAGAAATGAAGAATTTCAAAAGAGAGCTACAGTGTGTTCCTGAAAAGCTATGGTCCGTGTAAAGATTAAATTTAAGAATGGAGCAGTAAAGTTTTAGATCTTCCTCCAAGATCCATGACTTCACTAGCTCTGATCAGGTAGCTACCTATCTACCACTACAAACGTGATGTCCTCCTTGTTATCTTTTCAAAGACCCTGCTTTTATATTTGCTCATTATTTGTATTTTTCTAAGTTTTGATTTCATTTTTTCTCTGTGTTTTATTTCTTGCCATTGTCTTGGTGTGCGTTTATCTTGTTCTTGTTACTTACAAAATTTTGACTCCATCAGTCAGCCGACTGTCAGTGCTCTTTATGATTTGTTTTAATATTGGCACTTAGAGCTATAAATTTCCGTTGTAGGACTGTTTTCAATGTGTCCCCAAAGGTGTGTGTGCATGTGTGTGTGTGTGTGTGTGTGTGTGTGTGTGTGTGTGTGTGTGTTCTGTTTTCATTCTCATTTTGTTCCAGAAAACTTTTTCCTTCTTTTTTTGATCATTCATCATTCAATAATGAGCCATTTCACCTTCATGAGTTTGTGTATTTACTAGTTAGTGCTTGTAGTCAATTGTTATTTTTTATTTCATTGCATTCGGATTGCTACACAGAGTTGCTTCAATTGTTTGAATCTGTAAATACATGTTTTATTTCCTTGGATGTGGTTTGTTTTAGAGACACTTCTGTATACTTCTGAGAATAATGACTATTCATTGGTGTTTGGGTAGAATATACTATTAAAACTATCTGATGTATGATATTTAGTTTTGTTGTTTCTCTTTAGATTTTTGTCCAGATGGCCTGTCTATTGGAGTAAATGAGGTGTTAAAATCACCCACTATTAATGGGTTGATATTGATTCATGTTTTTAAATCCCAAAGTACCCTTTTTATGAAATTGGGGGCACCAGAGTTTGGTGCATATATGTTTAGAATCATAATGTTTTCTTGGCTAAATATTTCATCGATTAAAATTAAGTGTTCTCATTTATCTCTTCATTATTTTGAATTTGAAGGTTATTTTTCAGATATTAGGAAAGCTATATCTGATTCCTTCTTAGTCCAATGTGATTGGGATAATTTTGTTCATCATTTTATCTTGAGACAGTGCCTTTCTGTAAACCTAAGGTGTGTTCCTTGTAGACAGCAGATAAATTACCTTTGTTTCTTTATCTATTTGACCACCCTGTGTCTTTTGACTGGAAAATTGAGACCATTAATATTTAAAGTTATTCTTGAAATACGTGTGCTTATTGCAGACACTGTTTTGTTTTTAGGTGTTATGCTCTCAGTGGTACTTTGTGTTTTAGTAAATACAGCTTTGCATTTCTTTCTAAAGTGGCTTGACAATGCTTAGTCTAATCTTCAACTCAGAACTGCTTTCTTCCTTTGGTTTGGTTGGCTGAATATAATTTTTTAAGGTTGTTTAAATCATGTAAAGTTTTTCTTTCTTGTTCAGCTACAGCAAACATTTTTGATAGGTATATTAGTCTAGATTGGCCATCATGGCCTTTTATGACTTGGAACATATATTTCAGGCTCTTCTGGTTTTCAAAGTTGTTCCTTCCTTCCTTTCTCTTTTGTTTTATCTATTTGGAGTTCTGTTTATTTCTATTATCTGCATAAAGTTATCTTTCCTTATTTCGGGAAAACTTCAAGACCTGGTCTATGCCATTGACCTTTGATTCTTCTCCCTCATTTATTCCTATATTTGAAATTTGATCACTTCATGGTATTCTACAATGTGTGTATGTCCCTTTCCTATATGTTGTTTTTTAATTTTCATAATGCTTTCTATTTCATCCAGATATTCTATTTTAAAGTCCCAATTTTATAACTTTTTCTTTAGTCATTCTACTTAAAAATATTGACTTTGGGCGTTCTGGTTGTTTTATTAATTTTTAAAATTCTATCTCCATTTCAGATTGAATCCTCTCCAATGTTTCTCTCTCCTTAATGAATTCTGTTCTCAAATCCTGGGTTCTTTTAATTATGTTCATCTACCTTGTGTTTGTGTTTTCTTTGGGAAGCACTCAAGTATTGTTTGTTTGTTTTTTTAAAAATTTTTTCTCTTTAGGCTCATAGAGCAATCTCTTTAAATTGTTTCTTTAAATTTGATGAATTCTTTGTTGACATTTATGATTGATATAGGCTAGATCTAGAGGTCTGGAGAGGGTTCACGGAAAGGAAGATCAGGGGAATCACCTGACTAGACCCTGGAGAAGAATTTGTAAATTTGGTTTTAAAGAGGGACTATTGGGAAAAGGATGGAAGCCAGGGATAAAGGGAAAACAGAGAGGAATTTGAGAGGGTAAATACTACGAGTGTAATATATACTTGTGTAAAATTTCACAGTGGAGTTTATGAAGTGGTGTGTGAATAGTGTGTGGAGTAATGAAAGTGGTGTGAATAGAGGGTTAAGTTTTTTCTTGTTCCACATTTAGAATACGTAACATATAGGTATAATACTTTAGTGTGGAGGAAAACAACTTATGTTATCTTTGAAACTTGCTTATTATCCTTAGAGACACTCAGGTAGTTTGCACACTAGATTTAGCACAGTTATAGCAATGAACTAAGCTTCAGAAAGCAAAGATTGGCACAAACTCTACTAAATTGCGATGTCTTCAGGTTTCTCTTTTTCATAGATTGATTGAACTATAAAATCAGGAACATTTATTTCTACAAGGCCACATAATCTAGAAGCGGTTGAATAGAAGTTACGCAGACCTTCTGACACGTAGGCAGACAGACAGGGTAAGGAACCAGAGATGAATAATAAAGCTTCTGGCTTCTTCTTCATATTCCTGATATGAGATAAAGGCTTGGCATGCTCTTTCTCCTTCTAGTAGGACTCCTCTTCTGGCTGAATGGTGTAGATGTTCCCCTATCTTTGTTTAACCTGATCAGTCCAAAGTGAGGAAAAATGCACCTGTCCCAGGCTACCCCAAAGCAGTTAGCTTCCACCCCCACACCCAACCCAACCTCCCCCACCTCCAGTCCTCCAGAAAAATAAATAGTTTCTCTTACTGAATCTTTTCCCCACTTTGTGGGAAGTCTTTTTCTCTGTATATATTCCACCACACTTCCCGTGTGTGTGTGTGTGTGTGTGTGTGTGTGTGTGTGTGTGGTGTGTAGGTGTGTATGCATGTGTGTCTTCACTTTTGATGTGGTGATTCCTCAGGAAGATAGGAATCAATCTTCCTCAAGGTCCACCTCTACCACTCTTAGGCATATACCCAAAGGAAGTTTCATCCTACCACAGAGACACTTGCTCAACCATGTTCATTGCTGTCTTAGTTATAACTGCCAGAGGTTCGAAACAACCTCGATGTTCTTCAACAAAAGAATGGATAAATAAAAGTATGGTACATTTACACAATGGAGTATTACTCATTTTTCAGCTGTAAAAAAATGACATCATGAAATTTGCCGGCCAATTTCTAGTAATAAACTAGAAAAGAATCCTGGGGGAGGTATACCAGATTTAGAAAGACAAATATGGCACATATATATATATATATATATATATATATATATATATATTTTAGCGGTGAAGTCAATGATAACTAAGCTACAATACATAGAACCACAGAGGGTAGGTAGAGGGCCAGGGACTGAGGGAACAGATAGAACTTGTTAGGAAAGTGAAACAGAATACAAAACTAAGGATGGATGGAGAGGGGTGGAATGGGAGAATCAAGTGGAGAGGAGAAGGGGAGAAAGTTGTTGGAGGGAATATGGAGGAGATTAAGATAAGGTTAAGGGGCATTTGAGGTGTATTTTATCATCCTAATACAGAAGAAACTTACTAAAATATATACATATATGAAGGTGATCTAAATGAAATAGCCAAATAATGGGGGAAATAAGTCCCAACTGGATATCTATTGTCACCAAGGGACTGGGATTGGGTTATGTTTAATTGGGTTATGGCTAAATAAGCCCCACAGGAATACTCAAAAATTGCAGGCTGTTGCCAAGACTATAGGTTGCTCTGCATAAACTGATGGCAAGACCCCACTGCTTAAGACACTTTCTAGAATCTTTGGTACTGGAAGCTACTCTGTATGCTATCGAAAGAGAAACATAAACACCAAGCCAGTTACTGCTTGCAAGATATTTTAATGCAATGGTGTTTAAAAAGAATTTATTGGAGTAACTAAACAATTGTTGATTTGACTTAAGGCCCTCTACACAATATGGAATCCATAGCCAACACTGGTTGGGTGATGAAGAATCAGAACCTAGACATCCAAGGGATGAGGCAAAATGAAATAATACAAGTCTTAAAAAAACACAAAATAAAATTTATAGTGATAAAATGACGCCTAATGATAGTCTGTTATACTCATAGATCAGAGCCTTGCGCAGGCATCATCAGAGAAGTTTTTTCCTGAAGCAGATGGGAACACAGCCAGAAATTGTGTAGAAAGTGCAAAACCTTGAAAGACTCAGCCCTAAATGGGATGTCTCTGTCAAATCCATCCCCTCAGAGTTCAGAGAACCCAGCATAAGAGGAGACATAAAAAGTATAAGAGCCAGAAGGGATGGAGGCACTAAGAAAGTGAAGCCCTCTAAATACTTGAGCAAAGTTCATATGAACTCATAGGGCCTGATACAACATGCACAGGATCAGCACGGGTCGTACTAGGTCCTCTGCATATGTATTAATGGTTTCCAGTTTAGTGTTTCCATGGGATTTCTGAGTATGTGAATAGATGGGTCTCTGATGCTTATGTCTTCTCTTAGGCTCTTTTTCTCCTGTTAACTTGTCTTGTCCAACCTCAAGTGATAGTTTTTGTTTTATCTTGCTATATTCTATATATTTTTTAAATGAATGAATGAGTGAAAACTTAGCTGAAGGTTAACAACTGAACTGTCACTTATATTTGCTGGGAGAAGAAAATCAGTGTTCTCCAAGAGACACTATGTATATTAATTACTTCAGGAGTAATGTTTAGGAGTAGTCGAATGACACATAATGTGCTCCTCAGGGGTGTGTGAGTGTGCTTTAATTTAGTTACAGTTTGGTGTTTTGTTTTGTTTTCTTTTTAGTTGGGTTTTTTGGAGGGAAGTCGTTGTATTTGGTTTTGGTTTTTGAGAAAGAACTTAAAGTTGGGTGGGTAGAGAGGGGGAGAGGATATAGGACTTGGGGGAAAGGAACAATATGATACAAATATATTGAAATTTAAAAACGTTTTAAATAATTAAAGATAAGATAAGATATTATTAGCTGCAAACAGAGAACTTTAATTAGTTCATTATGAAATTTAACATAATACAGATAGTGGATTAGGCTTGGTTCAGTTTAGTTTTTAGTTGCTGTGAGAAAAATACCCTGATGGAAGCAACCTAGGAAAGATAGGGTTTAGTTAGCCCATCAATCCAGGTGACAGTGTACAGCATCAGGAGCTCCAGGCTGCAGGAGCTTGAAGGAGCCAGTCACATCATACCCACAGTCAACAAGCAGAGAGAAATGAGTTAATGCATGCAAGCTCAAGTTTAGTTTACTCTTTCATTTCTTTCAGCTCAGCCCATAGAATGATGCCATTTACATTCAGGATGGGTGTTCCTACCTTTATTAACCCAGTTAAGAAATGCCCTTCAAGGTATGTTCATGGGTCAACTGAATATACAGAGGTTCTTTTTCAAGGAGATTCTATATTGTATCAAGTCCAAAGTCAAAACTATATATCATAAAGCCTATCTTAAAATATTAATTGTACCATAGTCAATATAAAAATAGTAGAATTTAAAATATTGAATCTAGTGTGCTTAAATTTGAGTTTTTTTGTTAATTGAATTTGTTGTTATACAATTTCCCTCATGCACACTATGTATACTGATAATTTTCTCCTGTACCCTCTCCTTAAAACTCCTGTGTCTACGCACTCATCCCCACAAGTCTCTTTCTCTTGTGTTCATATCTACTGGTTTTGTTCTGTTAACCACTGTGTTTAACCACAACTATCACTATGATTTTGAATTTTTGTGCTATCTGTTGAAACCTAGTGGACTCAGCAGTGGGTACAAAACTATAGACAATAATTCTCCTCTCCTAGAATACAGCAGTAGCCAATAGCTCAGCCATTCAGCCTTCCATGTTTGAACATCAGCAAGGCCAGACTTGTGTTGTGTACTCTCAATACAAGACACAGTTGTTGTCAGTTAATGGTTGCCAGTGCATTAGTTGTTGAGGCTGGAAAATAGCATTTCTTAGCCCTTCCCCCATCTTCCAGTCTTTACATACTTCCTAGCCCCTTTCCCATGGTTTTACATTTTTAGATAAAGAATATTCAATCTAGACTACCTATTTCTTTTCAATATGCTAGACTAGTGCAGATATTGTCACTTCATATCCACTAAAATATTAATTTCTAAATGAGTCCTTACTGCAGGACTCTAGGTTAGATGCCTACAATGACACAAGACAGTCTTATTACAAGTGCTAACCCATTTCCAACACTGTCAAGTTTCCTAACTTAGATGCCACTTCATAGTTGCATAGGGCTTGTCTGAGCAGAGGACAACAGAAGTTTTACCATAGTCCCACAGCTGGGTCCACTCAGCATCTTTCATGACCCTCTAAAGACCTCTGCAGTCCAGATCTGTGCTCAGCTTTGTCCTGAGTAGCAGCCCACATCTTGGCTATTTCCTTAAATGTAAGGCATACAGCTTGATCTATAAATGGAAACGGCCCTCGTCCAAGAAAAGATTCAGTCACAAAACCTGAGAAGCAGCATAGAACACAAAAGAGAAGCACTATAACAAGAATGCATATGGGGAGAAGTAAGGAATCTTACAGAAACTTCAAGGTTGGAATTCCATCATAGTTCCTGCAAAGCAAATAGCCAATGTTCTGCTTGTGGTTTAGTCAAACTAGACAAAGAATGCTTACAGTTTAGAAATAATGGCATAAGTGAGTGTGTAAGACAAGGAACATGGAAAGACTTTTAGAAATTTGAAATCCCTGTGCCTGTCTAAGGTGAGTAAAAAATAGCTCAACATCAGGGAGTTGCAATTAAATAGTGCCTAACATAAACAGCATCACAATCAGCATTTTTGTAACTGCTGGAACTGTAGGATGTCAAAGAAATAGAACTAACTGTCCCATGCAGCAAAGCAAAAATTGTGAATTTAAGGAAGGTGGAGAGGAGTGGACCTTCACCCAAAATTAGCATCAGTATTTTTAGGGGTGTAGGTAAAAGGGACAGATGATTCTGTGGTATGATGGAAAACAGAAACGCAATGTAGGTGGGATTTGGAAGGTAGCCCAGGCAGTATAGAGCCAGCCTTGCAAGCAAAATTACATGAATTAGATTCCTAGAACCCATGTAAAGAAAGGCTGGGTGTGGTAGAATGCACTTACAATCCCAGGCAGAGACGAGGTACTAGACAGATCCCTGGCCAGTCAGCCTAGCCTATTGGTGAGTTTCAGGAAAGTAAGAGACCCTGGGAACAGCATCTGGGAAACAACACCGAGGTTACCTTTCATCATCCACATGAAAGCACACACACATATACTCCACTACACACACATACGCATATGAACACAGACACATGCATATATACACAGCCATTCAGAGACATGTGAAAAAGGGGAATAGAGGTCTAAATTGATGAAAACCCAAGATGAGAGAACAGAAGACTCAATTACATTTTAATATCTCCATAGTCTTCCAAGATACTGTGGTATAAGATGGTATTCTCAGCATACGCTAGTTACCAGTTTGAGTTCCTCGATCTGCATATCACACATGCAGATCCCTTGAACAAACTAGAGGCTCACGCAGTTGACCCTCATGGTTACATAGCAGATGAATTTTTGAAAGACACTTGCTATGTGCAGAATAAATGGATATGAACTGAGGTAGACCACTGATTCTTAAACTTGGCTGATTCTCAGAATTACCAGGGAAGAAGAAAACATATTAAAATCTGACAGAGGAGCTGAAGCGTGGAGTTTGTGAGAAAATAGTTGTTGAGTAAGCCTTAAAGCTTAAACATTTATCAAGGTGTCAAGGGCTGCAGACTCAATGGATCACCTTGGAAATAGTCTTAAATTCCTGAGGCTCCGGAAGATCGCAGGAGGCAGCACCATAGCCTCTGGAAGAAACAACACGCGAAAAATAGAAGAAAGTTTCAGCTACCTTGGCCCACTCTCAGGGTTACAACAGTGTCTTCACAGGACGAGTTTTCCCTAGCAAGGAATCAGATAACAACCAGAGGAAAACTCCTAATGGTAAAGTAACATATGAGTTAATAAATTAAGCCCCTGGTCAATGTTTGTTCGTGTGTAGACATGTCTGTACCTTATAAGGCCAAGTACAACAAAAGCTAGATATCATGGGAAAAGAAAGAAATTCTCAATTATTTCTACAACTCTTTTGTAAAATGGTAGATTGGAAAATACATCTATATTTATGCCTGTTCATCTCTTGGAGCTTAAACTGATCCTAGAGGTTTAAGCAGCAAGCCAGCAGCACTAATGTACTACATCAACAGGTGACTTTAATTTCTTGCTAAAAACTGTTGAGAGAAACCTGGGTTAACTCAGTCCCACTGAGCATCTGCAAGGAACTTTCCAGGGTGAAGGCCATTGTCAGCCCAGACAGGATCGAAGGCTAAACTGAGCCTAACGGGTCTCAGGTTAATGTCAGCATATCTGCCACAGACTGTAGAAATGTTAAGATAATATAGGGAGAAATTATTGTATTTCTAGTATTTTCTTCACCCGAAGAATGGTAAGAAATATTCTTAAGCCCGTCTTCTGGAAGATGACAGACACCTGCAGTCATAGCTTGCTAGAATATCTGGGGACTAATCTCCTTTGGAGAAAGTTGAATGAAAGCTTTAAGAAGAGTCAGGTAATGACTGCCTACCAGTTTTAACAGCCAACAAAAGAGAGAACATTGCAGAATAAAACTGAAGAGAACATTCAGAGTCCATCCTGAGGATTAGGGAAACTTTTCCATTCAATGAGAGGAAGCACCAATAACGGACGTCAGGAAGCTTGGCTCAAGACAGGCAAGCAGAAAATATGCACTGCGCATTGAGTAATAGATTTAAAGAGCAGAAAACACACTTAAAGAGCAGAAAAAGAGGAGTTAAGAGGCAACCATTATGTACAGCAGCAGGAAAGGGTTGAGAGGTGCCCTGAAAACCCTTCCCTCTGGGTATTTATTATGGGGGGCAGCCATGAAAAGCTAAGTCTGGGCAGGTAACGCAAAGAAAGTTCTTCACTTCCAACCGTTATCACCTGCCAGAGTAGAACTTGGCCCTCAATAAATTTAATAAGAGGCCTGAGTCTCAGTAGTTTACCCTGAAGCAATACCTGATAGCAGGGGAAAAAAAAAAACCACAAGCTGAGATTATCAGCTCAGGAGCAGACCATTCAAAGGCAATGCCTAACATTCCAACAGCTGTAGAAAGGATCACCTGCCAGTGCACCTCACCAGGACACCCCTAGACAAATGTCAGCCAATCAGGGGTCCTGAATGTCAGAAACTCTCGCCCCCACCTTTACTACTATAAAAACTTAATTCTAATTGAGCTCGAGGCTCTCTGGTTATTCCAATACCTTGGACATGCGGAGAAACCAAGTTCGCAAACTTGATTAAAATAAAGGCTCTTTGCTTTTGCATATGGAACTGGATTTCCTTGTTGGTTTGGGCAGAGACCTCGCAGATTTGGGCATAACATTTATTCTACCTAAATACAGTATGCTGCTGTTTTAGTTCTTTACGTGTGTGTGTGTGTGTGTGTGTGTGTGTGTGTGTGTGTGTTTATGATTAGGGAGTTGAATCCAAGCCTTGGTATGCATGTAAAAGCCACAAGAGAGCTTCAAAAGTAAATTCTTTCCTGCTACCATTCAGGTCCCAAGGATGCTATCAGCACATGTACGCACACACAGCCACCAGGCTTGTAGTTCAGTTAAACAGAATAAAGGACCCAAAGATAAATGCATATAGCTACACCCATTCTTGACAGAGATCCCAAAATATAAATTGTAGAAAAAAAACAATAAAGGGTGCTGGAAAATCTGCATTTCCCTTGAAGAAGAATGAAACTAGAACCTGTATGAAAGTTGACTTCAAAGGGATCAAATACTGTGATATAAGACCTGAAATTCTGAAAAGTCAAAGAGTAGAGAAAATGCTTCAAGACTCAATCATCGACAAATACTTTCTGGAATAGACTCTAGTTACCCAGAAAATAATGCTAGCAAGAGGCAAATAATACCTCATGAAACTAAATACTTCTGCACTGTAAAGGAAACAGTTAATTGAGTGAAGAGAAAAAGGTCAGAATGAGAAAACATCTTTGTTAGCTGTACATCTGATGGTTCATTGATATCTAGACTACACGAAGTCTAGATAATATATATATCTATATATCTATATATAAAGAGATATATATTAACTAAACACCAAGAAATTAATTCAATAAAAAGTCTAAAGAAATAAACAGAAAGTTTTTCAAAGATTAAATACAAATGGCATATGAACACAAAATATTCAACATCATTAGAAATTAGAGAAAAGTAAACTACACTGAGATTATATCTCACCTCAGTCAAAAGGTCATTAATAAATGGCAATAACAACGACAGCCAAAAACAATCAAACAACAACGAAGAAAACTTGTGAGAATACTGACAAAAAGGAGTGCTCATACACTGATGGAAGGAATGTAAACAAATCCATAATGTAGATATGTACTTATGTTCCATTTTTATCCAGTTTTTTTTATCTAGTTATCTACAAATGAACATATCATAGAGGATTTGCATCGTACACCATGCTCACTGCAGCCCCATTCACTGTAGATGTTGTTATCTAACATCAGTTCACATGAATAGAGGAAGGTATAAGGAAAGGGTAGAAATTATATAGATTGGAATTTTTTCAGTCATATAAAGCAAAGTTAGGTTAATTTAGGAAAATAGATGTAACTGTCAGTAATCACACTGGGCAGATTAAGTTAAACTCAGAAGTACAAATATTGCAACATTTCTTTCATTTGTGTTTTATATTTTATATAAACTAAAGTTTACATAGAGTCATAAAATCCTGTATGTGATAAAAAGAAGAAACAAAAACGTTTAGGGGGAATAAAGGGTCCAATAGGAGAACGACAGGGCAGAAGCAAAAGACAGGGTTGGGATCTTCGTGAAGAATATGCTCAATGTAGATAATACATTATTGTAAAGAAATGTCCTTATGTAGCCTAATACCATTACAAGGACTATCAATATCACTCAGTTACAAACCCCATAGCTATAGAAGAAACCTTCCTGATGCAATAGTGGCACATATGTTATGGGAGAAATCAAGTACTTTATAAAAACTGGATTTAAGTCACATTCCATGAGATAGAATACCTATTCAACATTGATTAAAACACCCAAGTACCTGAAACTAGATAAATTATGGGCTTATGGGAAAACTTATTTTTCTGCTAAAAAGGTACATAGCAATAAAATGACTCCTAAAACACATGACTATATCTATAGATCAGTGCTTCACCAAACCCTTATTCGAGAAGTTTCTTCTTGCAGTACATAGGAATTAGCACAGAGAGCCACAACTGAATAATGTGCAGACAGTGAGAGACTTGGGAACACTCAGTTTTAAATGAGATGTCATCATTAAAACTTTCCGCTCAAGGTTTGGGGCTCTATGTGGAAGAGGAGGTATAAAGATTTTATAAAATGAATGTGGTAGATGACTTCAAAGAAACAGTGCCTTCCAGACACAGGAGAGATAGACATATGAACTCACAGAGACTGTGGCAGCATGCATAGGACCTGCACAGGTTCATGCTAACAGGAGTCCTAGAACTGAGAGGGGGAAACTCACATATAGTCCTACCCATAACTAAAAACCTATTTGCAACTGATCTGTGTTGGCAAAGGAAAAGTCAGGGATTTTGGTTTTGCCCCAATGGAATGTCACAGGGTATATGACACACATTACAGAGCTGGCTCCATTCCCAGGAATAGTTTGTTAACACACACACACACACACACACACACACACACACACACACACACACACACCACAAAAAAACCTCCAAGGTTTTGATAGACCATTTGTTTGATTTTGACGTTTTTTTTTGTCTTAGTGGTTTTTTTTTTGTTTATTTTGATTTTTTTCCATTTTGTTTGTTTGTTGAGAGAGAGAGAGAGAGAGAGAGAGAGAGAGAGAGAGAGAGAGAGAGAGAGAGAGAGAATAATTGGGGTAGTAAGGAAATGGGGAGAATCTTGGAGGAGTTGGGGAAGGGAAAATGGGTTCAAAATATACTGTATTAAAAAACTTAATAAAAACAAAATATCAAAAATCGAAAAATATATGTAATTATTTGTTCTTAATTTAAATAGCTGAATGAACTTCATTTTAAAAGATCAAAAGCTGAGAATGTACGTCTTATACTCCGTGTTAATAGGTATTTTAAAAACTATCCATTTTACAATAGTGTATTCCTATAAAGTTGTGAAGATCTACCAATCTTTGTTACCAAAATCATTCCATAAGCAATATTTGTTTGCCATTATAAAATAAGAGAAAATGCTAGGCATAAAAGTGAACATGACATTGCTCCTTTCAGGTGCTGGAACCCAAAAAGATAACAATATCATAAAGAAAATATTAGAAAACTTCAGGACACTGAAGTGTTCTACATCCACTTCAGGTATCACATATTTAATCTCTCTCTCTCTCTCTCTCTCTCTCTCTCTCTCTCTCTCTCTCTCTCTCTCTCTGGTATCACATAGAAAACAATCTTACTTCTACTTGCCACCTTGGATTGGGTTAGAGACCCTACCCTTAGGAGACCCAAGATGTTTAATGAAGCATAAAGTTTCAAAGCTTCCAAGGAGAGTTGCTCAGTGGCACACTATACCTAGCCACAATGGACCACGGTACATTCTACAACTGGGAAGCCATAGCAAATGCTGTCCTACTCCCTGCTCCTGGGTATCTTTTACCTATACAAACCAGCATCTTGTTAATTTGATACAGATTACAATTATCTTGGAGTAAATCATTCAGTTTAGAAATGCCTCTATCAAGTTGCCTGTAGGAATTTCCTAGATTAATGACTGATATGGGAGGGCTCAGCCCACTGGAGATGGTGCCATCCCTGGGCAGGTAGTTCTTGGCTATACAAGAAAGCAGGCTAAGCAAGTCATGAAGATCAAGCCAGTAAACAGTGTACCTCCATGTTTTCTGCTTCAGTTCCTGCTCAAGATTCCCTCAGTGGTGGACTGTGACCTGAAAGTGTAAGTTGAAATAAATGCTTTCATCATTAAGTTGCTTTTGGTCATGATTTTTTAACCTAACAATAGAAACCTGAGACACTGCCTACATATAATCTCTTTCTGTCATATCCCTTTACCCCAAATGAAGAAGTGATACCATCCTGCTGTGGGATAATGATCTTGTACTCTGTCAGTTTTACTGGTTTAATAAAATGCTGATAGGCCAGTAGACAGGCAGGAAATATAGTTGGAGTAACCAGGCAGGAAGTAGAGGTGGGGCGACAAGAACAGGAGAATTCTGGGAAGAGGAAAAGGACAGTCTGCAGTCATCACCCAGATAGAGAGGAAGCAAGATGAGAATGCCTTGCTGATCAAAGGTACCAAGACACATGACTAACATAGACAAGAATAATGGGCTAATTTAAGATGTGAGAATTAATTAATAAGAATCTAATAAAAATTAATTAATTGATCAATTAGAATCTAATAGGAACTTAATAAGAACTAATAAGACAACCAGCTTATAATTAATGTAGACCTCTGTGTATTCCTTTGGGACTGAAAGACTGCGGGACAAGGCAGGACAGACACCTCTATCAACAAATGGTGCCAAGGTGAACATCTAAATCCACCTGAAACCTGAGAGAGTTTGGGAAGTAATTCTAGACACAAAAGAACAGAGTTAAGCATGACTTCTTGGTAGCAGCATTTTCTCAGGTGGGCTCTGTTTGCTAGAGGCAAGTGCTCTCATTTAAGAGAGGCTTCCTGACTCAGTTTTAGCTGCAAACTCCTTGCAGCTGTTTTAAGAGGACCTGCCAGCAAATACTTAAATGGTGTTGATGAATAGACAACAGCATGCTTCTTGGTGGCTGCACAGACCTTGAAACACCATAGATTTCTGGCAATAAACAAGGCTCCTGCCAGCATCTCTCAGAAAGATAAGTAATGGAATAGATCCAGGCATCAAAGCCACAGCTTTTATCCTAGCCATATCACTTAGCAAATTAAAGACTCATGTGGTCACAAAAAGAGATATACAGTAAATATAGATTCAAAGATGAAGAAAACCTCTAAACAGTTTACAGTGTGTTTATGTATGCTTGGGAGAGAAAAAAAGGATAAAGTCCTTTAAAAAGAGAGAGAATGAGAAGTTGAATATTGTAGCACATACCTTTAATCCCAGCACTTGGGAGGCAGAGGCAGGTGGATCTATGTGAGTTCAAGGACAGCCTGGTCTATGGAGTGAGTTCCAGGGCAGCAAAGATACACAGAAAAACCCTGTCTCACAAAAACCAAAAATTAAAAAGAAAATAAAAAATAGAGTTTAAAATAAAGCCACATAAAGATGGAAAACATACAGAGTCTGGATACTGTGTGTTATTGTGTTGTCTTTGAATTATTTGAATGTTGAGGAAGGAGCAACAGCTGCTAAAAGACATTTGATTATAAATGCTGCTGGATTAATCCAACATACATATTTTGAAAATGCCTTGACTTCAAAATTTAAGTCAAAAAGTATCTTAATTTGGAGAAGAGGTTTTGTTTTTGTTTCCATAAGAAATGAGAGGCTGTGGATTCATTCTGGGTTAAAAAAAAAACAGGTTTGATCAAGGAAGACCCCCTGAAGAATTTCTGATAGAAGTGGAGAGCCCAGATGATCCAACATTTTAGAGGACCTCTGTTGGAGTTTCCTCTGAGTTCTACATCCATAACAGCTTCAAGACTTCTGGCTGAGATGATCAAGCCTCAAAGAATATGCCAGTCAGGACTTGACCATTATTCTAAATTTTCGTAAGGTCCCCATAAGATTATCAGCACCTCCAATCAGCAGGAAGTCACCTGGAAAACTATGCCTGCATTCCCCCCCCCCCCAAAAAAACCAGATTATGAATGCTTTTCTTTGTTTAGAGTGTTGGTTAAAAATTGTTATGGATTATGGTCAAGAAGAAAGCTAAACAAAGGAGATTAGATTCAGAATTCTTGTTTTGAAAAAAAGGGGGGAAGTGCTATGGGACAATGATCTTGTACCCTGTAAAGATTTATCAGTTTTATTACTTTAATAAAACATTGATTGGCCAGTAGCCAGACAAGAAGTATAGGCTGGGTGACCAGGCAGAAAGTAGAGGTGAGGCAATGAGAACAGGAGAATTCTGGGAAGAAAAAATCTCTCTGCAATTGTCACCCAGATAGAAAGGAAGCAATATGAGAATGCCTCACTGATGAAAGATACCAAGGCACATCGCTAACATAGACAAGAATAATGGGCTAATTTAAGATGTAAGAATTAAGTAATAAGAACTCTGAGCTAATAAGTCAACCAGATTAAAATTAATGTAGACCTCTGTGTATTTCTTTGGGAATGGCTGTGGGACCAGGCAGGACAGAAACCTCTGTCAACACCATCCAGTAGCTGAGAAAAAAGATAATGTTGAGAAACTGAGTTCAAATCCTGGCCGTGCTTCTTATACGCTATTGGTTATAGATCAAGATCTTGATTTGTTGAAGTTTATCTCTTATCGATAGAGAGAATAAATACTAAAAATTTCAAAGACTTAATGAAATAATGACTCTAAAGCATCTACACAGACTCTGGCATTTAGTCAGTAGTCAACACATGGTACTTAGAATTCTTTCTCTAGGCCTCTCAAACATGCTTGTGTCTAATATACTCCTGTCACAACTCCAGAACAAAACCCTATCGTTAGGCAGTGTTTCACTGTTAACCTTGACCCAGGCCTTTCAGCTTCCATCCTTGCTCTAGTAACTAAGGATGTCATCTTTACTCGGATTTTTCTGCCTCACTTAAGTTACAGCTAAAAGGAGTCATCTATGCTACAACAAACTTATTATAGTTATATAAAATAAAACATGAAAGAATCAAAAAGGAATTGGCAAGCTCATCTTGGACACACAATGAAGGATGATTAGAGGAACTGGCATTAAAATAGAGCTTTCTTGAAACCACTTTGTAAAACTTTATGCCCACTATGAGCATAAAGTGACATGTGTCTATAGAGATAGGGGGAGGCAGCATCTTTGTGAGGAACAAACCTCACAGCACCCTTTCTAATCTTTTCCCAGAAACCCTTGAGGTAGGATATGTATTGGAGTCTGAGTTTCAGAGCCTAGGAAGGAAATCCATTTCACATGCTGTATATTAAACATACTCACTGGGCTCTAGGTAGCACCTTGTAATCAAACAGAGTAATATCTTCATTGCTCACATGCAAATATTAGAGACACACAATAGGAGCATCGCATCTGTTCAGATTGGGAGTTGTCTCCAAATGACGCATAGAAAAACATTCAGCTTTCTTCCTTTTGAGAATGCAGGACTGTGGATCAGATGCAGAAAGAAGTCTTGCAGTCTATAAGGTGACATGGGAGTGTATTACTAAAAGTCTGAATTCTAAGTCAGCCTTCATTGTACGCTGATAGAACATCCTTTCAAATAACTGTACACTCAGTTTTTGTTTTAACACACCCTTAAAAATACAGTTATTTCAACAATATATTGTTAGATGGTTTTGTTTCTCTCTGCTTTAATGGTGCTGTATTGATCTGTCACCAAAGTCACTAGTCTTATTTTTCTGGAACATGCCACAGAGCTATGCAAAACTCTGAATTAACTCTTTGTCCCTCTACTTTTCAGTGCAGACATGTGGGTTCCTTTGTGGTATACACGTATTGGCATACATCACCATCTGATGACTATGCAAAGCAGGGTCATCCCCAGCTGAAGCCACTCCTGGTGTGCTCTGCTGCTAACTGTGCATGAGCAGAGAGCCACTCATGAGCTCTGTGTTCCCCTCTGCAGCCCAGCAACGCAGGCTCTTACTCCACTCACAGCTGATAGCCACTGCTGCGGCCCCTGTTCTTTTACTTTGGCTAAGCCATTTACTAATGTTTTTTTTTTTCTATGAGGCTATCAATTATTTAAAGCTTGACATGAAATCAAGTCTTACCTAAGTGTCCACGTCCTTTGAAGAAACACAAATGTGGTGGTAATTGGACGGAAGTTCTTGGGGGAGTCCTGTATCTCTGCTCTTCACACAGCGTACCCCATTAACACAGATAGGTATGTGGCATGTACCTACTAGACTTGTTCCTCTGTCCCTCTTTTCTCATCACACAGAGTGCACATTTTAGGGAGCTGCTTGACTATAAACTTTAGAAATAAAGATGACTAACTCTTCATGATGAAGTTGGGGAAAAATAGCTCATACAATGCAGATAAAAATATAACAGATATTTCATTCCAAAAAAAAAAATAAGGAGTGAGAACTTCAGGAGACGGAACATTTTTCTCCTATCATAAATATGTTCAGGCTTCAGTGTAGTCGTTTTTCATTTCGAGGTTAAAAATAACTCAAGGGCACATTTGGTAAAGTTTTAAGTTTGTGTTGGCTAGTATATAAAGCGGCTTTTTCAAGACGGACAGCTGAAAGGAAGACACAGAGTGGGAATAAACTCACATCCTGCTAAACTGACAAGGTTTAATTTCCCCAAAGCAGGGCAAAGTGACCCCAGCCTGTTCTGCTCTCTGTCGATGGAGTGTTTGTCATAGATTTCATGATAACAAAGGAACACATATTTTATAGGCTGTGAAATTATTTTTCTTTACTTCTACAAGGCAACTGGGAGAAGAGTTTACAGGTGGAGGGGATATCATAAACGAATACCGGACTGGAAATATCACAATTAATTCAATAATTGTCTTTTATGAAGTGCTTGTTGAAATGGCTGCTAGATTCAATGACCCCCAGTAGTGCAGTAGAGTAAGCAATGTCATCTCTAACTAGGGGAAGGATGGAAATCTCCTAACACTTTACAGATGTTTTTACTGAGTATCTCTAATCCAAAAGTTCCGGTGAAACGAGGCCACCCTGGAATTGTTCAGAGACGGACTCTGCAGAGTCACAGCTTCCTAGTGAGTAAGAAATCCTCATTAATCCTTTTGGAAGGTATTGTAATGACACTAATCATGTCAAACTCATTGGGTATTAATATAAACACGGTATGTGACTCCACGGGAGTCCAGAAGAAAAGTTCTCAAATACCTTGTAAGCATTCTCCTATACAACAAAATCCGGGTCACAGCTTAAGTACCCAGCTATTGTGAAGAGATGTGCTCATTTGAAAAGGACTGATTGAACGCAATCCATGCACACAGATGTGGTTGTAAGTAAGTATGGTGAGTGCAAGACAGAATCGGCATTTCTCCCTCTGTCAGAGCTGATGTATTGAAGCAAACAAAATAAAATCGCTGCTTATCAGTCAAGTCACTTACTGTTCCACCCTCATTTCTAAGACACTAACAGCACAGTGACAAATGGACAGCCAGAGTCTTACAAGAAAACTCCCTGAGATCTTTCTCCTGAGGAGTAAACCTACCTTGCCTCCTTGTCCTGGGAGTGAAGGGCATGGCCTCTTCCAGGACTGCTTTCATCCTGACCCTGGCTTCCCTCACAACTGGAAAGCATTGTTTCTTTTCCCCTGGGTACACTGAGCTTCCTAAGCCTGATGGAACTGCTTTGAGGCATTTGGGGCAGGAGCATATGAAAGAAATTAATGAGGGAGGAGAGGAGAGAGAGGGGTCAAAAGATGTCCAGCATCTCAAAGAAGCTGCACTGCATCTGCAAGACCCTGGGGTTTGGAAGCTGCAGGTGTTCCATGGTCTCCAGCCACATGTAAGCTACTGACATGAATGCGGCGGTGTCTCGGCCATTGCCTATACAGAACTGCCCAATTGTCTACCGTGTCTCGGCCATTGCCTATACAGAACTGCCCAATTGTCCACCGTGTTTCTCTCAGGCACTGGAACACCATGAGCACAGACCCTGCAAAAGGGGCTTCTGTGTCTTGTCTGATTAGACCTCTGCACATCTTGACCAGGGTAGGAGATGCCTTCCATACCAATCAACTTGACCACGGTACTGATCAAACTTATTTCCTCGCTGAACACAGAAGCAGAGCCATGGCAGCAAAGAGGACGATGCAAGGGAGTCTCAGAGACAGGCCCGAAGCTCTCTATTAGATTGATAACAATGAACTCAAGTCTCTGGGTGGGCACTTTTGTACTGCATCCACAATATTATTCTCCATTTGTTAGAAAGAAAGCAATTTATTCTGTCACTTTCTGGGGACTTAGAGCTAATTGGCCTTTCATAGTTATGTGATTCTGCAAATGAGCATAAAAGTCAAAGCTGACGCAGATTCAAACAGGAAATCTGAAGCTGCCTATTTTCATAAGTATCTTATAATGGTTTGTTGAAAGGGACGAGATTTTGATTAGAATAGCAAATTTCTTCATGCAAAAGGGAAGTGCTCCAAATTACCCATCACGGCAACAAACAAAAAGATTGCTCTTCATTCAGGCTTCTGGGCGGGAGAAAAATGAACACTCTCCTTTGCACAGTACCCTGCCACGTCCAGTCCAGCAGCCAGCCAACGCTGTCATCGGTGGGCGGTCCTCAGACCCTGTGACCTCTCCTATCTCTTCATCTCTTTCTTCGCTCATCTCACCCTAATCCACTAGAAAAGACATGCATAATACATCACATCTCAGAGACCGAGGAGACAGTGTGTCTCCAAACGGAACAGCAGGCAAAGAGAGAAAAAGAAGAGAAACTGACACCTCCATACGACCTTAATAGAAAAAAAAAAGGTGGAGAAGATTAAGTTCAACATATTAAAGGAAAAAAAAATGCTTCCCAGCCTGTGAAGAATGTTAAGGCATTTTTGCAATGTCTGCCACAGATAGTAGAAAGAACACTATGCAGGCAAACTGAACAGAGGTAAGCCTGGGAAAACAGTCAGTACCATTTTACATGCATAAAATACATGGGTGAAGTATACAGACAGACTGGGATCCTCCCCAAAGCAAAGGCCAGCTAAAGCAAGTCAGTTAGTCATTTCGTCTGAAGTTAAAACTCTGCTCTCATCCCTTCTCCTCCTCTCCCCCCCCTTTGTTTTCCTTCTCTCCTCTCTTTTGTTTTCTCTTTCTCTTTCCCTCCCTCCCTCCCTCTCTAGCTCGCTAGCTCCTAGTTCTCTGATCTCTTTTCCTTTCTAAAACATATCTGCAAAACTTCATGCTGCGCAGTTCAGTCCACTTGGGACTGACACTGTGTCTGCACATCTGTAGAACTTCACAACCCCAGGTCAGAAACTTCTGTCTCAACGACTCACTCACTTGTTCTGCACACTGCTGGCCCTTTGGCCATACTGAGATGCTGGGGCTCCTTTCCCCACCCTGAGCTCCAACTTTGAAAGCTATTTTCCACGCTGATGACTACAGACAGTTCAACAAAGAAAAGGGGGACTTTAAGATAGGCAGTTACTACTAATAAGCACTTTCTGTTTTGAGCAGAAAGGGAAAAATACCTAGGTGTCATTTCACCATTTTTCAATCATCAATGACAAAAAATGGATATAAAAATGCCCTTAAACAGAGAAGATCAGGAAAAAGAAAACTGTGCATTGCCCATAGTGGTATCTCGTGCTCACAGAGGGAAAAACAACAAGGTGGAAACAGAATGGCTGTTGATCACGAGATTGGAGCTTGCAGCAAGAATTTAAATGAAAATAAAAAGCATGTTTTAAATATTTGATGTTATAGAATGTATGTTTTCAAAGTTGATTCTATAGTCAGCACCTCCATGCTTTCCCTGGCAGAGCATCTAGCCCAGGAGCATCCCCGCTGGGGTACGTCCTTCCTGGAGGCTCCTTGCTATATTTTATATAGCTGCTTTGCTACATTGCTTTAGTTCCTCTCTTTACTTAAGGTCTGTCATATTTAAATATGTTCCAAGAAACCAAGTTGAAATATTTTCTATGTTATCTTAGTTCACATGACTGCAGGGGCTGTTGACCTGCTTAGAGCAAAGTGAAAGGTCACTGGGCCCACGTTAGAGCAACAGGGAAAAGCAGAGATCACACTGGTTTGTATTGGATAAGAACTTTTCGCCCTTGTGCCTCCTTTATCCAAAGGGTTTTACATGCCTTTCAGGAATGTTAGTAAAAATTGTGTAGGCTTGACTTTGAATTATTAATAACCATTATTCTATGTATCAAATGCGTACTTTGTACCCGACTACATACCGCATGATTTACAAAAATCACTGTTAGTGTGCCACAGAGTCTAGAAGTCTGACTTTTCCATGAAGAGGGAACAGTGATCATGGAAGTTGGGTCATAACTGAGTTCATGCCCCTAGGGAGAGGTGACATTGAGACCTGGGACTCTCAGGCATTCTTCCTCATTTCTTATTACCATGCTACCTTCCTTAGTTGGCATCCCTAAGGAACCAAGTGTTATGTAAAATAGGATACAGTTAATGGATTTATTCTCTGAGCAATAATCTCTTGAAACTTTCAGTGATTACCATGAATAAACCTACTGATTGTTTAATAAAGGCAAGGAGGCTACACGAAGGCATTGAGTCATATTCTAGAAATGCCATACAAGACTCACTGGATACCTAATGTATTTCTGGAGTTGATTCTAAGAAGGAAATCCTTGTCAACAAGGATTAAGTTCTGCAAGGTAACACCACATTGATGGGGAATCTCTGTTAGTCAATAATCTTTAAGAGGTTGGACCAGGTTAGGGCATGACCTTTTGGGTACCTGGAGAAAACCACTGGCCCACCCAGGGTTCGCTCTCTTTCTGTGGTTCCTGTGCTACACAGCTGAGGTTGGACTTCTCATCCCTGTTTCATAAGTTTGCCCCTTATAATAAAGAAAATCTAATTGGAATATCTTTTTGAAGATAACCTGGGATTCTTTGACCCGTGTCCTCACCCCTCAACACCACATAGACATGAAAACACACTACAATATAATGATGCCTAGCATAGTTTTGCCATGCTGGAAGCAAAAGGAATCACACATTTACAAACTAACACATATGTAAGCGTTCATCAGTATTTTTCTTGGTGTTCACTGATAGCATTCTAAATTCTTCTACACAATCCCCTGATTCAAAAATCTAGCTGATACCAAATCTCCCTTATTTGTTGACTAATGACTGGCACCTTACCTTTCAGTCGGAGTTCTGCGATTCTCCAGTAGCTGTTGAATCCTGGGAAGCCTTCTATGACCCACAGTGACCCTGAGCTTCAGGGCTTCTCAGGCTTCTGAGATTTTCCTACTCACCTCATAGAGTACGGTCCTGCTGGGGAGACGTCTTAATGTGTACAGTCAGGCAGACTTTGATACTTATGGGGCAGCTCCTCTAACATGATGTGCAGGCCTTCCTTGACTGTATCTTTGTCTTGTTCGTTCAGATTCATCTCCTGTTCTTCTTCTTTGAATGAATTTCATTCCCTAGAATTTCCTTGCAGTAATTTAGAGGGCCTTCTTTTAGTTGCAATACGATATTTAATACTTCTGCATCTCAAACCGAATCCAAGAACACATTAGAAAAATTATCCATTATGATCAAGTAGGCTTCATCCCAGAGATGCAGGGCTGGTTCAACATACGCAAATCTATCAATGTAATCCACCATATAAATAAACTGAAAGAAAAAAACCATATGATCATTTCATTAGATGCTGAAAAAGCATTTGACAAAATTCAACACCCCTTTATGATAAAAGTCTTGGAGAGATTAGGGATACAAGGGTCATACCTAAATATAATAAAAGCTATTTACAGCAAGCCGTCAGCTAACATTAAATTAAATGGAGAAAAACTCAAAGCCATCCCACTAAAATCAGGAACATGACAAGGCTGTCCACTCTCTCCATACCTCTTCAATATAGTGCTTGAAGTTCTAGCAATAGCAATAAGACAACATAAAGGGATCAAGGGGATTCGTATCGGAAAAGAAGAAGTTAAGCTCTCGTTATTTGCAGATGATATGATAGTATACATAAGCGACCCCAAAAACTCTACCAAAGAACTCCTACAGCTGATAAACACCTTTAGTAATGTGGCAGGATACAAGATCAACTCCAAAAAATCAGTGGCCTTCCTATACACTAAGGATAAGGAAACAGAGAGGGAAATTAGAGAAGCATCACCTTTCACGATAGCCACAAATAGCATAAAATATCTTGGGGTAACTCTGACCAAGGATGTGAAAGATCTATTTGACAAGAACTTTAAGTCTTTGAAGAAAGAAATTGAAGAGGACACCAGAAAATGGAAAGATCTTCCTTGCTCCTGGATTGGGAGGATCAACATAGTAAAAATGGCAATTCTACCAAAAGCAATCTATAGATTCAATGCAATCCCCATCAAAATCCCATCAAAATTCTTCACAGATCTGGAGAAGACAATAATCAACTTTATATGGAAAAAGAAAAAACCCAGGATAGCCAAAACAATCTTATACAACAAAGGATCGTCTGGAGGCATTACCATCCCTGACTTCAAACTCTACTACAGAGCTACAGTATTGAAAACAGCTTGGTATTGGCATAAAAACAGAGAAGTCGACCAATGGAATCGAATAGAAGACCCTGACATTAACCCACAAACCTATGAACACCTGATTTTCGATAAAGGAGCTAAAAGTATACAATGGAAAAAAGAGAGCATCTTCAACAAATTGTGCTGGCAAAACTGGATGTCAACCTGTAGAAGAATGAAAATAGATCCATATCTATCACCATGCACAAAACTCAAGTCCAAATGGATTAAAGACCTCAATATCAGTTTGAACACAGTGAACCTGATAGAAGAGAAAATGGGAAGTACTCTACAACACATGGGCACAGGAGACCACTTCTTACGTATAACCCCAGCAGCACAGACATTAAGGACCTCATTGAATAAATGGGACCTCCTGAGACTGAGAAGCTTCTGTAAAGCAAAGGACACTGTCACTAAGACACAAAGGCAACCCACCAACTGGGAGAAGATCTTCACCAACCCCGCAACTGACAAAGGTCTGATCTCCAAAATATATAAAGAACTCACGAAACTAGACCGTAAAAGGCTAATCAACCCAATTATAAAATGGGGCATTGAGCTGAACAGAGAATTCTCAACAGAAGAAATTCAAATGGCCAAAAGACACTTAAGGTCATGCTCAACTTCCTTAGCGATCAGGGAAATGCAAATCAAGACAACTTTAAGATACCATCTTACACCTGTCAGAATGGCTAAAATCAAAAATACCAATGATAGCCTTTGTTGGAGAGGTTGTGGAGAAAGGGGTACACTCATCCATTGCTGGTGGGAATGCAAACTTGTGCAACCACTTTGGAAGGCAGTATGGCGGTTTCTCAGGAAATTCGGGATCAACTTACCCTTGGACCCAGCAATACCACTCTTGGGAATATACCCAAGAGAGGCCTTATCATACAACAAAAGTATATGCTCTACAATGTTCATAGCAGCATTGTTTGTGATAGCCAGAACCTGGCAACAACCTAGATGCCCTTCAATGGAAGAATGGATGAAGAAAGTATGGAATTTATACATAGTAGAGTACTACTCAGCAATAAAAAACAAGGACTTCATGAATTTTGCATACAAATGGATGGAAATAGAAAACACTATCCTGAGTGAGGTAAGCCAGACCCAAAAAGAGGAACATGGGATGTACTCACTCATATTTGGTTTCTAGCCATAAACCAAGGACATTGAGCTTATAATTAGTGATCCTAGAGAAGCTAAATAAGGAGAACCCAAAGAAAAACATATAGGCATCCTCCTGAATATTAACCTTCAGCAAGCGATGAAAGGAGACAGAGACCCACATTGGAGCACCGGACTGAAATCTCAAGGTCCAAATCAGGAGCAGAAGGAGAGAGAGCACGAGCATGGAATTCAGGACCGCGAGGGGTGCACCCACACACTGAAACAATGGGGATGTTCTATTGGGAACTCACCAAGGCCAGCTGGCCTGGGTCTGGAAAAGCCTGGGATAAAACCGGACTCTCTGAACATAGCGGACAATGAGGACTACTGAGAACTCAAGAACAATGGCAATGGGTTTCTGATCCTACTGCACGCACTGGCTTTGTGGGAGCCTAGGCAGTTTGGATGCTCAACTTACTAGACCTGGATGGAGGTGGGGGTTCCTTGGACTTCCCACAGGGCAGGGAACCCTGATTGCTTTTCGGGCTGGGGGGAGACTTAATTGGGGGAGGGGGAGGGAAATGGGAGGCGGCGGCGGGGAAGAGACAGAAATCTTTAATAAATAAATAAAAATAAAACAAAAAAACAAAAAAAAATAAAATAAAACAATGAGTTCAATGAGTTTTCTTGTTTATTAAGTCAAAATTCAATATCAGAATCTTCAAAAAAGTCTCCAGATACAAGTTATTACATGTTCTGTGTGACTCCAATTTGGGTAAATAGAGTTGTGACTCATCAGACATCCCATAGGAGATAGTGTCTTTGCTAAGGGTTTGTTATGCCTACTAGAATATAGACTCATTAAAGGTCTTATCCACTTTCCCATGCCCTGTAATTAATTCATGGTGCGGGATGCAGTAGGTACTTAATAAATGTCTGTTTACATAATGTGTGGCCATGACTTTTATGCAACGATACATTTCTCCCCTGAAATTAAACAGCTGCATAATGGTGACTTGGGCCTCTGCATAAAAGACTTGATTATTTATTATTAACTGCTCATGACAGAAAGCAAATATTTCACACCAGGATTCTTAGTATGGCAAGAAATCTCATGAAAACCAAGCAGCCAGGGAAGTCTTTCACGGAAATGAGCGACTTGAAGGGCTGTTTCCGTTTGATGCACACAGCTCTCTGGAGCAGCCCCAGTAGCAAATGAGGTGTTTGTTGAGCTTCCATAAAGTAAACGTGTTTATTCTGGGAAGATATATTCCTCTGTTGTTCTGTTAGACATAAGTAACAAGTCTGCGTGTTTACATTTCTTGTCTTAGCTTATTCTCTTAGGCTTACAGAGGAGCTGCAGTGGGGGTCCTAGGCTTGCTTACACACAAGGTGAAATAGATACATATAAAGAAAATACCATGTCCGAGGGTAGAACCTTGGGGTTGTGTAAAGTTGGGATTGATTGCCCCTGGTGCCTGGCAGGGGAGGGAAAGAACTCTGAACTCCAGCCCTAGGCTGTTGACTCTTTGGCTGACCTATGCTGGTCTTGTATGTTGGATCTAAGGTCTGAGGACCTGGAGGAATGGGGCAGACTACAGTCTAATGTTGTAGACAACCTTACATCAATATTCTTTCATACATGAATGTTACAAAGGCAGCAATGATCTTACGAAGGTTGTTTGAGTTCAGAAAATTGTGCAAATAAATGTTAATAAACACATATTAAAGAATATTAACTAAGCAGTGTTTTCCCAGATCTTCCTCAGGAAAGATCAAGTGAAACACAATTGCCTGGCACTCTGTAAAGATTATATCTAGCAAAGGGAGAAATCAAGGCAGAAGGCAATATCCGGATTCAAGGTCAGCTGACCAGATTTAGTTCTGAAACTATCTCCTGATATCCAACAAGAATAAACCTGTCCTATAAACTAAATGTAAATGTTTGTCACAGGGGGCATGAAATCACATCCACGAACAATTCAGGGAACAAAATACACCTGAGGTAAAAGGTCCTCTGCATTTTTTTCTGGAGCCTCTCACAGTTTCCCAAGGCATTGTTGACCATGCATCCTTCTCCTGAGTATGTTCTGACAGAAGCCACCCAGAATTTTCTCCCTGGTGGTGAGGCTGGGGCATATGAACCTGACTTCTTGTGGCCATATTGGTCAAAGAACATGGTCATAGAAAACCCTAGGGGTAGATCCCAAGCTTGGCCTCACACCCTACCACTCTAATGAACATCTAATGAATGGTACTAGTCTGTCCTCAAACTGTATTTCTCAGACGTCCAACATTTCCATTTACTTCTCTTGCTTTCCTGCAAGCTTAGACTTTAAGTATTATAAAATAACCCAGTGCCCACTTTGATTGGTGGAAGAAATATAGGAGATGGAATTAGAAAGGTGTTAGTTTTCCACATCTAACCCTGACTACAGCCTTTATTCTCAAAACAATTTTCTGTTTTAAAATGTAGAATTGAAAAAGCTCTTTTTTGACACAGCCACCTCAAAACACATTGTGAACTGAAAATCAGTTCATCAATTATATAATTACAGTATAATCTCAAAAATGTTTTAAATATAAAAAGCGACAATAAAAAAATTCAGCATCAGAAGGTTATAGATGAACTCCTGTCCAGGAAGGCACATTGAAAGCACTTACCTAAACTATGACCTAAAGTCAGGAAACCTTGGAGCTAAATGTGGCAATAGTCAAAGCAGTCTGTCATGTGTATGTATTCTAATCCATCACACAAAGCAAAAGCAGAAACCATGCTTCTGCATGATATGTGCGTGGAAAGGTGCTGTTGGAATGCTGTACCTCTTAATCTTAGTCCTTAGACCAGAACTGGAGGCTGGATTGCCCAGCAGCCTCAGATAGAACCAAACAAGTCTGAAAAAAAAGTTAATGTAATGATACTTAACGATATTCTGCTAAACTCATAGATTGTTGCCTAGCCCAGTTGTTATCAGAGAAGCCTCATCAAGCAACTGATGGGATCAGATGCAGAGACCCACAGCCAAACATAGGGTGGAGCTTGAGGCATCCACTGAAAGAGGGGGAGGAAGGATTGTAGGAGCCAAAGGGGCCAAAGGCAACATGAGACCATGGCCCACAGAATCAGCTAAACGGGTTTCATAGAGACCAAAGGGACAATCATGAAACTTGCATGGGTCTGCACTAGGTCCTCTGCATAGATATTATGATTGTGTAGTTTGGTTTTCTTGTGGGACTACTCAGAGTAGGGGTGAGAGATATCTCTGACTCTTTGGCCTGCCCTTGGGACCTTCTTCTCCTACTAAGTTGCCTCACACGGCCTTGATAGGAGAATTTCTGCATGGTTTTATTGCATCTTGTTATGTCATGTTTAGTTAATATCCTTTGAATACCCACTCTTTCTGAAGGGAAATGGAGGAGGAATGGATCTGAGAGAGAAGAGACATTGGGGGTGCTGGGGGGGGGCTAGAGGGATGGGAAACTTCATTTGGGAAGTAATATACAAGAAAAGTATAAGGTTGATTTTGTTAATAATGCTTTAGTAAAAGTATTAATTTCACCTTTTTTTTGACTGATTACTATATGCAATATCATGTCTGGCATGGGAGGGCAGGGAGCACCTTGTCCACAGCACAGTCATATGGATGTAGAGTTGTGAAGGAGACATTACTCAAGGTGGCCAGCTAAGGGTTAGCTGCGCAAAGAAGATGGGCAGGAATCAGCTCCTTGGGGAAGTAGGATTATGGTGTATTCTGTCACCAACGACAAAGATGGAGGGAAAACATGAGAGCTGTTCCCGTTTTAGCAGGCAGAAGAGATGAGGGAAGAGAAAAGACGCTAAAGGATATAAAGGAAGAGAAAGAAATGAGCCATGTGTGTAAAACTGGAAAAAGAAATAGAAAAAAGTGGGGGGGGGGGCAAAATGCCAAAGGGGGGGTTGGGAACAAGACTAGATTAAATTTTCAGAGAATTAACCTGGGAAATTCTTACAACTCAGGAGGCTGTGAATCTGAGGACTTTCTTTAAGTGCCAAAGGCATAAACTAATCTATTTAATTAGAAAAATATGCTTGTATTGCACTCTGAGTAATTTCCCAGAGGAAAACTGGCTTCTCTTACAGTTAGAGCTTTTGTACAAAGTCATCCCCCACTCCCCTGCACAACCACAGCACATGTGCAAACACCTTTGGCAAGTATGACTGTTGTCAAGCTTCGTGGAAATGCCACCCTTGCCAGGGTTCTGTTGCTGTTCCTTGAGTAGTGAAATAGAAGTGAGTTAGCCTAGGTATTCCTTAGCATATTAGGAGATACTGTATAACAAAGCGAACGTCTTCACAGTAGCACATAATACTACAGACTAGTGCTTGTATATCTCAATACCTTACAGAGCAGTGAAAATATTCAAACTGAACTTCCCTAATCAATTTGTGTAATTTTTCAATGTTCGCGAGAAATAAAAGTATCCTCACTCATACCTGGTCAATAAGATTTCTTTCCTGATAGCTATGTTGTCAGAAAGAAATACTCCAGTTATTTCCAAATTGAAACACAGTAAACTACTTTTAACAAGCCATACAGTAAGAAATGCAAATATAAAATGCATTTTATTTTTAAAATATTTATTATTGTTGTTGTTTTATCTGTGTGTGAGAGAGAGTGAAAGAGCAAGAAAGAGAGATGGGGAGAGGGAGATGGTAGGCCCTGTGTGTGAGGTGCCTTAAGAGGCTATAAAAAGGCATCAGCTCCCGTAGAGTAGGATCTATAAGCAGCTGTTAGTCACCACATGAGTGCTGGAAACCAAACTTGGGTCCTCTGCAAGAGCAGCAAGCACTTTTAACCACGGAACCATCTCTCTAGCCCCCGAAAATAGAAATGTAAATGTTTGCCACGATTTTGCTACTGAGCAAGGGAATTCAAATGTAGTAACTGAACCAGCACAAGTTATTCCAATATAGATTAACACGCTCTCTGTGTTTTTACATTTTCAGGGAAAACACCAAGAAGACACACGCTTGGTTCTATCTGTGCATTATCATCTTTTCTCACATTTACACTTATATCATAGGTATGTATGATCACTAAGTGTGATCAACTCAAAGTAAAGACCATAGGAATAATAAAAAGCGTGGGGGAAATGTGATGTTTGAAAGAGAGTGGTTAAAGACACTGCTGAAGTCCTGAAAATGCTAATGGTCTGCCTTTGAAACTCTCCTCCTTGGTACAAGGCAAAACTAACAAAAAGTTGTGAAATCAGCTTAACACACATTTGCCATCCTTTACCTCTTAAAAAAAGAGATAAAAAAAAGAAACCAAAAGAATTTGGGACACACTGTATTATGACCTAAAATCTGCTCCAAGGCCCAAGAAACCTTGTTACCTAGAGACACTGTGTGCACAGTCAAGCATACAACACTGTTAAATATTGTGACCAATAATTTCTTTCAGGTAGGTTTCCTCACATCCAACTAACCTAAAAGTAAACCTCTGTTCTGGTAACTAAAGGCAGTGTATCTAATTGTAAGTAAAGTATGGAGATTAAAATCTCTAGGAAAACTTTTGTATTTTGATATCTCCTTTGGTAAGGAATATTGACTATGATTCGAAATATTTTTATGAATATGCATGATGTACAATTCAGAAAATGTAACTCTGCAATTGTTCAGCTTTAGAAACTATTGGAATGCTGGTGACATAACTGTTCTCACGTTGATATTCACAGGTGTAAGAACCTAGACAGCCTCGTGCCGCTCAAATGCCAACACAAAGTGTGCAGAAAGCTTTAATTAATTCACTTACTCTTATTTACTGCTCCATGCAACCCACCAAAGCATCTGCAGCTGCCAAAGGGATCTTCCCCTAGCAATTGCACAAACCCACCTTGCACATTATTTTTCTATCAAATCCACTCCGGTTTGAAATGGTTCTTCCAATTACAAAAGGACATGCTCACATAAAAGAACTGATACTTCACAAAAGTGCTGCGGTGTGTTTATTCCCGGAAAACACAGAATAGGATCCGTCAGGTATAGCCACTAGCGTGGCAAACATGTCACCCAGATTTGCCTTGGGAATTAGAACATTCTGTAGCCTGACAAAAAGACTGCGTGTTTTTAGCAGCCGTGACGAGGAGGTGGCATTGCAACAGCTAGACATTCTGAGTTAAAAGACTCTTATCAGACAACCCCAAAAAAGCACTGCAATCCTAATGACGGAGCCTGTGAGTGGTAAGCCTTGCTGCAGAGGACCAAGGCCTTGTCTGCAAGCCAGCTTTCAGGCAAGTCTAATTCTAGGACCTCATGCTGAGGACCCAGAAATTATCTCTTATTTTTTTGGAATTATCCACCATTGATGTTAGACTCATAAATGATGAGAAGAGAAAAATGTTAATATTCAAAGTGCTGGCTCACAATTCTAGCCCCAAATGAAAGTGATGCTGTCAACAGAAAGAATTTCGTTGTTAACTTAGAGCAGGGGGAAAAATGTCATTTACATAAAGATAGTCAGTCCTATGATAGTTTAAATATCTGAATTTTAGAAGTATGTTTAGAAATATTTCTAACAATAAGACACATATACAGTGCGCAAGTGTCTATTTCAATCATAGATATATAACTGAAAAGAAATTGTAGAAAACAAATTCTGTAATTAATGACTTTGTTTGCAATGCCATTGGCTTTGCTTACTTTTCAGAACATTAATGGAAATGGGGCATGAACTTATTAGCAATTTCTTAAGAGCAGTCCTTTAAGAAATATTTCCTATTACTTAGCTGTGCATATAATTTGGCTGTGTCTTTAGCTCCATGAGTCAACGTAAGGCATTTCTGCAAGAAAAATGTGACAGAAACCAAATAAAGTACTTATCACAAATGGATAGAATTTGACTTGAAAGGAAAAAAAACAGATTGCATAGCAAATGTTCTAATAGCTTTACATCTAAAACACAATTCCCATTAGTGTTATTTATTGAAAGAGTCCTTTTTATTGAACAAGCATTACTGACATGTGAGGCCCAGCTCTGATGCATGGAACACTTTCCACCTTTGCTCCAAAGATGATGAAGGGCTGTGAACTGCATTCATCATGAAGAAATATTAGTGCTAGCATTTTTCATCTCTACAGGACAAAAATGAAACAAATCATGCAGTGTTATAGGCCACCGCTCTCAAACTAGAATTTAGAGTACTTTTGTCACTTTACTAAATAGTTAATCTTTTCAAACTTATCTTAGTTGTACCTATTGATCTGTTCAATCTAAGTACATCCTTAAAATTAGTCAGATGTTGGGCCTGTTTCATTCTCAAAAAACGCAAATAAATAAATTCTCAACATCATGCCAAAATTCAGTTTCCTGGTTTTAATATTTGTGTAGAAGCGGGGGATGGAAAACTTGTCATCGCATTTTCAGATGGACAAAATATGGCCAGAGAAGTTTCCATAGCTCAGGTCACACTGCTGAGAAGGGCACGAAGCTGACTGACATGGAAATCGGTGGCGATCGCTAATGGGTGCAGCAGCTTTTACTGCTTAGTATCATGTCCCCAAAATATGAGTAGCTTGACAAATGACTTTAGAAATTAACATTATTTGGTCTCCAAGCAAAGTGTTCTTCTTGTTACCCCCTTTGCAATACACAAAAGCCAAAAATGCTGTCGCAGCTGCTGGCACTCTGACAAGGCTGCTCACTGACTAACACACACGTGAATCTGCTCAGTCCTCCCCACGCTGAACAGAGATGTTTGCGAAGACATCTGCCTCTTCTCGCCTGGGGAAGCCGTGCTCCATGCCTCAGTGGGTACATGTTCTTGCTGTCCACGTGTCCCGCCCACAGACGGACCAAAGCCATAGTCAATGCTTTGGGATTATGCTCTCTGATGTTTTTCAGAAATTTATCAGACAGTTCCCCCCCCCCCCCCCCCAGTTTTCTTTCAAGCAGAGCAAACAAGCTGTAGGCAAAGGCCATGTCGGTTGTTAGACTACTGTCTGGAGAGATGTGATTCAGTCCAGTCAATTGAATTCAACACTCATTTACTGATGGATGTTACCAAACTGATGGGTCTCTAAAGGAGGTGAAGTTCTCAGGATCTTTTAAGGAGAAGACAGATGGCTGGAAAAATGGGTAGTGAGCTGTCATTTGATAGAAGAGAATGAACTGAGACATAGTGCATTGCTAAACATGGTCTCTCAATGCCACTACTTTTTTCCTTACAGTAACACACGTACAGGACAGGAGCAGAGATTGCTAAAACCAAAGAGGGAACTGTAAGTTCCGTTTTAAATGATACTTCCTTTGCTTTTCACTGTCTTAATGGTGCTTTAAATGGCTAAAAACACTCTGGTAATAAAATTATTCTTTCAACATTCAATATTATAATGGGAATATAGCTCAGGCAGCAATATGGTTGTCTTTGCCATCTCTAGAACCCCCTATTTTAAGAAGTTGGGTGTGGTGCTACACATTTGAAATCCCAGCATAGAGGACACAAAGAAAGGTAGATCCTGGAGCTTCCTGACCACACAGCCCAGAGTGAACCTGGTGAGTTCCAAGCCACTGAGAGATTGTTTCTCAGGAAAAGAAGTAGGTAACCATTGAGGAATGAACCCAATACTGCTGGCTCCCCATGCAAATGCAAACAATAGAACTCAATAAGAAATCAAAATATACACAAGTTGAGGAACAATATAGTGCATGCACAGGCACACATGAGACTACCTACACACACACACACACATACACACATACACACACACACACACATACACACACATCACATACAGACCACAGACATGGGTGAGGGGGAGAGAAATTTTCATATAGTCTATTCTTGGAAAAGATCAGTTACAAAAGGAAAAAATCAGTAGGATATTTGTGAAACAATCAAAACAAATCTCTTTTTTTGGCTCTTTATGTCCTAGTAAAAATGAACAAAAAAAATCCCCACAAAAATCCCAATATTTTTATATAAAGAAAAGAGGCCAGGTTCATAGATGAGCTCTGAAGAACAAAGTGCAGCTAGGAATTAGAGATAATTCAAGTAGTCGGCTTAGATGGTCTCCGTAGCCACCCTAATAAGTACCTTTTCTCCTCTTCCACTCCAACTGGAGCAAATATGAAAAGGTCATATACAAAAGAAACAATGAAATGCTTGTAAATCTAATAGCAAAGTTCCAAGAACAGAAAATCTATCTCCCCACAAAGCGTAACTGAGACTGCCTACACCAAAGGCTTATGGTCAGAAACCTTGGATGGGGAAAAAAAACTCAATTGAAATGATGTTTCTACTGAGAGTTCATGGTCACAGCAAGGCTAAATGACCAAGACATAAAGCTCTATTAATTGTCCCTCCCAGAGGTCACCACATATTCCCATTTTGCCTGTGAGAGACTCAATTTATACTTTTATCTGATGTAATTATTATTAGAGTACCATTTGTGCCCAATGTGTCTCAGTTTGGAAAATAAATTATAGATTTTTTTCTGGGTTGACCTCCATGCCCCTATTCCTTCCTTCCTCCTCTCCTAGCAAAGTTAAAGGCAAACTATTTTAACCCTTGCCAGTATGTGAGACAAAAAAAAAAAAAACAAAAAACGCACTATCCGTTTTCTAAGTTTGGCAATGCATCAGACTCCCTCTCATTTTTAGAAGTAGGACAGTCAGAGCTGGATTAGACATATTTGCATTTGCCCGTGAAACATTTGATGTACAGTTATCACTTTCTCTCCCTTACAAATTTCCATCTAACCCTATGGCACAAAGTTCTGTCGGCTTATTGAATTGTACTTGATATTGTCAAGACTTACACCCCACATGAGGGCTCCTTAATGTAATTGCTGTTTCTTTAAAAAAAGAAAATCTGATGTTCAACTTCAGTGATACAGCCAAGAATAGCAGTTCATATCAGCAGCAAGATGGGCTGTGCACCTTACAGAGCCCCTTAATCAAAAAGCAATCTTTGGGGATGAGTTAGTAGTACTTTGCCTCTGGCGATAACCAGCCCCCTTCTTTTATTGTATATTTCCACAGGAGTCTAATGATGAAATACATCAGATCTCCTCCCAGGTGAAGGAGATTCTCACTTCACCTGTGCCTGTCCAGGGTCATCTGCCGCTTCTAAAGTTGGAAGAGAAAGTCGGCAGAAATGCCAGTATCTAATCTGACTAGGAGACACTTGATGAGGAAGGGAGGGATTCTCTTGCTTGTATGAAATTCGCTATGTGCAATTATGTAACAAAGACACAAAGCAAGTTGATTTTCTCATAAGCCTGTCTAGTATGCAAATCTTTGCTGGAAAAAAAAGATTAAAATGCTTACCTTTTATTTCTGAGCATGCCCTTGACCCACATCCGGAAAACTTTCACAGCCACAAGGAGAATAATAGAATTTCCTTGAGGAAAAATAGTCTGAGCTTGGGAAATGGGGATTTGCAAATATCCAATGGGCTTTGGGTCTACAGAGACATGCGTGTAATATAGTGGAGAAGACGAATGTGTTAAGTCTCCACCATTTACACAAAGATGACTCTTTGCATATATTGAACTGTCATATTCATTTGTGTTTCCTTTGTACACATACTTTCAAACAAAGCACACATATCTATAGGTATGCAAATAAGATATTCATTGTCATTAATGCTCTTACATGGAGAGGGAAGGAGAGGAGGAGGGAGAGAGGGAGAGAGAGAGAGAGAGAGAGAGAGAGAGAGAGAACCAGAGACAGAGAGGACCAAGAACTATGTCCACTCACTCATATTATACCCCTCAAAGTCTCCTGGCAAATGGCGCAGTTATGGCATTTCCATTTCCTAATTTGTGGTACTGTGATGCCTACCCCAGCACAGAGTAGCTTCTGGAAGAGATAATATGTTAGATTTTTCTGCCTTCAAAGCATTCTCATTGGCGTTTCAGCATGTTCTGTCAGAAGCTTCAAATCAAACAGGTAAAAATAAATCATGAACCAGGCTAAAAGACTATAAATATGCCAACTTTTTCTGGTGGTTTTGTTTTATTTTAACCTATATTGATTTAAGGGAGGAAGGGAATTAAGTGTTCTGACACAGACCTCCTGCTGGGTGATAGGCTACAAAGGAAAGGGAAATTAGAGACAAGATTTTGAGTAATAAACACAAATGGCTTTATGGCCCATTCTGCTTGAATATCAGTGGAACTTGAAAGCAAGACTTGCAGACTCCCCAAGTGTCATCGGAAATTGAGAATAACTATCCGTTTGCAAATCTCTTACCTGCCATTGTGTTCTTATCTAATGCCCCCCACACGCACAGACACACAAACACACACACACCACAAGAAAGAAAAACAAACAATTGAAAAAAAAACACCCAAAATACACAAAAACATAGGAGATAGCACAATAATTTAGTGAATGAAAAGCAAAACGATAATGACAAAAAAGAATTTATCTTTCCAAAAGTCACTCCTTACTTTGACAGAATCAAAATAAATGCATCTCAAGTCCTCATCTGTTTTCGTGTAAGCTGTTTCAAACGTTTGTAAGATGAGAAATATTGAAATTAATGAACATAGGTACACATTGTTTAATGATGACTACATAAATAAAAAGTACAGCAAAAATGTGTAGCTTATCACCAAACAATGCCAACCATGCTTGCATTTGTTCTTTAGTAGTGAGGAGAGCTCAATGCGTGGGAAGCTAGGAAGAAACAATGCATGTTTATATCGTATTAATCCAATTATAACAGTTTGCTCCCAGACCCAGGCTAACGAGCTCAATCAAAGAAGGTGCTGATGACAATGGACTAACGGCTGCGCAATGAGAAAGCATTGCCTTCCGGGTTTAGAGAGGCATTTTTAGAGGGCCTTCTTCTATACGGAAAATATCTTTCTATTTTACCAAAATCATGCCATGTTTCCCAAGGGACACTACTATCACAATATTCTTCAGTTACAGGAAAATACTGCAGTCTCTGGCTGACTTTTAAAATGCAGTTGCTTTGCCACATTACAGTGTGATGTTTACCTCATTACAGTTCTCAGGCATGCTGAGCACTAGGAAACCCTGGAGAAGCCACCTTGATGGTTATTAAGATACTATGCAAAGGAAAATATTTCCCTGCAGGGGGGACTAATAAGATAGCCTATAGCATAAGAAAAGCATCAGATGAAAAACATTAAAAAAAGAGAACAACTGTGTCCAGTCTGGATTTTCTTTCTTTTATAGTTAAAATATTGCTGAGTTACAAATAAGTATTCTTCAGAAGTCTGAGGCTTTAAGATAAGTTCCAAATTGTATTCAATGCGATTTAATAAATACGTATGATGCATCTAAAATGTGCCAGGTGTGTCTAGAGGAATTCCAAAGAGATCAACTTGGAAATGAGAAGCCATTCAAGCTAGATAGTCTAGATATTTACCAATACAAGCCTTCAGAAGCGTTACAACAGCATCTTTATGTTTCAGCAATCACTGGTGTCTAATTATGTGTTTTTTGACTAACTTAAAAAGCCCTTGATAATATTAAGATTTTCTACACAGCTTTCTATTTTCAAGTTATACCATACACTCCAAAGTTGAAAGAAAAGGAAATGGAGTAGGGAAAGGTGATGAAGAAGGGGGAAGGGAAGAAAGGAGAGAGGGATGCCAAGATAGCGGGCACTGAGCATTGAGAATTAAACCCATAGAACATTATCTTAGCAAGGACAGCAATGTGTTGGCCAGCTCTTTCATGTTTAAGTTCTTTGGTTAAGGCAGTTAAAGGTAGACTCACGTGAGTTCCTTAACCATGTAAGGAATGGTAGTGCCCAAACCTAAGGTTTCCTTCAGAAGTTGCTGTTGTGTCTTTAGGGAGCTGGGCTAGAACCCTGGGGATGATGGGAAGATGAGGACTGCATTGTGTAGGTATCCTTATCTTTCCATTCTACACTTTTTCCTTTTTGTTTCTTGTAAATGTGATATATTTTTGCTTATTCTTTGAAACTTCCGTACATGTCTACAGTGCATTTTGATTCAAAATTTATGTTCTCCAGTGGACTCCCCAAACGTCTACAGATACGGATAGCTGGCTCAGTGAAGCCAGTGAAATGGATGTGTTTCATTTGTTTGAGAGATTAAGATGCAATTTACAAGAAAAATTGACCTTAGAAAGGAATTGTTAAGCCACACAAATGATGTCCAAAAACAAGATTTCATGGTCAAAATGAGAAGTTTATGATTCTGCTGACTTCAGAAGAAAGAACCCACTGCCCGGGCACCCCTGATTCTAGGAACACTGAAGTGAGAACTGAAAGTTGCTTTATTGGTTAGAAAGGCAGAATGTCCTGCTTTTCTGAAACAGCATGGTCATCAACGCAAAATGAAAAAAATACCTCTTGGAGTCAATGTGGCAGTAAGCTCAGGCTGAGGACAAAGTGTGATCAGCAATCTAGGTCAACTCTGCAGCTATTATTTTGTGTGCATGCTTGTTCTGTGCTGGGACACAAGGATGACCCCAGCTAAGATCTTAAGCAATAGAGGAGAGGGTGCCCAAACTGGCCTTGCCGTGTAGTCAGATTGATGAATTGTAAATGTAACAATAGAACGTTAATCCAGCTATTGATGGAAACAGAGGCAGAGACCTGGTGAGGAGCTATGGGCTGAGCTCCCAAAGTCAAGTTGAAGAGTGGGAAGAGTGAGACTATGAGAAAAGAGAGCAAGACCATGATGAGGACACTCACTGAAACAGCTTATCTGAGCTAATAGGAGCTCACCAACTCCAGCCAGTTAGGAAAGGATATACATCATAGGACGAAACTAGACCTTCTGAATGTAGGTGACAGTTGCAAGGCTGGGGCAGACTACAGAACGACTAGCAGTGGATTTATCCCTGCTGCTTGTACCAGCTTTTTTGAAACCTATTCTCTTTGGACGGATACCTTGCTCAGTCTAGATATAGTAGGAATAGCCTTGAACCTTCCCTAAAGCAATGAGCCTTACCCTCACTGAGGAGTGGATGGAAGGGGGAAGGAAATGAAAGAAATAGGAGGAGGGGAGGGATTGGTATGTAAAATGAAAAAGAAAATGTTTTTTAAGAAATGAAAGCAATAAAAAACAACTAAAGAAGAAGAGGAAAAAGAAGGGGAGAAAGAAAGGAAGGAACAAAGAAAAAGAAAGAAGAAACAGACACATATTTATTGAATTCATAGCAGCTCAAGGAGCAAAACCACAAATGTGAAAATTACTTTTATGTACACATAATGTTAATTTATGTTACCAGGTAAAATACTTTGGACTTTTCTGTAGCTATGATGGGGGTCCAGGCTTAGGAAATAGAAGAGAAATTGAGGGTAATCTTATACTGCATTTCTCTAATACCAGATGTGTTATTTTTTATTCCTTCCCTTCTTTCTTTCTTAATTTTTTTCTTGTCTTATTGTTTTGAAGTTTGAAAGGGAAGAGACGGAAGCCTGGGAGGTGTTAATTCAAATAGTGACAACAAAGTACCCAGAAGGTGCCTGGAAGTACCTCTGTCAATCATCAACAACTCTGACAGGCAACACCTGGCAGTGCAGTGTTGAAAGGGGAGACTCTGATATCCACATAGGGCAGGAGAAAGTGATCTCTCACGGAGAATCAGCACACAGAGCCATGGCTCTTTTAGAGGGGAGACTCTGATATCCACATAGGGCAGGAGAAAGTGATCTCTCAAGGAGAATCAGCACACAGAGCCATGGCTCTTTTAGAGGGGAGACTCTGATATCCACATAGGGCAGGAGAAAGTGATCTCTCAAGGAGAATCAGCACACAGAGCCATGGCTCTTTTAGAGGGGAGACTCTGATATCCACATAGGGCAGGAGAAAGTGATCTCTCAAGGAGAATCAGCACACAGAGCCATGGCTCTTTTAGAGGGGAGACTCTGATATCCACATAGGGCAGGAGAAAGTGATCTCTCAAGGAGAATCAGCACACAGAGCCACGGCTCTTTTAGAGGGGAGACTCTGATATCCACATAGGGCAGGAGAAAGTGATCTCTCAAGGAGAATCAGCACACAGAGCCACGGCTCTTTTAGAGGCAATGCTGTGTAGCAGAGCACTTGAGCAGCCAGCATGCTAGATAGAAATGTCTGCTACAGCCCAGACAGAGCAGCTTCCTAGAACTGGTGCAGTTCGGTTCAATTGGCATGGTTAGGTGGACCCAAAGGAGATAGAGTCAGCCACCAACACCATAAACAAAGCCATGCAGTGGAGGAGTTAAACATCACCAAACAGTTTAAGATTTGTCTTGTGTGGTCAGAGAACACTGCAGGCAATTAGTAAATCCAAGTCCAGACACAGAAAACTTCCAGAAAGCTACTCTATGTTTAAAAAGATGCGTAGATGCTGAAGAAAAAAGAGAAAATGGAGATAGACATTCAATGAAAAAAAATGAATGGTTTAAAAGTAATAAAGTCTTTAAAGAAAGAATAAAGTAAAAAGCCACATAAAGATGGGAAAATACAGGGTATCTGGTGCTGTAGGAATTCCTATTATCAGTAGACTTTAAATTACCTGACCACTTGGGCGTGGCCTCTTATACTATATATGCTGGTGTAAAGTGTGTGTCCGGCCTCTTTTCCAGCTGCAGGATTTGGTTGCTGTTCCCCCTTCCAGCAGAGGATTGTGATCTGTGAGTCTATCCCTAAATAAATAACCTTTTATTAAACTCAATTCTGAGCTAGTGTGGTATTTCTTTTTAGTGTCCTTCTTCATGTCTGGATCCTGTATAATAAAGATCAGATTTGATTGAGGGAAACCTCCCGAACATATTGGCTACAGACATACAAAGAAACCAAGAAAGACTACAGGACAGGTGACATATAAGCTTATCCCTTTACTTTGGGAACAGCTCTGAGACTAGAAGAGACATAAAGTCCTCATTACTATCATTACATGCCATTCTTTCATATAGCATGGGTAGAGGTTTGGTTATTCAGTCCAAACAGACTTAAAAAGTTAACAGAATTCTTTTACCTGCCCCAACATAGAAAAAAATAATCTATGTTGAAATGACTTGTATACATCACACATTCCACACTTGTGTTAATGCAGATATGTTACCTTTAAAAGTTTGTATATTTTCAGAAAGAAAAAAAGGACCAACACCAGTGAAAACAGGTAGACCCATTGATCTCTGTAAAAGTTTCTTCAAAATTTTGCACCCAAAACAACTGCAAAGCTGCTAACTGAAATGGTTCGGCCTTAGAGATTATTCTAGTCAAGACTTCAGATAAGTCCTGTATTTTCTCATTACACAGAGATTAGACAACAAATGGTTCAGCTAGTTCTCCAAGGATTTGACAATTATCCCACTTTTTTCAGGTTCCCTAGAGATGCTGTCAAGCCCGGACAACAGAAAGGAGTATAGAGAACAACATACCCACATTCCCAAGAGGTGGGATGGGTGGTTTCTGATCATTTAGTGGGTTATTGATGTTTGTCATTGTTTGGGTGGTAAGTTACAAGTTTTTATTGGTCATGAAAAAAAGATATTAGATTCAGGGATCTCTTTCTGAAGAGAAAAGGGGAATATAGTATATAAATGATAGAATAAAAGGGTGGATTGTTGAGTCTATTTTTGAACAATCACTTGTCTCAAATATTTTACATTGGTATGGATTTTTGTGTATTGATACAAATTTAAAGTTATTTTTGTTTTACTGTATATATATTTCTACTCTTGTTTAATGTATTGTACCTATGCATCTAATTTTAAAATGCAATTTAATATTAAGATACATAGGTTAGTTGTTAGTCATCTATAGTGATTAAACCTCTTTTCATGTTAGGTCAAGCAGAGACATTTAAATAAATAGGTTGTCTTCATACATTTCAAAGACCTATAGAATATGGCATTTAAAATGTTTTAATAGCATAAGCCTTTCCATGACACTGAGACAATCTACTTCTTACAGTACCAATCTACTTCAGAGAAGATGATGGGAATTGAAAAACCTCCATGTGAAGCTTGCTTTTTGTGACAAAAGTTAGTCATTTAACAAAAAACTGCCTCTGCATTGACTGCTGACAATATGCTGTCCAAACTGGACAAGTAGGACACAAAATAAAGTAACTACCAAACTTTATCAAGATAAGGTAGGTCAGTCCTACAAAGTTCCTGCCTGACAGAAAAGTCTATCAAATAGTCTAATCTTGTAGGCCAAAGATCGGTACCCCAACACCAATACTGTAGAAGAAATTTGGGTGAGTGACTGACCGTACAGGCAGCAAGGTGTCTCTGTCATTTCTATAATTTTGGAAGTTACTTGCTCTGAACTTCCTATTTAATCAGGTAATGTTGTTTCCTTCTTAGGTCTCTGATGGGTTTTAAGATTAAATAGGTATATTTACAGTTTTCTGTAGTTTTGATAGAAAGTAAATCAGGTACGAAACTTTGGATTCATCAAAGACATAATAGATAATGTCTTCAAATTTGCCAAATACTAATGGACTGGATATTGTGAATGTATTTATTACTTGATAATTGTTCTCATTGTATATAGTTTTACTGTGTTAGAGTTAAAACCTTCCCTTTTCATTTAGACAAAAAGGGGGAATGTTGTGGAATATTTGTACACTGTATGAAGATGTGTTGCTATGATTGGTATAATGAAAAGCTGAAGAGCCAATAGCTAAGCAGGAGAGATAGGTGGACATTCTGGGCAGAGAAAGGAAGAGAAGATTATTGAGGAATATGGGAGATATGAACAGAACAAATTGGATGTGCTGGACAGAGGAAAGGTAACCAAACCACATGATAAAGTGCATATTAATAGAAACAGGATAATTAAGTTGTAGAAGCTAATTAGAAAAAAAACATAAGCTACAGCTAAGCTTTCATAATTAATAATAAGTCTCTGTGTCATTATTTGTGGATGGCAGCCCAAAAAAAAAGTCCAACTACACCAATGGGCAATTGGATATGTTTTTATAGCTTGAGACAGACCTTAATGTCTTGGAGAACTTTTCTCTAGGTAAGAACTAAATCAAAATTTAGAAAGCAATCAAAAGTCACCTCATTCTCCAGGACAAAATGCAAAACTGTCTTAAACCAAACACTGCCTACATTCCTGTCTTCACTAGGATGAGATCACATTAACTGGTTTCTCTCACAGGACACTAACCCGATAGATGGTCCATGTAACTTCTTAGCTGCACCATGTCAAATTATTGGCAGAATCTCATTAGGCTTGAAGTTCATATCTGTCTCATTAGTGGTAATGGTAATTGCACATCTCCCTACGATGATGGATTAATACATTCAATTTAACAGGGAGATTTGCCTAACACCATTTAAGATACTTGACTTTGCAAAATGTTTTGATATTGTGAATTGTTAAACAACATTCTACACCAGTTAAGTTCTCAGGAAAGAACAGCATGGAGTAAAGACAAGATATTAGCCCAGAATTTTGAATTTTAAAGACAGGGGTAATAAAGGCTCTGTAAATAATAGCAATTCATCAAAGGATGTGGCTTTAACGGACTAGTTTCTTTGCAGAGTGAGGCACTAATGGTAGCCTTAGTGAGAATTATCAAACAGAAAGATAATTTGCAATTGTGAAAGAAAAGCTGCCATCTTGGACTGAAGTAGCTGTCTTTACCTAAGCGTATTCCAGCTGAACTGGGTCAGGTCCCTACAAAACTCCATTCCCAGAAATCACTTCAGTAAGGTTGACTTGACCTGAACACTGGACAATTGTATGAGTTTAGTAAAACACAGTATGTGAAAAAAAAAAAAAACCTGAAACTGCAGTGAGCTCTTCAAGTGTCACACATAATTAACACACTAAGGTCCCTGACTTGCTCTAGGGAGATTTTAATGTTGTTCTTAGGACAGATGAGTTGATCTTCTCAGCGAGCCCCTCAGTCCACTGACACTGTATGTGGACAGTTGACTGCACTTTTTATGGTTGGACTTAAGTCAGCTCTCTTGGCACTGTGAAGACTGAATAACTCTTCAGCCTCTCAATGTGTTTCATTTCTGTGAGGATTGCTAGAATTTGGATGACTATAAGACAGTTTAACCCTTCTCTTTTTCAACTTAATTGATGTTTCCACTGGAAAAACCAAGCTGCAACTGTAAACTTCTCTTTGAGGAAACCCAACCCATTTGTGAATTGCTGGCAGTGACGAGGAGGTGTGGATATGGGTCATCCTTCAGAAAAGCCACCCTGGAAGAAAGAGAGACAGAAAAAGCAATGGAACGGTTACAGTTGGAAAGTGTAAGAATCTCAGGAAGAATGAAAGATCTGAGTCCCTGTGTATCAACACATATGCATATAAAACAGAACTGTCCTTCATCCTGGGAGACTGGGAGGTTGAGCTCTCAGTGTCAGTGTAAAAGCTTCAAGTGCACACTTGAAAACTATGCTTAGTGGGTGGCTCTGAATTGCCACTGATACTCTGCTGTCACTGGGAGCCAGTCCTCCTCTCCTCCTAAGATGCATGTTAGGTTTGCTCATGGGCAAATCTGTAAGCCAAGCCACCTGTTGGTGGCTGCTCCCAGCCTTCTGAAGCTGTCCCACTGTGCCTCTGGAGTGTTTCACTTTGAGGACTTCTGAGAGGCTACTACTAGTCACAGGTGACTTAAATTTTCACCATTCACCACATCCTGGGGTCCTATTCAAAGAAGAAGTTCAATCTGTCTGCAAAACCAATTAGAGCATGAGTGAGAGAAGAAAATCTGCTGATGCTGGGTATGGCTAGGTTTACAGCATACTTCTAAACAGGATGATGGCAAACTACGTACGGTACCTCTCCTCCTCTTTGGCACCTTTGTTTCACGTGCTTTCCTTCGTAAAGAGTGAAAATGTAAAGGACACAGGGAGATATTAAAGGCCGCCTCTTTGCAATTTTTTTCTTTAGATAAGTTGTCAGGGTCACAACTTTTGTGGTCGAGCTGTGTTGCTCACTTAGTGAAAACTCCGTCACGGCTAGACCTCTGCCACCTCCAGAAAATGAGTATTTACTGAAAGTTACCACAGGATAGGAAGGAGCAGGCTGCTGTCCACACACTACACCTGTGGTGATATTTTGTTTGTGCTATAACAAATAAAGCTTTCCTGCAGATCAAAGAGTGGAGCAAGCCACTAGTTAGCCATAGAGGCAAGGCAGTGGTGGCACACATCTTTAATCCCATCACTCGGGAGGTAGAGAGGTAGACAGATCTCTGTGAGTTCAAGGCAACCCTGGGCTACACAAGATCAAGATCGATCCAGTCTAAAAGAGAATTAGAGCCAGGCGGGGGTGGCTCACACCTTTAATCCTAGTACTTGGGAGTCACATGCCTTCAATCCCAGCACTAGGGAGGTAGAGGCAGGAAGGGATATGCCTGAGTGGGGAGAGGAATATACGGCAGGAGAAAATAGGAGCTCAGGGCACTATGTCTGAGGACTTGTAGAGACAGGATACCCCGTTCGGGCTGAGGATTCCATAGAGGTGAGAACTAGTGGCTGGCTGTTTTACTTCTCTGATCTTTTGGCTTCCACCCCCCCCCCATATCTGACTCTGGGTTTTATGATAGAGACCAATTAGAATTCTCACTACACACACCCATCCTGCGGCCTGCCTGCCCGTGACTCTTGAGCTTTGGTAGTTATTATCAGCAGTGATGCAGGGATGCCTTAGAAAGTTCACACCTCGGCAGCATTCACAGACAGAGTTCTGTAGACGCAAAGCCACACCCAGCCTTTACAATTAGTCTCAAGTTGCTTCTGCACCCACCTACAGAATTATAGTTGCAATGCATGCTACATGACTTGCAAACCCCATAGTGGTTATGTCTTGACTCTTATACGAACAGCTGGACACCCTTTGTTGTAGAACATGCCAACTATTCTGCGACTAATATTTGGTGCTTTGAAAAGTGATCTAAATACTTATTTAAATATTCTATATATGGGGAAAGTCAGATTCTGTCTGCATGAGGGTTTTATTTTTTTTTTCAGCCTTAGTATTTGATATTTGTCTGTAGCAGAACATCTTTCATTATAAATTTTATAGTGGAGTATATTGTATAGTGGAGTATAGGGGAGTATAGAATGGGGTCCAATTCTAACCCCTGAAGTCCTTTTGTGTAAATGAAGCCGATGCTGGCATCTCCTGTAGATGGTGACTTGGGAAGAGCCACCCACAGTCCTGAGTGAGTATTTTTAGCCTTCCCCATGGTGTGTGGCTGCGCAAAAGGAGCCAGTCCATTGCACTCCTCACTCACCCCTGGGTCTGGTGCATCAGGAGCAGCACGCAAAGATCGTTACTGCAACACCAGTTCTGAGCACCCCATACAGTCTTGTCAGTAGCCCTGAGCTCCGTATTTTCCTATGTGTTTCCTTAAATGTATCTGAATGGAGAAACTTGTAGACAAACTGCATACCAAGGACAGTTTCAGGTTTGTGGATGGAACACGGAATAGAAATTTGTCAAGCTCCACCATCTTACCAAGAGTAGCCCACACTGTATACCCAGACATATCGAGTATATTGTGTGAACATGTGCGGATTCCCTGTGCTGAGGACTACCTTTCAGAAACATACATCCTGACAAGGCATTCTGGATGTGCGATCTGATCTTTCAGCCAAATAGCTTGCCAGGCATGTCACTGCTGTTTGGGCCCTCGGGGCAGCACCTGATGCAGACCTGATTCTCAGTGTTCTATAATGAACAGGACTCACCCTCTCAGGATAGAGTAAAACCAAGGAAGTTGGCAGGTCGAAAGATTATCATAACACAGAGCCTTTCAAATCACAGTGGAGATTACAGATCTGGCCATTTGCTGTGCACCCAATCAATAATAAACCAGTTCTCATTTTCCAAAGTGGGATTGGTCTTCTGTGCCAGCCTCAAAACAAAAGCACGCTGCTTGGCTGTATGTCTAAGGCTGCACCTCACACATATCCTGGCCACTGATGGTGTGTATAACATGCTCACATCCGATTTAATCCAATTCTATAAGCTCACTTATTTCTGTCAGCAAACAATTTATCTAGCTAATGAAGGGAATGCCTGATCCAGGCAGCATCAATGTGCTTTGGGTCTCTTACATGACTTCTGCTTGCTGGGCTGCTGTTCCTAGCTGGCTCGTTTTCCCCTTAGAGCCAGATAAACTTCTGTCGGTTACAACTGGCAGAGCATCCGCACACACAAGGCAGTTATAATACACAAGTGGTCAATGAGGCAGCCTTGAAGGGAAAACACTGCTGATAAGATAAACAGCTTGTGATGTCCTTAATTATAATATTTCATACTCATTTAGCCATCTCCACATCACAGAGCTAACAAAGTGGATTTCAAACAGGAAATAAGACTCCTTCCCACCAGCCCAGAGGCCTAATTATAAAATAGCAACCTACTTTTTCTGCAGCGAATATGGGGCTTCTTTTTCTTTCTTTCTTTCTTTTTTTTTTCATCCTCCAACAGAATTTATTGAGCTCATTACCCGGCTGCATATGAAGTGATTTGAAATGAGGCAACATTAAAGCATTCCACAAATCCCTTGTACTTAGTCATCCTGACATTTTATTTGAACTCAGGGCATTGATATGGAATAGCTAGCTGCAGCCCCTCACTTCCCACTCTATTGTCTGACATGAGATTTGGAATCCAATATATATATATATATATATATATATATATATATATATATATATATATATATCTTAATCATCACAATAATTTGTTGGAAAGTACCAGGTAGGATCCAGGCAACACCAGAAGGTCTAGGTTGCCACAGATAAGATGAGGATGAGCATGGCACATGTTAGCCTGGAGGGGCAAAACCACATTCATCAGTCAGCCAGAGAACTGAAGGCAGGATACGTATGTGTGTATTTTAAGGGGAAAAAAAAAAGACAGGGTTCAAAGCACCAAGTGCACTGAGTTCCCCGTGTGCTATTAGCTCCACTCTAACTTCTGTTCTCCGAGATCCACAGGCAGTTAGAGACTGACCCTTGCCGGGTTACCACGGAGGCGAATGCCATGTAGTTAAAACTGTGTGTAGAAAAGTTTCCCACAGGGAGGGAAGAAGTCTCTGAAGAAGGACACAAAAGTTAATGGAAGTTGACTCTCTGCTGTGTGGAAACGCGGCTCATTTTTGTCTTTTATTGCCTCTTTCCATAACTTCCTGAGCCAGGAATGAGCTGAAATCTAAAGAAAATGTCTCCCGTGAAAGAGAAAATATGTTTTATACCTGGCTAGGTCCCTACCACAGAAAAATGTCAAGGTTTTAAGGAGGAGCAGGTTCACTGAGGTGGGAGGTATGGCTATGTGCGCCTGGGTGGGTGGAGGAGGAAATACTTAGACTGGAAGAATAATGCTTCCCCGAGGCAGCTTTTTCCTTAGAGTGAGACTCTGTCTTTCCAAGGAAAGCTATTAAACTCCTTGATGCATTTCTCCCTAAAGTTGACAAACTGGCCATCCCTATAGATGAATTTGTTTCCCCAGTAAAGCAAGGGAAGACATTCTGCAGCTAATGGAAGACCCTCTGGTTCTCCTGTTTAGATCTGAACTGTGCTTCCCAGTGGCTACGCTCAAGGAGAAGGCTAGAATGTCCTGCTTCCAAGTTCATTATGTGTTGCTCACATGGCTTCCCTAAAACACAGTATGCACCAATGTCACTAAAAAAGTATTACTTTACGTAAGTCTCTGTTCAATATTTTCTTAAAAGGAGAGTGGAACCCTTTTTTGTGAGCAGAATATCCATTGTACATGCAAATAGTGTATGTTTACTACATGCCAAAAGTTTTTGAAGTAAGTAATTTAAAATATTATTTTAAGAAACCAACTAAAAATTTGCAACTAGAAGAATGGATTTGAATGAATAGCTCTAAACCTAGGAGATATCAACACGAGCTTAGCGTTTTCCCGGAATGAACTTCAGGTCACCAACTGTCTGCCAGCGATATCTAAAGTGTTTATCTCCAATAATTCTGAGACACTGCCTGAACTTCTCTTTTGTCTAAGTTTGTTTGCCAAGTCTAATTTCGATCAGTGGTTCAATTCTTGGTATCATATATCAATAAAGCGACATTAGTGACTACCCAGTGCAGTTATAATTGCTCAGATCTCAGTTTCAGTCACAATCAATCCTGAAAGCACGCTACCTCATCTACCCATCCTCCCACCTTGGCACAGGTGTTCATTGTCAAATCTCTGCCTCTTCTTTTTTCTTTTTTTTTATATTAAGAATGCTTTAATACAATCTTTTCTCATTTTACATAGCTATCCCCATTCCCATTCCCTCCTCTCCTCCTGCTCCACTCTTCCCTCCATCCCACTCCCTCATCTACTCCTCAGAAAGGGTAAGGCTTCCAAGTCTAACACTTCCCTTCAAGGCAAGGCTAACATCCTCCCTCCTATATCTAGGCCGAGCAAGGTATCCCTCCAAAGAGAATGCGCTCTTAGATGCCAGTTCAAGCGCTAGATAGATCCTGGTCTAACAACTCATTCTGGTCTCAGTTTCTCACCTCTGATTCTATTTCCCATAGTGCTCAGTAATGGCTGACTTCGCTAAGCAGTAGTGTGACAAATGACAAATTAGGTAACTCGAGGCATTGCTGAGATACTGGAACAGGAGCTCTGGATACAGGGCACCTGTGTATAACCATCTCCAACACTGAAATTAACAGTGTGATCTTGGGCAACCAATTTGAGCCTACATCACAATGTATCCACCAGCAAAAGTACGATATACTTGAGTCTGACAAACAGACACCATAGAAAATACTGTGGATCCAATATTAAACACTGTTAGAGAATTTGAAGTAGATAGGTGATGATGGTCAAACATTTCCTGATTGCTTCTATAACCAATGACATAACCTTTTCTCATTTACTAACCACTCCATTCATTCCTAAACAGTGGAACAGAAGTAATACTACCCCCCTATATGACTACGAAAGAAACAAGATGAAGTCATAATAAGCAACAGTAGCGCTGAGTATCCGCATTCATGTATGCATATTTTCAAAGCATTGTAAATTCTCTAGAAAATCAGTCTATATTCTCTCATCTTAATGCTCCATGAGCAACTCCCACACTGAAGAAACACGGGCCTGTTTTCATCATTCATCCACAGAATTTTCATTATGCAAGGCTACCATAACAAAGTACAGAAAGAAGCAAAGGTATTCCACCTTTCTATTTTGAACTAAAATCCTTGAAATTGGCACTTCTCATTTATTCAAATCCTCTTCCATCTTGATCTCCGAAAAAGTATCAGAAAATACTGAACAGACCATCTTAACAAAAGCACCTAACTTATTCCCTGACTGGCATCCATTTGACATGTTCCTTTGACACGTTAGTTCCTCTGCTGTCCCTTTCGTCCCCTTTCTGGAGCCTCATGCACTGTGCTATTAATATGAGAACCCAAGTCCTTCTATAGTTATGTTTGTTTTACCCAAGAGTCCCTTTCTCAAACCTACTAGCATTATAGCTTTGTAAATAACTCTATCTCTTGATCACATCACTGTCTTTATTTAATGTTTCTGAATGGCTGCATGTCATCTCCAGCCGGCTTCCCAGCAATTCCTCAGAGTCAACAAGGTTACATACATTAAGTTTTCTTCTTCAGTAAGTGTACGGCCACATCTTCCGAATTCCCTAGCCTGTGTTCTGAACACTTGAGTCTGAAACATTTAAGCTGATGATTCTTTATTCTTCATTCCTTAACTCAGTCTAAATTCTCTTGCCACAGGATGTTGTGCATCTATCCCTGATTTGTATTTTTAATGCTACAATAATTAATCTGGTTCGCATTTTATCTTTCCCTTGAACAACTGTGCTAATCTTCTAATACTCTTTAACATACAACCCTCTGTCCCATTATCTCTTGTTCTGTCATGGGCTATTAGCATCTTCTCTCTCTTCCAAACTTTACTCCAGCTTCTTACTGTCTTTTCTCAGACCTGCAAGACTTCTTCAGGGCTCATCAAATATAACAAAGCCTTGTAAGTTTAATATTTAATGTCTTACATGCTCTGACAACAAACTATCTTTTAAAAATGTAAGGACCCAAGAAGGCAGGTGGCAAGCAGGTAGGGTCACTGGACCTTCAGGAGATGTGAGGAAAGGTGAATTAGAGCTATCAGAAGAACAGCAGTTCTCTTAGAGGGCAGGAAAGGGGGCCCGGGGAAACCAGAAGAAGATGCTCAGCAATCACATTGGCAGAGGAAAAGAGAGTTAGGAAAACCCTCTCTTCTCAGTGCTTGAATGAGGAAGCCATGAAAAGTCCCTTGTAAAAGACTTCTGTGGAGTACAGTGTTTGGTGTCTCAGATGCTCTGTGAAGTGCACTCTTGGGGACTCCAGAGTGAGGGTCACAAGGTCATATGTGAAAATCTGGCCATCAAAATGCCTCTGTACCGCAGGCAAATATTTGTGAATGCAAAGTACTTGGCAGACTGAAAACCAATCAGGTTCAGAGCCTTTGGAGGACACGGGTGCTACTTCTAATGGTTCACTGGAAGGTCGAAGGTACCCAGGGGGCAGGGTCAACACTCAGCAGCTGAGCCATGATGACGGGCCTCAGAATCGTGACCCAACTTTGCAAAGAACCAATCAGAGGTGGAGATGAACTTTATAACTAATCTCAGAGGTCAGAACAGTATTTTTAATTTGGCCAATGACGAACTCAAGAGGTGTGGCCAGTGTCTCAGACCCAACCTCACAAAGGACTACAGAACAATGTGACAGGCCTGTGAGTTTGTAGAGGAACTTAAAGATGAAAAAGGTTCTAATATTCTGAACCTTCATTGAGCAACTTCCCCTTCATATCTGCTAATTTTCGTTTATAAGTAGCATCAACTTAGCACACTAGCACTGTGCCGTTCGGTTCTTATCCATATCCTTCTTTTCTTTTCTTCTATTTTCTATTTCTCCTATTCCTACATTATCATTTTATTTTCTACAGTATGTACAAAACAAAATAGTTTGAGACTAGTTTTTGAGGTCTCTGTCTCAGTCCCCTAGGAGGTGGCATTGTTCTAAAATACCTCTTTGCATTTATATAAAGTTTATATTTTCTCATTTTATCTTTTGCTCAAAGTGGCTCATCTCTCTCCCCTTGTCTCCCCTACCATTCCTCCTTAATTTTGTTTCCTTTCTTTTTATTTGCAATCTGAATATAGCCTCCAGTTTTACATTATATTTTCCTTTTTTTCACTTATACTCAAAGTAACAAATACAGCAATTCACACAGTACTATGGGTATTCTGTTACTTTGTAAATAATAACTGTTTAAAGGGTAGTTGCTTTTTATTTGACTGTTGCAATATGTCCATAGTAAGCCACTATGTTGATAGTAATTATTTTTACAAATTCTAATTTCAGATGCATACTGGAGATTGATCCTGGTGCTCTAGATGCTACTCAAGAGGAGATAAATGATACCTCCACACTACTACAATATAGCCCCTCTTGAATATTGAAATCACTTCTATCAAAATAATAGGGACATTTTTTAAAAGTCCAATCAATTCTAATACCCACAGATAAGGGGAAATATATAACATCTGTCTGTGGTGTGAGTCACCTTATGCAGAATGACTGCTTCCACCTTTACCCACATATTTGTGAATCCATTCATCTATTCATATCTGTTATATTCATCCTTTGATAGACAGCTAGGCTGTTTCCATTTCCTGGCTATTGTGAATGAGCAGCAATGAACATCAGTGAGCAACTACATCTGTGGGAGGATACGGAGTCCTGTAGAAATATGCTAGCTGTTTGAGGAAATGGTAATGATTTCTATAGCTGCTCTACCAGTTCTCACTCCCACCCCGACCCGACTAGCTATTAGTAATTGATAGTTCTGGGAGAAGGAGACTTATTTTTATTTAATGGTGTAGCCCCTTGTAACTTGGCCATACTCTAGTGAATGGCCACACATCTGAGATGGACAAACTACACTATGCTCGCTGAGTGTAGAAATAAATGAGGGCATGGTGCTGGATGGATATGAAAGACAATCACCTGGAAGAGATTGTGAAGGGGGGTGGATATGATAAAAATATAAGGCATGAAAATAAGCAAAAAAAGAATTAATAAAATAGCTTTTATTTTATTAAAACATTGATGCCTACAACAACTTAAACTTAAGTATCTAAATATCAATACAAAAATACCACAGCATCAAAAAGTAAGAAATATGACTTCTTCAAATCTACTAATCCTTTAGTAATTGTCTCCAAAGAGATTGAATTATATGAAATAGCAGACAAACAATTCAAAATAAGGATCACTGTATTTGTTTAAAAAAATCAGAGCATAAAAATAAACCCATAAATGAATTCCAAGAAAACAGAAACAGTTCAGTAAAATAAGGAAGGGAACATGGGATACTAAATTAGGATTCAATAAAGAGATAGAATTCAAGAGAGATACATATGTCCAGAAGTGGTGGCTGAATCATGTAGTGAATCTGTTTCCAATGATTGAAAATCCTACACATTAGTTTACCCACTAGCTGAGACAGTTTTCGCTCCCATCGACAGTAAATAAGTGTTCTTTCCCCACCCACACCAGCGTCTGCTTGCATTCATTTTAACTTAGCCATTCTGAGTGGTGGAAGACTAAATCTTAAAAGAGTTTTAATTTGAATTTCGATGATAGCTCAGGATGTTGAATGTTTAAAAAAAGTCACAACCATTTGTATTTTATCTTCTGAAAGCTCTCTGTTCTCCGACCCAATTTTAATTGGGTTGTTTTTCCTTTTTTATTTTATTTTATTTTATTTTATTTTTTGAAAAAAGAAAGCAAACTATCTTTTCTCATTTTACATACCAATCCCAGTTCCCACTCCCTCCTCTCCTCCCATGCCTTTCACCTTCCTCCCCACACCACCCTCCATCCACTCCAAGGCCCTCCCTACTTATCTTGGGTAGTTTTTCTTGGTGCTTAGTTTTTTAGTTATTTATATGTTCTAGGTATTCATCCTCTCAGATATACTGTGTATAATGATTTCTTACCTATTTTGTGATACCCTTTTCTGTACAGATATTTCACTAAGTAACATGAAAGCCCATTTATTAATTGCTGATCTTGATGGTTGTAGCACTGGGGTCCTGTTTGGACAGTTCTTACCTCTCGAGTGAATTCAAGCCTATTTTCTACTTTTTCCTTTGACCAGTGAAGGCATTAGTTTTTATTTTGAGGTTTGTGGAGTTTGGAGTTGAGTTATATGCACTGTGAGAGGTGAGGAGTGGATTTTATTCTTCTACATAGAGCTTTCCAGTTTGACCAGCAGCATTTGTTGTAGAAACTCATTTTTCTCTGTGTTCACTGTTTGCTTCTTTGTTGAAGATGGGGTTGCAGTAGGAGGGTAGGTTTATATGTGAATTCTAAGTTCTATTCTATTAACCATTGAGTGTCATATCATGATATGCGGATTGCTATAGATTTGTAGTATGATTTTAAACCATTGCAAAAGAGGGAGAAGTAAAGTTACAAGAGCCAGGTGGTGGATAGCTATGAGGAAACAGAGTGTTTTGGACATAGCAGGGCAACTATACTTATGAGCTCACAGCAGTTGTGAGAATATACACAAGACCTGTGCAAACCCAATCCGACAAATCCCTTCATGAAGTGTTTGGTATAAAATCCCACAGCTAGCCAAGGAGCTATTGAGAATTGTCAGCTTCTGGGAGAGGGAGAGTCAGTTTTCTAAGGATGTATTCCCTGAAAAGTCCACCATGCTCCAGTTCAAAGTCATACAATCAAGAGCATCTGGACAACACAATTTGGTATTGATGGGAAAAAAGAGAAAAAACACAAAGCTGGTGAGCTATTGGTAATTGATAGCTTATTGGAAGGGAATAATTAGCTTTCTGTGAGGGTGCGGCTCCAAGTAGGCTTAAGGAGTTAGGATAATCCCATACCTAACAGTATAAAGGCAACATTTGGTAAAGATACAAAGTTGGGTGGGTTCTCCTTATTTAGCTTCTCTAGGATCACTAATTATAAGCTCAATGGCCTTGGTTTATGGCTAGAAACCAAATATGAGTGAGTACATCCCATGTTCCTCTTTTTGGGTCTGGCTTACCTCACTCAGGATAGTGTTTTCAATTTCCATCCATTTGTATGCAAAATTCAAGAAGTCCTTGTTTTTTATTGCTGAGTAGTACTCTAATATGTATAAATTCCATACTTTCTTCATCCATTCTTTCATTGAAGGGCATCTAGGTTGTTGCCAGGTTCTGGCTATCACAAACAATGCTGCTATGAACATTGTAGAGCATATACTTTTGTTGTATGATAAGGCCTCTCTTGGGTATATTCCCAGAAGCTAAATAAGGAGAACCCAAAGAAAAACATATAGGCATCCTCCTGAATATTAACCTTCAGCAAGCGATGAAAGGAGACAGAGACAGAGACCCAAATTGGAGCACAGGACTGAAATCTCAAGGTCCAAATCAGGAGCAGAAGGAGAGAGAGCACGAGCATGGAACTCAGGACCGCGAGGGGTGCACCCACACACTGAGACAATGGGGATGTTCTATTGGGAACTCACCAAGGCCAGCTGGCCTGGGTCTAGAAAAGCCTGGGATAAATCCGGACTCTCTGAACATAGCGGACAATGAAGACTACTGAGAACTCAAGAACAATGGCAATGGGTTTCTGATCCTACTGCATGTACTGGCTTTGTGGGAGCCTAGGCAGTTTGGATGCTCAACTTACTAGACCTGGATGGAGGTGGGGGTTCCTTGGACTTCCCACAGGACAGGGAACCCTGATTGCTTTTCGGGCTGGGGGGAGACTTAATTGGGGAGGGGGAGGGAAATGGGAGGCGGTGGCAGGGAAGAGACAGAAATCTTTAATAAATAAATAAATTAATAAAAAAAAGTTGGGTGGGTAAGGAAGGGTGAGTAAATCTGGGAAGGGATGGGAGGATGATGACCATGATAAGTATACAATGTATGATATCTCAAAGAATAGACTCCTTACTGTATCTACTATTATGTCAGCATTGGATGAAACCAAAGATTACAGTGGGAACTTGTGAGGCAGTGCCTGGTAGCCCAGGTGTTTCTCCTCATCAGCCGCTTCCTTCCAACATTCAAAGTAAAAATCAACCAAGGCTCCTAGCACTGCTCTTTAGGCCAATATTAAATTAAATAGCTAATGGTTTCTCACATTTTCTTATACATCTTATTTTTTAGTTAATATATGTCTGTCATTATTCTATCAAGTATATACCAAAAAATTTTCCTATATTGCTAAACTACAGAGATTGGTTAAACAGTTAATCTGAAAAAGTGGAAAAATGCACAGAAAAGAGATAAAATGCAGAAAGTAGAGGAAATAAACTCTGCTTCTAAAGAACCTTACTTTTTTTTCCAGTTGTAAAACCTTTTCCATTGTCTAGTCTGAGGCAGTGAGCTGCTAACATTTGTAGTTTTGTTGTATGTTGTTCTAAATGAGACAGGCTCAGAAAGAAACATGACTCCAGTTTAATATAATAACTAATAAAACTTCAGCCCAACTGAGACAGTCCCTACCAGAGTGAAGAAAAAATATGTTTGCATTCAAAACAGTCTCTGGTGTTCACAACAACCTAAAAGTTAGAATAGATTCTGTGTACTGAAAGTTTCCTTACTAAGATAAACCAAACCCATCCTTATAGATTTCAACTTGCAGAACAGGGGCTTCATCCATCTGGCACAATAAAGTTATATGTAGGAAATAAGGAAATTCCACCAAATATATGAAGCAGAGATACTTCCTATTGCCCAACGGTTGCTGTAACCTAATAAAGGGTGGTTTTGTATGAAAGATCACAATCGTGCTTCAGGAGTTAATCTGAAGATCTGGCCAGTCTAAACATTTCCTTAAAATGGAGTGCATTTGTTTAAACATTATGTGTATATTTTGTTGCATATTTCCTATTATTTTACAAAATTATTGGAAAATTGGATGTATTGGAAAATATTAGGAATACTATTCTAATTTTCCTCCATTTAAAGAGAGTGAATATAGTGCTAAGAGCTAAGAAAGTAGCTTTATAGTACACATATCAATAGCAGTGTTAGGTATTTTTTTAATCAATGAATTGGAAATGCATCTATAGGACAGGTGATGTGCAGATTTATGAGGCAAAATGTCCTCTGGCAAGCAATCAACAGGTGGATAAATAAAGGTGGAACCTTGGGTAGCTCAATGTCAGCAGAAAGATGCTGAGATTTGTAGATGCCACCAGCATTTTGGAATTGTGCTGTCCCATCCCAATGACCAGGTATATTTCCTACCTTGGGAGGATCAGCATAGTAAAAAGTAGTGACCTGCAGGTTTTATAAAGTACAAAAGTGAGAAGAAAAAGAGAGATAGCAGGAGTTTAGCAGGGGAAAAGGCTTTTGGAGGGACAATGGGAAATACAAAGTTAATTTCTGTTTTTGATAAGAGATCACACACAGAGGAGGCTCTGTCCAGAATTATGGCTGTCTGAATCAGCAACCAATTCACTGCCTCCTTGCAGGAATGAAGACCCTTCTCTGTCCCTTTGTCTTTCCTTCCAGGCAGTTTTTCTTAAAGTTTTAAATTCCCTAGACCTGTTGTGGTTTCATTCTTTCCTGAATCTGAGTCATCAACACTTACTAGGGAAGTAAACTAAGTTCAGATACTTTCAGATATTTCCATCCACGGTATAGGCCCAGGTCTCAGAAGATGCTACTCACCATGGCTTTGGAGAGACACCAGAAGCCAAAGGACCATGATTGTAGTGAGTGCCCTACACAAACTCCTCCCTCTAAACAGTGTGAAGCTTCTACACAGGGAGGAGGGAAAAGCAAGCAGGGGAAAGGAGAGAAGCCTGACTTCCCAAATGTTGGCATGCTAACCTGGTTATGTTATCAAGCTCTTTCACTCCTAAGAATCAGCCAGACAGTGGTGGCCCTGGCCTTTAATCTCAACACTCAGGAGGCAGAGGCAGGTGGTTCTCTGAATTCAAGGACAGCCTAGCCTAGTCTATAGAGTAAGTTTCAGGACAGCCAGAGCTCTTACACTGAGAAACCCTGTCTTAAACAAAGAAACAAGCAAAAACAAGAACAAAAAGGGTATGAAGAATCAAGTACACAAATTCCTGGGTTGACTTCAAAATGGTAGCTTCCCCAGCTATGGGACAGACATTGCTGAAGACCCTGGAGCATCCATCTGTCTGTCTGTCTTTGTCAAGGCCTTCTGATCATTCATACGATCCTCACTGTAGTAATAACTCCGTCAGTATTTTAGCCGACCTCACTTCTCCAGCTTCCAGATCTAACAAAGAAATGTGGGGAAGGGGAGGGAAATGGGATGGCAGAGTTCCATCATGCTTGGTTGGTTAGACCTTCTGTGTTGGTGGCATGGTAAAGACAAGAGGATTTTTTTCAAGAGGTAAGTGTATAGGTGCTACTTTGATAAAATAGTAAACCACTTATGATGTAAAAATCTCAGCATAACTTCAAATACTGGGGAGGAAAAAACCTGTAATGTTTCAAAGACACACAGGCCTACTACAGAGAGGTTAGAACAGCAACCTGACTGGAATTGCAATCCCACTCTCCATAAACTTTCTGGTGAATTACCTTGCCTGATCTAAAAAGTGAAATAACAGAATAACATTTATTAATCTTCATAGAATAAATATAAAGTGATTAGCTTTATTTCTGGTCACTATTGTCAATCAAAGGAGGTCAGGAAGAAAGAAATATTGTGCTATATTAAATGTTCAATAAGCTTATTTTAATAAGAAAAATACATGGAAAGAGTTGTCATTAACTAGCTAAACATTTCTTCTCTGAAATATGTGTATCTTTGCTGAGTACATGGAATATGGGCTTAGTCAAATCAAATCAGACCATGTAATTCAGGTCTCCAGAAATTTCATTGCCTGTCATTTCCAATCGTGCTTCACAGAAGCAGCCTTGAAGGGGCTCCTTCCTCTGTGCAGCCCACACATCACAGCCCGCACAACGCAGCCCACACCGCATAGCACACATATCACAGCCCACACCGCATAGCACACATATCACAGTCCACACAGCATAGCACACATATCACAGTCCACACAGCACAGCCCACACAACGCAGCCCACACAGCATAGCACACATATGACAGTCCACACAGCATAGCACACACATCGCAGCACACACAGCATAGCACACACATCGCAGCACACACAGCATAGCACACACATCGCAGCACACACAGCATAGCACACACATCGCAGCACACACAGCATAGCACACACATCGCAGCACACACAGCATAGCACACATATCACAGTCCACACAGCATAGCACACACATCGCAGCACACACAGCATAGCACACACATCGCAGCACACACAGCATAGCACACATATCACAGTCCACACAGCATAGCACACACATCACAGTCCACACAGCATAGCACACACATCGCAGTCCACACAGCATAGCACACACATCGCAGCACACATAGCATAGCACACATATCACAGCACACACAGCATAGCACACACATCGCAGCACACATAGCATAGCACACACATCACAGTCCACACAGCATAGCACACACATCACAGTCCACACAGCATAGCACACACATCACAGTCCACACAGCATAGCACACATATCACAGCACACACAGCATAGCACACACATCACAGTCCACACAGCATAGCACACACATCACAGTCCACACAGCATAGCACACATATCACAGCACACACAGCATAGCACACACATCACAGTCCACACAGCATAGCACACACATCGCAGCACACATAGCATAGCACACATATCACAGCACACACAGCATAGCACACACATCGCAGCACACATAGCATAGCTCACATATCACAGCACACACAGCATAGCACACACATCGCAGCACACATAGCATAGCACACATATCACAGCACACACAGCATAGCACACACATCGCAGCACACACAGCATAGCACACACATCACAGTCCACACAGCATAGCACACACATCGCAGCACACACAGCATAGCACACACATCGCAGCACACACAGCATAGCACACACATCGCAGCACACACAGCATAGCACACACATCGCAGCACACACAGCATAGCACACACATCACAGTCCACACAGCATAGCACACATATCGCAGCACACACAGCATAGCACACACATCGCAGTCCACACAGCATAGCACACACATCGCAGCACACACAGCATAGCACACACATCGCAGCACACACAGCATAGCACACACATCGCAGCACACACATCACAGCACACACATCACAGTCCACACAGCATAGCACACACATCACAGTCCACACAGCATAGCACACACATCACAGCACACACAGCATAGCACACATATCACAGCACACACAGCATAGCACACACATCGCAGCACACACAGCATAGCACACATATCACAGCACACACAGCATAGCACACACATCGCAGCACACACAGCATAGCACACATATCACAGCACACACAGCATAGCGCACATATCACAGCCCACACAACTCAGAACACACATCACAGCACACACGTCACAGCACACATGTCACAGCACACACAACTCAGAACACACATCACAGCACACACATCACAGCACACACATCACAGCACACACATCACAGCACACACGTCACAGCACACACATCACAGCACACACATCACAGCACACACGTCACAGCACACACGTCACAGCACACACGTCACAGCACACACGTCACAGCACACACATCACAGCACACACGTCACAGCACACATGTTGCAGAGTGCTGGCACCACAGCGCTGACGTTGCTCATGGATCCTGAACTCTGATTTAGAAATAGCACACGTGTGTTTTTGAGGTCATACATGAAATTGCCTGTTAACAAAATGTGCAAGCCTTTTCTCCTCTATCAACTTGAGTTACATGTCCTGTCCCTTCCAACACTGGTGAATGGAACTGGAGAAAGGTCAGATCAGGTCACAACCCCATCCTGCTGTGCACACAGTTGTCTGGGTATGTACTATTGGTGTTTACACTCTTTCTTGATGCAAAAAGGAAAAACAAAAGCGAGCCTCCCTTTTTCACTCTACGAATTGTGAAAGCAAGATTACCTCACTTCTGTGTACAAGTAGCTCCTTTTGATGAAGTCTGCAGAGTGCCCAGACCGCAGACAGCCTCCTGTAAACACACTGCTCTATTTATTTTGACATTTTCTCAATGGCCAAGAGCAACAGCAAGAAGATTACAGCATTTCTCCCTTTCTGTTTTCCCCCACCCAGATGTTGATTTTAAGTTTTTTCATGATACCATCTCTATCAGATGTAGAACTTCTTTAGTTTTCTGGAATATCTTTTTCTCTATATCCTCAATGGAACAGTGCTCCTATTTCAGATTTGGGAATTTTATGTCCCTCCCCCTTCCTCACCTCTCTGAAAAGCAGGATATCTTTCCTACAATACGCTTCTCCCATCAACTTGCAGCCTAAATCCTGATAAACACCATTTATCGCATGTCCTTAACATGTTTTAAATGTTACTGAATTGGGGAATGCCCTAAGTTATCTCCGAATCTATTATTTTACACTGTCTTCTCAGGATTGTCAGAATTTGCTAGCTTTGTGAAAGAACATAACTCTTTCAGAAAGACCACAGACCTAGGATTCCTGATTTCTTCCTCAGCAAATGTATGTGAGATTCCTGGCTAATAAACAAACATTAAATGAGTAAGGTCCAGTGGTTTTAAAGGGTGGAAACTAAGTTGGGGTAAAAACATGCAACTCTAAACCCTTTGTTCAGAGTGTGGTCACTAAAAATACATACCTTCTTGTCTTTGTATTCACTAGGGATTTTTGGTTATTGTTTCTTATTTATTCTGACTAAGATGACCACTCACTGAGTGAGAATCTCAACAATTAAAGTTGAAATTTATTTGTCCCTAATGTGAAGAAGAGAGTACAATTTTTCCTCACATTTTATTTCTTTACTTTTTAATCAACCTATTTTTATGTATCTCAGGCAATAAAGCTCCTATTGCTCTGGGAACAGTATTTTGCATCTTAATAAGCTTTCTTTTAGTATATTAGTCGGGCAGTGCTATAAATAGACTCATTTCAAAAGGCGACAGACTCATTGCCCAAGCACAGAAAGAAGAGGTACACAAAACAAGTATGTGTTGATTTTTGGAACTCCGCAGGAAGTAGTCAAGGATCCTGCCTCAAATCTGAGTCTTGAGAAAGCCCTTAACCTCATTTTCTTTCAGGCTGAGACACTTCTGTCACACAGCGAAGCGGCCAGGTTCTCTCACTCTCTGATGTCTCGACAGGAATGACAAGGCATGGCTGCTGTGTAACCCCACTACCGTTGACATAACTTGATGGACGTCTCTCAGGGGCCATTGGGTGTTCTTGGGATACAGCTCGATGGCCACCGACTCTCCTGATACCAGGGAGACTCTCAGTGCTCATCTTTTCATATTTTTGTTTCTCTAAAGAAAAGCGGGAAGGCTCAATCTGAACACTGCTCCTTTCAAGAATAAAGCTTAATCGGAACACCGCCCTAGCTAGGACGTAGTTCCGTGTAGAGCAGCTTTTCCCCTGCCAAAGCAGTTATGTGACCGTTACAAACCACAAGGTATGGAAAGGATAGAACAATTGCCATCTTATCATCAAGAATAGCTTTGCGCCAAAGGAAGACATGAGGAAAGCAATTTACAGCCACAGAATAAGAGGGAAGGTGTACTTCTCATAGCTGGGGGGATATAAACGAGCAGGAGGGAGGCATTAGCATGGAGGAGCAAGACTCGGTGCTGAGGACCAGACTGCCCTATGAGAGGTAGGAGTAACGTTGTTTGTTTCCCAGGAACGTGGATAGAAAAACACAAAATTTTACCGAGGACACTGCTGCCCGAGTTTCTGAAGGTACTGCAGATGCCTTTTCAGGCCATTTATCCAGTCCCTTTGGAACTGATGCCAAGTCCGTGATCCCATCGTCTTTCTGAGAAACATCTCTGTTCTCACCATTGTCTGCGATAGACCTCTGGCTCAGCTAGACTTCTCATCATGGGACATCACATAAGTATGAAATCTAGATTCTATTTTCTAAAAAACACCAAACCACCACCCTACACGGAACTGGTGGTTTTAATAGCACATTCTCTAATGCAATGTCTTATTCTCTGGGTTTACTAAGTTTGTTTCTTGTCTTTATTTCCCAGATAAACTGGGACTATAGAATATGTCTGTTTCCTGGATGTCTCTAGACCTTTAATTTAGAGAAAAATGCTAAGATGAGAGAGACATAGGATTGGGGTGAGTGGGGGTTCCACTCACAAGGCTCCAGAGTATTGTCATTTCAGTGTTGGCCTATCACGAAGAGTGGCCATCTTTAGTATTCCCACACTCTAGCACGATCTTTATATTCCAGCTCCACTCCAGCCTTGAGTAAGGGGTGGGGGTCTTGAAGAGGTCTCTGCTGTTGTCCCACCCGTGCTGGACAGTCCAAGCCATAATCATGCTAAAATGACCTTCTCCTTATACACCACCTCCATCCTCTACCTTCCTGGAAATCCAATGGGGTTATAGTGCCTATACGATGAAATTTCCAAATCAAAGCTTAATGCATTAACCAGCAATTCTGGCTCTCTCCTGTCTTGCTGATTCTGTCTTTACTTCCATTCTCGGACCAAGCTAAAGTCTGAGAGTTTGCAGTGTGGGAAAGTCTGGTTCTTCCTACGGATTTCTGAACAGCTTCTTCCTATGGGCCAGTCTTCACCCTTCCAGAAACCCATTTAACACTGATTTCTTTCAAGAACGTTACGTCGTTATGTACAACAAGTGTTCATTTTTTAAATGCCCAGCTTTTCCTATTTTCTTTTTACATACTTACTAAGAAGTTCTTGCTCTTTTGTAATAAATTGTGATGTCTAAAGGGCAGGAGCATTTGTTATCTGCCCCATCCCCACCGCGGGCTCTGATGATACTTAGCAGAGACATGAGGTTTCTCCCTGACAGACACACCGCCCATACTGGATCACAGTAAAATTCTCCTTCCTCTGAGTATATTTTCCATCTGTCCTCATGGTTTTATCTATCTAATGTTTTGTTGTGCACTCTTGAGGCCCTAACACATTTCTGGAAATGAGACATGGATATGAAATCATTATAATAGGGGTACTTAGGCTTCCTGCTGCAGGATTTTTTGATTTAAACAATTTTTCGTGCTAGTATGTGCTGTTCTGTCTCATCATCCATCACGTTTGAGAGTAAAGCCATTGTCTCTACCTTTTTCTGATTTGCACAAGAGCCCAGTAAGATATTCTTAGGCTGATAGAGATATTCAGCGTCTTGAAATAAATAGGTTCCATCAATATTGGTGATTGCAGACTAATTCAGAAATGTTTTCCTGCAAAATACAGCAGGCTTTGTCTGAACCTCGTGTCAGATTGTCCACGTTAGTAGTGATCCATGGCAGAGGCAGGCGCCAGCTTCTCAAAATATCTTTTAGCTATTACCTACAAATGCTTGAAAGAATTCACAAATGCAGATACCTTGTTATGCATGCTGCCTCCTGAAACTGCCTCTGAGACACCAGATGGCACAGCGGGAGCTGCACAAGTGACAGATGATAAAATGCATCAAGCCACATAAATTAACCTCATCATGGCCACAGTATCAGATGCTTCTGGGAGAAACAGGAGGACCGGGGAGCAACTGCATTATAGAACCCACAGGGGTGGATTTACAACCCATCTGGGGTCTCTCGTGTGAGCAAACAGGGACCCCAGATGGCCGGTGAATTTCAGGCATTTGTGAATAGAGGGATACTTTAATCTTTCTGGAAATTACCTGGCCCTTTGGTCAGAAAGGATACTTTCGCCAAGAGTCAAGCCATGTTTTACTCAACTAGGACAACTGCTAATCATCATTACAGGACATGTTCCCAGGCTTAGCCCATCAATGCAGACTGGTGGTTTCTAGGCTAAAAAGGGGACTGAGAGACCTGTATTCTGGTTACACTTAAAGCTAATGAAGCCTTTCTATGAGAGGTGACACTAACTTTCTTAAAGGTGGCTCTGAGGGGCATCACGAGGCATGGAACAACTACACAGCTGGGTAAGATTGACAGCCTTCTTGACTGGCTTTAGAAATGACAGACCATCCCTGGCAGATTGTATTTCTCAAGACCATAGACTGAGATTCAGTCTTATACCAGCACACTAAGCAACTCCAACAATGCCATGCCTGTCATGGGCGTACAGTCAGTTGGCAGAAACAGACTAGAGAGAAAGGGGAGAAATAGAGACACGACAGAAGGGTGGCAGGTAACTTAATAGCAACCAGTGCAATGCGTGCGCTGGAGGGGTAGAAGGGTTTGCTGAAGAAGTGTCATCTAGACTGCAAGAAATAGAGGAAGGTACCACAAACACGAGGGCAGGTTCCATCAGTATCAGTGATTCCAGGCCAACTCAGAAACAACTGGCTTAAATTAGAAAGGGATTTTCTTGAAGGCTGTCCACATTAGTGGTGATCCCTAGCAGACACAGGTTGTCAACTGATCAAAATACCTTCTTGCTAGTGCCTGGAATGCTTGAAATAATTTATCAAAGTTACTGAAGGATTCTACACAATGCTCATGCCTCGGGGCTGCCTGTTTGTTACATGGCTGTGCACTCATCTCATGCCCATTGCAAAAAAAAAAAAGAAAACATACTGCTCAGGTGACTTGTGTTCCTGCACTGAGGTCTTTTTGTCCAAATATTCTCAGCTGAAAGAATCCACAGATTTTTGACACCCCGTTCTCAGAGACATCCCATAAACTTGAAAGGAGACTCAGCATGTGGATGTGGGTTCTTCTTAGTTATGCATTTGTGATAAGAAAAATGGGTCAGAAAGTAAGTCTTCGGTTTCAAGCTTAAGTGAGTCGTAAGCACAAACAGATCAACTCCCACTTCTATTATATTTTCCAAACCACTGATGTTTATTGTATATTTTAAATTAATCAATCTTATTTAGATTTGACTATTTTTATTTTTTGAAATTATAACACAATTATATTAAATTTACTTCTTCCCCTTTCTCCGTCCAAACCCTCCCATGTTAACCCTCCCCCGCCACACACACTGCTTTTTTTTAAGTTCATAGCCTCTTTTTTGTTTGTTTGATTGTTTTTGTTTCTGTTTTTTCAAGACAGGAATTTTCTGTGGCTTTGGTGCCTGTCCTGGAACTAGCTCTTGTAGACCAGTCTGGCCTCGAACTCACAGAGATCTGCCTGCCTCTGCCTCCCTAGTGCTGGGATTAAAGGTGTGTGCCACCACCGCCTGGCCCTCTTTTTCTTCAATTGCTGATATACACACATACTCTGATGTATCTTTATATTTGTATATGTGTGGGTATTATTAAATACATAAAAATAACCTGCTCAGTCCATATGTTGCTTCCATGTGTATGTTATCAGGCATGACCACTGGTATTAGATAACCAGTGTGTGCTCTTCCCTGAGGATGACTATTTCTTCTACTCTCAGCATTTCTTAGTTACCTACAGTTCTTCATCTAGGGTTGTGGTGAGTTTTCCCCTTCTGCCTTAGCATTGATAACACCCCTTCTCAGGTCATGTTTGGACAGTCACAGTGGTGAGACTTCATGAGTATACTTTCTGATATTCCATAGAGATACAGTCTCACAGCAAAGTCCCTGATCCAGAGGGCAGTTAACAATCATTTCATCCCTCTTCCAAAATGATCTGTGGGTCATGGATCCAGGGGTGAATCTGTTTATTCCTTAGTTGGGACTGGGCTCTAAAACCCTGCATGTGGATTGGCTGCAACTGCAAATGGTCTCCATCTGTTGCAAAGAAAAGTTCCCTTGATGGGTGTTGAGGACAGAACTTAGCTGTGAGTATAAGAGCAAAATCACATATAAAATGAAAAGGACAGCATGCAGAAACAAGAGCATGTAGAAACTCTCATCCAAAGTGAACTCGCCATCCCTGGGCACACTTCTGCGCCTCTTCATCTTGAAGTGAGTTGGGGTCCTTACTGCCTTAAGGCGCTAAGACTACTACAAAAAACACCATGGACTGTGCCCCACACAAGAAGACAACTATTCTTCCCATGGTGGAGGCAGAAAACTCAAGATCTTGGCGGTATCAAGGCACACACCCAGAGAGAACTCTCAGAGGGGAGAGTGCAAACAGGCCGTCCTCACATAAGGCTACACTGTAGATTCCACCCCCACCTTATTTAACCTTAAATACTGTCTCAGACGACCCACTGCTACAGTGGAAGTGATTTAACCTAAGACCCTCAGGAGACACAATGTTAAGCCCATAATACTATGAAAATAGTGGGGCAAGGATACATCCTAAGATATATCCAAGGACAGGATGTTGGAGAACGTTTCAGTGTTGACAGCGTTAGTACCTAGGAAGATCCATGGTTTGTATTAAACAATGATAAAACTCACTAACTCAAGTTTCCACCACAAAGTCCCCTTAGCATCTGTACAGGGAAGATTTTTCTTCTAAGGGGTAACCTTGGGCTGCTCAAAGAACGTTAGACTCCCAGGCTTTGCTTTCTGCCGAGGAGCCCTGTGCCTGCTGCCTTCTCTCAGCTGGACATTTTGCCTAATGCCAAGATTCTGTCAGGAGTTTTTATGCAAATCCTGGAATTTTCATCACAGATTTTTCTGCGCTCAGCCTGATTTTGCCTGACGCCTTCAGCTCTCTGTCTTCATGCTCACAGAGATTCCCAGATGCCTGTTTTCTCAAGCTGGGAAAGACAGAGGGCTTTCTTCTGCCTGGAGGAGAAGGGAATTGTCCCGTTTGTCCTCAGGTGCCACTCTCCTTTCCAGTTTGGAGAAAGCACATTTGTGTCATTTGCTTGATGTCTCTCACTCCCTTTCATGTTGAAAATATAGGCAAATGAGAGCCATTGGGAGCTGAAGCATTTTGCTAGCTATAGAAAGTCATAGCTTAAGTATATTTTAACCCACTCACTGGAGACAACTGACAACACTCATTATTCCAGCCACCAGCAAAGGAACCTGAAGACTGTAACCCAAACAAAGGCCCCATCACAAATCCCACACACAAGTGACTGAACGGCATAAGTTAAATTTGACTGCCATGTCTGGCCCTTTTAATCATTTCCTTTTTTTTTTTTACTCTAATTTGTGAGTTCGTCTGTCCAAAACCCTGAGTTCTTTTGTAGAACTGCAGTATCTCCAAGGGGCCTCTTGTCATTTATCAGAAGAGATGCTTGATTTGATCAGCGCATCTTCCCGTGAGCTAACATTCGGAAAACGCTTTCTGCCAGGCTTCAGTGTCAGTTATCCGGAAGAGCCTCTGATTGTGTCACAGGGCTTACAAGGTCATCTGGATCCAGCAAGATGCTCACGCACCCCTGTCAACCTACAAGCCAACAAAAGGCAGAATCAGATTCCAGACCTTTCCTGAATACCAAGGCATTTTATTTCTCAAAGGTATCCAGTAAGGTCTGAAATCTAGGTGGTAGCAAGTTTTCTTTTATGTAGCCAGGACTCTTCCTAAACTATGCTGTCAGTTCAGATTTAAAATTCAAAATACAAAAATACAATTTCCTAGAAAATAATCTTTCAATAATGTTCCCGGGACATCAACAAATATTATTTTTCACACCACCAACTTTCAAGAGAAAGTTTATAAAAAGCCTTCTTCCTCTTGTGTGTAAGATTTCGACACTGGACAGTGCCTCCAGGTGTGCTGATCTTCAGGATTCTCACAATAGATCAGGTGACATTCTGTCCTCTGCAGCAGCTGGGGTATGTTCTGTAGTGGCAGATGTTATAGTCACAAGAGCTCACTGGCCTCCATCAATCTGGGTAACTCTGTCTTGCCCTGGATACCACTACTCCTCAGCATGTGCCATGCGTCTCAAATGTTCATGCTAACTCACAATCTTGACTTTGCTCACAACTTGAATTTTCACAATATCTAAAGTAGTAGAGTGAGTGATGGCCCTTCAAATTGCCCACCACCATAGTGCTATCTTCCATAGCGACTGAGATTGGTCCAGTGTAATCAGTGTAAGAGTACCATAGCAAGGGAATTGCCTGAGATTATCTAACTGGGTCCAACTAACCATACAAATTCTCATAAAAGGATGGCAGAAGCTCAGAAAAGCAAAGGTAACTAAAGAATGGAGGTGAGATTTGAAGACAGAAGGAGGGGCCATGAGCCAATGGATGGCAGGGATGTCATCCGAAAATCTGAGAAATAAGGGAAACAGACTCCATCCCCAACCTCCAGAGCAAGTATGAATTCACAGAATTGGATGCAGGCTACCAAAACCCATTTGAATGTAGCCTTCAAATTGTGTAGGAATAAGGTTGCCCGGTTTCCAGAGCTGAAGAATTCTTCAATAGAAAACCGGCATTTTGAAGACAAAATCCCCTGTTACTCTCTGTACCAGACAGTTCCTTTCAGTTCTCTGCCTGTAAACTTTGGGCATTTCTTGCTTGCTTCTTTCTTCCTTCCTTTTTTTTCTTTATTTTGAGACAGAGTCTCACATATCCCAGCGACCTCAATTTCCATTGCAAATAAGAGACCTCGAACTTCTGATCCTTCTGCCTCTACCTCTCAAGTGCCAAGATTAATTCTGTTGAGTCTTCTCATTCTTTCCAAGTCTGAATCATCAACACTTGCTAGGGAAGTAAACTCATATTGGATACTTCCATCCTTGGTCCAGGCCTGGGTCTCAGAAGATGCTGTTCATCATGGCTTTCGTGAGAAGCTAGAAATTGATATCCATGAAGACAATATATTTGCTAAGAAGAGAGAAAGAGACCACACCAGAGAGGATGGCAGATCATTTGTCTTAATGCAAAACATGTTTTTCTGCTAATGTCTTTTTACTGACTCTAAATAAATATGGGTAACCAAATAAATGTGGGTAACCAAATGAATCTAAAATGAGAAAATTTAGAAATAAACACACTTCTGCAAAAATGCCAAATTGGGCCATAATAACAGAATATATTTACATATTTATAAATTTTGTTTAAATATGTACATGTTTGGGAGGTTTATGATGTGCAAATCTCTTGTGTGTGCATGTGTGTGTATTTGCATATGCACATGTATGTATGCGTGAGGCAGACCAGAAGAAGGACAACCTAGAATGTGGTTCTTCAGATGTCATCCACTTTGTTTTTGTTTGTTTTGTTTTGTTTTTAGACTGAGTCTCTTACTTGCTCTAAAGCTCACTGACTAGGCTTACTAGTTAGCAATTCCCAGGAATCCCCACATCTCCCCACTTCTCTGTTTCTCTACCACTGGGATTACAAATGTTCACCACAATACTTGGATTTTTTTTAAAAAAAACTTTGGACAGTTTCATACAAGTGTATAATAAATTCTTGTTACACTCAACCTTCAGCTGTCTTGTCCTCCCCCATCCTCAACAATCCCCCTCTCTTTCAACCATGTCTCTGTCTCACTCTCATATCTTCTTGTTTTGTACTTTATTTTAATCTATGGGCTATAATGAGAGTTGTTCACATGGGCACATGTGTAAGCTCCTTCCATACAGGCTGGGGAACTCATCAGTGTCTACGTCGCTGACAATAATGACATTCTCTCCTCCAGTAGGGCTGAAGAGCTATGACCTCTGGTCTGATCAGAAACTTGTTACCCCAATATCTGTTGTGCCAGTTTTTCACCACTAAGCCCTGCTCACCTGGCAAGTTGGTATTATAGCATACAACACATAAAAAGGTCCACAAGACAGTTGCTGTCCTTTCTCACTCAACCACCTACATGGAAATTTTTGGTACTCTGGAAACTGGTCAACTGTGAGGAAGCTTCCAGCTCAATTCTATAATAGCTTCTCAGTATTCTGTGAGCAAAGTCTCGAACGTTGTCGACAACAGGGTCTTACTAGCCATTTCTGGTGGGTAATCAATGGCCATACTTGTGAGGTTTTGAGGGCCTCTGGAGCCATCCTGGACAACGCTGGCACTAGGACTTTTATTTGATAATATATGGTTTCTGGTATCAGCATTGTCCACCCATTCAAGGTAATTCTAACCAATATTTTTATTATGACTTGAAATTAGATTATAAAGCAATGAACATCTATGTGGCTTCTGCCTACACATTTAGTTTGAGGTAGTTCCTGCAACCATATCTCCTTCTCTACCCCCACCTCATCCTTGTTTAAACCTGGCTGTCTCCAGCTTCCCTCCTGTTTATGTAGCATTATATTCCATTACTCGCATGCTCTTTAAGGCCTCTCTACACTCCTGCACTACAGTCTCTTTCATACTTCCGTTTCTATAGGCATTCCAATTTAAACAGACAAATCCAAAATCTGAAGTTACAATCCACATATAAAAGAGAATATGTGTATATTTGGGCTTTCGGTGGGCTTTAGGGATCATACTCAGTTCTTCATGCAAGTACTTTACCAAGTTATCTTTTATATTGTCTTCTATATAAGTGCATATTTTATTTTGGTTCATTTCATTGCTAACTTAGCACATCTGGGAAGAGAGAGCCTCAATCAAAGAGTTACCTCTATTGGATTGGCTTGTAGTAAAGTCTGTGCAACATTTTCTTGACTACTAATTGATATAGGAAGACCCAACCCATTCAGGATGGTGCTATCTCTGGGCAGGTGGTCCTGGGGTAAATAAAAACACTAGCTTGTAGGTGAATCAGTAAGCAGTGCTCCTCCATGGCCACTGCTATAGTGCCTGTCTCTGTGTTCCTTGAGTTCTGCCTTAGGTTCCTTCGATGGTAGGCTATAAACTACAAGCCAAATAAATTATTTCCTATCCAAGTGTTTTTGATGGGTGTTTTATTGTTTCCACAGAAAAGTAAACTAGAACAGAAATACATTGAAGATAATCTTTTTTTTTGGTGTAGATCATTACACATTCAGAAATAATGTGAAGTGTAAAAATTGACTCCAACAATAAAACAAGAAGGCACGCTCCCCCCATTTCAGAAATTTCAGTGATGAATTTCACCTGTGTATTGCATGAGATAACAAGAAAGGGAACAGATTTCAACAACTAATAAAAACAGCACTTTTAAAAATCCTTCCAAGTTTTTTTTTTCTTCAAACAAGAAACCCAAGTTCTTTTAAGATGTAGCTGTTTACCATCCAAATTTCAAGTCCTGTTCCTCCACCCTGTGACCTCTGGATGCTTGGAATCGTAAAGACTCGAGTAAGAGCAGAGCTATTTCTTGGAAGATGGACATGCTGGGGCTGTGACAGTCAGCTCTGAGGTAGAAAAGAAGCCAGGAGAAGCGGGAAGCTTTGACTGCACAGTGATTTCTCTCCTTTCTTGGGAAAAAAAAAGTCTGAGGACATATTTTTTTTTATGTTTGTGTGATCAAATGACCTTTCCTTACTTTTAAAAGATTTATCTTCGTACCATGTCCTCTCTTAAGAACCGTGATGTATGTCCTTTGAATACACAGTAGCTGGCTCAAGATGACCTAAGAATGCGATGCCAGTCCAGAGAAACCAAAAATCTGCATATTGAGAATTAATTGTTCCCACAATCACAGAATAACTATGACAGCTTAACTCATTTGGACCATATTACAGTTTCCCCAATGACATGCTCACAGATACATATTTATAAATATGTCCTATTTATGACAGTTATAAAGATAACAACTTAATGACACAATATAATCATATTCAGCTCCCATAAGCCATTCTTTCTATTTCAGTTCTATTCAAGCAACCCACTCCTTGCCCTGAAGCAGCTTCTTATTCTCTGTGTATTTGCATCTTTCCTGTGCTTCATGCTGTATCTTTTGCATTTCTACCTGCTAAGCAGCATTTAGTATCGCTGGTGTTATAAAATGGACTTAATGCCTGCTCTTCCAAAGGTCCAGAGTTCAATTCCCAAAAACCATATGGTGCCTCACAACTATCTGTAATGAGGTCTGGTGCCCTCTTCTGGCCTGCAGGCATACACCCAGATAGAATATTGAATACATAATAAATTAAAAAAAGATAAAGCCCACCCAACCCCTGAACCTATATTCTTCTACATCTTTTCTAAGAGATACATGCCTTCCTCTCTGAATCATCATCTTGAGCAACATGTCTCAACTTGGGGATCATGGCCACTTTGTGGACCAAATGACCCTTCCACAGGGGTGACCTAGAATGATCAGAAAATAGATATTTCTAGTAGGATTCATAGCAGTAGCAAAATTACAGTTAGGAACTAGTAATGAAAATAATTTTATGAGTGCGGGTCACCGTTATATGAGGAACTGTAGAAAAAGATCACAGCATTAGGGAGGTTGAGAACCATCAGTCTAAAGGGTTACTGCAATTAAATGAGTTCACATCCTAATGTGTCATGAAGACATTACATTATGCATAGATGTTCTTGAAGAAAATGGTCCTGTGGTCTGCAGTATGTAAAGCATTATGAAAACTTTAAAGTTATTTTTAAAAAGTGTCAGGGAAACCTTTTGAAAAAACTTAGTAGGTGACTCTTTTCAAGAAGAGATCTGGCAAGAAAGCAAAAGAGGAAGGGCCTGGGAGGATCCCATTACCTCACACATAGAGATGGGCATACCATAATAAAGTCCATGGCCTCTTACAATAAAAACATATGATAAACTCATGGGACATTTTTCAGTAGGAATACGACTGGTTCACAGAGTCCTAATATACAACACAGAGGATAATTAGGGCACTAATGAGCTTGATAAAGCATTCAGTTAAGAAGGGCTCGCTCTGAATTACTTGAAGGGATATCAAGTAGTGTTAACTTAGCATTTAAAATACAGTAAAGGACCAGCAAGCTCAATGGGTACTGAGCATATAATGACTTGAATTTGACTACTAGGTTCGTTATAGAAGAACAAGAGAGCCAACTCCCAGAAGTTATCCTCTGGCCTCTACACGTGCAAACATAAAACCATCTCAAGCTCAGGAAACTTGGGATTTGACGATTATATAGACATTACAACAATGTAAAGAATGTATGTTGATATGTTATTCCCCTGGCTGCTCAAAATTCATATTTTTCTTTCTGCTCTCCTTCAAATTCATGGCCTCGGTTTTGTTTTGTTTTTTTTTTTTTTTTTTTTTTTTTGGTAAACTAATTGTTATTGCATGTATATGTGTGCATTTATTTATATATACATCCTAAACACCGCCAGCACCTGTATGTATGCTTTCAGTACTAACTATTTGACACTGGCCAGTCAGTGCGCTCTGCTCTGGGGAGAACCACCTCTCTCTTTCCCAGATTTCCTCTGTCCAGTTTGGTTTGTTCATTGGTGTCATCCTTGTTCAGCTCACATTTGGGAGACCGTGTTGGTAAGAATTTATGATTGTTGGGAAGAATTTATTCTGATGTTACTACGAGATGAAATCTCAGTCCCTGACCCTCTGGATCTTACAGTCTGTCAGCTCCCTCATCCTCAATGTTCCCTGAGCTTTAGAGGTGGGATGGATTTGTAGATGTATTTAGAGTTCTTACATTAAGTCGAATTCATGGATTCCTGGGAATTTCTCTAGTGACTGTGGGGTCATTGGCAGTGAGAATAGGATTTTTCCCTACTGTTTATTCTGGCTTTTTGGAACCCATTCTCTTTGGAGGGATACCTTACTCAGCCTAGATATAGAGGGGAGGGCCTTGGCCCTGCCTCAAAGCAGTGTGCCTTACCCTCTCTGAGGAGTGGATGGATGAGGGATGGAATAGGAGGAAGGTGAAGGGAGCAGGAGGAGGGGAGGGAATGGGAACTGGATTTGGCATGTAAAATGAGAAAGGATAGTTGTTTAAAAATAAAATAAAACAGAAGTCTAATTTGGAGAAATATGTCCATGTGTGAGGTGAAAAAAAAAAGTCTTTGAGGAATAAGTTTTCAAGATATCTAGAAATATAAATACAATATTTAATATTCTTCATAAATATCAAATTTTAACATAGGAATCTGATTGAATATTTACGTTGTTGGCCAAGAGAAATGACTTGAGTCTGGAAGGCTTAAAATTCTTTTTAAAAAATGCGATAGCATTGTGATTAACTGCCGTTTGCTGTTCATGCCTAGAGCTCCTTTACAGACACCTTGCTAATCTTGATCTGCTCTTTGGCCATTTCAACCCATTTCTAGGAGAAAAGTCCCCAGTATCTATGCACAACATTCCTTATATACTTCCTATAAAGTAATAGCTGTTATGCAATACCTGACCCATGGTTTCATGTGGTCTACACTGAAATGCAATTACCCCTCAAAATTATCATTAAACACAGCAAATGACAATGCGAGAAATATACTTAAAAGGATTTTCATCTGTAACCAACTTAGAAAGATATTTAAACCATTTGAACCACTGAATAAGCAACATAGAACACTTATTTCTGCTTCACAATTTATAGAACTTAATTGTTTGTCTTCATTTTTTTTCTTTTATTTTTGAGACAGGGTTTCTCTGTAGCTTTTGGTTCCTGTCCTGGAACTAGCTCTTGTAGTCCAGGATGGCCTCGAACTCACAGAGATCCACCTGCCTCTGCCTCCCGAGTGCTGGGATTAAAGACATGCGCCACCACTGCCCGGCTGTTTGTCTTCATTTTTAACAACAAAAGAAGTATCTCTTAAAACAAGAATTAGTTTAAGTAAATATTATCTTAATTTGCAGGGGGACCTCTTTAAGGGTCTAAAGAATGTGTACTTAGGAATGGGAAACAGACTTCTAGAGCATCCTGTTGGAAGGAGACCCTGGGTTGCTTTGAACTGCAGTTGTCCAGTTCCCCATGAAGTGCAACTATGCAGAAGACTTCTTTAATATCCAGTATTTTTAATATTCACCAAGTATGTATGAAAGGAAAGGAACGATTGGACCTTGGGGGTGCTCCACATGGACAGCAAAGTCTTGGGATAAACACTCAGTCTCTGAACTGAGAACTATCAGGTCTGAAGATGTGCGATCTGCTCAAAAAGGACAAAATGAAAGTCTTCAGAAATAGTGCTGAAACGAGGACAGATGCGAGAAACACAAGAACGTGAGCTCAACCGTAGAAGATGCGATGCTCTATCCATGTTCAATGTAACATGTTGCTCACTTTTGGCCCTTACATCTAACTAAAATGATTCACAGATGGGTTCTAGGGAGAATATCATTAAACTTTTGGAAGGATGACAGCTATCACAATGATACATCAAAGGTACTAAATATGTCAACCAGGACATGGACAGAACATAAACAGATTTCAATTGTAGATGCATATAATGCCAAGAAAAAAATATGATAAATTAAATTTCCTAATAGTTTAATACTCTCACCCCCATAGACCAGTCTTCTGCTGTGCAATAATGAGACACCTCCAGTTTTACTAGCATTGCAATTAACAGTCCCAGATAGCAGACTATTTATTTGACTTCCAGACTCCCAGATCCCTTTCTTCTTTGCCTATTCTTTTCAGTTCCCCAAAACTAAACCATAACTATGCATGTGTGTACACTGTCACCATTTTTTTGAGAAACAGAATTAAATATTGCTTATCAAGAAAACTCCAGAGGTTAATCAAATGTAGTGTACACATAAGGAAGGAACTGACAAGTGCCAGGCAGCAATTCCTTGGCAGCTGGAGGGATTTTAATTATAAGGTAGTCGGATAATTAAATACTAACAGACAGAGGGAGGGAGTTGGCACACTTCCATGAAGAACCAAACAGCACATGCCTAGGCAACAGACAGAAAATAAAACGGGAAATCCCATGAAAAAAAGGGGGGGGGGACTTTTTCCAAAGAGAATAACAGAGAAATAATCCTGCATCTCCAGCTTCCCTGACGATGAAATATTTTCTCTACTACAAAACAAAAACAAACAGCTCTGTAGAGTTCAAATGTCCTTTTTAACAAAAGGAAGAATATTTCAAAAGGGTTCCCCTCCATTTCCATCTCTATCAGTGTGTGTCCATCCTTGTGGAGTATAAATCCTGAGGGAAGAAAGCTTTCTTTCGGTGGGTTTGGTTCTATACATGTTGCTTTCTGAGCTTGGATTTAGCTCAATTGCAGGAGTAGATGAGAAACAGAAACAAGAAAAATTCTCCTTCCTTAGGAAAGGAAATGCTAAATACACCCTGATGGATGTATCTCGGAAGGAGATCTTGTCCGATCCTGCAGGATGTCCGAGGAGCATTCGTGTGTGCAGGCTGCCTGTTCTGCATGTCCAAACTTTGGCCCTGAAATTTTGATGGCATGATTTTGATGAATAAAATGATTAAGTCTAACGTTTCAAAAGACCATGCCGACACATTTACTATTACTAAAGCAATCACCTGTGTGGCTTTTTGGCACTTTATATTTTTAGTAAAGTATCAACAAGGCAAATTTCCCAGGTTAAGCATGATCTCTCCTCCTTCTCCGTCTCACATATGCCTCTAGCTCTTAAGTACTTAATATGCATTCCCTCTAAGAAAGAAGGACTCAGGGCTGGAGACCAACTTCAAGCTTGCACGTGAGCTAAAATACAACTACAGTGACCCATCACTAAGGGCTGAGACACCTTACAGAGTGAACCAATCAGCCGAAAGATAAGGCCCCACCTTCTGTTTTCCTGCAGTTGCATAATGTAGGTGTAAAGAGAAATCACAAGCTTACGTTCTCTTCTCCGTACAAGTTGAGTCAATAATAGGGTGAAATTTGATTCGTTTTATAGCAAATGGTTTGGGGAACAAGTCATTGGTATCACTGAATAAAGAAATAAAATCTAGGATTCTCATGGAACTCGAGGAGCTTCTGAGATAATGAGAAGTCCCCATGGACTATTATTATCTTGGGATACATTGTGATGCATAACTGAAAACACGAAAAATACACATTAAAAAAATACAGTATACTAACCATGGAAAACCTGGGACAAAGGAAAGATACATATAAAATTGTAATATTGCTCAATGGTGAATTCAGGAAAACTCAAATCGAAAGAGAGTCATTTCCCCAGATCTGATCAGCTATCTGCTTTGAAGATTGCTGTTGAGTACTCACAGGCAAAAGTCTTCCTCTAGCAGTGTGTGCACACACCTGTCTGTGTGTGTGTGTGTGTGTGTGTGTGTGTGTGTGTGTGTGTGTGTGTTACTGTTGCTGTTGCTGTTAGTGTTTGCCATGATTGTTGGCACTCTAAGTAGATGGAGAACTACTATCAATGTAAATTAAGTCACATCCATAATGCTCACCATGTGACCAAGATTTTTGTACCTTTCATAGAACTTAAACAAATACAAAAGGGTATATGACCACAGAGAAATAAAGGGCAGGAACCCTGTGTGGCTAGCCTTTCCATTTTTGCTCCTTAGGTAGAAAATAAATAAAATCAAATATTCATATTTGTATGTGAAAGACAATTCTTCTACAAGGGAATATTAATTAATAATACCAACAGTTGACATTTATTGACATATAGCAAACACAGCTAATAGTGTTAACAATTGTTTGTTTCTTCAGTTCTATAAAGAAAACATATTAATCAAGATCTAGGCAAAGGCAGACATCACATCATCTCCTTAATGGAGAATAAGAATGTCCTGAAGAACTGAAAAGACAGAGAAGGAACAGGAGAGGGAATAACCACAGAGATGAGCTATCCCTGTTAAAGCTGCAGGAAAAGATGGAAATTTTGCAATTATGAAAATTTAGAAACTTGAAGAAGGGCCCTTATAGAATTAAACTAAGGCTTCTAAACGGGGAGACACTGTAGTGTTTTCTGGTATGATTCAATGAGGTCATGTCTGCTATGTTATAAAAGGGGTGGGGGAGGGGAAACAGATGAAGTGATAGTTTTTGTTTGAAGAAAATTAATTGCATGGAGCAGTTCAAAAATGGAGCGGGAATAAAGAGGTATGCCATTTCTTATATCTCTAGTCTGTCTGGCACCATCTAGGAACACCTTCACCGAGGAATAGACAACAAAGGAGACAGATCCCAGAAACAGGATCCTAAAACAGAGTAGAGAGTTGTGACGCTAATCGACAAGAGTCAAGCCACAGGCTCATTAGGTATAACCGGTCACCCACAAAGGACTTGCACAAGACTGCACGACATCTAAGAGGGAAACCTGGGATTCAAAGACAGGCAGGATAACATTAGAGTTCCTGCCCTTATTCCGTTCCATCTTTTGGGATAGAGCCTGTAGCAATGGAACGAGGAGAACCTAGATTAGTTTCCAGGGCAATTGAGAGTGGAGGGATTCGGTAATATTTCAGTCTGGACCTCAGCAATACTTATCATAGAGAAAATAAAAATGAATTATGTAGTACATAAGGACCCTTTGGTTTAAACTCCACAAGTTAAGCAGGAACCAGCTCATGAAAACAAACACTCTCTTAAGTACCTATAATAATGTGTGCCCTAGGCTGTGACGACTCTACCAATATTACACACAAGAAGGACACTTGGAAATAATTTCCTGCACTTACCCTTGTTGCTTGTTCCTGGTGCACAGATTCTTCCTCCATTTATCTCAGAACCATTTAGAATGCTTATGCCCATGGCAAGCAATGAGTAGACATTTCATATTTCAAACACAATACATTTCATTCCAGATCGTCTTATACTGGTTACTAAAGACAGAAGAGCATAGGTTTTTCTTCAAGGACCTGTCATCTAATAAGCCCAGGGGACTCAGCTGGGGAAAACTGTTTATTAGATCATGTGACATGAAGAGGAAAAAGTGGACTGCTGGGACACACCACTATTATTAGAATACAATCCTAGATTCTGTGTAGTGGAACAATTCTTAAAGCACATAGCTTCTGAGGTGAGTTTTCAGGAAGTGACTCCAAGCCAGGGGTGTCACACAACCCGAGCAGGAGTAGAAACAGTGGATATGTAAGCAGATGAAGAGGGACACGGTTGCTATGGGGGCAGAAAAAAATACATGAGAGAGGCGGATGCAGTAGACACAAAACCTCCAAGTAGTTGGCGTTGCTACAGGCAAGTGTCATGCTGGGAGACATGGCGAGGTGGCAGGAGAAGGAGCCTGGTGTTGTCTGAAAGCTGTATGCATTGGGGTGTAGTGTTTGAGCATCCTCACTGTGAGCAGACATAGTCAAAAAAAATTATAATTAATTAGATCCAAGACGGAATAAACTGCTGAGACTTGCTAGATTAAGAGTGAACCTCAAGTCAGATGTGGTGGCACAAACGTTTAATTCCAGCACATGGGAAGTAGAGGCAGGCACATCTCTGTGAATTCAAAGCCAGCATGGTATACATTGTGAGTTCTAGGTCAGCCAGAATAATGAGACCAAAAGCAAACAGAAAATGAATCTCAAAAATGTTAAGTAAGATCAGAATAGCATATGACTTAATTTATTTAAAAGTCCAAAAGAGAAATAAGTCTGTGGGCAGAAAGCAAGTAGTTGCCTCAGGCAGATCCTAATTGCAACAGCACTGGGGCTGGGAGGCTCTGGGTTTACAGTCTGATGAATCAGGATCCACAGCATGAAGCCACAGAATGGAATGACATCACAGCTTGTGTGGACCAGGTCTGGCTCCTTCACAGGCTCCAGAGCTAGGGCAGATCTCGTAGGTCAGGACAGCGGAGATCAGTGTTTACAAAGGCAGCTTCATATTCTTGGGGCTTCTGCCTGTCAGCTGGCCCTGTGAAAGAGCTACAAATAAAGAAAAGAACACTACTTGGGTTCAATTATCTGGAACTTTCCAGTATTATCAGTTCTTGGCTGATTTTCAAACCTTGCTAATCTGGAGGGCAGTAGAAGGCACGAAAAGTTCTACTTTCAAAAGTAGAAATGGAACATTGAAAATGAAAAGAATTTAAGCAAGGAGGGGAGCAGAGCAATGGTGGAAAGGAGTTGAGAGGGAATGGTTGATTAAAATTAATAATGTATTAAAAATTCTTAAAGAAATTTGATACACAATAAGTTAATCAAAAAATACTTTTTAAAAAGTTTGAATGCAGGTAACCAGATTGGGTATAAAAAACTGCTTTCAGGGGGCACTGGGTATTAAATAAAAGTCTCACTGGTGGGATGTGCTGTCTCCCTAGGAGTTGTTGACTAAGGAAGCCTCTTAAGTCCCCCACAAGTAGACAGGCAATTGTCATTGCTGGTGAGCTGCACACCAAAATTACATAGCAAAATATACCTTGCACCTAGAAATGTACAGAAAGCTCCAGTCTGGAAGCTTCTCCTAACTGGATAGCCCTTGTGGTGCCTTCTAGAAAGTGTTCTGCAAACCACTGGGGAAGAAAAGCCATTGCCTATCTAATCCAGCACTGGAGCCTTGGATGCTACAACACTGACCAGCTGCGAGTCAAAACGAGCCCACTGGTGTGAGAGGGGCAAGTCTGTTAGAGGACCAACTACTTTCTAATTTAATTCATAGCTAGTACTCTAACCTCAGTCAGAAGCCTGTGGCTGGGGAGTTCCCAGACACTAGTGAGGAAGCCTCTGTTTTGTTTTGTTTTTGCTAAACATCCAAGGTGTGTATCTTCAATGGTCCGGTAAATGACTACCTCTATTTAGAGACATTAGAGCTGGTTTCATCACATAAGTGTCTCTCCCCCCACCCCCACAGAGGTCAGTAGTAACTCCAGAGACGCATAACTCTTCAAAGTACAGAGGATCAATGACTGCCGGATGTCAGGACATGACTGGGACCTGATGTGACCCCTCCAGTGCATAAAGAATGTAGCAAAAGAAGAAAGAAGTGATGAAAAATATAAGAGTTATGTGAGGTGGTGGAGGGAAGAGGGACTATGCAGAACGCTGGCATCTGGTCGGTCACAATAGAGCTGCCGCCCAGCAAGTGAGAACATCCACATCCTGTCATAGGAGACAGAATGGCGCATGGGTTTACTCTTCTTGAGGATTTATATGTAGTTAATTGTTATTGGGGGTGAGAGATTCAGGAGATTATCACTAATAGCAGTGGAAGGGGAACAAAGGCTAAAGGAGGGAGTGGGATTGAAATATATTCGGGTGATTGTATGGAAACGTCCTAACCAAAGCCATTATTATGTGTGATTAATACATGTTAATGAAGCATGTTTTAAAGTTAGTTAATCTCTCTGAGCTCCAATTTATTAGTGGTAATGATGGCAATAATCAATTTACCCAGTTCAGGAAGTTTCTATGAGCAAAGAGTAACACAGACAACTATCTAGGAAAGTGTGCGTCCTGTTTCAGGCTGCAAGCCAGGTACCAGCAACATTGTATTAATGTCTCCGGACTACAATTTCTTATCTGTGAAGGCGGCAGTCCGCCCGTTCCTTTCCAGCGACGCTCACTTTCTGTGGCACTCCGCCAAGTCATCTAGAAGTGTTCGGCCTTTCTGAGTGTTTTATGTGTACGAGGCTCTCGTGGAAGAAGTTGTTCAGAGAGGTTCAATGGACTTGCTCTTCCGTTCACCGTGCACTTAGCTGGAGACTACACTGACGGTTCGCAATGTTTGCGGTCCATCCACAGACTCATCCAAAAACGAGAGCCCTCTGGAGAAGCACTGGGGCAGCAAGACTCCAGGTGTTCTGTGCTACAGACCAGGGAACGGCTGCAGCCAGCGTGAGCAGCTGAGTGTGGCAAGCTCCAGAAGCCCAAGGCAGCAGGATCAAGTACATATATACATTTCCAGAATGCATTCAGGTGAGGGCTGGCTCTTCAAATACCTCAGACATAACCCCGCTTAATGAGTCTCTGACTTTCCCAAATGATCTTGCCTTTGTTAACTAGCTTCATTAACACAAGTCACCGTGCAGCCTACACCGAGAAGGTGGAAGGGGAGAGTTGGGCTAGCACTGATTAATTCTTTGCTTAATCGCGTGCTATCTTTCCAGCTGACCTTTCTCTCGTCTCATTATTACAATTCCTTTTAAGAGTGAACGTGCTCCCCGGAACAATTAGCCATCTCCTCTGCCTTTTTATATCTAAGTGACTTTGTTTTATAAATCCTCTTTAAGAAAAACGCTCCCCCTCAGTCTTTGGTATACGGAAGATGAAAAAGAAAATCAGTGAAGTTTCCAAACACACCAGTTCCAGCAGACAGAGCTTCCACAGCTTCGGGTATTCAAGGGAGTATCAGGCCAGTTCTGAGGCTCTGAGGCAACCATTATTCTCTGATGAAAGCACCCATGACCTCTACCTCGGCATTAGAAAACTTACCTATTTCTCACCTCTTCTTCAAAAGAATGAGACAGCTTTGGAACCTAGCAAGTAAGAAGTTAAAATGCATTCCATTAATATGTATATATATATATATATATATATATATATATATATATATATATATATATATTAACATGGCGGAAATCACTTTGCTCCCACTTGAACTGACCTTCCATGTTGGAAAGGGGAAACATTACAGGCACAGATCCGAAGACCTGCCATTCAATTCTAGGAGAAAATTAAGAAGCATGAGCAGCAATGTCTTGGAGGTAGAGTCTAAGGCAGATGTGTGGAAGGGCTGGCTGCATCCTTGACAAAGAGTCACTTCCTGGTCCTGTAAGAAGTGCTAATGAAAACGGCTGCTTGCCCAGCATTAACTGTTCGGCCACTGTTAAAACGTGACCAACTTAACCTTAAACAATATTCATCAATATCACCTAATTATCTTTCAGAGTTCCCAAAACTAACCTTGTTGGTGACGATCCAACATGTCACAGTTGGCAATTATTCTCTTGGATATTCAGTTGCGTGGCTGTTTGCTGTGGTTGTTGTCATTTTTAAAATCAGTTTCCGTTATTCTTCATACACCAAGATCATCCTCCCTCTGCCCTTTATCTTCATTAGCATCTGTCTCCAGCAAAACTGACAAACTCAGTTTCACTAGCATAATTATAAGTGGTAACAGACCTTTCAAGGACACTGGATTTTAAGAAAAATCTTAGACTCTTCCTACTGTGATAGTTGTTAGAGGAGCTGGGAGTAGAACCAACTATAGAGGCTTTTCCACACTTTGAAACTTCTACTCCAAGATTCTGATTGCAGAACTTTGGACATGGAAACCTGTGTGGGCATAGGTACACATGTGTATATATGTACGTACAGGCTTTCACAGTGTTTCTAAAGTGATTTTCATGCAATCCCTCTGTTGGTAATCTGTAAGATAAAATAATGAAGATCCAGTGTAAAGTTCAATCCTTTCTCACAGGCTAGCATAACGCTGGCTATGTAGCTGATGGTGCCTCGGCATCTTACTGATATGGGACCACCTCCTCTGCCTGCATGCATGTCAAACCAAGCCACTAGACAAAAGATAGACAAACTGACTCTCAGAAAGAGCATTTCCAATTACTCGTGTCACAAACATTAAAATCTTTTAGAATTTCATTTGGTGTTTTATTTTGTTTCATTTAATCGGAGTTTTCAAACCTGAATCAGACCTAATTCAGAAACCAACTTGGAAACTTGCTAGATGTTCCTTTAAGTCTATGGAGCACTAATTGGGCTATGGTTGCTGTGTTCACAGTGTCGGAAGGTGAGACCTCTAAGAGACGATCAGTTAATGAGAGAGTCTGCCCTGTGCACAGGTTGTGCTCTGAACACGAAGATGAACTCACCGTCCTCTTCTGAACTTGATCTCTGTCTCTCTGTGGTGATGAAAGAAGGGCCGTGTGACATTCAGGCTTCCTCATCTTAAGCTTTCCTACCACTGAAACTATTCAAAATCAATCTTTACTTCTTAATGAATTACCCGTTTGTTTTATTTTGCCATGGTTGCATAAACTAGATTAAGACAATGTTCTTCTCAATCATGTTTACAATCATAAATTATAAACTGTATAATAACAAAACAAATGAGGGCATCACTCAGTCTAATCCACTAATGACCTATTTTTGGTATGTGGTATATTTCTTTCCCGTTTTTTTTTATTAAAAATTTCTGCCTCCTCCCCTCCACCGCCTCCCATTTCTCTCCCCGTCCCCCAATCCAGTCCCCCTCCCTCATCATCCCGAAGAACAGTCCGGGTTCCCTGCCTTGTGGGAAGTCCAAGGACCTCCCACCTCCTTCCAGGTCTAGTAAGGTGAGCATCCAAACTGCCTAGGCTCCTACAAAGCCAGTACGTGCAGTAGGATCAAAACCCAGTGTCATTGATCTTGACTTCTCAGCAGGCCTCATTGTCCGCTATGTTCAGTGAGTCCGGTTTTATCCTAGGCTTTTTCAGACCCAGGCCAGCTGGCCTTGTTGAGTTCCTGATAGATCATCCCCAATGTCTCAGTATGTGGGTGCACCACTCGCGGTCCTGAGTTTCTTGCTCGTGCTCTCTCTCCTTCTGCTCCTGATTTGGACCTTGGGATTTCACTCTGGTGCTCCAATGTGGGTCTCTGTCTCTGTCTGCTTTCATCGCCCGATGAAAGTTAATCTCCAGGAGGATGCCTATATGTCTTTCTTTGGGTTCTCCTTCTTATTTATCTTCTCTAGTATCATGAATTATAGGCTCAATGTTCTTTATTTATGGCTAGAAACCAAATATGAGTGAGTACATCCCATGTTCCTCTTTTTTGGGTCTGGCTTACCTCACTCAGGATAGTGTTTTCTATTTCCATCCATTTGCATGCAAAATTCTAGAAGTCATTATTTTTTACTGCTGAGTAGTACTCTAATATGTATATATTCCATACTTTCTTCATCCATTCTTCCATTGAAGGACATCTAGTTGTTTCCAGGTTCTGGCTATTACAAACAATGCTGCTATGAACATAGTAGAGCATATACTTTTGTTGTATGATATGGCATCTCTTGAGTATATTCCCAAGAGTAGCATTGCTGGGTCCAGTGGTAGGTTGATCCCGAATTTCCTGAGAAACCGCCACACTGTTTTCCTGTTTTTTTACTATGAAGTATGACAATATTAAATTTATTACCATTTTATAACTAATTAAGAAAACTTTTATATGTATTTGGATTTAAAAATAGATATTTTCAGAAAGATAATTGGAATGGGAACTGGAGAGATGGATCAGCACTTAAGAGCTCCAGCTGTTCTCCTGAGGACCCAGGTTCAATACCCATCACTCAGCTAGTGGCTAACACTGTTGGCAACTATAGTCCCGGGACATCCAAACCCCCTTTGGGTCTCATTGGACAATGCACTCACATGGTTCACAGAGACACATGCAATCAAAACATTCACATAGATACGATAAAAATAAATAAATCTTTTTATTATAAAAAAACAATTGAAATAGCAATATGGTATTATATTAATATAGTTTCTTCTACTAAATTTAAATATATTTAGAAATTTGAATAGATTGTCAACTTTTGATATTATAGATAAATTTGTAAAGAATGTCGTTATATATGCATCTTTGTTTTAACCTCTTAATTTTAGAAGGAGAATATCTGAGTAAGAATAATTTGAAATTTGTTGAATATTAACATTTGTGCTGAGACAGTCTTTATGTCCATGGTGTGGCAAGAGTTTAGTACAGGTAACTAAAATGGAAATGATCTTCTAGAATAGTGGTTCTCAACCACTGAGTCATGATCCCTCTGTGGGGCTCAAATGACCCTTTTATGGGGGTTACCTAAGACCATTGGAAAAGACAGATATTTACAATATTTACATCATGATTCATAACGGTAGAAAACAACACGAACTTTATGATTGGGGTCACCACGTAAGGAACTGTGCTAAAAGATCCCAGCATCAGGAAGGCTGTGAACCACTGCTCTAGAAGGACAAACACTAGATCTGGATTTCTATATAGCTTACTGTCCCTCTATTTATGGTCCTACCAATGCCAAGGTCCAAGAGTGTACCTCGGAATGGCATACTCTTTTAGTTTTCTTAATGAAGGCGTAAGTCACAAACAATGCCACACCAGTTTGGAATTATGATTAATAGGGTGGTATTTATTTAAAGGGGAAAAAACTTACAGATCACTGTCAGCCCTCTGCGTAACCAGGAAGGAAGTCAAGTCACCGGCGGAGCAGGAAGTGAAGAGAGAGAGGAGAGGGAAGTGGCCGCTTTTTTAAAGGGAGAGAGACCACGCCCCAAGGGGCTGGTATCTCAGTGGCAATAGGCTGGAGGAGTGGGAGGACCTCCCGTAACACTAAGATCCCCTGCATTATAATACCTTTAATGCTAACACTGGAAAGTTCCTGAGAAATTGGCATAGTTGGTCACTAGAGTTGAAACTAAACTCTGAGTTTGTAAAATACCAGCAGTAATATTCTCCAAAGAGTGAATATAAATTCATCCACATGCCCCTCTCCACTGTCTCCACCACCACACTTCATACTTAGACTTCTCAGGCCTGCCTCAAAGGTCTAGTCCAGGCAGTGCTCTGACCTCATCCACACCTTTTCCTCAGTCCACCAGGTTTAGCCTGCTCTCCACAACCAGTACACCAGCATAGCTTCCTATTTGCTTCCTTCACTGCAAACATATTCTAGGCTTTGTCAGGATCGTCCCCACCTATATCCTCATAATGACAGTACTCTCCCACTTCACACAGAACCTTCCAAAAATTAAGACCTGTTCAATAAGACAAAAACCATGCCTTGTACTGAAAATCTAGCTAACTACTCAGTGCTAATGAAATCCTAGTTACTAGAGGAGAATCTACACCCACTAACTAAACCAGTGAATATCTATGAATATTTGTCCTATATAGATAAGTGTAGATATCATCCCTCATCTAGGAATGATCTTGCAATAGATGGAAACCCCTACAGAAAACCTCAACCAATCAAAAGAGTTGTGGAGCTCACCCCTAAAGTATACATCTATGAAATGTTCTTGGACCTCATGGAATAGGAAGTTTAAAGATTTTAAGAGTCCTTTGAACAGGGAGTCTCCTAGCAATGCCAAAAGCTATACCCATAACGCCCCCTAGTATGATTGCCCAAATGTGATCTGAACAAAAATTACACCAATGAACAGGCAAAACTGGATGGAGAAAAGCCCATGAGACCCCAACCTTACACAAACAACGTGAGATACTGAGGACTGCTGGAAATGGGAGAGGGAGCCTTTCCCAGGGAAAAGCACACCAATCGGTTGTCCATAGGCCAAACAGCCAGTCCTGAAAACATTCATGCAGGTAGAATTATATAGACTAGACAAGTTATATTAAGGAATGCAATAATAATTAGCAAAAAAAGAGGTCATGAATTTGACATAGAACTAGGAGAGGTATATAGGACGAAAAGAGAGATGTATTAAATTATAGTCCCCCAAATAAAAAAGAGACAGTTATAATTGCATCATAATTGATAGAATTAATACAATAAACATATAAAACCACATACTGTTGTGGTATTCTTAACATTTTCTCTACTAGAATACCAAGATGATTCAATTATTATTGACATTTTATAAGCCTGGACCAACACAGATGAACTGACAACATTTAATTAGGAGCCAGTCTCACCAACAACCCACTTGCCCATCTAGCATCTCTACTATGCAAACAACATCCCTTCGAAAGCTAGATCCTTTCTCTTGGCTGCATCTTGTGATCATCCTGGTATGAACTTGCAACCTTGCCTCTTCTCTTCAGTGGGCCATGAGTGTTGTCTCTTTTACAAGATACCCCATCACTTCTCATTGATCCTTTATGATACTAAAATCTCATGAATGCTAGCAAATGGGGTAGAGCGAAGCAGGAGATAGTTAGCAGGAGGGTAGCATTACTCAGAGACTGTATTCTCCTCTACACACAGTATATGTTCTCATTGCAGTTATGTTGTGCTTAGCAGAGGAGTGGATGCTCTCTCGCATTCTGCCTAACAGTCTAGCATATTCTAAAAACCTCTCATTGGGAGTCAATAATGCCCAGAATGTCAAAATCTAAACAGTGTAATACCAACCTCTTCCCTGCCTTTGCTGTCATAGTCCTGACAAGATGACACAGTGGGGACAGTATACCAGTGATTAAAGTGATGTTATTTCAATTACAGAGAAAATAGAGAGCATATATTCTATCCTAATTATCTTTGAGTTTCTTTAAAGCTGAATCTGTCGGTAACTGATAAGTAGTTTCTGGCATTTGATTTGTTAGGAGCATTTTGAGCAACTTTAAACAGTTCAGTCTCATGTGTTTCCTCAACCCCAGTGCAGGCCCAAGGGGCTCAAGTCATTCTAAATACACAGCAGGTTTGAGATCAGTAGGGGTTACAGGACACCCTGTCTCAAAAACAAGACTGGCAACAGTCCTGTCAGCATTTTTGCTGCGTTCTGGTGGTAAATGGCCCCAACAGACAATTATTTGACTTTGATATTTTGAGTTGGAAATCTTACAAAAATAAGTGTTAATGACTGTTACTGATCCCCCAAAGTTGTCTAATCCCTGGGGCATGAAAATATGTTATATCTGATATGAAAAAAGCAGAATTAAGTTTATGGGTGTAATTAAAGTTTTTCTTTGGCTATGTTGGAGTAAAAAGAACATTGTAGATTTTTGGACTGACCACTGTAGTCACAAGTATCTTTGGATAGAGGAGGCAAAAGAAACCAAACTGGAGAAATGACATTGTACAAAAAACTTTTCTGGTCATTGATAGCTTTGAAGATGGTATGAGGCTGTGAAGAAGTTAAGATAGCCTCTAGAACATTACAAAGGGAAGGAAAGGGACCTGCCAGTGCATCCATCAGGGAGCCCAGGCCCTTGTCAGCTTGACTTTTACTCAAGAAGCCCCATTTCAGACTCTGACCTCCAAAGTTAAGATAAGCATCAATGGTTTAAAACCACTAAGATGGTGATAATTTGGTACAATAAGAATAGAAAACCCATACATTTAACTACTGGGTAGTGCCTTTCGATATAAATCACTTGAGGGTATGGGGAATGAGGGAGTAGCAATCATAGCCCCGTCAAAAGTGACTTTTTTCCTCTCTAAGGCTCTGTGTGATGATAGTGTCTGGGCCTTCAGCATGTCCCCCTACCCCGTTTCAGAGCCGGTCTCTGTATATCTCATATTCCATGTGCTTAAGGGAGTCCCCGACTACTTTACCCAGAGGCCACCCAGCTTAAGGCAGAAGTCTTTAATATGCACAGCTGACTGACTAGGCTAGGCTTGCTTACCCTTGGTCAGAAGCACTCTTGTTCAGTCAGCTAGGACTATGATGTCGGAATTCTATGATTGCAAGGCAGTTAAAAAGCGCAGGCCTGACACCTCACCAAGACTTCACACGCTAAGAGACTTGAACTGTATGTTCTGGATCTATAGTTACCTAAAATGGAAACAGGAAAAAGTAGTATTTCATGAACAGAAGCTGTTTCTGTTCTCACAGGCTCTGTCTTGTCATGTGCAACAGCAATTGTTGCCTTGGTGATACCCATGACTCCACAGGACCATCGTGAGACATAAACATATTCGACCTGGAGGAAGATGCTTTAAGAAGAACAACCATCATTTCCAATGCTATGCCAGGGATGAATTACTAACACTATTATAACAGCAGCAGAGATTCTTAGCTAGAAACAATAGAGTTGTATCTCTGTGTGCTAACATTCCGGCTGTATAGTCTGGATTTGGTCACAGTTTTTCCTGCCCTGTCACTGGAAAAAATTAAATTAGAAGACATTTATTTGTAATGCATTTCTCTTTTAAATTCAGCTGCAGATTCTACATTCTCTCTCATTTTACTTTATTTTGAGACTGTGTCTCACTATGTTTTCATGCCTGGACTTCAGCTCTGGAGCTCAACTCCTTCATGTCCCTCAGGCTTCCCAGTTCCGGGGTGACAGAGAGATATGCACCACACCCACCAGATTATCATTGTTTAAGTTAATTACAAAAACACACACTAGTTCTAAAGACCTTCAGATATCTCTATTGAAATAGTCCTACATATACACAACACTGTACTAATGTAGTGCTAGAAATAAGAATCACGTGAGTTCAGACATAGGAACTTGTTCTCATAGGTTATTCTAATATATTTAATATAATTAATTGGGAATAGATTCACAAACTCTCTTATTTCTTGTGTCATTGCATTCTGCTAATTTTCTACTAAGTCTGCTTCACTTCCCCTCAGTGTTCATATGTACTCCTTCACTCTGAAACCAAACATTGCCAATGCTTAAGGAAATACAGTCTTCACGTGCTCCTGACTGCAGGGAAGCAGCCTCCTTCTGCTGAACCAAAAAGTCTACAACCTGTTTCTGTCTGAATACTAAATCAGACAGCGCCTATCATGGCTCATATGTAATCATTCTCCTAAATGCCATCCGCCCAATTGTTTAAGTGCGCCCCTTGTTTTTAATTAATCTTCTCGTATCTAGGTTAAAGTTTCCAAGTCTGGCCAGAGCTATCACAAGAAGGGAAACAATTGTCCCTTCACCATGATGTAGTTTTCTACTTGGATTTTTACTCTGAGCTGACACCACTCTTTTAAGATCCACTCTTCGGATCACACAGCTATAAACAGGATGGAGTAGAGTATTACTATACATTCACTCTGAGAATGGCAGTGTTTCCTATTGGTCGTGTGTAACAGCACCTGCAGACACAGTGTGCCTCTAGTCTGTGACTTTATCTAGAACAAAACTTAGCAACCCAAATATTAAGACAAAGAAAGCTATCAAAGCTCAGCATTTGAGAATTGTGTCGATGATATTGTGCCTTTGACCTGGGAAAAATATTTAGAAAGATTTTTATAGTGATAAATCTGTATTAACAGATTTCAAAACGGGGATATCAAATTATTTCTTGAAAGTCCATGACTTATTCTGTAGTTAGTCTTCTGGCTGATGACACCTGGTAGATAGGAAGTTAATTTCCCCATCGACATAACAAAATACCCAACAAAAGCAACTTAGGAAAGAAAGGTTCATTATGTCTCACAGTTTTGAAGATGGGGGAAAACATGGCAGCAGGAGAGTGAGGCGGCTGGTAACGTGGCATTTATGGTCAAGAAACAGAAAGAAATGCATGCTGGCGTTTAGCTCAATCTCTCCATTTTTTTCAGTTAAGCCCATAAAATGATGCTCCCCATATCTAGGGTGTGTTTCCTATCCGAATTAAGTTCATCTCACAGACATGGCCAGGTATGTTTCTCCTAAGTGATGATATAGCCTGTGAAATTATTGATCAATATCAATCATCATAGATATTCAATATTGATTGACCTCCCAAAAAGTAGATTTTCAGAGAACTTTGCACAGTATCGGTGCACACAATATTTGCATACAAAAGAATGCATAGACTTTCTGAGTTTTCGGACACCCACTTTTCAACTCTATTTATGACCGTTCTATGCAAATAGTTACGTATCCAAAATTCCCCAAAAAGGGTACATCAGCTTTTCCTCTCACGGAGCTCAGTCAGAAAGACTGTGAGAGCTTATGACATGTGTGACTAATATTTTATTCTTTTTTCATCCATGAAAGACAATCAATGCATTCTGGTCCAAACTGTCTTCACAAAATTGTTTTACATTAAAGCTACAAGCTATGTTGTAGGGACATTAGATGAATTTATAGAAATCACAGTTAAACCCTCTTGGGGCAGAGAAAAGAAAATGGTGATGATAAATTTTCTTTCACATAGATGAACTTATATTTGCTTTATATAAAACATTAGACTAGAAAGGAGTAAATATCCATGGTGTGTAGAAAAATACTGGACAGAAATTGTGTGCCCAAACTTCATCCCAGTGCTGTATTAGCCTAGCACTGACTTTTCAGGGAAGAATTAGATATTTCTTTACTTCTCAAACGCTGAAGCAACATCCAGTCTGTGCACACACTATCCCCGTTTATTGATGGCCGTGTAGGCTGGAAGGTGAAATCACTGCGCCCTTTCTCCTGTGGGTGGCTGTCCTTTGATCTTTACCCCTGAAGAGCAGCTCCAACAAATTCCTCTGAAGGCTCTCCATGACCTGCTGACTTTATATATAATTTCTATTTTAAAACCACTTGCCAAACTCCTTAATTTGCAATAAAGTACAACTGTTTCCACTTTGGACTATCCAAGGGCCAAGGGCTTTTTGGCTTCTTCCTGTTCTCACAGCAGAATCACATAAAGGCAAGACAAGTGGATGACGTCAGTCACCTCCCACGGGTACTTGAGGAAAGCTACCTCCAGCATCATAATTTGTAGGCAGTGCTAGTGTTTGCTAATCAGAGCTGTGCGGGTCCTGAAGTTGTGAATGCCTGGGTGGAGCCGACACCCATGAAGGAACTGGCCTCATTTCTCCCAAGCAGCCCTGTCATCTAGCGTCATCTTCAGCAGAACAGGGGCTTGGGAAATGTTCGTGGAACTGAATTACCTGTGTGGTAAAAGCAATTACATTGCTGAGTGACAGACGTGTGCCAAGGATGTAACTGAGGAATGTCAGGGATGCCTTCAGTTGGAAATCACAGAAGACACAGGATCTCTTTTATGAAATGATAGTCACATCATCATTCTCCTAAAATTAGATTCACCGCATGTTCAACTGTGTCTTAAAGATTTTATAGAAAGTTCTAGAAATGTCTTACACACAGTTTACACTTAATTGTCACGGGAACTCCGAAAGGCACATAGCGGCATTTCCATTGACAGACAAAGATGGGGAGACTCGGGCTGCATCCTGGAGTCGTGAAGTCAGCAGTAAACCTGCCCTCACCACTCCAGGCTGACAGCCTTACTATAGCCCTGTAGGAATCCTATGACTTCTGTGGAACCTGGTATGCATGTCCCTCAGTCAGAATCCTTGCTCTTTCCAGAGGACAGCGTTTCCCAAATTGCACTCCAAATCTCTCTAGACAAACTGGAAAGAGTAGCAAGATCATTCTGCACTACTGTCCAGGAGAACTTCCGCCTTGAGGAAGTTTGTGTAGGAGCTCAGAGCACCTTTCTCTCCAGCCTCACAGAAAGGCATAGCCTGCCTCCTCCTGTCTGTACCAGTGCTAGATTCCTGAATAGGTTTTCCCACCTGCCCAGCTGTATTTCAAGGTACTTCTTTCTCCTTGAGTAAGCTCCTCCATCTACCAACTCTGCAATTAGTTCCATTTAACACCCCCACAATTCTGAAAGAACAACGAAGTGAGCTGTTTCTTTGTGAACTTCTATGTGTTTTAGTCTAAAGTAATCAGCATATTTGCATGCTCACTAAATTTGCCACTCTACGTGACAAGGGGCCAGTAGCTAACTGCACAGTGTTAACTCTGTGGGTGATCAGTTTTGCATGGACAGAATAAAATTATTAATTTTGTGTCTATGTAGTAAATCTAAGGAAGAAAAATAAAGCACAGAGCACAGGGCTTTTTCCTTTAAAAGTTTCAAGGAAGGAAAGGAATGAGCAATGTCAAAAGAAAATTAAAGCAAATACTCTAATTTTAATTCTTAAACAAATAAGAGTTGGTTCTTAAGAGAAAAATATAGAAAGATGAGCAAATCTCTATTAAATTCTAATGAAAAAAAGAACATAGATAAATAAATATGAGATAACTAACGGATAATGGAGATCTATGCTATCATGACAGAAGTGGTAAGCTTGATTTAAATTTAATTTCCTTAAAAAAAACAATAATTCAGAAAATGGAGAAGCACTGCAGACCAAAACATATAATATAAATACTCATTTTAAAAGTTGATTCAACTAATAAGTCTTTCCAACTTTGCAAGTAAAAGTTAATTTAATAACCACGTGGATTTTGGAATCTTACCAAGTTGTTTTATTTATGTATTTATCGTAATGGGGACATAATCCAAGACTTTTTGTATGTTAGGTAGTCACACTGAATTATATACCCAGGTCTCTAAAACAGATTTTTTTTTTATTTTGCAGTAGGATCTCACTAGGTTGCACAGGCTGGACTAGAACTTGCTATATAACCCAAGCAAGACTCATATCTGTGATTCCCCCTGCCTCGGTTTCCTGAGCACCTGGGATTAAAAGCTTGTGCCACAGTACTCAGCTCCAAGTTTATCTAATAAAGCCAGAATAATAATTCAACAAAAATATTAAAAATCATTAAAAATATATAGATGCATGTATGCAAGAACATAAATCTTGAATTCTAAATATATATTGACCACAACATTTAAGCATATATTAAAACAACATGGAACTCTAAAAAATAAATCTGTTATAAATACAAGGAAAATCGTTCCTCTAAAATGGAAAAATCTATTACTATAACATCTTAAGTGAAGTAAGAAAATAATGTTTCATGAAAATAGAAAAGTAATAGATTACATTCCTCACCAATAAAAGACTCTTCTGAAACTTTTGACTAGTTTTATATCTCATTCTGTTGCTATCAATTCTGCACATAAGTGAGTTTTCTGTATTTGTCTTTCTGAACCTCGCGTATTTTATGTGACACCACGATCTCCAATTGCCACAATTTTTTTGGAAATGACATGATTTCATTGTGTGTATGACAATGTCACAGGAAAGCCCACTATTTTGCAAACTTAATTTAGGTTGATAAGATAAAAAGGACAAAATTGTAAGTAGAAAAGAAGCTCTTTGAAATGAATTTTATTTGCCACAAACACAGTATTTAAAAAAAAAAGCCCGGCAGTGGTAGCACACCCTTTTAATCCCAGCACTCGGGAGGAAAAAGCAAGTAAATCTCTGAATTTAAGTACAGGCTGGTCTACAGAACAAGTTGTAGGACAACCAGGGCTACACAAAGAAACCCTTTTTTGAAAATCCAAATAAATAAATAAGTTAAAATCTATATGTCCAAAGAAGATGGCCTCATTTCTTTTTATTTATTTATTTATTTATTTATTTATTTATTAAAGATTTCTGCCTCCTCCCCGCCACCGCCTCCCATTTCCCTCCCCCTCCCCCAATCAAGTCCCCCTCTCTCGTTAGCCCAAAGAGCAATCAGGGTTCCCTGCCCTGTGGGAAGTCCAAGGACCACCCACCTCCATCCAGGTCTAGTAAGGTGAGTATCCAAAATGCCTAGGCTCCCACAAAGCCAGTACGTGCAGTAGGATCAAAAACCCATTGCCATTGATCTTGAGTTCTCAGTAGTCCTCATTATCCGCTATGTTCAGCGAGTCCAGTGTTATCCCATGCTTTTTCAGACCCAGGCCAGCTGGCCTTGGTGAGTTCCCAATAGAACATCCCCATTGTCTCAGTGTGTGGGTGCACCCCTCGCGGTCCTGAGTTTCTTGCTCGTGCTCTCTCTCCTTCTGCTCCTGATTTGGATCTTGAGATTTCAGTCCGGTTCTCCAATGTGGGTCTCTGTCTCTGTCTCCTTTCATCGCCTGATGAAGGTTAATATTCAGGAGGATGCCTATATGTTTTTCTTTGGGTTCACCTTCTTATTTAGCTTCTCTAGGATCACAAATTATAGGCTCAATGTCCTTTATTATGGCTAGACACCAAATATGAGTGAGTACATCCCATGTTCCTCTTTTTTGTATCTGGCTTACCTCACTCAGGATAGTGTTTTCTATTTCCATCCATTTGCATGCAAAATTCTAGAAGTCATTATTTTTTACTGCTTAGTAGTACTCTAATATGTATATATTCCATACTTTCTTCATCCATTCTTCCATTGAAGGGCATTTAGGTTGTTTCCAGGTTCTGGCTATTACAAACAATGCTGCTATGAACATAGTTGAGCATATACTTTTGTTGTATGATAGGGTATCTCTTTGGTATATTCCCAAGAGTAGTATTGCTGGGTCCAGTGGTAGGTTGATCCCAAATTTCCTAAGAAACTGCCACACTGCTTTCCAAAGTGATTGCACAAGTTTGCATTCCCACCAGCAATGGATGAGTGTACCCCTTGCTCCACAACCTCTCCAGCAAAGGCTATTATCATTGGTGTTTTTGATTTTAGCCATTCTGAAAGGTGTAAGATGGTATCTTAAAGTTGTCTTGATTTGCATTTCCCTGATCACTAAGGAAGTTGAGCATGATCTTAAGTGTCTTTTGGCCATTTGAACTTCTTCTGTTGAGAGTTCTCTGTTCAGCTCAGTGCCCCATTTTATAATTGGGTTGATTAGCCTTTTACGGTCTAGTTTCTTGAGTTCTCTATATATTTTGGAGATCAGACCTTTGTCAGTTGCGGGGTTGGTGAAGATCTTCTCCCAGTCAGTGGGTTGCCTTTCTGTCTCAGTGACAGTGTCCTTTGCTTTACAGAAGCTTCTCAGTCTCAGGAGGTCCCATTTATTGAATGATGGTCTTAATGTCTGTGCTGCTGGGCTTCAGGACTCATTTCTGACACACTTACCTCCCCAACTCACCACTTCCCCCAAAATGAACCCTGACACTTAAGTGCATAGAATTATTTGATGTAAATTTATACATACGTGTGTATTAATACGGACTACAAGTACTTGTGCTGTGATATGATTCCTTTATAAAAAATTATATATACCATTACAGAGAAAGAAGATCTTCCCATTGTATACTAACTGTGTCACAAATAATAACGTGAAATAGGATGTCTCTGCACATGGGTGAGAGTAAGGTACATTGCTGAGTCGAAGAGTAGGCACACTTTTAAGATTGTGTCAATTTATTTTCCTACAGACATGATTTGAAAACGTCATTTCTTCCCAACCTCATCAGTACGAATTAGCTTCAGCGTTTGTATCATAAAACTAGGGGTTTTCAGAAACCACCTAGACGGAAGGGCCTGGAGAGATGGCTCAGTGGGTAAGAGTACATGTTGCAGAGGCATTGAAATGAATACCCTAAGCACTTAGGTGGAAAAAATAAAATAAAACAAAGTTTGGTATATGCCCGCAACAGCAGCATGGAGTGGTAGAGATATGTGAACCCCAGGGGCTCACTGGTCAGCCAGCCAACTTTGTCAAAATAGCACACTTCTGCTTCAGTGAGAGAAGCTTTCTCAAGGAGATAAGGTAGGGAGTGATACAGGAAGACACCTTCTCTGTCTCTGGACTTTGTGTATATAAATGTGTGTGTGTGTGTATGTGTGCTGGAACATGTTTTTACATACTTGTGTATACACAACACACACACACAGGCAAAGACTAATTGGTCTCAAATCAAGTAGCCAAGACTGTGAACAAGTCACATGACCTGTCTGTGCATCAGTCCTTCGTTATGATCGCTCTTTAAATTGTTCATAAAATGTCCTTTACGGTGTAATTGGAATTTGCTTAGTAGGAGAGCTTCATATATGTGCATGTGCCCACACACATGTGCATGCATACTACTGACATTTTCCATTCTGAGTATTTACTAAGTGTGACTTAACTTGCCCTTTGATTCTTGTGCCGCATTCCTAGTATCAGCGTCCGCACACTTACTTCTGACTTCTCCATTGTTCTTGGGGAAGGACCAGCATGTTCTGAGTGAGACGCCCATGTGACTCTCCTTTCCTAACTTACTTCGCTGCGTTTCCACTTGAAACCTGTTTGACGTTTTGTATGCACCTGAAATGAGGCAGCTGTGTCAGCTTTCTCTTAGAGTTCATAAATGATTAGCCCATCACTGTATGTATTTTCTCAGAGATTTAGAGAGCAAACATTAATACAGACAAGAATATATATACATACATATATTTGTATATAAAGTTTGTGTGTTTGTGTTTGTATTTGGAAGACTTTTCTAAAGCACCCCCACACAGCTACACATAAGGTCCTTTCTCAGCAGTGCTGGCCTGCTTGCGTTTCTGCAGAGTGGAATAATTTAAAACGGCTCTCATTGGTCCACACTAGCTCTTCACAGGGCGAGTACCTCCTTCTGAAGTGTTTTAACTGTAAATTACGCTTGAGCACTTTCTCCAGCAGCAGGACTTTGGAATCAGCTTATCAGTTTACACAAAAGTCCTCTGGGGACGTTTATTTGCGGTGCATTGAACTTCTATATTAATTTATGGAGAATTGATTATGTTTGCAATTCCGAGTCCTTTTAACTTGAAATTAGTATGTTGTCCCACTACTGGAAGCCTGTTTCAGTTCTTGGCACTAAAGTTTTATATTCTCTGAATGTATGCACATTTTAATTAAATGTATTTCTAGTTAACAGGGATTCTATTATCATTAATGAGATCTGTTTTCCATTTTGTAACTGGTCACTATTGGAAAATAAAAACATCGGTTTATTTATGTAAATGAATTCTGATTCAAACATCCAGTAAATAACTATATATCCATCTCCTAATGAATGGTAAGAACTAGATGCGTTCTCTATATGTAAGGGAAAAAACTAGCTATTACCTTTATGGTTACATTGAACGCGCTCAGTAAGTTATTACCAAAGTGATAACATAGGAAGTACAAATGAAATTTCTGTCTGAATAGACCACTTCCCACATCTGAGTGAGGTGTTTTTTGTCTGTGCCTCCAGGTTAGAAGTGGAAAGGACTAGAACTAGCTGGTGTTCTGCTGGGAACACTGCTCCGGTGAAGACCCCATACACTCTGAAGAAAGCACTGGGTTCAAATTCTCACAAAAGCCTCCAGCCAGTCAGTCATGCTGAAACATCTGCCCAGATAAGACACTTTAAGATTCTATTTGGGGGATGGAGAAATGTCTCAGTAAGGGCTCAAAGGTCAAGGGGGAGAGCCCGAGTTCTGTTTCACGGTACTTAAATACAAAGGAAAATGAAACAAAACAAAACTCCAGGCATGAGAACATCAGGTGTGGTTCCAGCACTAGAGAAACACACACAGGATCTCAGCATCTCTCTGGCCACTCATCCCATCCCACTGGTGAATGCCAGGTTCAATGGAGACACTGCATCAAAATAGCAATGTGAAAAACAATAGAGTAGGAAAGACAACATTGGTGGTCACTGGCCTCCAGCTGTGTAGGCATGAGTGTTTGTGTGTCTGCACGGACAATAGTAAGTAAAACAATGTAACTCAGTTTCGCATGATGACTTGCTACATAGCAAAGCAATAGAAAAGAGAACACAGATTCCGGTCTTGAGCTGTATAATGGCATTTGGATGAACAAGGAACTAAGTAACTAACAAAGTTCAGTAAGAGTATATCAGTTGGTGGCATCTTAGCCATGTTAGCTGATATAAATTCACACTACAGAATTCACATTAAAGAATACCATTTAGCCCAGTCCTCCGGGCGCCCGGACGGGCTGCACTTCCTTTCTTTCTGTGGCCTGCCTGCACCAAGGAGGGTAGGCGCTTTGTTTGCGAGCTGCCCAACCAGCACCGAGGCCTGATCTCTCGGCCCCAGGAGAACCAGCGTTGGGGTGAGTTTCTGGCCCGCGGCGCCAGCCAGGGACAGGGATCTCGGGGGTCCCTTGGCCTCCTGTCTTTCTTGGGCTCTCTGCAGGACCTCTATTCCCTGGTTACTGCCTCTTTCTTCCTGGCCCACCCAGCTTCCGTCCAGAGCCCTCCCCACTTGGCCCCCCCTGCCCTCTTTTGGCGCGTGGCATTGGGAGCTGGGTCCCAGTCCTCGGGGTGCCCGGGTGGGCTGCAGTTCCTTTGTTTCTGTGGCCTGCCTGCACCAAGGAGGGTAGGCGCTTTGTTTGCGAGCTGCCCAACCAGCACGGAGGCCTGATCTCTCGGCCCCAGGAGAACCAGCGTTGGGGAGAATCAGCATTGGGACGAGCCAGGGTTGGGCACGGAGACCTGATCCCTTGGTGCCAGGAGAGCCAACATTGGGGAGGCCGCGTTGGGTAGGCAAGGAGACCTGATCTGGTAAAAGAAGATCCATAAGGGAGTATTTGGAAGAAGAGATGGGCAGACGCCAAGGCAAGAATTCGCCCAACAAACTGAAAAGCAACATGAAGCCACCAGAAACCAGCGACCTCACAACGGAAGGACATGAACACCTTAATCAAGAAGGAGAAAAGATCGACTTCATGAAAGTTATTGACGCCCTTAAACAGCATGTAAAAAACGCCCTTATAGAAATGGATGAGAAATATAACAGAAAGTTTGAAGAATTGAATAAATCAGTGAATGATACCCTAGAAAACCAAGGAAAAACAATCAAACAGATAATGGAAACAGTTCAAGACTTGAAAACTGAAATAGAGGCAAAGAAGAAAACACAGAGGGCCGGCTGGACATGGAAAATCTAGGTAAACGAATAGAGACTACAGAAACAAGCATAACCAGCAGAATACAAGAGATAGAAGAAAGACTCTCAGATTCTGAAGATACCATAGAGAAAATAAACACACTGATCAAAGAAAACAGCAAGTCCAACAAACTCTCATCACAAAACATTCAGGAAATATGGGACACAATAAAAAGACCAAACCTAAGAATAATAGGAGTACAAGAAGGAGAAGAAGTGCAGCTCAATGGTCCAGAAAATATATTTAATAAAATTATAGAAGAAAACTTTCCCATCCTAAAGAAAGATATACCTATGAAGGTGCAAGAAGCATACAGAACACCAAATAGGCTGGATCAAAAAAAAACATCCCCTCGCCATATAATTATCAAAACACAAAGCATTCAGAATAAGGAAAAAATATTAAGAGCGGCAAAGGAAAAAGGCCAAATTACTTACAAAGGTAAACCTATCAGACTTACACCTGACTTTTCCATGGAAACCATGAAAGCCAGAAGGTCCTGGATAGATGTACTGCAGAAACTGAGAGACCATGGATGCAAGCCCAGATTACTATACCCAGCCAAGCTTTCGTTCACTATAAATGGAGAAAATAAAATTTTCCAGGATAAAAACAAATTCAAACAATATGCAGCCACAAATCCAGCCTTACAGAAAGTAATAGAAGGAAAATCACTAACCAAGGAGTCCAATAATGACCACAATAACTCAGGCATCTAGAGACCCTTCATCAACACAAACCAAAGAAGGGATACACACAAACTCTACGACTAAAAAAAATGACCGGAGTTAACAACCACTGGTCATTAATATCACTTAATGTCAATGGTCTCAACTCACCTATAAAAAGGCACAGGCTAAGAGATTGGATAAGAAAACAGGATCCAACATTCTGCTGTTTACAAGAAACACACCTCAACCACAAAGACAGGCACCTACTAAGAGTAAAGGGTTGGGAAAAGGCCTATCAAGCAAATGGACCTAAGAAACAAGCAGGTGTGGCCATACTAATCTCTAACAAAGTTGACTTCAAACTTAAATCAATCAGAAGAGATGGAGAGGGGCATTTTATATTCATAACAGGAACAGTTCATCAGGATGAAGTCTCAATCCTGAACATCTATGCCCCTAATATAAAAGCACCCACGTACATAAAAGAAACATTGCTAAAATTCAAGGCAGCCATCAAACCGCACACACTAATAGTAGGAGACTTCAACACTCCTCTCTCACCAATGGACAGGTCAATCAGACAGAAACCTAGCAGAGAAATAAGACAATTAATGGAGGTAATGAAACAAATGGACTTAACAGACATCTATAGAACATTCCACCCAAATAGGAAAGAATACACCTTCTTCTCTGCAGCTCATGGAACCTTCTCGAAAATCGACCACATAGTCGGTAACAAAGCAAACATCCACAGTTACAAAAAAGTATTACTAACCACCTCTGTCTTATCAGATCACCATGGATTAAAGTTAGAATTCAACAACAAGGCTACCCCCAGAAAGCCCACAAAGTCATGGAAACTGAACAGCCAACTACTGAACCATACCTGGATTAAGGAAGAAATAAAGAAAGAAATTAAAGTCTTCCTGGAATTCAATGAAAATAAAGTAACAACATACTCAAACTTATGGGACACTATGAAAGCAGTCCTAAGAGGAAAGTTCATAGCACTTAGTGCCCACTTAAAGAAAACAGAGAAAGCTCACATTGGAGACTTAACAGCCCGCCTGAAAGCTCTAGAAAAAAAAGAAGCAGACTCACCAAGGAGGAGTAGGAGACTGGAAATAATCAAACTGAGGGCTGAAATCAATAAAATAGAAACACAGAGAACAATCCAAAGAATCAATGAAACAAAAAGCTGGTTCCTGGAGAAAATCAATAAGATTGACAAACCCCTATCCAAACTAATCAAACGGCAGAGAGAGAATATGCAAATTAATAAGATCAGAAATGAAAAGGGGGACATAACCACAGACACAGAGGAAATTCAGAGAATCATTAGATCTTACTACAAAAGCCTATATGCCACAAAACTGGAAAATGTAAAGGAAATGGATACTTTCTTAGATAAATATCATTTACCAAAGTTAAATCAGGACCAGGTGAACAATCTAAATAGACCTGTTAGTCGCGAAGAATTAGAAGAGGTTATCAAAAACCTCCCTACCAAAAAAAGCCCAGGACCAGATGGTTTCAACGCGGAATTCTACCAGAACTTCCAAGAAGACCTAATACCTATACTCCTTAATGTATTTCACAATATAGAAACAGAAGGGTCATTACCAAATTCCTTTTATGAAGCTACAGTTACTCTGATACCAAAACCACACAAAGACTCAACCAGGAAAGAGAATTACAGGCCGATCTCACTCATGAATATCGATGCAAAAATCCTCAACAAAATACTGGCAAACCGAATCCAAGAACACATCCGAAAAATTATCCACTATGATCAAGTAGGCTTCATTCCTGAGATGCAGGGCTGGTTCAACATACGAAAATCTATCAATGTAATCCAGCATATAAATAAACTGAAAGAAAAAAACCATGTGATCATTTCATTAGATGCTGAAAAAGCATTCGACAAAATTCAACATCCATTTATGTTAAAAGTCTTGGAGAGATTAGGGATACAAGTGTCATACCTAAATATAATAAAAGCTATATACAGCAAGCCGACAGCTAACATCAAATTAAACGGAGAGAAACTCAAAGCCATCCCGCTTAACTCAGGAACACGACAAGGCTGTCCACTTTCGCCATACCTCTTCAATATAGTGCTGGAAGTTCTAGCAATAGCAATAAGACAACATAATGGGATCAAGGGGATACGAATTGGAAAGGAAGAAGTTAAACTTTCGTTATTCGCAGATGATATGATAGTGTACATAAGCGACCCCCAAAACTCCACCAAAGAACTTTTACAGCTGATAAACAGCTTTAGTAATGTGGCAGGATACAAGATCAACTCCAAAAAATCAGTCGCCCTCTTATACACAAAGGATATGGAAGCAGAGAGGGAAATCAGAGAAGCTTCTCCATTCACGATAGCCACAAACAGCATAAAATATCTTGGGGTAAACCTAACCAAGGAAGTGAAAGATCTATTTGACAAGAACTTTAAGGCATTGAAGAAAGAAATTGATGAGGATACCAAAAAATGGATGGACATCCCTTGCTCTTGGATTGGGAGGATCAACATAGTAAAAATGGCAATTCTACCTAAGGCAATTTATAGATTCAATGCAATCCCCATCAAGATCCCATCAAAATTCTTTACAGATCTGGAGAGGACAATAATCAACTTTATATGGAAAAACAAAAAACCCAGGATAGCCAAAACAATCCTATACAATAAAGGATCTTCTGGAGGCATTACCATCCCTGACTTCAAACTCTATTACAGAGCTACAGTAATGAAAACAGGGTGGTACTGGCATAAAAACAGAGAAGTCGACCAATGGAATCGTATAGAAGACCCGGATTTTACCCCACAAACCTATGAACACCTCATTTTCGATAAAGGAGCTAAAAGTATACAATGGAAGAAAGAAAGCATCTTCAACAAATGGTGCTGGCACAACTGGATGTCAACCTGTAGAAGAATGAAAATAGACCCATATCTATCACCGTGCACAAAACTCAAGTCCAAATGGATTAAAGACCTCATTATCAGCCCGAAAACACTGAACCTGATAGAAGAGAAAGTGGGAAATACCCTACAACAGATGGGCACAGGTGATCGCTTCTTAGGTATAACCCCAGAAGCACAGGCATTAAGGGCAACATTGAATAAATGGGACCTATTAAAACTGAGAAGCTTCTGTAAAGCAAAGGACACTGTCACTAAGACACAAAGGGAACCTACTGACTGGGAGAAGATCTTCACCAACCCCGCAACAGACAAAGGTCTGATCTCCAAAATATATAGAGAACTCAAGAAACTAGACTTTAAAATGCTAATTAACCCAATTAAAAAATGGGGCACTGAACTGAACAGAGAATTCTCAACAGAAGAACTTCAAATGGCCAAAAGATACTTAAGGTCTTGCTCAATTTCCTTAGCAATCAGGGAAATGCAAATCAAAACAACTTTGAGATACCATCTTACACCTGTCAGAATGGCTAAAGTCAACAACAACAAGGATAGCCTTTGCTGGAGAGGCTGTGGAGGAAGGGGTACCCTCATCCATTGCTGGTGGGAATGCAATCTTGTGCAACCACTGTGGAAGTCAGTGTTTCGGTTTCTCAGGAAATTCGGGATCAACCTACCCCTGGACCCAGCAATACCACTCTTGGGAATTTACCCAAGAGATGCTCTATCACATGTCAAAAGCATTTGTTCAACTATGTTCATAGCAGCATTGTTTGTAATAGCCAGAACCTGGAAACAACCTAGATGCCCTTCAATGGAAGAATGGATGAAGAAAGTATGGAATATATACACACTAGAGTACTACGCTGCGGTAAAAAACAATGACTTCTCGAATTTTGCATGCAAATGGATGGAAATAGAAAACACTATCCTGAGTGAGGTATCCCAGACCCAAAAAGAAGAACATGGGATGTACTCACTCATAATTGGTTTCTAGCCATAAATAGGGGTCACAGAATCTACAATTGGCGAACCTAAAGAAGCTAAGTAAGAAGGTGAACACAAGGAAAAACATATCGTTATCCTCTTGGATAAGGGAAGTAGACAAAATTGCCGGGGAGAAAAGTGGGATCTTGGGGGTGGGGTGGGAAGGGGGTAAGGGGAGATGGGGAGAGAAAAGGTAGAAGGGAAGGAGGGGGGACTTGGGGAAATAGGAGGATCGGGATAAAGGAAGGTTGGATAGGGGAGCACGGAACCACAATCCTTAGTTAAGGGACCCACTTTAGGGTGGGCAGGAGAATTGACCCTAGAGGGGCTCCCAGGTGCCCAAGCTGAGGTCCCCAGTTAGTTCCTTGGGCAGCTGAGGATAGGGAACCTGAAATGACCCCATCCTAGCGCAATACTGACGAATATCTTGCATATCATCTTAGAACTTTCATCTGGCGAGGGATGGAGATAGAGACAGAGACCCACACTGGAGCACTGGACTGAGCTCCCAAGGTCCCAATGAGGAGCAGAAGGAGGGAGAACATGAGCAAAGAAGTCGGGACCACGAGGGGTGCACCCACCCACTGAGACAGTGGAGCTGATCTACTGGGAGCTCACCAAGGCCAGCTGGACTATTACCAAAAAAAGCATGGGATAAAACTGAACTCTCTGATCATGACGAACAATGAGGGCTGATGAGACGCCAAGGACAATGGCACGCAGTTTTGATCCTACGCAATCTGCTGGCTTGGTGGGAGCCTAGCCAGTTTGGATGTTCACCTTCCTAGATATGGTCGGAGGGGGGAGGACCTAGGACTTACCACAGGGCAGGGAACCCTGACTGCTCTTTGGACTGGAGAGAGAGGGGGAGAGGAGTGGGGGGAAGGGGAGAGGGGTGGGAGGAGGGGGAGAAGAGTGGGAGGAGAGGGAGAAGAGTGGGAGGAGGGGGAGGGAAAGGGGAGGCTGGGAGGAGGTGGAAATTTGTTTTTTTTTCTTTATTCTTCTTTTATCAATAAAAAAATGTTAAAAAAAAAAAAGAAAAAGAATACCATTTAACACTACGTGGCTCAGAACACGCCCCCCATCATTAGATGATATGTGACAGCGACATTACATAGTATCAACAAGAGGTCAGTCAAATAAAGAAGAAACTACTGGAGAAGTAGAGTCATCAAAAAAATAATTTAAAGTGATCACATACAAAGTACACAGCTATTCACCTGTCTGGTTAGAAATAGATTATTACAATCATCAAAACGTTTAAAGATAAAATTTTTAAAGTCAATCATAATAGCAGCATAGGTCACAAAACTGTCACGAATACCAATACTTAGGACCACAAGAGACTTACATCAAAATAACATAAGATTATAGAACAATACAGAGGGGAACTTGAGTCAACAAGGAGTATTAGCCTTTTCCATATATCTCAAAAACATGGAAAGCCTGGATTATCATTTATAGAAGCAAAGATAAAACAAATACCCTGGCATTTTTTGCCCAGATAAGCCAGAGCTGGGTAGCAAACAACTCTCCAGCTCCCTGTGGCTTCTCTCCCAGAATCTCCTAACTCCCACTGTTGCCAAGAGCAGCTGAGGAGGAACCAAAGGTCTCTGGTTGGGGCAGGAGCAAGAGAAGGAAAATGTTGGTAAATAAAAAAGCTTTTGATCTGTTCTCTAACCTCAGTTTGGCCCATTCTATTTAGAGAAATGAGAACCAAAACTCTTTCACTCTCAGTTAGATGAAACTGAGCAATGCATGATGGGTAGATGTTATTCAGAGGCTTGGGCACAGGCACAGCTGTCTTTGGGTCATGGTGCTTGTGCTAGGCACAGAGACAAGGCAGAGGCACTTAGGGTTAGGGACAATGTCAGCCAGAATCCAATATCTGTACATGGGGAGTGCTGAGGGACACTGGTCAGACATAGTGAGCAGACAGACAGTAAAAAGAGACGTCACTGGGGGGCTCTGAAGGACACCTTTCTCAGATTCAGCATCACTGGCTTTGGAGGCTGAACAATTAATTACAGGTGGAAAAGACAGACTGTCCTGTGCAGCATCTGCCTATTGGGTACCTACAGCGCTCTCACCCCAACTGTGACAAAGTGTCTACAGATATTACCAAGTACCAGGCAGGATGAGGACACCTCATTGGCTGACCAACCCTGGCTGGGAACAGCTGACACGGTCCAGTCATCAGGAGGAAGATGCTGCTGAGAGCGGGAGCTGTGCGTTATTTTGGCTATGTTTCCGAGACAAGCAAGAACAGTTTTCAGGTGCAGGGCTGAGTGGCGAGACGAGGGGAACTTTGGTGGGTCCTAATGTCCACGATACACAACTGTGTCTGAGTCTAGACATCAGTGGAGTCCCATAACATTCACCACACCATCCCGAGGGAAGGGATTTCTCTGGACTGTTTTTATACAATGCCATTCTTTCTGTTTCTCAGAAACAAGCAAACACTACTAATATGCGAAATATGAAGAAACATCGCCTTCTTCAGGTGTCTATCGTATGCAAGGAGGGTTGATGAAGACATAAAATGGGGGCTGGGAATTCCAGGCAGAGAAAGGGGTGGTAGACAAATGGCTAAAAAACAAAACAAAATCGTAACAAATAGTGAAGTCTGTACTCTAGAATATCAGTTTCGGGATTTTTGAAAACAGGGAAGGGAACTGAATAGTGAGATCCTGAAGTAATTGGCCTTAAAGCACATAGCTCCATTTTCTAAGTGAGTTTCTGTCTTCCTTTGAGCCACCGTCTTCCTCGCTCCACGCTTCTTTGGTGCTTCTGACCTTCCTTACAAAAACAAATGACCTTTATTTGGATTAAGGCTGCTGTGCTTTCTGAGGGGCCCAAGAGGTGCCCAGGAGTGAAATGGAGCCTCCCTATCTGTAATAATAATCAGTCTCAAACCGCTTCATCAACAGCCCTTCCAGCCATTACAATGGGCAGTGGCTCTGTTTCATGAAACCATCGCAGTTTTCAAGGCCATTTTGTTACCTAAGGCCCCTGCCACGAGCACTGGCACGAGTCTGCACAGTGCCCTACAGGAAGGCTGGAGTGTGGTGGCTGATCCTGGCCAGCTGTTAACAACGCCATGAGTCATGGCTGCCAGCTGTTCGCAAGTTAACTCGCTGCGAGCAGGCCGAATTAAATGACTCATTTCAACCTGAGCCAAACGCCAAATAAATGGATAATGTATTCCAATGGCCTGGAGGAGAGGAACAGTGATCTGTTTGCTCCTTTCCCAGAGATTAGGTAGATCAGTTCCCGGGTAAATAGTTCCGGGCTGGTGTGTGCAGATGTCAAGAAGCCCCACACGACTACTTTGCAGTGAACATAGATGTTGCTAGAAGAACCCAGACAACCAGAGCCCTCAATTCCATCACATTCTCGTCCGTGACAGTCACCACACACAGAGGTCTGGGGGAATCTTTGCTGAGCAGATTGTCCTTGACTGGGCTCTGCTGAGCATTTACAAAGTCTGCTCCATGTTCCCCACCAAGGACATCCAGCTGAAAAGATTCTGAAATATTTTCAGTAGGTATCAAAAGAGAAACTGGAAATAACAACAGTGAAATTGAGTCTTTAACTGATCATTGTCCTTGGTGAACCTGTTACCGTTGTTGTTTCAAGTGGTTCCTAGGATGTTTGCAGCCCTCAGAGCCAACAAGGCCTGTCTGCCGCTCTAAAGCTTTGCAGTGGGGAGGAATGGACTCCTAAGCATGGATACGTCTTGTCTCTGGTAAACTCTATTTTGAGAAAACCCACGGACTTCACTTTGAAGACTTCACATCAGTCTCTGGAGGCAAACAGGGCAACAATCCAGAACTTTCTTGGCTGTCAGCACAAAGAAGGCTGCATATCAGTAACAAGGGGAAATGGCAAGCTTCAGCAAAACAAAGACCTGTCCTGGTTTTGAAAGAAAGACAGAAAGGAACAAGACGAGACGCACGATCACCTCAGTCGCCTGCCAACTTCGTGAAGTAGCTCCAAAAAGAGTGTAGGTTCCCCCCCCCCTGTACACCAGAAGCCATAATTACTGTGAGAAAATCTGGAGAGAGAAATTCCACAGAGCTGACGAGAGCTAATTGCAGGAGGACGGTGGCTTACAAACAGGACTTTGAGTGAAGACAGGCCTGGAGCAACAGCCAATGGGAGGGGCTGTCAGCATTTTCCTCAAACCAAGGCATTCTTGCAGAGCTCCAGGAGATGCAAAGGCATGACACACAGAAGCCACACTTCAGGGTGGCACGAAAAACCTTTTGCGACCGTCAAGCATCCCTGAGCTGCTTTATTTAGTTTTCTAGAGAACTCTCATGGCTCTGTTGAGTTTTAGAGAGACCTGGGACTGCACTCCCAGGAGCCAGGCAGTGATGCCCAAGAGAAGTGCCCGGCCAACCAGGGAGCCAGATTGGAAAGATGACCCTTAAACTTTATGAGCAAGTAGAATCAGGGTGACAGGCTTCTAAGCATTGTGCAGTGTGATGACTTCCCAACTGTATTTTAGCCTGGATTCCCTGTTTTCTTTGATTTTTCTTTGCTTCTGTTTCCTTATTCATGTTCCCGCAGTAAAACTACTTTCAGCCAAAGAGTAAGTACAGGGGAGTCTGCGGTTTACCTCAAGATGCCTGCTGCTACCCTGCAAGGAAGCTGGTAGCCAACCAGGTTAGGAGGATGGTTACCATCTCACACTCTTAGATGAAGTTTAGAGGAACCATCTCTACACCCTCAAAACACTCAAATATTTTACCTAAGCTAGAGACATATTGCTCTCTCTTCTACAAAGGACATTTCATTTCATTAGATCAGGAAGTATCTCTTTAACTGACTCCTAATTTTTTTCTATGAAAAAAAGTGAGTAAAATTCTCTCATGAGACATATTCCCTTGCATCCATGGAATAAGAAAATGCATATGGAGCACTATTATTCTATACTATTGAGGAATTTTAGGTGCCAGACATTTTTAAACAGGTTCTTATAAAACCAATGATTTCAGGGTTTATTAGATCTTACATATCCCCATCTTATCACAAAAAATGACATTTCCAGGGAACTTGATAGTCCTTGAACACTTAAACAATAACCTTTAAAATATAATTTAGGATAAAAACCAGGTCACCTAATCCTCCCAAATGAAAAAGAATGAGCAGTCTCGGAGATGGTTGGAAGTCCCTACTCTCGTGATTTATAGTTACTGGTAAAGCCTATTGATAAATTTAAGAATAAGTGGAGTTTATTGAAAGCCACCCCTTCAGCAGAAGCCATAGAAAGACTGGAAGGGACACAAACAGAGAACTTACCTATAGTTACCATTTCAAAAGTCTCATCCACGGGGTCAAAATCAAGCAAGAAATGAGAGTCTATCCCAGACCGGCGACCACTCTTCACTCGGTAGAATCTGTTCATTAACTTAATATGATAAAGATGAGAACAAAGTCAAAGCTCATCAAAGTCAACATGTTTATCATTCTTTTTCATAATCCCAATCCTTAAATTATCCAAGGTAAATTGGCTTTGATTCAGAGGAAAACACGAAATTTTTCTATGCGATAGAATTCTTTTCCTGTAAGTACCATTTGTATGTCTGTTAAGGCAGATTTTTTTTTCTTTATTTCTTGTTTGTTTGTTTGTTTGTCTTGTTTTTGAGACAAAGTCTTACTATATATCTTTTGTTGGCCTGGAACTTGCTATGTAGACCAGGCTGGCCTTGAACTCTGGGGTACTGGGATAAAAGCCACTATCCCATTAAATCAGTTTTCGTTCATGTCAGCATTTCTCAGCTGTTAGAACTGGAATCTGGGCAGACAGCTCCTTCCTCTGCTGTGTCTCCTGCAGTGGTGCTGCAGAGTCTCCAAGAGGTCAGGGACACTGCTCTCCTTTGGCCTTTAGTTTTGGTCAGGCTCCTGGGAGGTACAGTTAGCAATGCCTGGTGCAATGAGGAACAGCCCTAATGTTGAGATGCCCCTGGGAACTGTATGCAGGCAGTCTGCCTTTAACTTCTCCCCTGGAATCATTTTCTCTGATTCCTCTAGGATCCACCCTGGGAATACACAAGGGCCCTAGTTTGGCTCTTCCTTGTAACCTGTATTTCAAGTCAGGCCATCTGAACTGCAATTTACAGTAGTCATCTTTCCTCCTTCTTTTCATACTAAAACATAAGAACATACATATATACACTTAGATGGTGCCACAGCAAACTCAAACTTCTTTTTTTGTTTGTTTGTTTTTTTGCTTTGTTTGTTTTTTGTTTTTCGAGTCAGGGTTTCTCTGTGGTTTTGGAGCCTGTCCTGGAACTAGCTCTTGTAGACCAGGCTGGTCTCAAACTCACAGAGATCCACCTGCCTCTGCCTCCCAAGTGCTGGGATTAAAGGCGTGTGCCACCACCGCCCGGCAAACTCAAACTTCTTAAAACCAACTGAAAAATACTATGTATTTAAAATGACAATCAAGAATTCTCTTTCTTCTCTCCCTTCCCCCCCCATTCTTCCCTTTTCCCTTTCTTTACCTGTCCTCTCCACTCCCACCTCCCATTTTCCTCTCCACATTTCCAAATCAAATCAATGACAACTGTTTGTTTCCAAAAATACCACTGTTCTCCAAAATGAATCACAAGTCTATCTCCAATTCATAAGGAGACACTGGGAAGAGAGCTACTTGTCTTAGTGAAGAATAAATTTGGTGGTTCTGAGAAGTTGAAGGCACCAGATTTATTCCAGGGTTGAGTTAACCTTTAAAAAAAAAACTGCCAAAAAATTCTCCAGATTTGTGTTGGGGACTTAGTTGAAACTATTTTCATTTCCTAAACCAGTCCTATGCTGTGACCTGCTGTTTCAGTTCCTAGATGAGAATAGCTCAACTTTTAAAATTAACTTACAAAACACACAGTACAAAGCACTCTATATAATATAAACGAGTCTGAGCTGTAACAAAGGCTTCATTATGTAAGCTGATTTTAGAGGATTTTTAGCTCCAGGGGACACTGGAGATTGTGAGTACTTTTAAGCTATGTAGCATCAATGGCCACAAATTTAATTTTCTGAGAATCATAGACCTGAAAGGAATTTACTAATTCACTTTTCTAATTAGAGTTGCATTGCGGTCCTTTGTTGTAGACATTTATATTTAATCGTATGAATAGTTGATAAGTGCACCATTTCAAAGCATGTCAGTACGAGTCATCTGCCTCCTGGTTGCACTCCCAGAACCTTGCCCGCTGTAGCCTAATTTCCCCAATACACTAACCCTTTCAGCATGCTGTGTCATTGTAATAGCCTCCAAATTGCAAAGACACCGTCTCTCAAGCCACACACGTGCAGACTTTGCATCTGAGGACAATCCCAGTGCAATTGTGCATAATAGAGAGCACGATAAAAATCCCCCAGCTCTGCTAGTGCACCAGCCAGCAAGGCACGCGAGTCCATTCCGACTTCTTCAAGACTTTGTCCTGTTTCCTTGTAAATTGTTTGCCCATCGAGACTTCCATGCAGTCCCTAGGGCCTCTGCCTCTGGTTCTGTTCTATAGTTTAACACTCTTTTCTCTTCAAAAACTTCCCTTGACATTCAGCCCAAATGTTCTTCGGACTCCCTTACAATGAATACTCCCCAGCAGTGACCTTTGTGGAAGCACAATAAACCATCCCTCCCTCCCCTGAGTGCCAGCACTCTTTACGCCCTGTGATCCCTCCCCTAACGCCTAGACGCCAGGGAAAATATTAAAGTGCATGTAGGACACGCATCCTATTGCAGCTCGGCTCTCAGATGCTAACAGTTCTGAACCTGCAGAAACCAATTCGATGACTGATCCATTTGTTCAACAAATATATTGTGAGCACCTACTGTGTACTCAGTATTGCATGAAGCACTGGTCCGAAGGGGCAAAGACCCGTCATCGAACCTCATTTATACAGAGTCTACTGTTGCTGTCTACTATTCCCACCCTAAGAACAGATTTGGCATGAATATCATTTTTCTGCTGTTTCGGACTTAATAACGATTTCCTATAACCTCTACTCAATCACAATTTCCGCATAGAAACCAGGCAAACTTAACTCATTGGTTGCAGGACTAGCACACACTGAATGCTTTATTTCAGAGATCACAGACACCTTCTGTTCTCATGTCTGACTACAAAGCACCGTATTCTTGTCTCCTGGGTATGAGGACTCTGCTTCAGCTCTCCCTAGGAAGAGTGAAACAGTTAGGAAGCATGTGGCCCCATGAGCACCACAGACAGGCCAGCACACACCAGTGGCTCTGACCTAGCAGCAGCATCAAAGATTTCCCCAGCTTCCCAGGTAGACCCTTCATTGTTCCTGATGACAAATCTAGTCACTATCTGAATTTGTGTAATATGTAGGAAAAGGGCCATCATCAGAAAATTGTAATATTTGAGTGGATTTTAAACAGAGAACAGGAACAAAATTAATTCGAGGGTATGATTTGAGTAAGAACGGTATCCTTAGTTTCACATAATTCAATGCTAAGTTATCAGGGAGTGGCACTGTTTGAGAAGGATTAGAACATTTAGGGCATGCCTTGTTGGAGTAGGTGTGACCTTGTTAGGGTAGGTGTGGCCTTCTTGGAGGAAGTTCCTTCCCCTAATGGTAATAGACTAGCCCTCTGAAATGGTAACTAGGCCCTGTGATAGTTGGATATGTATGGTCTCCCATAGACTCACCTGTTTGAATGCTTGGCCAATAAGGATTGGTACAAATAGAAGGTGTGGCCTTGTTGGGATAGGTGTGGTCTTATTGTCTAGAAGTGTGTCACTATGGAGGCATGCTTAGGGGTCTCATATACATCAGGTCATGCCCAGTGGTACAGTTCATTTCCTGTTTGCAGATCAAGAGGTAGAGCTCTCAGTTCTTTCTGCAGCACCACGTCTGCCTGTGTGCTGCCATGCTTCTTGCCATGATGCTATTGATCAACTAAATCTCTGAACATGTAAGCCAGCTGCAGTTAAATGTGTTCCTTTGTAAGAGCTGCCACGGACATGGTGTTTCTTCACAGCAACAGACATCCCAACTAAGACATGCCCCAGTTAAATGCTTTTTTTTTAGAAGAGTTGCCTCTTCACCGCAACAGAAGCTCTAACTGAGAAAGAAAGGGGAGGAACAGAAAAGAGGCAATATTTGTAAAATACCTAGAATGTTCTTGTCACATATTAAGTGCACTGTCTGTGTTAAGGAAACAAAGTCTATAAGTAAAATACCTTTAAAACAGGAGAGATGGAAGGCACAGAGATCTGAGGCTTCGGCCCTGCTGATTTGTGCCTGGGCAGGTACACTTGCTGTTCTGAGACTAGGGAAGATCCAGGGGACAGGGGCACCTTACTCGTCACATCCCTCGTGAGCACGCAGGCTATTTCTATGAATATCCACCATGTCAGGAGACGAAGAGATTTTGCTCATGGCACTGTAGATATTTGCTCATATGAAGACAGATTAAAAGGGGGAGGAAGTGTTAGAATTTTAATTAGGCGCTTCTTCCCTCTCAATATGGAAGGAATTAACTTGGCGTCGGTAACAAGATTATGCATTTCTCTGGTAAGTTGCTCTGACCTGAAAGCAACCCTCTGCGTTATAATTCTTTCTGTCTTCTTTACACAGATTCACTTGTTTGGGATCATTAATCAAAACCACCTGGTAACATTAAAACCAATGGGACAATGAAAAGGAACGCATGGAGATGGAAGCACATGGCCAGCTAAAGATGGTCGACCCCTGAGTGCTGGAGAGTCTGTCAATAAGAACATCCTCACAGCACCTAATCAGACGGGTGTGTCTCTTCGCAGCAGGGGAGAAGGAACAGTCCACATACCACATTCAGGAGCAGGCATGTCGTGCACACAAAATCGTATTCTTCATGTGCTTTGTGCTTCCTGCATAATTGCCAAGCTATATGTACATAGCTTGAAATATAGGCCCGATATTTAACAATCAATAAAAGTCATGCTTCTAGAACAAATATTTAGATATTTACAACAAAGATACACAGAACATACATCTGAAATTACATTGAACTTCCACGAGTTGCCAACCATTTGAAATAGACTTAAGAGAAAACACACACTATAGATGAAATGCCATAAAAACAAACATGTTTCCGAATAAGTGCATTTGCTTGACAAACCAATTCCCTGAAAATCTAGCCCAACGGGTGGTGTGTCATCAGCAGGGCAGAATGGCGACTCTGGCGTTGCTTTCACACAAGAGATGCACGAGATGAGAGTGAAAACATTGGGTAAAGCAAGCATGCACAGACACATGTGCAGAAGCAGGCGGGCAAAGCCTGGGATCAGAGGAATCAAGATGGCTTTGTCTATGACATAAATGAAAAATCGGCCATTGCCTCCAGTGTTCAAGCTCATTTTTCACAGAAGCTGTAGCATGAGGCTCTTGACTCTTAGACTGCCACACCAGCTGAGGCTACTTTGGGTTCAAGCATCCACAGGGAAAAGCCTCGACATCTGAAAACACAGCAAAAAGGCTTTCAGTTTTCTACAAGTTCCTCTTAGATTCAATCCACACAGGTAGAATCTCCCATTCCAAAAGATCCCTACCTTTATGGCACTGAATATGTTACTTCCCACACTATAAAAGTGAGCAAAATCTTCCAATATCTGTTCTCTTTTAAATACAGTGTGTGTAAGAAGAGTCAGGAGTGCACAGTGCACTAATAACTCTCATCTGCCTTTGGTTATGAATTTTAAATTTTCATTTTAGCGATTTATTCCCAAAAGATTTGTGAATAATCTACTGTGTATTGAGCTCTGGACACACACACAAAGAGACAAGTCTGACATTAGCACACATGTAGGTTAAGGGACTGTAAGAAAACGAGCCAGAAGAACACAAGTCTATACACCTTGTGAAACAGTAACAAATGACAGGGAAATTAAGGGGGAAGGGCAGGAGATATGGGAAGAAATGTGGTGTTACACAGGGAAACAGCCAGCCCACAGTCCCCAAGGACAAAGTGTGTGAGTGTGTCACCAACCAGAAGGTTAAAGTGGCTGAGGCTGAAGGAGATTTGAGAAACGTGATGTCAGAATGGAAGCCCAGACATGGGGCCAAATCTTACAGCATAAAGCATTATGCATTTCACCTCCAGCTTTCTACACAACTGCGCTTGCCAGGATGTCGCTCACACAGGCTTAAGAAGTCTGAGATTCAATAGCATGAGACCTTCCATGTTTGAGTGTACTTCCACTTGGAGGAAAACCCACTGTGATCCCACGTGGCTGTGATAGCTCTTGGAAGGGTATGAATTGCCAATGGCACTGTCTCTAGCTGAGAAGGCGTCAACATTTATATCCCACCCTAAAACTGACCTTCTCAAGCAGGACACCTCACCCCTAGGTCATCTAAAGGTCATCTTGAACTAGTGGCTTTAATGATCTCTCCTTTGACTTCGATTATTAAAGCTAATTTCACATCACATGATATAATGCACACCAATTCCTATGCATTTTCTCTCAAAATTGGAAAATGGCTTCCTGACGCCGATCACCATCGAGAAGTAATTAGAGCATCCAGTTTGGTCAGTGAAGATAAGCAATTGAAGGGTAGGCTCTGAGCTCGCACAGCTGGGGAAACATCCTGCGTAAACAAGGTCAGACAAGACCCACACTCTCTGCCAATACACATGCCCACAGTAAATCGATCCAAGAGCCATCTCGCTCTGGCCTTTTTCCAACCCAGTGATGAATCCGTTTATCAAAATCACTGTCAGGTAAATGTTGTGAGACCTTGAGCAGGGTGTTCCTTAAACTATGAGAGATGGAACACTTTGTAATATGTTTGCAAATTGAAAGTCACTTATCCTCTTAGCGCCCCAAGAAGGTTTATGAACCAAATGCATGCTAAGAAGTATTTTGAAAGAGCCACTCAGAGCTTCGACAGAAAGCTTCCTTAGAGTAAGTTGTGGTAGACTTCCGGTTCTACCGAAAATAGGTTTTCAGAATTAAAAGTTTGTAGTCCTATTTACTCAGGAAAATAAAATAAGCAAAGCTAAAGTACTGGAAATGGGATGTAGTAAAATGCTAGGATTTCATCCAACTGTTGCTTGGAAATGAAAATTCCCTAATGGGAATAGGTCTTTAAAATAGGACATCTGGGTTTTGCTAAGTGGATAATTAAAAGTTTGAAATCTTGCCTAGAAAATGGGACAAAAACTCAAATTACCAATAGAGGTGAGACACTCCCCACTGCCGTTATGATAGAAATGGCACCGGCCCAGATTAACAAAGCAGGCAGAGGTGTGGACCAATGCATGAGGGACATGGTGTCTGATGTCTAGAGGACACAGGTGTCAGAAATTGTGCTAAACTTCCCACAGATGATGAAAAATCCCAAGCCCCAGGTCCAGCATGGGATGGCTCATTGCCATCCAGGTAAATCCTCATCCGAAAATGTCCTCTTGGTCTTCCAAACTCCTGATCAAGACATTGGCTTTCCAGGGAAACAGCTGAGGACAAGCACACAGTTAAAGTCTCACCTCCAGGTTTACCTGAATGAACGTCCTGATGCTTACACAAGCACCAGAGGCCTCAGATTCAATAGGTGGTCTGGACAGATGCCAGTCAGTGAAAAAACAAGACTGCCGTTAAAACGTGGGTGAGAGTAAAGAAAATGTCGAGGAACAAAAATAGACTTGGGGTGAACCCCCTCAAAGAAGCTTACAAAATAAGTCTCTTTCTAGCATATATAATTGGCTTAATTTGTCCATGTGTTTTGTTGAGAGACTTCTCCACGCAGCATCTTGCTGGGTTGAGGGATGAGAGATAACAGACACAGAAGAATGCTCAGGGAAAATCAGACCTGCATCACCGTGTTTAAGGATGTGCCTCATGATAATGACATTCTGCTCAGCAGGAAATGCCATCTATGGGGACGGTTTATAACATCTGCTGGCAGTTACCATCAGTATATTTAGAGTGTTGGCATCAGGAACCTGCAGGAGGCCGTGAAGAATCAGGGTGCGAAGCTCCATAGATTTCATTCCTTACACAGTTTTATAAAATAGTAAGAAGGCTGTCAAGTATAATATTATGGTGAAAATGTAAGCATTGAGCCATGCTAAGAAAATGTTTAGTTAGTTAGTAAGTGTAAATTAGTTTAATTTGGCACCCAAAGTAAGAATTTCCTGAGGCTAAATACAGTGTTCAACATTAATGCTTCAGATTTAAAATTTAGAAATTCTCCACATCCTTCCTAATGCTGGAAATCATCTCTAAGAGGGAAAAAGATTAGATGACCAAGCTTGTTTCAAACTCATTGTAAATTCAGGGGATAATTTAGCACTCAGGGAACATGAATTGCCCAGAGTAGGAAAGTGGACAGAAAGACGGGGTCCAAAAATTTTGTGAGTGTGGCCTTTGCTACTTGTGGTGACGCTAAGTCACATGCATAAGGCCTCAGACTCAGTTTCCCTTGTGTAGGAATGGCAACAAGACAGCTTTGCTTAGACGTGATAGATTCTAAGTCCTCGTCATTCACCAAAGGCAGTAAATGAACCAATGATCTCACTTGGAAAAGAACTGCAAAGCCCCATAAACTATTCCCTACCCAAGCCTAATCCCACTGTTCCACAGATCAGAAGTGCACTGAACTAGGCAAGAACAAACATTATTTCCTACCTTTAGGTCTCTCAGCACATTCTAAATTAGCCGCTAGCGAATACCACTGTGCAGTGATCTTAGACTCTGACCGTGTAAGTGAGGGCTAAGATAATAGGAAGATGACAAAGCCACCTCCTTCCAAACATCTATGTGCACTTGAATAGACATAGCTGGAATCTGCTGGTTCACACTCTCATACCTTGAGCGACTACATCATCAGAAGCACAGAGGCAAGGACTCACTAGGCTCAACACCTATTGCTTGAAGGACCAATACCCCTTCTCCATCAGCACCACTACTGCCTCCCACGGCAGTGACATTTTGGCTTAGGGTTGTCATGTGAGAAAGTAGAAAATGAGAGACCAAGGAACAGTCTACTGGCTTAGCCTTCCACATGATAACATCTCGGGGTCATATATGCACTGTCTGAGACACACGTAAGGATGAAATATAACTGGACAGTTGGAATGAAAAAGAAGTCTATAAAGAATAGCAGTCCCTCGTTTAAGCCGACGTTTGATTTGCATAAATCAGTATGCAGATCTCCGGCCACTCCCACTACTCAATTCTTCTGTTATCCCTCAGCACCGGGATTCCTCCAAAATTTATATTACTGATAAGCTTTATGAGAGAATAAAAAATGATGCTAATTCCCCCCTGTACCCCAGAATCCTAGTTAGAGTTACTATCGCTCAGCTAAAACACCATATCAAAATCAACTTGGGAAAGTAAAGGTTTATTTGACTTATGCTTCAGTATCACTGAAGGAAGTCAGGAAAGAAACTCATACAGGGCAGGAACCTGGAGGCAGGAGCTGATGCAGAGGCCATGGACAGGTGCTGCTTAGTGACTTGCTCCCTATGGCTTCTTCGGCTTGCTTTCTTCTAACACCCAGGAGCACCTGCCCAGGGATGGCACAACCCTCGATGGGCTGAGCCTTCCCCTATCAATCACTAATTAAGAAAATGCCTGCAGGCTTGCTTACAACCCAATCTTGTGAAATCATTTTCTCCATTGAGGCTCCCTCCTCTCAGATGACTCTAGCTGTGTCAAGTTGGCATAAAACAAGTAAGCACAGCTAGGAGCAAAACACAACAGCACTAGATTTTGTTTAAGGAAAAGTTCAGTGAAACTTAACTTCTTAACACACTAAAAGTCAGCTTGGCTATGCCATACATATGATATGCTGATAAAAATAATCCATTAAGCAAATATGATACGTGGAAAAACTGTGAAAGCCAGTGAACCTAAAAGTAATTTGTCTCATAAAACTCAGCACTAACAGCTGGCTATCTTTAGGGGGTTTAAAAGATTCCTGAGGTGGAGGACGGTGTGACCCAGAAGAAAACTACAAGCATGACCAGCACAGCAAACCAAAGGGAAAATACCATGAGATGCTAAAGCAAGAGACATTTCCAGGATGGAGGCACAACCAAAATTCAGGAAGACTGCTGAGCCTCTTGGTCCCTCTGCGAACCACGTAGGTAACCAATGCCCACATCCTAATACATATCCCTAGATGCTGAAGAGTGTGTGATGTGTTGAGAGTTTGATGGTAAGTTAAAGCCCTTGGAGAAATTCAAAGGCAAGGGCAAAGCAATTCTTTCTCATTCAGAAAGGGTGTTCTTTGCTTTGCCTTGGTTTGGATGTACACAAAATTCCTGGGGACGCCCAGGGCAGCAGGCCCACACTTCCCGCAGCTGGTGGCACTCAGAGATGGGGATTCTGTTAAGGGAGCCCAGGGGAGTTCTCACCAGGAGAGTTTGCCTTACTGAGCCTGTGCTTCAGTAAATATCAGGAAGAGGTGAACACAGAGAAAAAAAACCGCAAGCGAGGAGCAAAAGCATGTTGATGAGGAAAGATGGGCTGGAAGTAACAGAGAGGTTTCAGTTAAACAGCAAGGCACAAGAACCACCGCGTTCGAGTACTGAATTAAATGCAATAATGGTCTCACATTCAAAACTAAACATGCGTGAGGATGGCAGGTGACCTCGGGAAACCACCAAGGTGACCAAGCACCCGAGGACAGAGTTCGTGACCAATCACAGCCTCTGAGACATTCGCTGAAACTACAAGCAGCTAATATTCACATAGATTTCATTGCCTGTCAGACGTTATTTTACATGCTTTACATATTTATATCCATTTTTTCCTTCCTGCAATAACACCACAAAATAATTTCTATTAGTCTCCATTTTGTAGATGGGAAAACTGAGGTTTTAAACAGCCCAGTTTAAATGTCCAGACTTCAGCCCTTGAGCAGAGGATTTGACCTGTGGCATGACCATAGCACCGGTATCCTCTTGTTTAGAAATTTCCAGAAATATCTTGGCCTGGGGCTGGGCAATAGAGGCTCAGAAAATAAGGGTGCTCACTACCAAGGCTGATGACCTAAGTTCCAGCTGCAGAATTTATATATTAAACAGAGTACTGACTCAAAAAATCTGTCCTTTGACATTTCACATTGCATGTGTGTGCAGGCACGGGTTTATACACATATAAACACACATACACACACAAATAAATGTAATATAAATCAGATATATTGGTATAAATTTTATGTTTATATACCCAACTCACCCTTGACGCACATAGTCAAATGAAGCCATATTTTGAAGCAGATGAAATTGGCCAAGCACACTCATTCTGTGCAGAGGCCATATCTGGAGCCTCCTTTGCATGCTCTGCCACAGTCCTCCCGCCTTTCCTAATTTTCCTCCACAACAAAAGCGGATGCTAACTGTGAGGAACGGTTTGATGAACACATTCTCTGAAGAGTCAGTGGCAAGAGGTTCCCAGTAAAGAGCCAACATTGAGGAGGAACTGGCTGGGTGACTCTTAAGTGCTAAGGGATATTCATTTTGTCTTAAACCAAAAGCTCTCCTAAGACTTTCACGTTGTTCCTCGCATAGTGGGAATAGTAACTTGAGAGTCAGGTACAGGTGACAAAGCCACTTCATCCGCCCGTGCTAAGCCAGGTGAAGCTGAGAGACCCTGGGCACTCTGACCAGGGTTGGCAGGGAGTGGAAGCTCTTTCTGGGTCCGGAGAGGGGGTGGGCAGGTCAGTCCTGCAGGTGGAATATGCACAGCACAGCACAGCGTCCCAGCAGAAGCGGAGAGCCAGTTCAGTGGGAACATCTGCCAGTTGTTTCTAATGAAGGAGAGTCACTCTTCCAATGAGAAAACAGAGACGAAGAATCGGCTCAGACTGGGAATAAAACCGAGATTTTAACAGTGCCAACATCGGGCTTATATATTATATTATTTTAATATCTCTCCACCATTTGGAGGGATGTGCAGTGTGTGAGCAAGAGAATCAGTAGTGAAGTTCCTCGGAATTAAAAACATATCGGGAAAAATAGTTTCATTAAGCATGTGCCCAGTTTAAAATACAGAAGTTTTATTAGCTTGAACCATGTACGATTGCCAGATTTCTAATTTAAAAAAAAAAAGCCAAATAGACTCAGCTTCATTTGATTCAGCCCAAAAGAAAGTGTTATAGCAATCAATGAAAGTCAGCGCTGTGAGATGCCCTTGGTTCGTGAATAGTATTCTTCCGATAGTCGCACCGCTGGTGACGGAATGCTTTCTGCTCACTGCGGCTCGGTCCAACTAGGCTGCAAGTGTCTCTCTCTCAGAGCACACTGTTCAGCAAACGTGGGACCGCTCACCGTGGTTGGCGTGTTGGCATGGTGTACAGAAGGCCGTTTTTGCCATGGATGTAATCACCTATTGTGTCTCGCCCAACTTGGGAAGAAGTTGCTCAGCTAGGATTCCCCACCCTTTCTGGTGCTGTGGAGATTATGATCTCATTTGCGTTCCATCGAGGTGATACACGAGCAACGAAAACCAACTGTATTTAGCTTACAGGCAGGCCCGTCAGTCAACAAGGGAAGCCTAGACTCGAGGCAGGAACTGAAGTCTGCCATGGAGGACCGCTGCTTGCTGGCTTGTTCCTCATGACTTTCTCAGTCTGCTTTCCTACACACCCCAGGATCATCTGCCTGGGCATGCACTCCCACAGAGTGCTGAGCCCTCCTACACCAATCATTATCCAAGAAAATATTCCCCAGGCTTTCTCACAGGCCAAACTGTTCAAGGAAATTCCTAACTCGAGGCCCCATCCTCCCGGGTGAGATTAATTTAGGTCAAGTTGAGGAAATTAACCGGCGTAGGTATTAAACCCACCTGGTATTAGGACCCACATCCGAGAATGAGGGGCATTGCTTCAGGGAAAATATCCTGCCACGCCAAGGGTGGAGGAGGCTGAAGTATGTATGGACCCAAAGGGCAGGCAGCTCAAAAATTAAGGGAAACAAAGGCAAGAAGATTTCACATTCAATATGAAAATATTAAGTGGCCTCTCAGGAGGCATTGTCTGAGTTAAATATAATATGAAAAATAAAGTCACAGACAGTAACAACAAGTGATACTTTGTGAGGAAATTAACCTCCTCCAAGATGTTAGCTGAATAGTTCCTTCCACTACCACTACTTGCTCTTGCTCTCTCTCTCTCTCTCTCTCTCTCTCTCTCTCTCTCTCTCTCTCTCTCACACACACACACACACACACACACACACACACATACACAAAACAAATGGTTAGTTAATATATAACAAAACTAATAAAATTTAAGAACAGGATTAATAAAGTCCCATTTTCTATGCCTTTAGCAAGCCAACCTAGTCCAAAGCCATTCTAACCACCTTCAGCTTTCTGGGGAGTTGAAGGGACACCCTAGAGTGTCACCCCTCTGATTCCCATCCTGACAGCCTGCCCCTTCTCCATACACTTTTCACCCCAAGTCCATACTTCCCACAGCAAGGGAAGGGCAAAGAAGGCTATCTACTCTTTTAACAAGTCCGCACCCAAAAAATACCAAGCATTTTTTTAAGACAAGCATCCATCAGAGAACAAAGGATGTAGCGCCACCTAGTGGAGAAATGTTACCATCTACTTCAAATTAAAAACCAACTGACAAACCACAAAACCAGCACGCCCAGCTGGAGCAGAGGTGCAGTCAGAGGGAGCTCAGCTGTGTCCCTCTTCTGCCAAATTCCTATGCCGTGAGTTGGATGTATAACGACCCATCTTAGAGGGGCAGAAGACCTCAATCACCTGAAACCCAGCAATCCGTGTCCCTGGGCACTGCTTTCTGAACCCAGAACTGCAGGGTATGTCCTGGCTTCTCTGCAAGTGTTGTCGCTATGGGTAGCAAATGAGGGTTTCACGTGCACATAGGAAATGCACTTAGCCAAGCTTTGCTTGGTAAGAGACACCTTTCGATCTCTGAAAACCTCACGAAAAAGGAACACAGTGGGTGGCGGGGTGTGCAGAAAAACATGAGAAATCAGCTTTCGTTTAATGAAAGCCCCCCTCCCCGGCCCCCCGCTGCCCCATAGGTGTTTAAATCAGGTTTGCCGTAATTTTAGAGCTAGACCCAAAAAGAAATAAGAGACTTGCTGCATGGCCAGTGTTCCAGAGGGCCTTGAGAACCCTGCCAGGGAAAGTCAACTTCCTGGTGCACGGTGCCCGGGCAAAACACTTCAGCCTACTTCCTAAGACTCTCAACAGCAGCCGCGCTTTCGATGGACGGAAAATGCAATTTCAGATCTACCACAGTTACAGCACTGGGGATCTTCGTTCCCTCAAGGCCAGGAGACACTGAGCTAAAAAAGCATACACCTTCCTTCTCACGGGAATCCAGAGCTTTGTATGTTTAGGCGTGGGTGTCTGAAAAGCGTCTCCATCCTTTCCTTCCCCCGGATCTGGACAAACGATTCTTCCTCCCCTTCTTGAGGACAGAACCATTAGGACTGGTGGTCATGACCACGCAGTGGGAGACCCCAACCTGAGCAGTACTTAGTGCAAACCCTGGCTGCCTAATATACTGCTTAAAACAATGTACCCAAATGAGCTGTTCATGTCAACCAAGTAACACTAGTCACTCGAAATCATGATATGCAACAATTCCAAAATAAACTAATTTGAAGAACGTGAATCTCCATTGCAATTTTCCAGAATAACGGAAGAAGGTTTCTAGCCCCTGGCTAGCTGCTTCAGCTGGAGCAACTGAGCTATTATAATCCCTGCGAAAGGTAAGACAAGCTCTGATTCCGCTTCAATTGTGGCACATGCTTAGTGTCCTGCCTCGGTGCCCCCATCCTGGTGTGCCCTCCTGTCTCCAAGGTCTGCTTCTTTACCACCAGCTGTTAAGGATGCATCCTGTGCCCCTGCCCCCACCAAAGTCAGCACAGGCTTTGATAATTCACCAAGTCCCTGGTGCCTGCTCCCAAAAATGCTTAGATTCTTATCTCGGGGATTTCTCTTATCTGCTTAGTGGCCTGGTTTCTCTGACAGGAAGGATGGGAGACCAGGAGTGGGGTTCTCCACCCCGCAGCTTTGAGGGGGCCCTGAAGAGACTCTGTTGCATTTTCTGTGGCTTTCAGCACATCCACAACTGCCACCTCTATCCCGGCTTTGTCGCCGAGTGGGACTGGGGCTGCTGGGACCGTCTTTGGTAAAGGTCACTTCAGCACAGATTGATAGAGAAATGATCGAGGTTATTTCTCCTATCCAACTTTTACAAAAACAAACATGGAAAGAGAGAGAGAAGAAGGAGGAGAAGGAGGAGGAGGAAGAGAAGGAGGAGGAGGAGGGAGGAGGAGAGAAATGTACTATGAGAGAAATTGAAGTAATAAGTATCTATCTATTCTGGAAAGCAGGAAGACAAAGGAATTTGTCACTCAGTCTTGCACTAGTTTGCAGTATTAGGCGACAGTAGCTTGAGCCAGCCCCTGCACTCAGCCCAGGCTCCCAACATGCCTCAGAGGGCTTTCTCTGGGGACCCTCTTCAGTGATTTAGTAACAGCTAATGTATCTATGTATCTCCTTGCAGTTCTTCTACCCCCATTCTCTTGACACTCTAATTTGACAAAAAAAAAAAAAAGACTTTTTTTCAAAACTCACAGTCGGAGGAGAGGGAACGAATTTCTCCTCCTCCTCCTCTTCCTCCTCCTCCTCCTCCTCCTCCTCCTCCTCCTCCTCTTCCTCCTCCTCCTCCTCCTCCTCCTCCTCTTCCTCCTCCTCCTCCTCCTCCTCCTCCTCTTCCTCTTTCTCTCTTCTCTTCTGAGATGACTGGTTGCATTTTGCCCTGTGCAGAGGCAAGTTAGTTAATGCAATTGTGGGCTTGCCTGGGAAGAGCACAGCCAGTTGTAACTACACTGAGGAATACCATTGCCTGGAGCACAGACCAGGGACCCAGGGAAGGGCAGCCTAGCTGATGCCTAAAGGGGTTCTCGCCTATCCTGAACCCAACAGTAACCCTAACCAACCCTAGCCCATATTCAGCAGCAAGGGTCCTGTCTTCAGATGCCTAAACTGCGAAAGTGAAAGGTTATGAGCCGAGGACTTCTCCTGTGTAGGAACTGACGGAGTGATCCTATACATCAATGAAAAATCAAGAGCAAAGACTTCCAGCAAGCAAACCTGTTAAACAAGACTTAAAGTAAGATGGGATGGGTCCAACTATGGTTCCTAGGCAACAGGTGGCAAGGGGACCCCTGGTGGCCTAGAGAATAAGACTTGATCCACTATCAATGCCCCCCCCCCCACGTTCAGTGTAAAACTTCCAAGAGTCTTTTCTGTGACCAGTGCCATAGATCTGAAATGCTCAGTCCAAATTTTAAGGGAAAACTAGATACCAAAACTTCAGGTTTCTCCCTCTGCCAATACTGTTCTTATTCTGTGGATAATAAGAACAGATACTTCGACTTGGCAGCTGGTTGGTGGCACATGCCTTTAATTCCAGCACTTTGGAGGCTGAGGCAGGTGGATCTCTATGAATGAGTTCAAGGTCAGTCTGGGTACAAGAGTTAGTTTTAGTACAGGCCCCAATGCTACAGAGAAACACTGTCTCAAAAAACAAAACAAATAAAAGAAAAAAAAACAGATATTTCAGTAAGTGTCAAGGTAGCTGTTTAGAGTCTGCACCAGACCCTGCAGGAGCCTTTGGGATCTTACCCATTCCCTTTCCTCCTGGCCCCCAGGCCTCTGTTCATCCTCCCTTTTTGGCTACTGGGGCTCTCTTTCTTTTTTTGTTCCATACAAAAACTGCATTTGAATTTTTATAACAGTGTTATTCTTATTTGTCCCGAGCTGGAAACAGTTCAATATCAACCATTGCATGTATGGAATGATAAAGGGCCCACTCTTGTTCAGATATCAGCCCTGCCTAGGTGTAACCTTGATCCGTTCTTCTGGACAGTCACAGGGCTCTCTTTTGCTCCTCTCTCACCTCTCACCTTCCGGGACAAGCCCAGATTCTGTTTCATCAAGAACCCCTTCCTTATCTTGACCTGGCTCAGACCCTGCTGACCCTTGCACATTTTTTATCCTCTGTTATTCTTCCTAGTGTTTGTCATCATGCAAAGTAAACCCCCCCCTGGGTAACTGTCTTCTGCCCCTTGTGGCCTCACACCCACTAGCAGCAGTGCAGTGCTGTTTGTGAAATAAAGAGCAGGCACAACAGACTTTTAAGAGGAATTTAAAAGAAACTTCCCTTGGGTGGCAACCTCTGTGACAAGGTTATCCTGCCCTGAGCCAAGGATTCTCATCTCAGCTCTGCCACCTGCCACTATGTGACTTTGAGCATTTCAACTCTTCCTAGAGTTGTTCCTTGATAGAACAGAACAATTTGCACCGCAGAATCTCTTCTTTGAGTTTTTGTTTTATATCTTGTTTTGTGTTGTGATAGTTTCAACACGTTGGTCATTAGACTGTAAGAACAGCTGTGTCTATAAGAGGTGCTGTCCACAGTTCAGAATGGCGAATTACAACTCCTTCTTATCAATCTCCTAGGAACCAATTCATCCCCTATCTGAAGCTGAAGTCTGTGGATTCAAGCAGCTTGAACTGTCTTGACAGCTATCTATTGTTTTCACTGCCAAATCAGTGCCCACAAAGTGATATGAACTAAGTGAAAAATATCAATTTTATTGCAAAAATTATCTTGGTGTTGTTTCAACTTAACTTTGTTGGTGTGTTACTTTTCTTTCCTATCTAAGGAGCTTGAAATGAAATACATAAGTCACAGTTCTGAGTAAGACAGTCTTCAAAGTGTTCATATGATGTGGAATACGTATGCATATGTGTCAAACAGACACACACACATACATGCATACGCAATGTATCTGTATCTTATGTTGCCATGGTATTTTGATTTACCAGAAAGCAAAACACTCTGTCTTTCTGGAGTATCGTTCAAGGAAATGGTTTTCAGAAAGATCCAACTTTCTGCATTCACTCCAACTTTGGATTTCTTTCTAAGTTGTGGTTCACAGATATCCAGAAAAATAATGTTAAGGTTTTTTGTTTCTTTTGTTGCTTGCCCACAAAATAGAGGTTGGGAACCTCAATGCTGTTAATGGGTTGATTCCTTTAGAGGAGAGCCCCGTTATGCCGAGTGCCCTTCTCATACTCATTGCTGTTCTTTCCTACACTCTGAAAACATATTTGTGTCTGTGAATGCACATGTGAATGGGCATATAATACGGGATGTAATACAACATGGTACATATTAGAGAGCTAGGAAAGCAGAGAGTGGGGACTTGGGTGTGTCTCTAGATGCTCAGCTTAGTGGTTTAAATTAGGAAGCCATATCACCCAATCTTCAGCAAGATTCCAGGAATAAACTGACTATATGATGGCACCAGATTACCTAGGGTCATGGACATCTTCATCCCACAAACCGGACAGTGCTGAACCACCCCACACTGGGTACACATCTCTCCGACTGCCTGTGAGCTCAACCGCACAAGTGGGAATGAAAACGCTACAAAATCTTTCCTAAACCGGGCAGCTAACTCATTCATCTTCTCAACTAAATGATTCTGCCTAACTCCATCATAAAATAACGCTTGTTTTTATTTGTTCATATTTATCTACCACTGATTTCAAATGATCCTGCTTACATTTAATCTCCATGTTCATGAGATAATTTATGACCTGAGATTGGCAGAGTTACTCCATTTACTCTTATTACAACCATGTCATTCTTTCCCAGGCTTCACTCTGGAGTATTATGACAAAATAGCGAGAATGTAATTTTAACAAACATAAAAATTATTGCCAGGCAGCTGTGCAAGTATTTCTCCCCTGCACTGAGGTCCACAATCAATTCTATTCGTGCATACTGCACAAAGAGAGTCATAATTTAACACCCCTTGATTTTTCGCCTTTCCTGATGTATTGAGGAGGTAGTTAAAGGCTCGAAAACCCTGAGCTTTGTGCCAAATATCTGCAACACTCCTTCTGCAAAACCTGGAACAAAATAATTAAGAAGCTGCTTAAGCAACCATTTGCCACAAACCAGATTGAGGGATTTGAAATATGTACAAATATTTTTAAATAATGCCCCAAAGGGGAAATTCGCACTAATAAGTAAGATCTGCTGTAGCTCCTGCTGGCTGACGCTGCATCCTGGGAGTGCACATGAGTAAACAGAAACAGGTTCCAGTATTTCTCGTCTTCCCTAAGGTATCTGAAGAAATCCTCTGATTTTAACTGCTGCAAATCTGGGCAAGAGCCTTTTCTAATAAGATTCTGTAATCTTCACAGCACAATACTCTCGGTGTTCAAGCAATCCCGTGACTCACAATTCCCCCAACAGTTACTGAGACGGGGTGAACTTCTGAGATTCAGATAACATTAAGGCTGTGGTTTATGCCCTGATTGATAACATAGCCAGTGGAGGCAACCTGTCCCAGAGAAAGGATCCAAAAAGCTTTGTGTAGTGTTTACGATACCGATAACCTCCTAGCTGACGTCTATAGAGGGAAACCTTTGATGGATGAAAGGGACTAAAAGATCTTTTGCACCCAGATAGCACTCACTGGTGAGCTCCTTGTATATCATTCCTTGGACAATTATGGCACTTTAGTTATTCTATTTGGTCACAAATGCTTAACTGATTTTTTATAGCAATATGTTTTGCGGAGAGGGCTTGATAAATATAATGAAATCGTTTTATGCTAGTTCCTAGGGGACAGGCCATGGAAATGCTGGTAAATGATAATATTTCTTTGTTGTACATTATATTAGTGCTTTCACTGTGAGTGGAGCTAGAATCTAATTGGAATGTTTAAGAGCCTCCCAGGCCAATAAATCCCCTGATTCTCAACAGGTTTCCTGTGTCTCCCACAGCATGAATACTAGCCTATCTGAAATGCAGAGTCTCAGGCCTCTCCTCGGACCTACGCAGGCCAGTGTGAATGAAGGTCAAAGCCCATTTAAGATGTTTCTGTTGTGCTAGAGTTGAGGAAGCACTCCCTTCTGTTCAAGGACAAGCCCCAGCCTCAGAGGAGTGAGAAGGATGGAATGTGACTATGTGGGACCCACTTCCTCCACACCTTCTTTCAGCATCCTTCCCATGACCTCTGGTATAGACTAGTTGTAATGGTAAAAATAAAATGGTGCCATTTCCCAAGGGGTGGCAGCAGGCAGCGAGCCACGAGGGGCAGTGTGTCCCAGGTGGGGAACCACTGTGGGTGCTCAGCAGGTCAGCCCACAAGGAGCCACAGCAGGTGAGAGACAGCTGGATAGGCACGCCATGCAGAGAAAGTGGGTATTTATTTAGTGGGTTATGGAAGGGAATGGGAAAGAGGAGAGAGAGGGAGATGGGGGATGAGGAAAGAGAGAGAGAGAAAGGGGGGGGAAGAGAGCAGAAGTTACCTCTTCAGGGGAGAGACAGAAAGGAAGGAGCTCAGGTTGGAAGTGGAAGGAAAATCCACTTGCCTAGAGGTGGGAGTTGGGGGGCTTCTCTCTTAAAGGGACAGGACAGACCATTACACTAGTGCTGCAAGTATTTTCCTGGGTCATTGTTTGAAGAATATTCAGCACACAGAACTACCATGCCTTGGAAGAAAGGTGCAAAGAGAAGGCACTGGCCCAGAACCTGGTAGAACAATATCCATAGCTTAAGACAGGTGTCTTTAAACTGACCTACAGTAGCTTGAGGAGTACATTATGTGCAGAGCTGAACTCTGTACACCTTGCCGACCAACTGTGGTCTAGATATACTGTATACCTCACTCATACTGATCACCTTAACATGTCTGGAGTCTATCTACTCTAAACAGGCTTTGCTGGTCTCTGAGAAAATACACCAATTAAAAAGACCTGTCATTATATACCGAAGGCTACTAGGCTGCACTTAACGTGCAAAGGAAAAAGAAGATAATATTCTTTGGATTTTCCCTTCTGGTGTGAAGTGGTAGTTAAAAGAAGATAGGAGGCAAGTTATCCTGTGCATCCTTTTAAAGGTTACTTACAGCCTTGGGGCTCTCTTAGCTGATTGGATTGAACATTAACATTTGAGTTACTAAAAGGACTTTCCTGGACACCATTAAAAGATCTATTTACAAAATAAATAGCATGCTGTTTATCTACTTCCCTAAAAGGCAAAGTGGAGTGGTTGATGTGGAATGCTGCAGAACAAACTGGAGTCCAGCAGGAAACTCTTCTCTCCCCAGGAGACCTTCTTTGTGGAAGACAGGATCTTTAACATCCAAGTGCTCAATTTCTGGGAGAGAATCTGGTGTATTGTTCAGTCGCTTGGCTAAAGTCATTCTTATTATTTAGTTGCTTGTCCATGTCCTCTGTCATAAACAAAGCAGCCTATCTGCTTTCCTGCTTTGAAGAAGATGAAAAATAACAGAACTGGCTGGGTTTAGCTGTAAAGTCGTTGGGTCAATCAGGACTATGGCTCAGGCGTAGCATCTCTGTTTTGCCTTCCATCAAAGCCTGCTAGCAGTTGAGCTGGATACAGCACAGTGCTTCCGTAAAGAGACGGGCATGTCCAACGGAAGCACAAGGCTCAAGCCTTTGCCAAGTTATCATATCAACATACAACAGACCCTTCGGTCAAGCATGGTCACAAGACAAGCAAAGACCCAGAGGAAATGTTTGTTATTGCTTTTGTCTTTCTTCCAGCATGGCTGTACTTGATAAAATTGAATAATGACATCTATGATGTATCTGGATAGTGTTTATGCTTTACAAAGCACTGTCAGGTATGCTATTTCAGTTTATTCCTAGAAGATAACTCTGAGAAATGTATTAACAATTCTAGGTTATAACTAAAAAAAAAAAAAAAAAAAAAGAAAACTCGCAATTCCCAAAACTAAGTCTAATTTCTTAGGAGTAGCAATGGAAGAGATGATTGGCGTGCAGAGCCCAAATATGTACAAATCTTTATTTACAGGCATGTCTATGTGTCAAAAAGAACGGGTGTAGGAAAGATTCTGGTTAGTGGACTAAATAAAGCAGATGTCCCTATCCAAGGTGGGTGGGCGTCATGCAGGTCATGGGGCTGGGTGTCTGAAAAGAATGAGATGCACAGAAGCAGCCTAAATCCCCTGCTTAAACTGAGGCACCCATCGGCTCTACTCTGCATTCCGACTTTCAGGTCTTCAGTTTTAGACTGGGACATATTCCGATGCCTCTCCAGAGAGTCCTGCATTTTCTGGACCACTGTCAATTTTTCTGGCTTTCCAGCTCACAAGCCATACAATGTGATACTTTTTGCTTCCACAACTCCATGAACCAACACCGACAATGATTGTCCATCTTCTCGACTCTACTTTTTTTCAAGGTCTCCAATACTTGAACCCCACATAAGAAATTACAGTTTTGCCAAAATGATAATAACATAGAGGTGTGTACGGTGAAGAGTGAGAATAGCAAGTGGTGGCATTTCCTACGGCACCATCACTGCTGAGAGCTTTCTTCTATTATGCTGACATCAGTCTCTCACTCTGCAATGACAAGTTCAGGTTGCATCTCAGAATTTTTATAAGGTTTCCATCCATCTTGAAGACTTTCTACTCATCACACCCCAAAGCAAATACCCTTTCCTTTGAATCGGAACAGCATTCCTTTGGATTGGACATGAGAAAGCTCATAAAGCCATGTGTGATTGGTTATTATGCCCACAGCATCCTAACTATTTTGAGATAGGTTCCAAGGTGCTGAGCCCTATCTTACAGGTCAAACAACATAGATTATGTGGAAAGCATCAGTGTAGAAGGAAGCCATGAATATATTGCGATCTCAGTGTCTTCTGGGTCCAAGGAGAGCCAACTAGAGCTATCATTCTAGACCTAGGGAAAGTTTCTTGTGCCTCTCTTATAGCTGCATGATATGATAATGTCCATAATTTTTATTAAAGCACTTCAAATTATGAACATGATAATCCATAAGTGCAAAATACTTTCAATTTTAATTCTCAGCATGGGTAGTCAGTACCTACCCAGAATGCATAGCCCCAGATAATCAATTCCCATTTGGACCCAAGAGCATACCACAGTTCCTTCCCCTATCATAAATCTTCATTTGCAACAGACCTTCATTTAGTTTGCATACCAGATGAATAAAATATGTTTATCCCTAGACGAAGCTGCCATTCCCTCTGTATGACAAATGCAGGAGGTGGCTTTCCTTAAGAAAAATCTAGAGAACACTCGAATTTGTGGACTTATGCAAATGACTGAGAGTCCTCAAGGCACTGGTGAAAAGGGCTTAGGAACTAACCAAGCATTGTTTTATGCACAACTCAGAGACCATACCCACAGCTTCATTCCTGACTGATCCTCTCTCCAGACATCTCCCTAAATATCTCCTGACTATAGAATGCTCTAGAATATAGATCCCAGCTTTAGAGACAAGTTGTGGTCAGAGGCGCCAGAAGCTAGGACTTCACGGGTCAGTTTCTCTTTCTTGACCTTTGACTTCAGGTCATTGTTTATTCAATATTGTCCCTTTATTTCACTAGACACTCCTTTGTCTTGTTTGGTTCTCTATCTCCCTGACCTTCTGTTCGAATTGCCAGTACTCTCCGTCCCTCACAACTCTTTTCAACCATTATGCCCCCTAGACACAACCTCATTCTGTACTTTAGAGCGGACATTGACAAGCTGCTGATTCCCTTAATTTACATCGCCAGCCCAATCTCCTCAGACCCAGCCTCATTTCCTCCATTTTCCTGGATGTTGTACAGATGTTTAACAAGCCTGCCGTGCCTACAATCTTAATCTCTTACTGTCTTTCCCATCCTTATGCCTGTTTATGGCAGCTGTGCGCTCTCCGCAGCACAGACCAAATGCCTTGGCATTGCCCTTGAGCCGCTCCTCCCTCCCACGCTCTAGGCATCAGCAGATCGTGCTGGCTCTCATTCCAGGGCCCCATTTCACTCTTTCTTAATGACTAGCACCCAACCATGAGTGCTAGTCTTCGTTATGACAAAGCCTTCCAAAGAGTTTCTCTGCTCTTCTCTGACCTCCACGGAATCAAGGTGATATTGTTAAAAGTTCAGCCCAGGCTTATCATCTTCTGTTCAAGACGCCAACGTCATTTTAGTGGCATATGAAACCCCATAGCCAGACCCCATCGCCACCTAGAAAAGGTCTCTCTGGCCTCATCTCTCCTCATCCATCTCTCTGCAATTACGTGGGCATTACTGCTGTTCTTGCAGCAAGTCAAGCACACTCCACCCTTGGAATTTTTTATATCAACCTCCTGGGTGGAAACATCATCTCCCCAACTTCCTCCTTACTTTGTCAACCAGGTGAGTCTCACAGATGTGATCAGCGAGCCCTTCCCTAGTTATTCTCCATGGAAATCACGGCTCTATATTTCATATCCACCTTCTTTCTTCGCAAACTTTATAATTAGTAAGCATGATTGATGTATTTTTACCTTCAAAAGAATGTAAAGTATGCTTGGAACCTTAACAGGTATTCTAGAAACACTTAATGGAAACGTCATAGCAACCGTTCCATCACTTTCAACATCGTTTTTCTCCTCGCCACTATTTCCCAAGACTGCACCTCAGGGTTTCTGCAGGAGAGATGTGTGTTTGCATAACGATTGTACAGGCATTTTGGAAACGTGAATCCCAGCTCCCTCTAAGCCCCGCTAGGTTTATAACCCATGCTTTAGGTAGCCAGGCCAGAGTACATTCCCTCATAATAAAAGAGCCACCACACCTCTCCCCAAGGGTGGTCTGAGAAAACTTGAGGAAAATCAAGGACAGGACTGCTCAGTGAGCCTACAACATGAAGATGGTACACAAAGAAAAGGGCCTGAGCTTAGAACCCTAGGACCCATACAAAAGCTGGGTAAAATGGTACACATATTTAATCCCAGCCCTGGAGATGCCAAAACAGGAAAATCCCTGGGAATGACTTACCAATGAATCTTTCCAACTCTGTGAGCTCCAGGTTTAGTAAAATTCTCTTTCTCAAAACATGAGGGGGAGGATGATAGAAGACACGGTACAGCAGTCTTTGAGCTCCACATCCACATGTACCCTGTATGTATATATATTCGTACACACATTCGCCTGTACACACACATATACACATGCAAAATGACGCTTGTCATTTAATCTCCAGTGGTTTCTTTAACCTAAAAGTGTTGAAATTAAAATATTTAACCCAAAATATAATTCTGCAACAAAATAGTAGCTATTTTTGTGGTGTTACTAACAAAGGGGGCGGGGCTTAAGAGCAGGAAGTGCTGTGATGACTGTTCTTGGTTGTCACCTTGACTGTATATGAAATTAACTAAAACTAAAAATGATGGGGCACACCTGTGAGGGATTTAAGTCATTTCAAATGGGAAGATACACATCTAACCCAGATCTTTGAGATGAAAAGACACACCTTTAATTCAGATCTTTTGAGATGGGAGGACCCATAGCTAATCTGGGCCACAGCTTCTGCTGGTAGCCTATATTAACAGTGGTTCCCAACCTTTCCAATGCTATGACCCTTTAATATAGTTCCTCGTGTTGTGGTGATCCCCAACCATAAAATTATTTTCATTCCTACTTCATAACTATAATTTTTCTATTGTTGTGACTCATAATGTAAATATGTGTATTTTCTGGCTGCCTTAGGTGACCTAAAGAGGCCATGGCCCACATGTTGTAAACTACTGCTTTATAAGGACCTAGAAGAAGAAAGCTGCTCTCTTTGTCAATCTGCTGTTGCCCTGGCCGGCAAGTCCATCCCTTCGCTGGCATTAGAGCCTACTTCTTCATGATTCTGGCAAATACTGGAGACCAGCTGAGATATCAAGCCTTGTGAACAGAGACATTCTGGATCCTCTGGGACTTTCCATTCATAGGCAGCTACTCTGATGAGCTGGACAACAGTCTTAAGTCATTCTAAAGGACTCCCTTTCTCTACATATATACAGAGTCATTCCGTTAATTCTGTTTTCCTAAAGATTCCTGACTAATAAATGTAGTATTTTTGCTCTGGCTCACCTCTGCCTCCTGTCATGGTGATCACATGTAAGATCTCAACAAATATTTTCAGCATCACATCAACAATTATCATCTATTAGGTGGGAATTCTTTTCTAGTCATCCCATATCATCTTCCTCATATTTCATTTTCCTAAAGTCCTGCTTCGAAATTCTGTCTCATCCCCCATCACCATAAAAGACTAAATATATGATAATGATAAATTGAAAACCGTTATGGGATATTAGCTCAAGTACTCACTTCATTGACTAATTCTGGTGTCTAGAGAAACTCACACTCCTTTGCTGTGTTATTTATTTTGCAATTACAAATTCAACAAGACTTCACTCATATTGGCTTCACCAATTTGGAATTTGAAGATATTATGAAAAGATGAAGTCTAGAGATTGTAATTGATTAAGATGATGTTTTTCCTTAATTAATTTCTGTTAATCTTATAACTAAAGAATTATATTAAGAGTAATAATTTGGAAGAAACTTTGAAAATATTAAGAACATACTTTATGGATATGTGGTTTGCTGTGGGAATTTGTACCACCAGTCGTCTTTAAGTTACCTGCCCACTTGGGCGTAGCCTCTAAGACTATTTATGCTGATGTAAAGCTCGCTTCCAGCCTGCTTTCAGCTGTGGGATTCTGATGCCATCCCCTGTTCCAGGAAAGGATTGTGATCTGTGAGTCTACCCCTAAATAACTAACCCTCTAATATACTTAATTCTGAGCTAGGGTGGGATTTCTTCTAAGCATCCTTCTTCAGTGGTTTATTTTTCCACCTTGTTTTTTTTTTATTTAATATTGTTATGATTGAAATATGAAATGCTTTCATTAGGCTCATGTGTTAAGTGTTTGGTCCCCACCTGATTGGCATTATTGGGGGAGGTCATAGAAGACTTGGACAATGGAAACTTTCTGAGAGAAATAAGCCACTGGGATGAGCTACTGGTCCATTTTGTTCCAGGTTTCTTCCTGCCTGCTTCTCTACACTTCCCTAGAAACTCTTCTGCATGGTGCTATCACTAGCATAGTCTGCCACGTGTATCAGGCCAACCAAACACAGACCGAATCCTCTGAAACTGTGAGCTACTATATGCAACTTCTCCATTTACATTTTGCTCTCAGGAATTTTTGTCCCAGTAACTAGAAAGGTAAAACTCTAAAGATAAAAAGTACCTAAATCTTTGTTCAGTTGCTTCATCATCCAAATTTCCTCATAGCAAAGTCTTTTCAATGTTATTTTAATGGTTATAAACCCTCTATGTTTTGATATTGTTGTTTTATTTTTTTTAAATCCTCCTCTGAGCCCCAATGCTGCAGCTTACAGTAATTTACAAGAGTATTGTTGATAGCTTAGAACAAACAAACTGCATTACTATTGACCTAACAAAACAAAAACAACCATTTGTAACTCAGTTCCTGGATATCATATGCCTTCTTCTGACTTCCATAGGCACCATGCAGGCAAAACACTCAGACACATAAAATAAAAATAAATAAATCTTTGTAGAAAGGAAAATATGTATAATCAATTAGGTAGCTCATCAGAAATTTAGCTCACCGTTGTAGGTGAGACAGATCAAGCCACTAGCAGATTCAGTATCTAGTGAAGCTGTTTTGAAGCTGCTCTCTGGGAAGGGGGATGGTAGCTCCTTTAGCCTCCAGTATGGAAACAACCCTATTCTTTACCTAAAATGATTACCTTCGGAAGTGAGGATTTTAATGTGGGGGACAGCAATAAGATAATTTCTTTCTTTTTTATTTTATTACTTAAAAAGAATACCAATCCAATTTCCCACTCCGTCCCCTCCTCCCACTGTCTCCCCACACCCTTTTACCCCTCCCCCCCAATCCTACAAGAGAACAAAGCACCCTACCCTGTGGCAAATCCAAGGCCCTCCCTTCTACTTCTAGGTTGAGCAAGGTATACATCCAAATAGAATAGGATCCCAAAAAGCCGGTACATGCAGCAAAGACAAATCCCAGTGCCACTGTCGGTGACCCCTCAGTCTGCCCCAACTGTCAACCACCTTCAGAGGGACTAGTTTGATCCCGTGTTCCTTCACTCCCAGTCATTTGGAGTTGGTGAGCTCCCATTAGCTCAGGCAAACTGTCTCCGTGGGTACACCCCTCATGGTCTTGATCTCCTTGCTCATATTCTCACTCCTTCCACTCTTCAACTGGACTTTGGGAGCTCAGCCAGTGCTCCAATGTGGTTCTCTGCCTCGTTTTCATCTGTTGTTGGACGAAGGTTCTATGGTGATATTTAAGATAATCATCAGTCTGACTACAGGGCAAGGTCATTCAGACAGAAATGAGATAATTTCTAATTCAACATTATTTCACTCTTGCATTTCCCCATCTGTCTGGGCTGTTAACACATTATATAACATCTCTACATGTGCTCATGCATGCTTCAAGAACTATTAGCACCTCCCTAGTGAAACAATTTAGTTGCTACTTACTTTTGATAAACTGGTATCTTCAAAATGAAGTAAGTTAGCTAAGAATGGTATCGCATGCCTTTAATCTCAGTATTAGGAGACAGAGGCAGGGAGATTTCTGTTTGTTTAAGGCTAGCCTGGTATACATAGGAAGTTCCAGCCCAGATAGGGCAGCATCCTGAGATCCTGTCTTAAAAAAAGAAAAGAAAAGAAAAGAAATAAAGAAACGGTTTCCCTTTTTATCCCTTTCAGTTTTGGGTTGGGTTTTGGGGACAGGGTCTGACTATGTAGCCAGGGATTGCCTGGAACTCCGCATGTAGGCCAACCATGCCTCGAACTCATGAGATTTGCCTGCCTCTGCCTCTCAAGTGCCAGGATGAAAAATGTGTACTACTACTAGCTTTCAAATGATTTTCTTAAAGACTTACAATAATTAATTACATTCCAAACCTGTATGAAAGTTGTGTGTTCTAAATGTTTCTGAACAAGTCACTAAGATTTTAGCGCCAACTCCTAATGTGACTTTAACAAGGACAGCTTTTCAAAGCTGACAGTCCACTTGGAAGACATTGCTTTAACCTTCTTGTAAAAAAAAAAAAGACATATCTCTCCTTATTGGAACTGAATTTCTATTAATTCACTATTTATTGGCTTGTTTGTAATTTTCATTACTTGAAACCCCAGGAACCATCAGATCCACAGAAGAAATGATTTAGGCATAAATTACTTGAATTAAAACTACTCAGTGGACATATTGCTGTGCTATGGGAAAAGTTCCATGTCGCACCTGATGGTCAACACACTAGCAGTTTGCTTTTCCAGAAGGAAAGGGGCTTCCTATGACAGGGGTCCTCAGAAACCTTCTGCATCTGCTGCCCTGAGAGTCAGATGTGCCCTTTCTTGTCCTCTGAGGTCCTCTAGGTTTGAAAGTCATCCAAGAGTCGGGGACCGATCTGAAGTCAATTGGCTTATACCCAAATTTAATGAAACTTCCTAGGGGGAACCAGTTTTGCTCGTTATCCTTCATGTAGATAATATGTGGAATTAATTCTTCTTCCCTAAGCTATCATCACATCAAGGAGAAAAACACAGACACAATGTTATTAAAGCAACGGAAGGAGCCCAGCCATTGCTAATGCTAATGTTCTGAGAAATCCTCAACCTCACTGTTTAGCAGATTAGAGGTCAGGACTAAGGTCAGCAAAGTTTATGCTTACTCTCTCAGCCTTACCTTTCTTGAAGCTAGGGCAAGCAGCCAAAGCTGATGGAAGAGACTTCCTGCTGTGAGGAGGAAAGACATGGATATTTACTATGAAATGTAAATGTTCACATTTATTTGGCAATGCAATCACAAAATACTACTTTAGGTTTGCAACGAAATTATAAAAATTATACATGAGATATTTTTATGTGCTATGGAGTTTTCCCTTCAGGGTTTTGGAATCAGTGTTCCTTCTTTAATATTCAGCAACCGTACTTACAGGCTTATTAATATTCAGCACGAGTAAAGGCTGGTCAGGTAACACCTTTACATTTTAAACATCAACCTTGTTGCTCATTTTGTTGAAATAAAACCTAATCAACCTTTTGTTACTACAAAAAAATCTCTTACCAAGCATCTCTTGGCTATATAAAATAGAGAATTAAAGAGTTATAAATGCAATATAGGAGATTTACACATTATATATGTATATGTTACATATATATATACTCACACGTGTGTGTTTGTGTGCATGTGTATGCCTTTATCATATTTAGATTTTGTGAATTACTACTAAAAATATTAAGAAAAACAATAAAATCTGTGGGCCCTTAAGAGTTGAATATCTGAGGAAAGAAGCAAAGTTAAATAAATAACTATAATTACGAGGACTATTCAAAACCTATAAGCGTCTCTAGCATCAAGTAAACAAAAGAAAATCAAGACAGCCAAGATCCAAAAACAGGGTCCAAATTTTTTCTTTCCTTTTAAGTCACTCAAATGTCACACAGAACATATAAATTTTAGAAATGCTGTAGAGACAGAACACATGAGGCAAGCCTTACCACTGCTTGCCAGAGAGTATTTTCTGGACAGTGGTTTTTGGGTTGTGCCCAGAGAAGGAAAATCTAAACAAAACACATGAACTACTTGAGATGATGAAATGAAGCGAAGAATCCAAGAGAGTCAGGGGCCATGATGTCTGCAGGGCAGAGTATACAAGTGGACACACAGAGCAAAGATGCAGAGTATACAAGCAGACACACACAGCAAGGATGCAGAATAAACAAGAAGACATACAGAGCAAGGATGCAGAGTATACAAGCAGACACACACAGCAAGGATGCAGAGTATACAAGAAGACATACAGAGCAAGGATGCAGAGTATACAAGCAGACACACACAGCAAGGATGCAGAGTATACAAGCAGACACACACAGCAAGGATGCAGAGTAAACAAGAAGACATACAGAGCAAGGATGCAGAGTATACAAGCAGACACACACAGCAAGGATGCAGAGTATACAAGAAGACATACAGAGCAAGGATGCAGAGTATACAAGCAGACATACAGAGCAAGGATGCAGAGTATACAAGTGGACACACAGAGCAAAGATGCAGAGTATACAAGCAGACACACACAGCAAGGATGCAGAGTATACAAGCAGACACACACAGCAAGGATGCAGAGTATACAAGAAGACATACAGAGCAAGGATGCAGAGTATACAAGCAGACACACACAGCAAGGATGCAGAGTATACAAGAAGACACACACAGCAAGGATGCAGAGTATACAAGCAGACACACACAGCAAGGATGCAGAGTATACAAGCAGTCATACAGAGCAAGGATGCAGAGTATACAAGCAGACACACACAGCAAGGATGCAGAGTATACAAGCAGACATACAGAGCAAGGATGCAGAGTATACAAGCAGACACACACAGCAAGGATGCAGAGTATACAAGCAGACACACACAGCAAGGATGCAGAGTATACAAGCAGACACACACAGCAAGGATGCAGAGTATACAAGCAGTCATACATACACAGCAAGGATGCAGAGTATACAAGAAGACATACAGAGCGAGGATATAGAGTATACAAGAAGACATACATACAGAGCAAGGATGCAGAGTATACAAGCAGTCATACACAGCAAGGATGCAGAGTAAACAAGAAGACATACAGAACGAGGATATAGAGTATACAAGAAGACATACATACAGAGCAAGGATGCAGTGCTCTCCGCTGAGTACAGAGGACTGAAGGAGAACCTTGAGGCTAAAAAGAGCCTTTTTCTCTGGAAAGGCCAGTTCCCAGAGCTCATGCATGAGCAGGAATCACACTCTCAGTAGCCACAGTGAGAGTGTCATAGTTCCCTGCTTGGGTGACAGACCACCAGGAGACCTCACTTCAAGAGGGAGAAGAGCATGCTCTAGTGCACGTGATAGAACTGAAGAGCAGGAACCTGAGGTTAGCTTCAGCCACACCATCCAACTGTGTTCAAGTATAAAACTCAAGAGCAATTCTAGAAATTCTACAAAACAACAGATCAGAATTCACAGTGTCGGGCATAAATTAAAAATTGTTAAGGATGCAAAAAAAGTAAGCTGGCTAATCAAAACGAATCTAGATATGACACAGGCAGTGTGAAAACCGCCATTACAGCCTTAGTTGATATAAGCCAAATGCAGGGGAAGGACTGAGAATCCGAAAGAAAAGACTTAAAAGGCCCCAATTTGAATTGCTAGAAATCGAAATTATAACGTCTGCTTTGTAAAAACTCGGGCTGCAATAATGAAGCATGACACTTCAGAAGAAAAGAACACTGAACTTGAAGACATAGCCATAAAAATGATCCAAATGAAGCACAAGAAATTACCAATAAAAAAAAATGAGGCAAGCATCAGCGGAATGTAAGACGATGTTCAGTGACTGGAGAGCCAAGCGTGACTACATCTCCCAAAATGAGAGAAGCATGGGGCAAAAAAGATTGCCCTGAAGATATTGGTTGAGAAATTCCCAAATCTGACAAAAAGTTAAAGCGCTACATATTTATAAAACTTAAACAAATGTACCAGTGTGTCAGAGTTCTTGTCCTCAAGCAGCAGTGTTAGAAATAGCTAGAGGGAAGTTCTGGAAAGTCATACATTTTAAACAACACTATAAGCCAATCTGATAATGATTGAAAGTTATAGAATGTTTAATACCTATGACACATATTGTTTTCCTGTGAATGTGTAGCACCTACCCAAATCAACTGACATTCTGGGCCAGATAACAAATGTGAATTATTCTAAGTAACTTGAGTCAATCAAAAGTTGTTTTTTTTTCTTGGACTATACGCTAAATAAAATAAGTAACAAAAAGTACCTAGAAAACCTCAAAGCATTAGGAAACTATATGGTATAATTATGAAATATGTATATGTCAAAGTGAAATAAAAAGGGAAAATATTATACACTGAATAAAATGGACATACAGCATATCAAAATTAGCAATATACCAGCAGACTAGTGCTTTTATGGATATTTACAGTACCAAACTCTACCTTAACTTCTCATTAAGAAGTCAGAAAAGGGGCTGGAGAGGTAGCTAAGTGGTTAGAGACTTTGCAGAGGATCTGTGTTCTTTTCTCAGAAACCACATGGTGGCTTACAAGACCACTAACTTCAGATCAAGGTGATCAGATGCTCTTTTCTGACTTTCACATGAGGCATGCACACAGCATACATACACACATCCATACAAACAGGCAAATTACTCACAAATATAAAATAAAAATAAATATTAAAAAAGAAAGGAACCAAAACTGGTAATGGTGCCATCGTACTGTATTCCATGTGGAAGGTTGAGGCAGGAGGATAACCACATATGTTTGGGCTGCATAGAACTGAAATCTATTACTGGATACTCTGAGCTACATAGTGAAACCTTATGTCAACAAAACAAAACAAAACAAAGAAACAAATGAACTAACAGTAACAATAACAACAACAACAAAACCTAGATAAATAATTAAACATTGGCCCAGAAAAAAATTACTTGCTGCGTAAGAGTGAAAACCTAAATTTGATTTTCCAACCTACAGTACAAGAAAAAACACAACTCCCAGAAGCTTCCACACCCCAGTGGCATGCATATCCGCACACTTATCAGCACACATATTACACACATTGTGACGGAGTGGGGAGAGAACAAACTTTATACATATATGTTGTGTAATATTACCTTGACTATGTAGAGATGAATTGCATTTGTTTAATCATGTAAAGATATGTTGCCGTTTTAGCTTGCCTGCTTAAGGTACCTGATTGAGCTAATACAAAACTGAATAGCCAATAGCTAGGCAGTAGAGGGATAGGAGGGATTGGCAGACTTGCATAGGTGGAGGAATCTAGACTCCAGAAGGAGAGAATGAGGAAGAAACAAAGGGAGACATTTAGGGCCAGTCAGCGAGATACCTTGACATGGAGTAGGATATGGAATGAAAGAACGGTAAAAAGGCCCAAGGTAAAATGCAGATGAAGAGAAACAGGCTAGTTTATGTTACAAGAGCTAGTGGGACAAGCATGATCTGAAGTCAAACATTTATAACTAATAAGTCTCCATGTCGTGATTTAGGAACTGGTTGATAGTCCACAAAAAAGCCTGCCACACATACACAATAAGAAAATAATTCATAAATAATAAAAGAGGGAAATTAAAGTAAATCAGTGTTGATAAAGATACAGTAAAGAAAAGCAACTAATGAAGCAGAAATGGAGAAAGTTAATGAAAAAGAAACTTGTTCCAATACACGCAATACAGATCAAACTCAAAATAATTAAGCTGACTGAAATAATCCAGATTAAAAGGAGATACATACGTCAACTAAATAAAATTTTTACAGGGTCACAAAAAGCACATCAGTGATTGTTGGTGATGGGAAGAAGGAAGGGAAAGATGAAGAGCAACAAAGAACCATTGAGATGAGGTGTGATGGGAATATTGTTTAACTATGCGGGATATTTTCATAACTTAATGGATATTCAAACAGTATGTGACAAATCTTTTACATGTACAGCTTATCAATATTACCTTAAAACTTTTTTCTTATAGGTATGTAGTGTGTGTGGGGGGGTCTGTGTGGGTATATTTGTATGTTGTATATGTGTGGTATTTCTGTGTTATGCATATATACATTTGTATGGTGTGTGTCTTATTTGTGTGTTGTGTTTACATGTGTGTATTTATTTTGTATGTGTGTGTGGTGATGGTGTGCATGTATTTGTATGGTATGTGTGTGGTGACGGTGCACACATATTTGTATGGTATATGTACTGATGGTGTGGTGTGTGTGTGTGTGTGCGCGCGTGCGTGTGTGTGTGTTTGTGTGTGTGTATGAGGCTGAAGGAGTACATGAGACATGCATGGAGATCAAGGACAAACTTCAGGGGTCTGGTCTCCCCACAATGTCATTTCCAGGGATCAAACTCAGGTCATCAAGCTTCAGTTGTCACTGAGCCAACTTGCTGCCCCCATAGAAAGTTTTGGGGTTTTTGTTTTGTCTTTTAAGATATCACAGGATTGCTAAGTCAGTACAGTGCTTACTACATAAGTTTGAAAATCTGGATTCACGTCCCAAGTCCCCACATAAAATCTGGACAGAGCAGTGTGTATCTATAAGCCTAGTTCTGGGAGGAGAGAGACAGATGAATCCCCCAAACTTGCTGGCTGTCAGTCTAGGTCAGTCAGTGAGCACCATGTTCAGTGAAAGATACTGTCTCAAAAAAGAAGACAAAGAACAACTGAGATACCTCTGCGAGTCTCTGGCTTTCATACAACATGCATATGTGCGCATGTGTACCCCCCCCACACATACTTACTGAAAAATAATACACCACTCACATACATAAACCAATAATAACAAAATAGAACTTAGTAAGTCTACAATTTAAATAAAATTTAGATTGGAAACGACTTTCCCATAACCTGGCAAAGGAAGCCAGTTTCTGACTGTATTCAGAACTCCAAAAGAAAAACAAATGAATGTGTCATCCAGATGTCAGGCCCTGATAATTTTTAAGAAAATAATTAAGTCAGAGGGTGAAGACATGTTAAAAAATGGCTCAAGGGATAAACAGACCCAGAAAGCAACTTAAAGAAAAATGAGAAAATAAAATTGAGGAACGGGATCTATGACTCTGAGAGGTATAGAGCCTCTGGCGGGGTTTTCTGGGATGTGGGCATCTATCTAAGTATGTTTGAAGACTGAAGGGAAGCATCAGTCGCTGGGCACACTGGGGAGTTAAAGAGAAGAATTAAAGGACAGATGTGTAAAGTTCTAAGCAGACAGTGAAACAGAACTAAAGGTATAAAGATGGAGATGCCTCATGAAAGGGGGCTTGCTGTGTCTGTTTGAATGAGAAGGACCCTCTTAAGCTCATACATTTGGATGTTTAGTCATCAGGGAATGGAAATTAATGGAAAGGACTAGGAGGTGTAGCCCTGTTGGAGAAGGTATGTCACTGGGGGTGGGATTGAACTTTCAAAAGTCTGCTCTAACCCCAGTTTCTCTCTCTCTCTCTCTCTCTCTCTCTCTCTCTCTCTCTCTCTCTCTCTCTCCTCTCCCTCTCCCTCTCCCTCTCCCTCTCCCTCTCCCTCTCCCTCTCCCTCTCCCTCTCTCTCTCCCCCTGTCTCTCCCTCTGCCTCTCTCTCTGTCTTTCCCCTTGTCTCTCTCTCTGTCTCTTTTCTGTCACCTGCCTATGCACAGGATGTGAACCTCTCAGCTAGTGCCGTAGCAGCATGTCTACCCACTGCCAGATTCCCTGCCATAATGACAATGAATGAGCTCTCTGAAGCTGTAAACTAGTGACCCAGTTTAAATGCTTTCTAAGTTGTCCTAGTCATGGTGTCTCTTTATAGAAACACAACAGTATCTAAGGCATTTGCCTTCTAAAGAAAAAAAATTGATGAATTATTAGAGATGAGAAATTGGTAAGAAAAGTCAAGCAATCTGCTAAAATGTATCAGGAATTTTAGAGAACTGGAATGAAACAGGTATGAAAAATTTTGTCAGGTTTTGGTAAAGGCTTGACCGAGTTTTAAAACCACAAAAAGAAAGAAAAAAAAACACAATCAAATGGGATGCACAGTTTATTCTGAAAGTAAAAGTAAGGAAAGCAAGTGGGTAGTTTGACCATGAGTTGAGTTGCATGTCAGCCAACTAGGTACACCCAGTGTCAAAGGAGATGCAACTGTGGCTGATTCTTAGCATGTACATAAAATGGAGTTCTGACACCTCCGTCCATTCATTGAAGAAAAGGAAACATTTATTTGGAATCTGGTAGATCCTGTGTTGTAGAGCATGCAAGAGCAATTATCTTCGGTGAAGGTTAACAGTAGATGAACTGCAGGAGAATAAATACATGTATTGATTCCTATTCTCTGCTGTGGACATTAGGCTGCAATTGAATCAGCACATCTCACAGCAAGGAGATATTTTAAGGGTTATAAAGTTCAACACTGTCATTTTATTGACAAGAGACAAAGAAACGATGGAGGATCTTCTTAAAGGAAGTAGGAGATAAAACAAGATCTTTCTGTTTTACAGTTTGTAGTCTTGCAACTTCTGTATCAACTTTTTTTGATGAGCATTAAAGGCAAAATCACCAAATATTTACAGTATAGTTAAATATAGGAACTATTAAATTTGAGACGATCTTAATACAAGATAGTGCTTGTACATTCCAAAGCTGACATGGGTCTTTTACATTTATAACTGAAACTATTAGACAATTTATAAATGTTATGATAACTAATTTTTTCCAGTTTCAATTAATTATTAAGTAAATGCCTTATATGGGGCTGTTAGTCCTGGTCTTTAGTTTTCTTAACCATAGCAACAAAATTAGAGCAAAAATTATTTCCAAATGGGAATGTAAGGTTACTGTTCTCTTGAGATCAAGGACTATTCCATTGCTTCTCATTTAGCACACAAAATAAGTGTTCCAAGTATTTACTAGATGAATTACTAAAACATGATACAGGGTCATGGCTGAGAGAGTCAGAGTCTTGGGAAGGCCCTGCTCATCTGTGCTGGGCCCTTAAGACTGCAGTGAGACCCTGCAAAGGGAACTCTCAATACTCAGTGTAACAAGGACACCTCCATAGGAGATGGAAGAGCCATAGGCTAGGAGAGAACACTTCATCAGTCAGGACTTCGCTGGGCACTGGGAGGTGGTGAGACAGTGATGCAATGAGCAGAAAGTGTAATGTGGAAGAAAAATGTGTTATATAGTAGGATTTGGAGTCGGAGGCTTTGAGTTCCAGTTTTGATTACACTTTTAGCCAGGAAGATAGATTGAGCAGTACCAGACTATGGTATTGACTGGGTAATGAATACCCAGTCCTGCAGCCATTGAGTCCCAAAGAAACACAAAGAGGTCTATATTAATTATAAACTGGTTGGCCTAGTTGCTCAGGCTTTCTTATTAACTAATTCTTACATCTTAAATTTGTCCATAATTCTTGTCTATGTTAGCCACCTGGCTTGGTACCATTTAAAAGTGAGGCATTCTCATCTTGTTTCCTCTTGGTCTGGTGACAACAGTAGACTGAGCCTTTCCTCTTCCCAGAATTCTCTTGTTCTGGTTGCCCTGCCTATACTTCTGACCTGGTCTCCGTTCCTATACTTCTTGCCTGGCTATTGGCCAGTCAGTGTTTTATTAAACTAATACAAGTGACAAGTCTTTACAGAGTACAAGACCATTGTCCCACAGCACTATGACACACTGCCATTCTCTATCCACTTTCTTGAGAATATACTAAGTCACCAGTGACCAGCCAACTTTCAAAAGTGGGGCACAATTTTATTCCTTGATGTCAGCTTACATGATTCTCTCTGTGTATATAGACTGTCTCCTGAACCCCTTCCTATAATTTTCTCTCCAAAATCTCCTTTGCACCTCATTATGGTAACTTTTCTTCCAAATGTTGTCTTTCAAAACCCTTTTCTCAACCTTTTTTGTTCTATACAGTTTTCCCATTGATTTTTATCTACCACATTGCTTTAAATATTCAAATTATAGCACAGATACATTCAACATCCTACCAAATATTTCCACATGTATGTCTTTTATTCACCCATATCCAAGAAACAATATTGATAACAGAAAGCTCATTTTTTCTTCATGTTCTCCCTCTACCTCAGCTTGCAACTGCACCTTCTTCTCCCTTCTCCATTTTGTTAAATGGCATCTTCCTGCTGCTCAAATCAGCAGTGGTCCCAGGCCCTCCATCTTCCTTGATCATCTATTCTATTGATTGTTTCTTCCTGTACTCACTGATTCCCAGGTCAGTTTCCAGAATCCCCCTACCTCTCCCTTACACACACACACACACACACACACACACACACACACACACACACACACACGTGACATAATGTCACTGTGGTAATAAGGCTCCTCCCAAGAACTATAGACCATCTGAAAACAAATAAAAACAAACAAAAACACTAGTGCTAAGCATTGGAAACATCCCTTCAAACTGTTGATCCAGAAAATCCAAAAGACTTTAAAAGTGATATGTTATTGCCATTGCCCTTCATTGCTTTCCAGATCTTGAAGGTAAGAGCCTATTGCTGAAGACACAACATACTTTGGACTCAGAACTGGTAGAACTGATCTGTAACTGACCAGAAACATCCTCTGAGGACTAGGCCTTCATAGTATCAGAAGTTGTTATGCAAGCTACCAAGACATGAAAGCAGTCAATAGTCCTCCCTGATGTAATACCTCTCAACCATACTGATGACTGGCCTAGTGAGAGAGACCCATGGTTGTAATAGTGTCACTTATATCCTAGGACTGACTAAAAATTGTCTAATTGGACTGAGATCCTCTTAATAGGAGGGAATTACCCTGGCACTGTGACTGCTCAAGGCTCATGAAGCCGTGCCAAATGAAAAGCTACTGCTTTCCCTTTCCCAACCACTATAATCTCTAACTACTACTCTTTATACTCTAACTACTACCCTTTCCCAACAAGTGTAATCTCTAACTAACTGTGATCTCTAACTACTACTCTTATGCACACAGATAAACTTAGCTCTCACCAATCATCAACTAAATATCTTTTAATAGTATATGAAGTCTACTACAGAGATTCACAACTGGTCAAAATCCAGAGACCTGACTTTGGGGTGCACAACCTCAAATGGCACAACTACAACATAACTACTATATCTAAGGGTCAGGAGCCATGAATAGGAAACAGAAACCAGGGTACTTGGATGCCTGCTGGAGACAGTGCTGCTTAGACATGAAAGAAGTTACACCCTTCATGTCTAGGCTGGAGAGGTACCTAAATGAGACACACACAAACAACATCAGCTGGCATATGCACGTGGATGGGTTCAGTATCATATGGATCTACTCTTGATGAAGAGCTGCTTGAATTAATGGATGCTGAGAAAGAGAGAATTAGTACTCTCTGAGGAGAAGTCCTCTGATAAATTATTCCACCCAGGAGCTCAGTCCTAAATACATACAAATGTGCATAGCACTTCCTGCTTAACACATTTTAGTTCATTCTTAGCAGGTGGCTCCATGTTACAAACACTCTGATCTGATCAATAATTACTCTCATGACATACTAAATATGTAATGTTACAGTAAATCTACCATGAAGTCCAAAGTCACTGTCATTATCTGTAAAAAGCCTTTTTGATCCAAAGCTTTTGACACTTAGTCTCATCTCCAGTTGCCTTTACTTTTTCCTGTTCATACTGAATTAATTGCCCTTCACATATGTGCTCGGTTCTCCAGTGCTCTTAAGGAGAAAGCTATATCCTGTATGGGCCACAACACAACCCCCATTCATCCTTTTACCTTCAGATCAAGGATTTCCAGGGTGCCTTGCCTGGCTTTCTTGATATCTCTCGTGGGGATGGACCACTTCCCTTTTGTGTGTCTGCCTCTTTTATCTCAGTTGCTCACGGGCTTTCTTCTCTTCTTTCATGTCAGTGTCCCCGAGAGAGTGATTCTTAGAAGTCAGGAACGATGTCTTATTTATTGTTAGACTCCCAACACAGAGCACAGTTCCTGGCACATGGGAAGTGGCTGACAAATGTTGGATGAACAGATAATTGAACTGAAGAATGTGACAGTTCTAAGTGGCTAAGAAATTTGAAATTAGAACAAGAGTTTACGATTTAGAACACAAGTCAACATAGAAAACTCAAGAATGCTATTTTCAGCCCTTGTGTCTAAGCTTTAATCTCTCAGTTCAAATTCCATTTAGGCATAAACATCTTTGGCTTTGAAATATCACCAGCATCGTAGCCACCCTTTGGCACCACTGGCTCTCACAGCAGGATAGCAAGAAACCAGACGCCTGTAGGATTTTCTTAAGTCAATTTTCAATTAAAACAGTGGGAGATTGCCATTTAAATAATTTTTGTTTTACTCAAATCCCAGAACCTAGAATGAGTCAGTCTCAAAATAAATAGCATCAATAATTTGAGTTAGGAAGCTCCACAAAAAAAGCTGCATATCTTCTAAGAAACTTTCTCACTATTTATGGGAGGACCTCACTGTAAAATATCTGGTTCCTTCAGTATGTATTACCTCACCCCCAGGGCTCCACTGGAACTGAGAGATACTGATGCCCCCATCATGATATTCAAGGAAAATTGGAGAATGTAAGCACTCAAGACATCTCAGGCTCTTCCAGCCGGCTTCAGTTGCCCTATTTATTTAGTTTGACTCAATAAAACTGGTGTAAATTAGACAGACCCTGCCAAATCTCTCCCATTATTGGAAATCTTTCATCAGTAGAAATACTTTCAACATATAAATTGTTTTTTAAGAGGAAAGAAAGGTTAGACAAGAAGTATTTACTATTTTTTTCTGTTTTTAGTGATGTGCATGTGTATACATCTTCATCTTAGGGTCTTATACATGTTCAACAAATGTTCTACAAACAAACCACACCCTTTTCATTACTATGTGCATTTCTGCCATAACTCTTTGTCCTACAATCCCCCAAACATCAGTAATTTCCTTTCCTTCCCTTTTAGGAACTGAGAATCCAAATGACCTTATAGCCCTTTGATCTGTGAAATGCTCACTTTAACCCTCTGGTTTGTGAAACACTCACATTATATGGAATAGTTACCACCCTTATAATTTCACCACTCTGGAGTCTACAATCCTTCTCTTTTCTAAGGTGATAATTGTAGAAATGACCTCACCATCAGGTATTTCTTGGGAATTAATGATCAACTGAGGTTAATGGACCACAGAACAACCATGGTCCATCAACTCCATCTAGCATGTCATTAATCCCCAGAAAACATCCTGCTTCCCAATTATTATTGTTTAATTTAGACTCTCTTTATTCTTATCAAGCCTTGCAATATTACTGTGTCCACCAAGAAGCTGTGCTTTATTTTATGAGTCTATGTCCTAATGTTTCAGTAAGAGTGGTTTCCCTAACTGGTCATTAAATAAAACCAGAATGGACTTATTAAAAGTTTAAAAGCTATTAAATAGCTCTAGACACTTTACTATTTTACACATATTTTGACATTATTTAAACTCATCCATGTTGGAGGATGCTCTGTCTCTAAGACACAGCACTCTCTCCCAATCATCCTTAGTCCACTTTTATTTCTCAGAGTAAATATAATCACTTTAACTTTACAAGTTACTCTCTCAGGCTCAAAGTGGTTTTAAGCAATAAATGGTTTCATGAGTTGTCTACAGTATGAAATGCTATACGTCCCTTCTAAGGAGTCATTAGATACTCTTCCAGCATTCCTACCTCTTTTACTGGCCACACCTACAGTGCTTCATTTCACTTAGGGATACACAAAGCTTTGCCAGCCTTCCTTTTGGTTTGTTTCCCTCTAGAGAGGGAGCTACACTGTGTCTGAGAAGGTGGGTGTAGAAGTAGAAGAAAGGGAGACAAGGTCTCAGAATACTACTTAAAGGAGCAAGGCTTTTTTAATACCAAGGTCAACTTTAAAAATGCAGCCTATTGTGAGAAAAACATTTTTTAACCAAATCATACTTAACAAAAAAACTATATGCAAGGGGTATCTGAATCATCATGGTATGACGTTAAACCCTGGGAAGGAAAGCAAGGTGGAGACACGGTAGAAAACAAAAACTTCTTGTTAAGCCTGTGATCATTTTTAAGGTGTATATAATGCAGTAACTAATAGTGAAGAACTCAAAAGTGAGCATATTGGGACATGCATAGGCATCAACAGGCCATAAAAGGTCACTCAGCAGACTGATCAGCTTTAGTGGTAGGTGTTCCATGGCCTTTGACAAGTTGAGTCTTTTTACAGCTCAGCTTCCTCATGCAGGAAAAAAAAGAAATGGATCAAGCTAATGCCAGTTACTTGATCCAATAATCTATGGTTCTTTGAGAGCATATAATAACTAGATATCATAATGGAATTTCATATAACATGAATTTTGTCAAACATCTATTTTCTTTTATTCTAAGCTTGTGTAATGCTTTCTGTGTATTAATTTTCCATTTATGAGAACACAATGTGAAGTAAACAGAATGATAAGGTATAATATAAATTGTTTAAAAAAAGAAACTGCATGTAATCCCATACCAAAGTTTATGTTCAGTAGTAGGAACTGAAAAGAGTATTCATTGTGACAAATGGGTAGGAGTGGACAAGAAGAGGCTGGAAGGGAAGCCTGAAAAGTCCTCAGTGGGAAAGTGATTGGGAGGCTGAGAGCAGAAAAGAGTAACGCCGTAACTTTTAGGGCATCCTTTGTGTGAAAATGGAGAAAGACATGAGACTGTAAAAACAGTCACGGCTAGAACAAGTTAGGTCATAAGTTAGAACACATAGCTCAAAGCAAGGAGCCGGGTTTATTTTAAAAGAATGGGGAAAATGTTGGAAAATTTAATCAGCTATTATCAGTATAATTTTTGACCTTGACAAGGATAATTTAAATTTTTCAATGAAAACATTAGGCACAGGAAAGATTCAAGGCTACTAATGTTTAAATAAAACTTTTATAAACACATTTAAAAAATAATATAGTATACATATGTGACCATAAATTTCACCAGGAAATGCTTACAGCTCACAAATACATTCAGTAAGGAAGCTGGATACAAAACTAAGTTACAAAAAGCAATCACCTTCATATACACAAAGAACAAATGGACTGAGAGAGAAATCAAGAAAACAACACCCTTCATAATAGCCTCAAAAATATAATATATCTTGAGTAACTCTAACCAAGTAAGTGAAAGACTATGATAAAAAAAAAATAAGTACTAAAATGACTTGAGAAGATGGAAAGATCTCCCATGATCATGGATCAGTAGGATTAATATAGTAAAAATGACATCAAAAGCAGTCTAGAGATTCAGTGCAATCCCCACCATAACTCCAGCACAATTCATTACAGATCTTGAAAAGACAATTTTCAGCTTTATATGGAAACACAAATAGCTAAAACAATCCTGAACAATAAAAGGACTGCAGGAGATAACACCACTTCTGACTTCAAATTGTACTACAGAGCTATAGTAATAAAAACAGCATGGTCATAGCACAAAAACAGATAGACTGATCAATTAAATTTAACTGAAGGAAAAAAAGAAAAAGAAACAAGCCAGGCGGTGGTGGCGCACGCCTTTAATCCCAGCACTCAGGAGGCAGAAGCAGGCGGATCTCTGTGAGTTCGAGGCCAGCCTGGTCTAGAAAAGCTAGTTCCAGGACAGGAACCAAAAGCTACGGAGAAACCCTGTCTCGAAAAATCAAAAAAAAAAAATTAACTGAAGACCCAGACATAAATCCACATACATATGAACACCTAATTTTTGAGTAAAGGAGGCAGAGATACACACAGGATAAAACAACAGCATCTTCAACAAATGATGCTGGTGAAACTGGATGGTTGTATGTATAAGAATCTAAACAATTCCATATGTGTCACCTGGCACAAAGCTCAACTCAATTTGGATCAAAGATATCAACAAAAAGATAGATACACTGAACATGAGAGAAGGGGAAGTGGAGAATAGTCTTGAACTCACTAACACAGGAATAATAGACATTTTGAAGAGAACACAATTAGTACAGTCACTAAGAGCAAAAATCAATATAAGGAATTTGAAACCTACGTGGCAAAGGACACCAGGATTTGGACAAAACATCAGCCTAAAGAATGGGAAAAGATATTTACCAACTTCACATCAGACAAAGGACTAATATCCAAAATATATAAACAACTAAAAAAACTGCATATTAAGAAAACAATCCAATTTAAAAATGTGATACATATCAAAACAGAATTTTCAAAAGAAGACACTCAAATGACTGACAAAGCCTTAAAGAAAATGTTCAATGCCATTATTGATCAAAAAAATGTAAAACAACTTTAGAATTACATCTTCACAGCTCATGCTATTAAAGACGTGGAAGGAGGGGAAGACTCATTCATTGCTGGCAAGACTACAGGATTGTATAATCACAATGTGAATCAGTGTCACATTTCCCCAGGAAAATGGAAATTGATCTACCTAAAGATCATGCTATACCACTCTTGACTATATACTCAAATGATGCTTCATCCTACTACTAAGACATTTGCTCAACAATATTAATCAATACTCTATTCATAATAGCCAGAAACTGGAAACAACCTAGATGTCTATCTCTGTGATCAGATGAATGGATGAGGAAAATATTATGCAATGGAATATTACTTAGAAATTAAAATTTTAAATCATGGAATTCATACGTAAGTGGATGGAACAAACAAACAAAAAAATCCTGAGTAAGGTGACCTAGACTGAGAAAGACAAAAAGAGTATGTATTTGCTTATAGATGGATATTAACTGTTAAGTCAATGACAACCAAGTTGCAATCCATAGAACCACAGAGGTTAGGTCCAGAATAGGGGACTGGGGGAGATAGAAGTGGAAATAGAATAGATAGTTATGCTGGAATGGGATGGTCAAGGAGATTGGGGGGTGGAAGAGGAGAATTAGGAAGGAATACTGAGAGAGACAGCTAAAATTTAGGGTCATTGAGTAGTAATATGGAAATATAATACAATAAGGAACTTCCTAAAATATAAACACAGATGAAGGCAATAAACTACTCTTTTTAGCTTATTATTATTATTATTATTATATCATATATTACACCCTGACTGCAGTTTCCCCCCCTCCACTCTTTCAGTACTTCCCGCACCTCTATTCTCCAGATCTTCTCCTCCTTTGTTTCCCTTCAAAAAAGAAAAAAGAAAAAAAGAACAGACCTTCCAGGGATATCAACACTGCAAAAACAATTTAACAATAAGACTAGGCACAAATCTTCATATGAAAACTGGGTGAGGCAACACAGTAGGAGGAAAAGGGGCCCAAGAGCAAGCCAAAGAGTCAGAGACACCCACTCACACTATTAGGAATCCTATAAGAACACCAAGATTCACAGCCATAAGGTATATGCAGAGGACCTAGTTCAGACCCATAATAGCTTCCTGATTGTCGCTTCAGTCTCTGTGAAACCTGATGAGTCCTACTTACTTGATTCTATGAGATATGTTCTTCTGGTCTCCTCAATACCTCTGTCTTCCACAGTCCTTCCTTCCTTGGGGTTGCTAGAAAGGAAGTAGAAATATGGAAAGGGAGGTGGGGGGAACTGGGAAGAGTAGAGCAAGAGGAAACATAATCAGGATATTTTATCCAAGTGGGGAAAAGCTATTTATACTAAAAGAAAGAAAAGAAGAAAAAGACATTTAAGTCATAATAAGATAAAATAATAGAACAGACTAAAAACAAATTGGAATAGGACAAAAAAAAAAGAAGGAAAAGAGACCAAGAAAAAGCATAGAAGAATTAGAGACCCACTTGTTTGCACATGCAGAAATCCCATAAAAACACTAAACTGGAAGATATACATACATACAAATATGTAGAAGACATGGTGCAGACCCATGTAGGCCCTGTGCATTCTGCCTCAGTCTCTAAGTTCATATGGGTTTTGTGCATGCTGATTTAGAGAGCCTTGCTTTCTTGGCATTATCTGTCATTTCTGGCTCTGACATTCTGTTTGCCTCCTCTTCTGCAGGGTTCATGAACCCTGCAGGGTTGAATTTGATGAAGACATTCCACTTAGGGCTGAGTACACTGGGGTCTTCCATTTCTGGCTAGGCATCTCTGTATTTGTTTCCATCTGCCAGAGGACTAAATTTCTCTAAGATGGCTAAGCAAGATACTGAGTGCTGAAGAACATCATTAAGGGTCATTTCATTGCTATTTTCCTTTAGTAGTATTTGGGTTTACACCTTGTCCCTGAACTATCTAGTCTCAGGTCTTTGATCAACAAAGCAGTGTTGTGTATGGGTTCCATCTTGTGGGGTGAGCATTAAGTCAAGTCAGATATTGGTTGGTACTCCCACAGATTTTTTTTTTTGCCACCATTGCTCTAGCACATCTTACAGACAGGACACAACTATAAATCAAAGGATTTAAAGGCTTGGTGGGTGGTTATATTTCTCTTTGTGTAGTATATAGAGTACCTTCATATAGCAAAGGCACCAGAGGTAGGGGTGAAGGCTCCATGTAGGTTCCACTCTCTTTCTCCATATTTAATGAACTGAGTGCAAATTGTCTTCAGCAATGGGACTTTGCTATCAGTTTGTGGAGTGCAACCTACAATCTTGACAACACCCTGGGTTGTTTGGGGACTCCCTTGGGAACACCTTGGTCACAACTCAATTATATGTAACCTAATCCTCGTCGTGGAACCTTCATTTGGTGACAACAGATGGCCAATTGGGGCTCTGTCTCCCACATTATTTGGTGATTTCATATATGTATATGTTTTAGAAAGTTTCTATTGTGTTAAGTTTCTATAATACCCCTCAAATGACCCTTAACTTTAGTTGTCTCTTTCCATATTCCCTCCTTTCCCTTCCCTGTCCCCTCACCCTTCCTGCTAGATTCTCCCTTGGAAGCCTATTTGCTTTCTAAGTAGAGACAGAGATGAGATGGATCTGAATTGGAGGGGATGTGGGGAGCTATTGGGAGGAGTAGAGGGCGGGAAACCATAATTAGGATATACTGTATGAAAAATAATCTATTATATAAGCATACATAATAGATTATATGTATACATACATATGTGTGTGTTGAGTATATTACATAATTGGTTATTGTAATTAGATGGGTAATTCCCCCGACATCAAATTTTTACCTATACAAAGAAACCAAAGTGTTGCTGTGTCTAACTTCAAAGTATGAAATATTCAAATCAAATATTTCACATTTGCTTATAAAGTGTTTAGAATTCAGTGTGAGTCAAATGTATTTACCAAGAGGCAATTCATATAATACATACAGATAGCAACTGACAAAATATTCAAGGGTAAGAGCAAAAATAAAAAGGAAAGCCAGGGAGGGCGCTCATGAAAAAGAGAAAACTCTGTCTGGCAGAGAGAGAGACAGAGAGAGAGAGAGAGAGAGAGAGAGAGAGAGAGAGAGAGAGAGAGAACTGGTCTCACAAAAGACAGCCACTACTGAAACCCCAGGTTTGAGCAGTTAATTGGTGCATGCCAATCTGCTATGTGCAACATAATCTTCCAAAGGAGTTGCTAAAGGCCTCCACATTTGGGACTTTCAAACCCAGGCTGGATAACATGTTAGGAAGGATTTTCAAGGAGTCCCTTCCACACAGAGAGACTGAACTCTGTGGTGTGGCATCCTTTAATGTTGTGTTATCTAATAAGACTTTAAAGAAGGTTATTCAAATTCTTCGTATCCTCATATATATAATAAATTGATATATATATATCAATTTATTATAATATATAATATAAAAATAATATATATATTATGATTTTTCCACTAAAGAGTAACTAGTCTAGTAGGATTAATGCAATGAAAAACATACTTGATTACATAATTGTTGGCTTAGATGTACATTTAGTAAGATGACTTTAAGGAAAGAAGTGTAATTTGCAGTTGACTAGAACGTAAGGAGGCTTGGGCAAAGCAATCATTTAGTTTTCTTGCAGTTCAGATGGTCTGCTGTGAAATGGGAGAATGAGATATAGTGCCACACACACTAGGGTTTTCTGTTAATCCACATTTGATATTGTTTAGGACATTGATCAAACATGAGATGTTGATAGCATAAGTAAGAACATATATATGCATGCTATTTAGTAAAAACGAGTTCTTTATGGGCTGGAAATGGTTTGCACAACAGCAAATGAAATGTGCAGAACCATAGCTTTGATAGAAGGCAGCTCAAGCGCCATTGGATTAGGACTCAAGGCACACTTCCAGAGAAAACTGTGCTGATGTCTAGAAGCCAAGTGGGGTAGGACAGTGCTAGTGAGAGAATATACAAACAAGGAGAAACAAGCAAACCAACTACAAGTTCAATCTGAGCCATCTCCTGTTTGTCGCAGCTTGCTGCACTGGGGAGAGCTTGGCTTCTCTTTTCCTAAATAGTGTTGACTGGTTTGGGAAGTCTTCTGCCATCCATTAACCTTTTAACTTTCTACTGTGCTATCGTGGCCGTATCCTGGTCCAGTTTTCCAAGAGAAAATCCTGGCCATTGTACCTGAATCCTGAGTAACACAAAGCAGGAGACAGGAAAGGCGGCAAAGAGTACGATAGCATCATTTGGAAGACATTTTCTTGAAGCAGTCACACTAAGCCAGATGTCCTTGTTCTCTCAGTCCAGTTGCCAGGCATGCTGGGACTTGTGGTTTTTATTCTTTGTAGCTATGTGTCACCTAAACTTTGGGGATCCTAAGAGGTGAAGTGCACACACTAGAATAAGAAACTCAACATCACCCTAATGTTCTGCTGAACACCCACAGCAAAATTTCGAAGGTCTGGTCACAATATTTATCTATGCTGTTCACTAAATCCCATATTGTGAAATGGCTCCTGAAGGACACTATGGTAGTGAGACTTTTCCACTGTTGTGAGTGGTTCCAGAAGAAGACATTTGAAAGGAAGAAAAATATATTTATGTTCATAATCTCAGAGGTCCCAGGCCTGGCTCAGCTGAATCCCCTGTTTTCACATAGGTAAGACAGAATATCAGGGTGGCAAGAATGTGTGAGCTGTGGTAGCCAGGGAGCAGCAAAAGAAAGTCAGGAGACAGGATATAGCTTGCCCACGGCACATCCCCAATGACCTATTTTCTACATCCAGGTTCTTTCAATTTTCATCCTCTCTCCATAAGGTCATCATATTATAACTATTCAAGAGATAAAGCCATGGTTTGGCCACGGTGGTCAGAACGTGATCGCTTCAGCATATCCACCACCTAGCAAGCTCATTGCATGGGTTTGTGAGGGACCATCACCTGTAAACACACACAGACCATAAGCACTCGGTAAACATTTGGTGAGAAAACAGATCAGTGAATGCAGGTTTTCACAGGCAGAAAAGAATGGAAATATATTAAGAGTATTTCAGTTTACCGACACTCCTTTGCAGACTAGAATGATCAGCACACAAAAACAGCTCCTTCACCTTCCTCATGAGCCAAGACAGCATGTGCCTGTGAAGTTACGTAGGTATAGATCACCAGCCACCACTTCCTACCTTTCCTCATCCTCCATGTTGTATTGCATCGCACGGACTTAAACCAAGTCTAGACACCTAAACTGCAAAATCTCTTCACTTTGCTAAAGCAGAAAGCAACACAAAATATACTGTCCAACACATGCCATGCCCTCAGTAATGTCACGTCTTTTCCTTTTCTATATTTCATATAAAGCACAACTTCCAAAAGATTCTGTTTCTGAATGGTATCCTTGGGCAAGGCTGATTGTTGCTCAGAGCATATAGAGGCAGATATTAAAAGTTGAGCTCTATGATCTTTTTCAGCCCAAATATCCCTTTTGTAGGTTCTTACATGTGTATGTGTTAAAGTTAAAGCTTTCAAAGGGAGCCCAATTAAGAGTAAAGCCCTTGAGAAGGGTGTTAAATCTTGAAACATAGCTCTATTAATCACGGGCATATTTTGTTCTTAAGTATACTCACATGAATTTTTAAAAAGCATTTAATTTATGAGTAATTACATCCTGTCATATTTTGGTAGTCTGGTAGAAAAAAATCTAATTTGAAGAAATGCTAATGAGGAAACAATGGAAGAATTATTTAGCATACTTTCCCCCAAAATACAAACACCAATTAAAACACAAACAAACCATCACCTAATTTTTAAGACCATCATCATTTTTGGCTTTCTGTAATTGATGTGGGCCTAAAACGTGAAAGCAGCCGTGTGGATGGAGTGTATTAGGTTTGGTCCAAGCACATTTCATCTTTGAGAGCAGTTATTGGAGCAAATATCTGCGGCTAAGATAATCGCTGAAGGTTGAACTTACTAGAGGGAAAAAAGCATGAATTCAGAAGTAGGTCAAGAATTCCGTCAAAGCTGCAGATGCCCAGAGAGGCAGCCAAGCTGTCTGCTGCTAATCGAGCCATGGTGTTGATCCGGCAAACCGCTCCCACCGCCACTAGGAAGAGAACTAGAAAGAAGCCAGGAAACGGTCAACCTTGTGAAACTCTAAATTGCTTTTAGGATTTATAGTCTTCCAGGCTTCTAAGGGTAGTGTTTAATATAATAATCTGGGGATTTCTCCAATTTGATGACAATAAAACAGATTCCCAGATTCCATGTTGCATTATTTTTCATTGAGATTGAAGTATTGTTCATCCTTAAAGTGGAGTGATTTTTTTTTTTCTGTCAGCAAAGCTATTTACCCCTAAGCCTGGCAGGTATACATTTTTAAGAGAAAATAGACATGAGCAAATGTTGACATGTTTTTCCTCCTAAACTATCTGTCAGGACAAGCTCCCGAATGAAATGAATTCTTGAGAATTTGCTTGGCCCGTGTTAGGGTCCGCGGCTGCTGTTTGTTCCGTTCCGTAGAAGACACTGGAAGCTGACATGTGGTTAGCACTTGGGTCCAGAGCTTTACGTCCATTAGAGCACTTTATCCTCGCCGATCCCGGCAAAGAGAAGGCAATATTCCTCTTACATCAGGAAGCTGGTTCACCACATGGCAGTGCAGCTTGCTAGAAGCATCGGGGCTCAGAATTTATCAAATGACCCCTGCGTTTCTAATAAAGCAACTATCCTATGGGGCTTACCCGGGATAGAAAGCTAAAGAAAGCTGGGAAGACATGAAACCTTGTTTCCAAAGACAGACCACGGCTTTGCAGTAGCCCAGCCGATGAACTGGCAAAGCTGAGGACCTTGAGGATGTGAGCTCAGCGGGACAAATTTACCTTTCAGGCAACTTCTCACATCTTTGCTGTGCAGCCCAAATCTTAACCTGCGGTTCCAGCAAGCACTTCAGACCCACAACCAAGAGACGAACAAGCACTGGATTTAAATTCATCAGAGACCTTCTCTGACTAGGATGGCAGAAAGCTCAGTTATAGCATCAACCACTATCCAGCCCTTGCTATGTGCTCAGGGAATTCTTAGAGCTATTTCAGTCCGTCTTCAAAAATCCTTGTAAGTTAAGAACTATTATTTCTCCATTTCAGCCGTGCACGGAGTGTGGTTTAATGTATGAAACAGCCCAGCCAAGGGGTCCCCCATGGCTAACAGCAATGCTGGCAGTCAAGTCTATTATATGCTCAAATTCTTGCACATTCTCTCTCTGCCCCTCTTCACTATCACTGTCTCTGTCCACTCCTCTCCCCAACCTCAACTTGTCCAAGAGACAAGCCTACTCACGCTTTAGATTGGGCAACAAATTAGGGAGGGAATTTTCTCAAATTTACTCACTGGTTTGTCTAATTGTTTCATGCATATGAGAGAATCTCTCCCTCTGTCAGTACCTTTTATTGAGCTCAGATTTTCTTCATTGACACCCGTCTAAGCTGAACCTGATCCAAAAATATGTTAGTAATATGGAAAAGCTTCATGAAATCCCAAGGAAAGCCAGCAATCCCATCAAACTCTGAAGTACTATGACTTAAGAACAAAAGGCACCAGTTTGCTGGGGAGACAAAGCCCTTTCCTGCCCACTGTTTATTCATTGTCTTTAGAATACTTTACAGTTCCTTTGTGAGAAGAGTGAAGGGAGACATCCTCCCTTCATTACGGGAGCACGTCCTCATTTATTTTCAGTCTTTGTTATCAACATTCGCCCCAGTTTTAAAGGGGAGTTCTGAGGTTCCCGTGCCCTTAGACACACAACACGGAACTTTGACCTAATCGCACCGCTACTCAGCTCCCACGTTGGAATCAAAGCATACCGGTGTTAATTGCTTGGAAACACCAGCTTATTTGTTCACAACTGGAAATCAAAGTTGATGGGCTTGACCTTGTCTCTGGGGACACACATCACCAAGTCCTTGTTGGGAATTCTGCCTTGCAGAAAATGAAAGTGGGAACAGCAAGGTGAAGTGTGCTGGCGTGTCACCTGATGGGAATGTCTGTCTTTTCTCACGAAAGTCTCCTGGCACCGCTGCTTGGCGCTGCGAATCTCCAAAGGAAAGCCAGGACCACATTTTATGCTTAATAATCTGCCTGGCTTCAGCCTCTCCGTTTACACGCACTGCTCCATCCATCAGGGGCGAACTCCGCCGGCAAAACCCACAATATTTTAAAATCAAAATCCTGTGTGACCTTGGAAAATTTAGCAGACAATTTTTTAAAAAAAAAATCACGTAATTGTGGAAAGAAAATACGAGACATCCCTGCTTATTTTGCCTGTCACCTTGATTACTCAAATCACAGAATGACATCCTTTTAATGGCTGGAAAGATCCTCTCTAATTTGGCTTTAAAGGAGTTTCTAAGTTACTTGTATTTCCTTTTCACATTTGAAGGGTAAATACTCCACAGAAACTTAGGAAATCATGCTGAGTACGGCTTACAATGTGAAGCAAGTAACTTTTCCCTAACCCCAGTGAAGAATTGTGTCAGTTACACTGTGGCTGGGGGGGGGGGGGTGTTGAATGACCTTTTCACAAGGGTCACCCAAGAACATCAGAAAACATTACGAGTCACAACAGTAGCAAAATTACAGCTATGAAATAACAATGAAGATAATTTTACGGTTCGCAGTCACCACAACAGGAGGAACTCTATTAAAGGGTCCCAGCTTTAGGAAGGTGGAGAACCACTGACCCAAAGTCAATTGCTATCTTAGGTGGGGAAAGGGGTCTCCAGCCATACTTTTGATACTAATCAACAAGAAAAAATTAGGAAAGACCAAGGATTAGCTCACTGAACTGGAATCAACTGGCTACAGGCGCTCATAGAAAGTTCTAGAAAGTCAAATACAAAGAGCAAGAAGTCTCAGTTGTGGCAAAACCCAGCTGAGAAGGGGGGATGCTTCTGCTGTTGTTACAGATAACCTGACATCTGCCAGTCTTGACTGCCTCAGAATTCATGTTGAGCCCTTGATCTACAGAATATGCACAATTTAAAGATTTGGGGGGGGGGGGGGAGTAGGGGAATTGAGAGCCCTAGCTTGATTCTAAGTAGACGACCTGGTACTTGTGGCTTTGAGACATCAAGGAAGACAGAAAAAAATGACATTCTCCTCCCCTTTCCTGCTGTGAGGGGACAGGCAGCACCTGGAAGCCACTTTTACAGGATTCTGAGCAACGTGGGTCTCAGCCCAGATGACGCAACGTTCATTGGATTCCAAAGACTCCATCCCCTGAACATATCCATATTCCTAAATAATGAGCCAGAACCTCATCTTGGTGACTTCAAGAATCTAGCATGTCCCCAAAGCCCCCACAGAGGGTGCTGTCCTGCCTGCACTGGCTACTAATTGGTGCAGGCCATCCAGCTGCTCTGCAATCAGAAGTGACTGAAAGGAGCCACACATCTCTTTCTTTTATAGGTGAGCTGTGCTCCACCTCAGCCCCAGGAATCAACTGTCCCGAGTCACCCCCCTACAGTGCACATTGCTCTATTGACTATAGAGTCACCCCAGCCTGGCGTGATGCTTCTAGTCCATGTTTCCGCCTACAGGGTTCATTAGCGCGTCTGCTTTATAACATGAACAGGTGGTGAGATTTCTGCCTATCAAGAATGCAGAGGAAGGGCCTGAGGCATAAATATGCTAATGCTAAAGGGATTCTTTCTTAAAAAAACTTTCTCGTATATTACATCTCAACTCCAGTCTCCCCTCCCTCCATGCCTCCCAGTCTCTCTCCCTAACCTTTCCTCTCCCCAAGACCCACTCATCTTCTATTTCCCCAAGCCTCCCAGTGATATAAAATAATCATAGCATAACAACTTACAATAAGACTTGGAAAATATCCTCATATCAAACCTGGATGGGACAACCCAGTAGGAGGAAAAGGGTCAGAAGAGCAGGCAAAAGAGTCAGAGACAGCCCCACCCCCACCCCCACAAAAACAAGACTCACAACTATAACATTTATTCATAGGACCTAGCTCGGACCCTTAATTGCTCCCTGATTGTTGTTTCAGTCTCTTTGAGCCTCTATGGGCCCTGCTTAGTTGATTTTGTGGACAGTGTTCTTCTGGTGCCCTCAACACCTCTGGCCTCTCAATTCTTCCTCCCCCATCCTTCCATGGGTTTCCCCAAGCTCTGCCTAATGTTTGGCTGTGGATCTCTGTATCTACTTCCAACAGTTGCTGAATGAAGCCTCTCTGATGATGAGGGCTAGGTATCGATCTATGAGTATAGCAGAATAACATTAGGGATCATTTCATTGATTATTATTTTTTTGCCAGTCATATTTGGTTCTTCCCTAGGTCTTTGGGTTATCTAGCCTCTGGTTCCTGGCCATCTAGGCAGTGCCAGACATGGGTTCCTTCTATGCCATGATTCTGCATATTACCCCAGCACATCTTGCAGGCAGGACGAACTGTAGGTTGAAGGTTTTGTGGCTGGGTGGATGTCCCATCACTGAAAGCCTTGCCTGGTTATAGAAGATGGCCAGTTCAGGCTGCTTATTCTCTGTTACAAGAAGTCTTCACTAAGATCACCCTTGTAGATTCTAGGGAGTTTCCATTACACTAGATTTTCATGTCACCCCCTCAAATGTCCCCCAGTTCCAGTCATTTCCCTCAGTACTCTTTCCCTCCACCACCCCTGTGCCTGATCCCAAGTGAGGTAACCCAGAGCCTGAAAGGAAACATGGCATATACTCATTTAAAAGTGGATAGTAGCTGTTAGGCAAAGGTTAATTATGCTACAATCCACAGATCCAGAGAGGTTAAGTAACAAGGAGGGCTGAAGAGGGAACGCATGGATTTCTCTGGGAAGGGGAAATCGATTTCACAGGTAGGGAGAGGCCAGATGGGGAGGGGAATGCTGAAGGGATTCGAAGAGAATTAGATAGGTGATAGATTAGCTGAAGTTGGTACTTATTTATAGTAGACAAACTACTCCCAGTGTAGATAAAAGATAAAGACTAAAATATTGCATTCCCCCTGCTTATTGCTAGAAGACTCAGAGTGGATTTGGCCTAGAGAGCTGATCGCACTAGCGGGTACGTCAGAGCAACTCTGTATTGCTCCCTGCAATGTGAGAGTAGAAATTTTCATTGCTGCTCTCAGTAATATGGTTTTAAAAACTAAAATAATGGCATTTTCAAAGATATTCTTGCTATTTTAAAAACCTTAAAAACCGCATCAATTTCCATTAAGAAAATATGCTCAGTCACTCTCTTACAAGCCATCACTCAGACATTTTAGACAAGAACAAATACCCATGCAGACAACGACATCAATGGAGCCCCATCTTGTCTTCTGTGTGGTCATGGAGGAATGTTTGCTGAGCTCGGGTCACCTGAATGGAGAGCCTCTGGTGACCGGCTTTAATTGCTGTGCACACTCAACCCTTTCTTCCTAACAGTTCTCACCACAGCAGTTTTTAAGTCTGTGTCTAGAATGCGGCCAGAGCTCGGTGAAGGCCAGGAGTGCTCATTTTCAGGACCAGGTTGACTACTGCTGACAATGGGCCTCTCCAATGTCTTTTGCCATGCGAATATCCAGTCCTGCTGCAGGTAGACTTTTGACGAAAACAAATACCAGGGAGCTTATTCACAGCACTTGGCTTGTTTAAATAACTTGTGTGTTTCTTTGGCTATGAAGATAGACATTGGTTCTCTCATGTCTACAAAAGTTTGTTCAATTTTTGTTCAATTATTCTAAGTTTGGTTCTCCTAATTTTGTTGTTTTCCTATGGTTATGATAGCTCAGTGAGCTAAAAATTCACAAAATTTAACAAGAAACAAGACTAGCCACTCTATGGCATAATTTCTATTCCACTTTATAATTTGCAATTTCTTTTAAATGACATTTAGTCTTTGTTGAATCCTAGGACCTCAGCTGCAATCTTCAGATAAGGAAAGTAAGTCTCTTCCAGTAAAATTGCCATAAATAAATTAAAATGTAAACACATATGCTTAAAACTCTACAGAATCAGATTAACAATTTGACATATAAATTTCTGGTTCTCAAAAAGGCCACTCTTTTATGCTATATATTGTCAAAGAGTGATTTTCAATCTGGTAAAACCATATCATTTGGACAAGCATACAATGAAACTAGCGAGCAGATAAAACCAGCCCAAATTTACTTAGGAAGATTGCCTTCATGAACAAATACATAGATACGTACACTATATTAGGTTGTTGACTTAGACACAAAACTGAAAATGTTCACCAGAGCCCCGAACATAAACCAGGGGCTTATCTGATCAACGCAAACATACAGTTTAACCTCTGCCAGCCCATTTCACCATCCCTCAAAGCGAAAAGCAATGCTCCTCTCTGCTCCGAAAGAACTCCCAATATTCTCCTTTGCTTATTTCTATATTTCAGATAATTTTCCAGACAGTATATAATGGCTATTTTACCTCAGACAGAAGAAAACTTAAAGACACATTGCTATGAATTTTCAAGTACTGGGGAATTGGCTGTGAAATGCTGAGAAATTGTAGTACTGTACGGAGAAAACTTGGCCCGCAGGCATTAGGAATAGCAGCTATTAATTTTCAGTGAGAAAATCAAGAGTACCTGCCTGAAAGGAAAAATTGCAAATAATGCCAGGCTCAAAGAGAACAGCTAAGCCTAGCGCATGCTCTCTCTATTCACTATCTTTTTCCATGACAACAGAGAAGATGGTTTCCTGTTTGGTGGATGGATGAGCTGGAGAATACTGCAAGGCAAAGGCATGTCAGCCATCCTCCCCATCCTGTCCTTCTCCTGCCCTGAACTACCCTTATTTTTAATTAGCTTTCATATTTTTCTCACACTGGGTTCCATTGGTGACTTCTGAAAGGCAGAATTGATTTGAATGAGTCACATTAGGTAAACACAGAGCTGTCTCCGCACCTCCTCTCCTAGGATGTTCCCGGAGCCTTTGGTGTAGGGGTTGTGTGGCAGATGTATCCGCTGGCTTTGGCCACCCTCACATTCAGGGATTCTATTTATTTTTGAAAAGTCGTGGCTTTCTGCAATGGTCGTCTTACTGATGAGGAGTGAGCGCTCCACTAATCTGTGGGTATATGGATAAGTATTCAGACCCAGATGGAAGTCCTGCTGATTTAGGAAAGAGACAGCAGTAAGCGTCCCTCTCAGTTCTATGGCCTCGCTGGCCTTAACTGTCTGAGTTTACAGTCCCAGGCTCAAATTCACTCCTTCTTTGAAGTGGGCCTAAAGTCCAATTAGATTGTTGTTGGTTACCCTCAAGTTGTAAATGTCACTATTGAACCCCTGAGAATATGTTAAGAGGCAGAGGGCCAGGATGTCTACTGTGAGATAATGTCTTCTATTTGTGGCAGGTAAGGTACATCCATGACATCTCAAAAATAGAGCTATCTAAATAAGATTCATGATGACGCCATCAATGCACAGGCCAAGAGGAGTAAGGGAAATCTCACAGCTAATTCCACCCTAGCTGAAGGGTTACGGTCAATCAATGGTGTTGAAAGAGAGTGAAACAGTCTTCTCTAGAGATGAGCCCTAATGGGTTATCCAGGCTAAAGTCATCAACCTCACACACATAGATTATGAGAAACACTGGATGGACTCAACAAGCTGTATTTATAAGTGTGGGGTGTGTGTGTGTGTGGGTGTGTGTAATAACTGAAGAAGAGGTCATGAACTTTAAGGGGAGACTTGAAAGGATTTGGAGGGGTTGACGGAGGGGTAGAGATGATATAAAGACAGCAGGGAAGTCTTGAAAACATTTTAAGTAAGCGCAACATAATTTACTCAGGGTGGTTCGACAGTTTCTTCACAATCACCCATGTGTTTCTCAGTGAAAAACAAATTCAATCTGTTTTGAAGTCCCTAGGAATAGTTTAGAAACGTTCATTGCAAAGAAAGGAAGTCAGGCAGAATAAAGTCCTACTGTAGACAATGAAGGAAAGAAAGTCCTCTGGGCCTGGGTCATCATCTGTTGCCGGTGGCTCCTCTCCACACCCTCCCACCTTGGTCTTTCTTTGACAGCCATCACTGTGCTGGTTGTATGTCCGTTTTATGTTTTTCTCTTCCCTTTTGCCTTCGTTCTCACTATAGCACATACCGAGCGACAGTCACTGATCTGTCTCACTTGACAGACTCCATGTCAAGGGGTCCTCGAGAGTGAAAGTACTCAGACCCAGCTGAAACACTAAAACTTCCCGTGGGTGCCAAAAACCTCAGAGATGCTTCTAATTTTGTATCCTTCAAGACTTGAGATCTTTAATTAAGAAAGGATATAAATATAACAAATGTTAAAGAATTCCCTGAAGTTTAAGATAGGGACCCCAAGATTATGCCAGGGATAAAAACCGTTCCTTGAAAAGTCTTGATTGACTCCACTAATGAGAGACTGAGATTTCTTCCTCATAACCCACTGCTCGTCTCCCGATTAATTTCCTCCAGTACTTAATCTTCAGTGCATGACACTTTAACCACTGAGCTTATTATCCTAAAAATAGTATTCGCGCTGTGCCATCTCAGAAGAACATATGTGAGCGCCTCCTCTCCTCCATGATTTCCTTAGTTGTTTAAATGTTAGCGTCAGACTTCCACCAAATGAAATAAACAACCAGACTGAGATGAGCAAATTTTCAAACGGCAGAATTTCTCAACTCCTATGTGCAAAAAGACTTCTACGCATTTCCCGACTCTAAAACCTTGCTGGAACTGATAGATGTTCTTTTGAGGGAACAAAGAGGCAAGTCAGCATTCCCACCTGAGACCTGGAATGTATCTCCATCTATACAAACAGATGAAGGCAGCTCACTCCCCACCACCTTGGGCTGTGCCTTGTCACTGCCTTTTTATGACAAATTCGAAGATAAAAGTAAATTATGGAGGATTTTTATCGAAACTCTAGGTTAAGCAACTCATTATGCCAGGGGAACATGGCGAGAATCAGGCATTCAGACAGAATGAGAGGGAACAAATTAGGTTTGGTAATAAGATGAGATTTATGTTTCAATCCCTTCTCTCTTGGCAGAGTTCGGCGGCTGGATGCAAGGGAAAGTATCTCAGTGCACATAAAATCTTTGTGAGAGGCGTGAGGTGAGCTCAAAGCACTAGCTGTCGTGAAGGGGGAGGCTTCCATGTGTCAGCTCTTCCTGAACTTCGAACATGTCTGCTAGCCCCACCTGCTAGAAAAGCTACCCTGCCTCCTGGGCACACGGCCCCTCCCTAGTTCGCTGGCTGAAATTCAAGAGGAGCTTGGCCTCTTGCCAGGGTGCCCAAGAATACGTGATCAATAGGAAAAGCAAGCTGACCTTGGATTTCTCCTTCACCGGTTCTCCAAATAGCAGCTCCTACCTCACTCGCCATCAGCAAGACTGTGTTACCTACATAATTTTTGAACGAGTGGTGTTAAATAAACTTTGAGAATAAAAATCTCCTCAATGGTTTCCAAGAACACATCAGAAAAATTTTCATCGTCTTCGCCATTGCAAAATCACAGGGGTTCACGTCTGTGACAGAAAGCACTTTCTAGTCACTTCCCAGGTCTGGGAAAGCATAGCACAGATGGATGATACTGTGCTGTCACCATTTTAAATGTTGATTCTAAAGAGGCTCCAGAATACTATTTACACTGTCTGGCACATTGTGCAGGGACCCTTGAAATTGAAGTGCTTAATTAAGTGACAACTATTTTAAGATGGTCAGAAAATATCACACTTCCCTGACTTGATCCTCTTACTGACCGCAACAGAGTAGAGAGAAACGACGAAACGTGTAAATTGAAAAATCTCTTGGCTGTACATTGCCTAACACGACATGCGCTTGTTGCAACTTATCAGCAATGCAACGCATCCATTCATGCCAGCTCCAGGACTCTGGGTCGTTCTGTATCTATTGCAATCCTTTCACTGGTCCAGGCTTCAGTATCGTCTTCCAGCTGTTAATTTTGTGCTGTCTTTAAATACTTCTATGAACTGCTGAGGACCTATGAACCACAGGCCTATTTTCCTTGCCTTGAGCTCATAGAGATCTCCTTGCCTCTGCCTCCTGAATACTGGGATTAAAGGCATAAACCACCACTGCCTGGTTTATGGTTTTTCATTAAAGGAACACACCATAATTAAAAAATAGATGACTAATTTTTTCCATATTGAAAACCAGTACTTCTTTATTATTCAAAATTTGATAAAATGAAATGATGCATAAGCATGAGCTGCAACAGTTATGCCACCTAGATTAAACTTAGTTTGATGTATAGATTTCAATACAGCACACACACACACACACAGAAAAAAGAAAGAAACACATATTTCAAGTCAATTTTATAAAGAGTGAAATTTGAGATTTTCTTCAATGTTAAAATTTATACTTTATTTACATAATTCTATATATTACATATTTTAACTGAACTAAGACCCCAATATGCACATTATTTCAGAGTTTGCCTTTCCCACTGATTATAAATACATCATGACAGCTATCTACTTCAGACCAGAGAGCGTGCATTTTTATGCAGAATAAAATTTATACTGTTAAATTTTCAGTAATTGCTAACATTTAACTTTTCTAGCAGTTGTGATAACTGTGTTCTTAAATTATCCCTATCATGGGGTAAGGAACAGCATAACCTGAGCCTGAAATATTTTGAATTTGTTGAATTCATTTACCCCTTTCTTTGAACGCAATGGAAGTGCAGTGGTACATCTTTGTTTACTACTTCTTATTGTGAACACTGCCACTGGTCAACACAAATATTTAAACTGCAAAATGCATCCATGAATAGCTAAGTAGGCTCATCTGTTCACCAGCAGGTCTAACATTAAAAATAAAGTATGCCCTCAGTCCAAAGGAGATTGCTAATCTAAAGAAATCACTTCAGTCTAAATATGTGGCTCTCCTTACCCAATACCGTTTGCATTTCCAATTCCCTTTCTCCCTATACCATCACAATATGGCAGAAAGTCTAAAACCACAGGCTTATTTCTTTACAACAACATGAATAATGCTCATTTTACTATTTCACATGATGGCTTAAAGGCACACAGCTGTGGTCTGCTTATAACTCTGTCTTAGTCATTTATACACCTTCAGTGCCTAAAATCAAATGTAGCACACAGTGAGTTCTTTTAACTGCTTGGTTGTTCAGTACAAAACAACACCGACATTGTGAAGGGGTCTTCACTATGTCTCAATAAGGACCAATGAGAAGTGATATACTGTCATATATATATATATATATATATATATATATATATATATCCAAATATTATCACTGCAAGAATAAATTAGGTTACCTGTCAGAGGGGAATGACAATTACCCAACAATCTATGAGTGAGAGCAAAGAATGCTAAATTGATACCATTAATCTGCTTCTTCTAAGTTCATCAATGAAGGTTTGAATGTAAGAAATATAATAAAGCAAATTCTTTATGTGTTTCTTACATATCTCTTTCAAATGTCACCAGCAAGTGCATTCGGATTAACTTTAAATTCATTAGAACAATACCTCCACTTAAAATTCCCCAAATTAGCAGTGTACAAGAAAATTGCTAATATTTTAGATACAGGCACATACACATATTTATTAATTTCCGTATGTAAACTTGAGTTGAGAACATTGGCATCATTTCATCAAGAATGCAGAACCAGGAAATCTAGGAGGAGTCCAAAAAACAACCCAAACAGGATGTAGACACTTTTACCTATGAGTTTCCTCAAATTTAACTTAGAGTTTCTCACTAATAGTCCAAAGAAGATAGCATAAACTTCATTATCAGAAAGTACTCTAAGGAAATATTCGGTCTTTCCAATTGATTTCAAATAGCTCAAAGTTTGCTGCATAATGTATTAGACTCAATCTATATAGTATGGATTTGTAAGAAAATGAATCAATATTGAAATGAATCGTTTCTTTCAACACAGAGACTCTGATCCAGCTAAAGGCGGATAGATTGAAGAGTGCTTCTCATGTGGAAGGTTTGAACACAGAGCAATGTATTAGATGTTGCTACACAGAGCAAGTCTAACAGCCGAAACACAAGCACCACCTCCAATCTTGTTCTGGTAAACAAAATCTTCTATAGATTTTCATATTTTGGTGGCAGAACTGGAAAGTTATATATCAGAACTCAACAAGAAGAATATGTGATTTTTCTTTTTCATAGAACATACTGTTTCAGAGGTCCAAGTGAAGCCAGGAGGGGTCACGATCCACACGGGACCAGGATCCTCATGGGATACTCTGTTCTTCACACAACATAAAATGATGGGCTTCCTGGTCTTAGAAGTATATCTGATTTCACTAACCCAACAGCACGCGTACAGAGACAGAGGAGGAAAAACAAAAGACATAGAGATGCAGTTGAGGAGTCAATATGAATGGAAGAAAAAGTTCAAGAGAGCAGGTAAAATCATGCCTTCACAAGTACAGTGACTACACTCACTAATAAGTATGAACTAAGAAGTTTCTTAATTACCAGCAACAGATTAACAACCCTCCTCTTCACTAATACCTAAATGGGTGATTAGAGGCAAACTCTGGAAAGAGGAGAGGACATTTTTCTCCTATGCCCCCATTATCTATTTAACAAACCAAACTGGAAAATGAACAGGTGCAGCTTGTCATCTTTAGGAGAGAGTGTGTCTAGGAGCCTTTCCCCCTCAACTACAGTCATTTCTCAAGGCATATACTATTCCGTTATCCTTCAGAAGAGTGGGTGAAGGACCAAATGTCAAAAGGAGATGAGTAATAACTTCAAACAAACACATAGTGAACACGAGGTGAAGGTCAAAAGCACACATTGCCTGTCTGTATCATAACTGAGGGAACCGTGAATATTAAACTTAGAGGAAAAAAATACATACTAAGTTTAAAATATCCTTAAATATTTAATAAATTTTCACATGAAAAGAATATTGAGTGTCTTCTGCAAGATTCAAGAGATCCAAACTAGGTTTTCCAGATAAAATTTATAAGAAAACAAACTGTAACTCGATAGCCCTTAGCTTAGGAAATCATGCCACCTTGCCAGGCGCTACATAAGGTGGATGAGCACAGCCATGCTGAACGTGGGACTTCTGTCCTTACTTCATATTCTAATAAGGGAGGTAAAAGTGCAAACAGGTTATTGATTGCTATTTTGTTTTAAAGGATGTGATCCGGTTGGTGAGAAACCTGAAACTACAAAATACCTGGCCTCTTAGGAAACTCGGGAAAGTCGCATTGAAGAGAAAAGGACATCACGAACCATCAGATGAAAATCCTGCAGATGAGAGAGGAGCAAAGACCAGGGCCAGAAGTATAAGGATCTTGGCTTTTCCAAGGCAGAGAGAAAGCCAGGCAGAAGAAATAAGGATGAGAACAGGTGGGCATGGACGGAAAGCCAAAGCAGACTCGGCAGCATTTCCCAGGCATGGGGAGGAGTTTGGACCCCGATTTTCAGCCCAAGCTCATTGGGTTGTCTCCGATATGCTTCCAACAGAGGTGTAAAATCATCAGAAGGTGACAAAGGGAAGAATAACAGAAGTCCAGCAGGAGAACTGGAGCCTATAAGTAACTGTAAATGACTGTTTTGTCTAGACAAAAAGAAAGGAGTGATGAAAGGAAACAGAAGACAAGCATGGCAGCCATCCATAAAAATAATTAATTCTTTCTATGAAATTAACTGGGGCTCTAGGACATGACGACAACAGAGAGAAGCAAGGAAGGCAATCAGCAATAAATTGCAGGGCACAAAAATGGGACAAGGAACAGAGAGTTGTCTATGATGAAAGGAAGAGGTTTTCACTTAGCTCTACCTCTTAGATCTGATCATATGAGAGGCTAGGCTCTGGGAAAGGGGTGAGCCATTGTCAAGCCAAAGAAGAAACAAGGAACACCAAGCTGGGACAAGACAGCTGAATTATGTTCAGGAACACCCTAGAAATATTGGGAGCCCTACCAGTGAATCAAAGAATTCCAAGGCTCATGCCCACTGAGAATAACGTAAAAAATAGAACTTTGACATTAGGGCTTCCCAGGCAAGGTTGATTGCTGATGATGGGAGTGGGCATATGAAGGGCTGGATTCTGTATATTCCCAAAAGGCACATGGTGAAATCCAAACCAGCCATGTGAATGGCCTTTGGAAATCGGTCCTTTGGAGGGAACTAGAGTAAAATGAAGTAGTAAGAGTCAGGCCCTCAGGATGCTCTCGCCCTGTTATGAAGACATCCCAGAGAGCTTGCCCAGTCCTTCTCTGAGCTCACAGAAGCTATGAGAAGAAGCCGCTCCTCACAGCACAATGGGAGCCCAGCCATGCTTTCCCCTGGATCTCTTAGCTCTGTGCTGGGATAAAGTGTTATGGTTTCAGCTGCCCAGCCTGTAGTGCTTTGGTGTGGAAACTTAAGCAGTCTAATCGAAGTCGTTTGTTCTACAGTGAGAGTTGCAATTCACTGGATCTTGTCTTTGGGGACACAGCTCATTTAAAAATGATATGCTCAGTTAAAATCAGCATTTAAAAGAATATCCTGAAGCAGGAAAAATAAGTGCTAGTTAATTTTATTAATTTTGAGAATACTAGCTCCTCTCCTTGGGAAATAAGAAGTATTGCCTCTCCCTTTGATGTTGAAATGTATCTGCAGCCTTGCTGGCTGGTAAAACATAGGCAAAGGTGACGTGTTGCTCCTTGGTCGAAGTGTTAAAATATGGGTGTGGTGCATCATGATCCTTCTCTAATGTTAGCCATAGCCCAGAAGAATTCCTGCTGCTAACCTAAATGACCATGAAGCATGAGCAAGAACTAAGTCTTTACTGATGTAAATCACTGGGGTTTGGGATTACCTGGAACTATAACAAATTTGCATATTTTGCTTTATACACTTCCTAAACCACAAATCTGCAAAACTGAGAAAGACACTTAGCCAGTAGACTCAGCACATGGCCTTTCTCTGGGCATGATTTCTTTGTGCTGTTCGTTTCTGAAATAAGTCATTTTGCAAGCTGATTGTGAGGTTCCTTAAACATGTTTAAAAACCAGAACACTCACTGTTGATGTTGGCTACAGTGCTAGTTAAAGTCCAGAACATCTCTAAGTAAATATTTCTGTTTCCTTCCCAGAGTAATTTTGGCTGGCAAGGTAGAGATAAACCAAGTGTACGGAGTGTAGAACGTTAGAAGCATCGACAACAGAACTTAAAAGGACTGGCTAGAATTAGAAACACATAGAATTCTCTAATCCTTCAACCTCAAAGGATTGTAAGATACACTCCCAAAGTTTCCAGTAATGTCACAAAGTGCTGAAAGCAGAGCCCCAAACACTTTCTGCTCTTTTAGCTTCTCTAAGACTTCTGTACAAGTCTTGTATAATTCCTGATGATTGAGAAGTCGCTTTTGAGTGGATCTGACTGCCCCAAACCATCTATTGGTTATGATAGCACATTGATAAGTCAAAGAAGAGGTGAGAGAAGAGAGAAAATGAAAAATGATGAAATCTTAGTTTCAAAGCAGAATTAATCTTCATAAATACATTGTCCTCTGGCAAAGGTGCAGGAAATCAGGTTACCAGGGTACTGCTGGCCTGTTTGATTTCCTCTGAGCACCATTCAGTGGGTGATAGGTTAGGCTATGAACTAATGCTTTCTCAACCCTGTGAATGTTACCACTGCTTTCACACAAAAGCAGCTTCAGGAGCAACACTGAAGCATCATTCCCATTACAGACAGAGCAACAGTTGGCTCCCTTGAACTTAACATCTGCCTTGAACCCAAGGCCTGTGCATTCCCACAACTCTTAGAATATTCATGGGAGCAGAGCTTGCTCCACTGTGAGTTTTTATACAACAGATCACTCTGGTCTTTTTGGACTGGAGAGTGTAAACATCTCAGAAAAGCAGGGCTACAAAGACCCACAGGAATAAAAGCATCTGAATCCATAGATGTTCAGATATGCTGACAAGAAGATAGGTAAGGACATTCCTGCCAGTCATGATAAATGAAACCAAATCTCTGAAGTGTGCAGGGAACCATGGAGTTGGCCTGGCCTACCTACCTTGAAAAGCATGCATCATGGGTTTTTCAAGTTAGAGTCCATGGTTCCTGGGGCACAGTGTGCCTTCCAGGTCCTGAGAGACTGATGCATTCCCTCAGGCAGTGATGTGTTCAGGCTACATGTGTTTCTTTGTATGTTCCCTGAGAAATCAAGGAAACATGGAAGCTTAACAGGACAACTGGTTTTAGACATTAATCTTGTGTACCCTCCATGGATTATATCCTAGAAATCATAACTGTATTGAGCCAGGTAATTGCCATTATATTCTGTTTCCCATGAAGGCATAAAAAGTTTGATTGCTCTCAATAAAATTGTCATGGCCTCAGTTTTGTTGTGGCCCCTCCAATTGGCCTGACTTAACTCCTCATGCCGATGGAGAGGAAGGACAGGCACTTACAGAAGTGAAATGGCAGGGAAGAATTCATACTAAAGAGTAAGGTTTGGGGGTACAAATGTAGTAGCAAGATCACTGCTGTGGCTCCTCTAAACAAGCCTCTATTAAAAATGTATGCCTGCCTTTTGTCTTTTCCATGACGTGCATTTCTTTGTTTGAGGTTTTTGATAGTTTTTAATGTATATATGGATGCACACATGCTTGTATATATGTGTGTGTGCTGATATGTATGTATGCATGGGAGGCAGAGGTCAATGTCAGGTGACTTCTGTTACATTTTTGTTGTAAGACAATTGAATCTGAAACTTGCCAATTTGGTTAGACTGACTGACCACCGAGGGTTAATAGGCAAGTGTCTGGCTGCTGGTTTTTCATGTGGGTACTGGGATCTGAAGTTAGCAAGCACTTTCCTTACTCAGCCATCTTCCCAGAAGTTTGTTTTCATTTTTGATATTTTTTCTGTTTTTGAGAATGCCATATATAAGTACTGTATTTAGATCATTTCCACTCTTCCCCCAGCTCCTCCCATGTGTCCCCAACGCACTGTCAAACCCATGACTTCTTTTTTAATTATTATTGTTTCATACACACACACACACTGCTACTGAGACCATTTGATTTCTTCTTACATACATGTGTTTAAGGCTGACCACTTGAAACTGTATAAACTATATGGGAGAAGACTGGCTCACCCTCTCTCAGTAGCCATTGATGGGCTATAGCCCTTTATAGAGGGGTCTATCAAGGTTCAAGTAGCACAAGGAATACCACATAGACTGTACCAGAAAATAAAGCTTTATAAGTCAAATGAACCTAACAGATACTTAAAGAACATTCATTCAAACACAAAAGAATATGCTTTATTCTCAGCACCTCAAAGAACTTTTCCAAAACTGACAACAACTCAATACAAACCAAGTTTCAACAGATACAAGAAAATTAAAATAACACCATCATCCTATCTGACCACCATAGATCAACACTAGATATCATCAAAAACAGAATAAATAGAAAGCTTATAAACTCATTGAAATTGAACAACCACTACCAAATGAAAAAAAGATAAGTTAAGAAAGAACTTAAAGATTTCCTAGAATTGAATGAAAATGAATACACACCATAACCAAACATATGAGACACAATGAAGATGGTTCTAAGAGGCAAGCTCATAGCACTGTGTACCTACATTAAAAATTAATTAAATAAAATTAAAGAGAACTCATACACACCTGAAAAAACATGAGAAAATTCTATAACAAAAGGAATAGATCACATCCAAAAGAAGTAAGGGGCAAAAAATTATAAGACTCGGGACTGAAATTCATAAAATTGAAACAAACAAAAAAATACTGCAAAGAACCAATAAAATGAAGAGTTAGTTCTTTGAGAAAATCAACAAGAGTGACAAAACCTTATCCAAATAAATCAAAAGACAGAGAAACAATATCCAAATTAACAAAATTAGAAATTAAAAGAGGAACATACAACAGAAATTAAAGAAATTTAGAGAGTCATAAGCTTAAACTTTAAAAAACTGTACTCCACCAAACTAGAAAATCTAAAACAAGTATATTATTTTCACAAGAGGCATCACATACAAAGTAAAGTCAAGATCAAATAGGTGATTTTAACAGACCTATAACCACTAGTGAAAGAGACCCAGCCACTAAAAATCTCCCAACCAAAAAAAAAAAGACCAGTATCAGGGAGCTTGAGTGCATAATTCTATCAGATCCAACTCAAAGAAGAGTTAATGCCAATATTCCTCAAACTATTCCACAAAGGGGAACAAAAGGAACATTGCCTAATTCATTTCATGGCAATAGTTACTTTGATACCCAAACCCCAGAAAGTCCCAACACAGAAAGAGAATCACAGATAAATATGAATATAAACATATATACAAAAATACTAAATAAACTTACAAACCAAATCTAAAAACACATCAAAAAGATCTTTCTCCATGATCAACTAGGCCTTACCCCAGTGACGCAGGGATAGTTCAACACACATAAATCAATAAATGTTATCCATCATATAAACAAACTGAAAGACAAAAATAACATGATAATTTTATTTGATGCACAGAAGGTCTTTGATAAAATTCAATGCCCTTCATGATTAAGGTTCTCAAGAGATTAGGGATTCCAGGAACATACCTCAACATGATAAAGTCTGCTAGAAGCAAGCCCATAGCCAACAGCAACATAAGTAGAGAGAAACAATTCCACCTCGCTAGCCCTCAGGGAAATAAAAATCAAAACTACTTTAAGATTTCACCTTACATCTGTCAGAATGGCTAATATCAATAAAACAAATGATATTACGCTGGTGAGGATGTGGAGTAAGGAGAACATGTATCCATTTCTGGTGGGAGTGCAAACTTCTACAGCTATGGTGGAAATCAGTATGGTAGTTTGGCGGGAAGCTGGGAATTGATCTACCTTAAAATCCAGCTATTCCACTCTTGGGTCTATACCCAAAGGATGCTCCATCCTGCCAAAGAGACACCATGTTCATTGCTATTAGTCAGATATGTTCATTGTTGTTCTCTTTATAATATCCAGAGATTAGAAGTAGCCTAAATGTTCCTTAAACAGAAGAATGGATAAAGAAAATATGCTATATTTACGCATGCAGTATTATTCAGTCACTAATTAAATAAACATGAAATCCTCATTTAATTGGATGGAACTAGAAAAAAAATCATCCTGAGTGAGTTATCCCTGATGCAGAAGGAGAAATATGGTAAGTATTTAATGAATATTAACACTTAAGTCAATGATAACCTAGCCAAAGTCCACATAATCATAGAAGTTATGTATAGAATAAGAGACTATGAAGGAAAGACAGATCTCTTTAGAAAATGGAAATAGAATAGATAATTATTGGATGAATGAGTGAGGCTGGAAAGGGAGGATCAAGTTTGAAGCTGGAGAGAAGGGGTATGAGGAAGGAAATAGGGGATGAGACAAAATTAAGTGCAATTTGAGAGGTAGTATGAATACCTAATATAGTAGAATCTTCCTAAAGTATGTAAACATATGAAGGCAATCTAAATGAAATTGGTTTAAATAATGTAGGAGACAGAGCCCTGGGTATCTCTTGTCAACCATGGAAGCTTCCAACGCTGGTAATAAGTTATATCTAAATGAATGTTGACTAAAAGGCACCCATGGAAATCTCCAAACAACCCAGGCTGTTGCCAAGAGTACAGTTGCTCTCCATAAACTGATGGCTAGGCCTGTTGCTGAAGACACACTCTCGCCTCTTTGGTATAGGAAGGTATTCTACATGCTACCATCCACCCAGCCATAAACCACTGGGCCTACAATGGGGTCCTGCCTGCAAGACATGTTAGTGCAATGGTGCCACAAAGCTTATGGGAGTAAGCAACCAGTATCTGATTTGACGTAAGGCCCACTCCAAGGGTGGAACTCATATCCAGAAACATAGGGTAAAAACAAATACCACTGTCCAAAACAAACAACAACCATAGAAATAGAATGACTCCTATCGACCATCTGCTAGACTTATAGATCAATTCCTTGCTTAACCATCATCTGAGAAGTTTCTTTTTGCAGGAAATGGGAACAGATACAAAGAGGCACAACCAGACGTTATGTGGAGATTTTGAGAGATCTTGGAACACTTATCCTATAGCATGAATAATAAATACCCAGAAAGATACTGGCATTAAAGCTGAAGATCAGAGAAGCAGAGCAGTAAGCCACTGGAGAGACCTTTTTCCTCTACCAATGCTCAGACTGAAGGGGTGATCCTCAGACTGCCTAGGCTGCACTATATCTCCACGAAACCTCAGACTCCACACCACAGTGAGTTTCTGCCTCTTCCCCTTTATATTCCTCTCTCTACCCAGCCATATCGTTTCTGGCTCTACCTCCCTAGTGCTGGGATTAAATGTGTGTGACTCCAAACTACTGGGACTATAGGTGTGAACCTCCACCACCTGGATCTCTTTCTGGATAAATCTTGTGTAGCCCAGGGTAGCTTTGAACTCAACAAGATTCATCTGCTTCTGTCTCCTGGGTCTTGGGATTAAAGGTGTGTGCACCATTCCCTGGCCTCTAATGGCTTAGCTTTGCATTCTGATCCTCAGGCGAGCTTTATTTATTAAAACACACAAAAAATATCTCTACGCATCCTAAATGGGATTTGTTCAAAAGAATGCAAGAGCCAGAGGGGTTGGAGGACCCCAAGAAAACAAGTCCTTCTAAATCAGCATGATCAAGGCTCATATGACTCACAGACATCAAGTTATGAACAGTGCCTGCATGGGTCTGTACCAGGTCTTCTGCATATTTATTATGGCTTCTAGTACATCCTTTTTTATGGGATTCCTGAGTGTGTAAATGAGTGAGTCTCTGCTCTTGTGCCTTCTCTTGGACTCCTTTCCTTCTGGTTGTTTATTTTGCCCTATTCCAATGTGTCAGTTTTTGTTTTATCTTATTGTATTATATTCTATTATATTTATAAGTGAAATTGTATGCTTTGGAGAGGGGAAGGCTAGAGCAAGGGGAAGCTTTAGTAGTTAAAATTTCAACATTATATAAGGGATAAAGGCAATAATGCCACAGGTGTAGGGTTTAGAGTCATTTGAGTAAGCACTGACTTTCTCAGACAAAAATCTCCAACCAGAGGGAATACCTTTTATATTAAGATGTCACAAGTCACCAGCAGAGACTTTGAAGTGCTAGTGTCTCCTGTCAGTTCTGGTCAGCCTTTCCAGATGCCAGCTTTTCTCATGCCCAGAGAGTTTTTCTCCTATGCCAGTTTTGCAGCCCCATTCACCTACTCTCCTGCTCAGGTCAAGGTCTGCCAGTCTCGTCACAGATAGAGATAATGGTCTCTTAGGGAGTGAAACTCAGTAGCCATCATCTGTGTAGAAGTTCTCAACAGTAAATCTTGTGTTAAGTTGGTTCTTGTGCAATTTCATATGCATAAATAACACATCTGAGTTATCCTTCACATATTGTGGCTCTTTTTGACGTGGCTGTTTTTGACTGTTCAACCTTACTACATCTAAAACTAAAACTTCAAAATTGGAGGGCACACTGTAAGGGATGTTTTTGCTTAATTTGAAGTAGAAGATACACTTCTAATCTGGGAATTTGAGTTAGGAAAGCACACTTTTACTTCAGCTCTTCCAATCTGGGAAATGACACACTTTTGATTCAGATCTTGAGGCAGGAAGACACAACTTTAATGTGGGCCACGCTTTCTGCTGGAAGCCTAGATAAGGACATGAAGAAGGGAGCTTTTGCCTGCTTGTCTCTGACTTGCTAGCAAGTCCCTTACTCCACTGGCATTAGAACCTACTTCCTCAGGACTCCAGCAAATATTGAAGACCAGCTAAGACAACCAGACCCATGGACTGGGCAACTTCTGGGTTTTATATGTTTGTATGTATGTATGTTTATACACACACACACACACACACACACACACACACACACACATATATATATATATATATATATATATATATATATATATATATATATAGAGAGAGAGAGAGAGAGAGAGAGAGAGAGAGAGAGAGGTGGGGGTTAGAGAACCCTGACTAATACACATACCCTTCCTTTTTATTTTTAAAGATTTATTTTACTATTAATTGTGTGTATGTTTATGTGTCTGTCTGTCTGTCCTATGTCTGTGTCTGTGTGCCTACATGCAGGGCCTACAGAAGCTAGGAGAGGGCATCAGTCTCCTGGAGCTGTAGGTACAGGTGGTTAGAGTTGCCTGACGGGTGCTGGGAACTGAACTCGAGTCCTCTGCAAGCACAGAAAGCACCCTTAATCACTAGCCAGAGCTCTCTCCCAACTCTTTATCTTCCTCCTGCTCCCATCAATTCTATCCTTCTACCTCCCTAGCTTCTCGTTCATGAGTTTTGGTTTTGTTAGTGTCCCATTTAGCTTAACTGGGGCCATTCATGTGCCTGTTGGACTAGGAGTATGTGTAGGTGCCTGATGTGATAGCCAGCAGGTATACAACTGAGGAACCAACTACCCCCTTTTTTTTTCTGAATGTATCAATCCACAGTTCAGCGGTGGTCAGTAAGGTTCCTGAGTCCCTCTTTCATATGAAAAATTGAGGTCCTGTTTTGGTTTTGGTTTTTTTTTTGCAATGACTTTCTTGGGACTTCTGTTTCATAAACTATACATTTACTTTAGAGCTGGTTAACTTTGATTGGCTCTTCCTAATTATTTTCTGCTCATAAAGACTTGCCAAATTCAAATGAACTGAGCCATACTAATGGAAGAACTAGACTAATCAGTGTAGGAGTAGGCACTTTATGCTCAAAGAGAGAAGAGACCTACATTCCTTGATTCTGTTCTCTCAGAAAGACAGTAATATGCATGACATCATATCTTACCCCAGGCAATATATCAGAGGATTGTCAGCAAGCATCCCTCCGTGCAGACACACGCACCTGGAAATTCACTCTTATCCCTGACTACTCCCACTTTATTTTTAGCTTCCATGATCTCAAAGCTTTGAAGACAAAAATTAAAATACATATCTTTTCTTTGAGTTCCTATCAATATGCTTAGGGACCCGTGATAGGTGAAACAAGTTCTCTTAATGGCTCCCTGGAAACCTCTTTTTGATCCAAACTGTTTTCTCAGAAAGCACAGGAATAAATGCCTGCATCTTCACATGCAGGAGAGTCAGGGAAGCCCATCACCCCCCTCCAAAGCTGTCTGCAGGGCCCATGTGGGCCTCCAAACAGCTACCTTCCTGAAAAGGGAAACAGATCCTGTCCTGCTTGCTTGGGAAAAGAGCAAAGCTGGTTAAGACACAACCAAGTAATCCGCAGGACTTGCGGCTCTGGCAAACCATGCAAGTGATAAAACAGATGAAGGAACATGTTGCTAATAGCTCTAGAAGAATAATAAACAACTAGACCAGCGACTTACTTTTTTAAATGAATTGATATAAACGTACCAGTAAGGGCATACTGGGGAAACACACAACATGTAGGTGATACTGTCTTTATATGAATCAATTATAAGCCATAAAAAAGCAGCATTGACCTTTCTGGTTTACTTATATTAATTTCAGATATTAGCAATTACAAGTTGTGCTTTCAACTCCATGAAATGCAAAGCTACCATGAAATAGAATTAAGAAGGAGCTTAAGAAATTCATTAAACTGAACTGTAGTGGCAGCCTCGTTTTTTTCAGCTAATACAGGAATATATATCTATGCATACAGTATTTATGATACCATTTGAGACTTACATAAAATATAAGTTGAAAGAATATGGTGCCTTCAATAATTTATAAAGGTAGGAAATAACAAAAAAGGGAATTGGAAACAAACCTTGCCTTCTCTCATAGTGTGATATACAAACATACCTCTGAGGCTTCCGGTACAGATTCTTAATTTGAACCCCAGCAAGTTGTGTACTGTGGAGAGATTAAAGGGTGAGGAAAGACACACGAGACACTGATTCTGGTGCCTTATAACATTTGCAAACACATTGATCAAGTCTAGTTGCTCCCTAACTTGATAATCAAACTTAAAAGTGACTGTAGACTTTTCCACAGAAAGGTTTAAAACCATTCTGAATTCATAAAGATGACTCTGGCCACACATCAGTGCCTCTTTTTTTTTTTAAATTTTACTTGGGATGTATTTTTGTATATTAATACAAATTTAAGGTTATTTTCTCCCCCCCCCCCAGGATATTCTTTTTTTTTATTGAGAAAAGGAGAAAAAAAAAGTTTCCACCTCCTCCCAGCCTCCCATTTCCCTCCCCCTCCTCCCACCCTTCCCCCCCTCCCCCCACTCCTTTCCCCCTCCCTCTCCAGTCCAAAGAGCAGTCAGGGTTTTCTGCCCTGTGGTAAGTCCTAGGTCCTCCCCTCTCCGTCCATATCTAGGAAGGTGAACATCCAAACTGGCTAGGCTCCCACAAAGCCAGCACATTAAGGTTCCAATGAGGAGCAGAAGGAGGGAGAACATGAGCAAAGAAGTCGGGACCACGAGGGGTGCACTCACCCACTGAGACAGTGGAGCTGATCTGTTGGGAGCTCACCAAGGCCAGCTGGACTGTGACTGAAAAAGCATGGGATAAAACTGGACTCTCTGAACACGGCGAACAATGAGGGCTGATGAGACGCAAAGGACAATGGCACGGGGTTTTGATCCTATGTAAGGTTATTTTCTTATACTGTATATTTCTACTCTTGTCTAAGGTATTTTTATTTTTTTTTATTTTATTTACATCAGTGCCTCTTGAGGGCCCACTAGACATAGATAGTATTAAAGCATAATTGGTCTTCAACATGTCAGATTAAAATTGCTCTTCCTTCTTTGTGTAGAACATCTAATGATGTCTTACCAATCAAACAAGGTGTCAGTAATTCAAATGAAAGACCATCACATAAGTGTATCTGTTTCCAATCCAAGTAGTAGTTTTATAACATTCCATCTTCATTTAAAATTATGTGCTATGAAATATTAAATCTTGAAATTAAATAATACTTGGAAAGAGTGATAAGCAGTATCTGAAATCTGACAAGGTTTGCACTTCTAAAATCTACAAAAATCAAAAGTCAAAGAAAAGTAAGTAGAAAGCAATTAAGACATTAGCTGAAGCCACAATAAATTGGAAAAAACTTATTTACAAGACCCTTTTAAAATTCTTCCATACAGTTTTATAGCAATTTTGAAATACTTTTATATGACAAATTAAAGCCTTCTAGTTAAATCATGATTTTTAAAATGAGCTTGTAGGTTATGGAATATCTAAACCCCTGTTGTTACAAAGGAGAGCGAGAGATGCAAAGATCCCAGTCTTTAATGGCTAGAGCCAGCAGCCCTAAGTAGCATGTTCCCTTGAATGTATGCATTAATAAGCGGCCACAGGTTTTAGAAATAAATTGGTGAGCAAACAGTATAAATTGTGCCCTGGTCTGACCTGGTATGTAATTGTTTGCACAACAGAGCCAAAAAGCAACAATGTAGTTCATCTGCGCATGTTTATTTGTGGCCATGTAGAGACCTTAAGGGTCAACGTGATTTACTAACATCCACTAAAGTTATTAAAAATTCTTGTACAAAGTTGATGGAAAGGTGTTATTGCTCTGTAACAAAAAAATGACTTTCATGCAACAGTTTACACATAATTCTTTATTGAGGTTATCTTCCATCTTCAGGTTCAGGTCTCAGAGTTCCATGGTTCATAAAGTTGGTTGTTTGTGCCATGTGTTGGCAGTCTGTTTTTGCTTACACAGTTCCAGGGATGTGGAGTTAATGCTTTCTAGGACTCAAATTAGAAACATAGTAACTCTTTGCCCTGATAGCTGCAAGGTTACCAGCTTTACAGCAGACCCCAGGAGGCAAGCAATGGCTGTGCCCTTACAGCAATAGGATCATGGAAACCATCTAGATGAAGAGATTTGAATGATACCTGAACATTCCGACTTCTCCAGATGACCCCAGGCAGCTAAAGGAGTGCTGTTTTAAAATGTGTCAAATAGGTTGCAAGCCTTTCTCTCCTGAAAACAGAACCACCACTGTAGGAAAATCATGGCAGCAGCCACCAGCAGAACTAGAGAGATGAGCAAATGTGAGTAATGCAGAGTCTGACAACAGCTGTGTGTCCATAGAGAGAGGGAAGACACAGAGCAGAGATAGGCAAGAAGACAAATGTCCATCATCATCATCATCACCAAAAGCTTATTAAATCACAGTATTGGGAAAAGTAGAATGTAAGTTGCTTCAAGTTTAATGTATGAATTGACTTGTGAAGAAAAATATCCAGGTAAAAATGGATAATAAAAGTAACCAAAGAACATAGTTATGAAGAAAAAAAACATACCAAAATATAAACAGAAACTAATGGTAAATTTGATCTAAAAAACCTTAATGGGTTGGAATACTATGATAAAACATAGTTGGGCATGGCGATGCATGCCTTTAATCCCGGGAAGCAGAAGGCAGAGGCAGGCGGATCTTTGTGAGTTTGAGGCCATCTTGGTCTACAAAGTGAGTTCCAGGACAGCCAGAGCTACACAGAAAAACCCTATCTAGAAAAACAAAAAACAAAATGTTGCTCTAAGTTGTGATCATCATGTACCAATATTATCTTTTTAATGTGGCTTCATTACCACCACACATATCATTTCCCATAGCTTCATGCAAAGACATAAACCAGAAAGCCATCTGGTTTTAAGAGGTGTGGTCTTTAGGGGGATATAACTAAAGGATGTGATTCTAATTCCAAACACAGCGGCGAGCAGTTAAGAGTTCCCTATATTTTTATATAAGCGAGTGGCTCTAAGTTTAATAGCATTCATGAGATTTACTTTGCTATGTGGGACTGTGGTATACTTTTCACTTTACGTACATTTGACTGATTTTCATTCTACCTCACTCAATGAATAATATTTCGAAGACAAAGAAATACCCATCACATTTCTATCAGTAGAATTTAGTATAAAAACTCAGCATACATAACTTGTAATTATTAAGCAATTTCAAAATTTAATCTAGACTGTAGTTATTTTCTTCCTTTACATAAAAACAAGAAGTTGTAATGAGATTCAGATTAAGTCAACCCTTGTGCTGTACTGTGACCTATACACTGTTAGGAGGGCTTCCAAAGTGATGAAAGCCAGGGGAGTTTTCAGTCTGTCGTCATAATAAAAGGCCAAGGGAAATATAATAGAGGCAGAAGAAGCTAAGAGCACAAGAGTTTCAATGAGTCTCTGTGACACAAAATGGAGGATAAGAGAAAATATCCCTAGATCAGGGAAATGTTGAGGGAAAATATAGACGATTTAAAATAGGGCCTAGGAGTTAGAAAAAGTACATAAAATTGGGTGTTTTCCATTCTTCTCTGGAGAGTCACCTTCATGCAGTAAGTTAAAAACAAACCTACAGCACAGAAAAGAGAGGACTCTGCAAGCAAAGCACACCGGCCTTAAGAAAGGTGTCAAAAGACTTGGAGGGACACTAGGTAGGCAGGTAAGCAGTCAGTGAGAATGCCACAAACATGTTCTAAAAACTGAAAAGAAAGCAAACAAAGAAGAACAAAGCATCTTCAATAGTGAGGCAGACTAGAGATGGGGGCAACACTTTAACATGGTTTTCACAATGCAGAACACGGAGTTGGTGCAGGCTTTGTGGGTGAATCTGGGCCTGTGCAGAAGATGTAGTCTCTATTTCCTTCACATACCACATCACACCACACAACACCACACACACACACACGCACACACAGCTAGCATTCTATCATTGAGCAAATTAAAATGCCATTTTAGCTGCATTCCAAAAGGAATAGTAAAGTTTGCTCACTAAAGAGCACACAGAAGACAAAGCCTGTGTTAAAAAAAAGGAGTGCGGTACACAAGTCTGCTCTCGTTTGGTGTGGCAATGGGGACACAGTACGCACAAAGAGAACAATGAAAATCCGACCCAGAAGAGACACAAAGGACGCTCACAATCCATGAACACATAGGAAGAATGATTTTTTAAGGCACATGGTTCGGATGGCAAGCTGAGCAAAGTAAAATAAACAGAACTCAAAGGGAACCTGGTGAAAAGTTTAATACAGAAATGGGCAAAGGGAGCACAAAACACAAGAATGAAACATAACTAAAGAAGGCTAGAGAGATGGCTCAGTGCTTAAGAACACTGCTTGCTTTTCCAGAGATCCTGAGTTCAAATCCCAGCACCTTCGTGGCAGCTCCACACCATCTCTAACTGTGGTCCCATAAGATCTGATGTCAACATGTGTAGATGCACATGCAGACAAAACATCCAAATACATCATGAGGAAATCTTTAGAAGTTTGAAGAAAAACTTTAGAACTTAATTGAAGAGGGTAAGTACTTAAAAATGTAGTTTAAGGAAACAACCAAAAAATTAATGGATTGAAAGTTATAAAATACAGATCCTGGTCCACAATCCAATGGAAAACCCCTGCTCTCCCAGAGACCACACAGGAACCCAGAACCTCAGGCAGCCCCCCTACAAAGACCTCTAAGACTCTCTCAGAGCCCACCTGACCTTTCCCCCAAAATTTTCTCTTCTCCTCACAGTATCATAGCCTACAAATCTGGCAGAAGTCTTCTGCTTTACCAGAGCTCACATTGGCACCCAGAACCCCAGAAAAGCACCACCACCTGCACACCTCCAGCACTGCCCCAGAGCCTGCCCAGCATCCCAACAGCAACAAAATAGCAAGAATTAACCCCCAATTTGTCATTGATGCCTCTCAATATCAATGGGCTTGATTCCCCAATAAAAACACAGACTAACAGAATGGATGCAGAAGCAAGAACTGTTCTTCTGCTGCATACAAGAAACACACCTCAATATTGAAGATTGGTATTACCTTAGAGTAGATGGCTGGTAAAAGATTTTCCAGGCAATGGACCTAAGAAGCAAGCTGGTGTAGCCATTCTAATATCTAACAAAAATAGACTTCAAACCAATACTAATCAAAAGAGACAAAGAAGGACATGTCATCAAAGGAAAGAGACACCAAAATGGCCTTTCAGTTCTTAACAGCCATGCTCCAAACACAAGAGAACCCATGTTTGTAAAGGAAACACTACTACAACTTAAATCACATATCTACCCTCACACATTGATAGTGGGAGACTTCAATGTCCCACTTTCACCAATGGACAGGTCATGCAGGTAAACACAAAACAGAAATACTACAGCTAACAGACGTTATGAACCAAATGGACCTAACAGATATCTACAGAATTTTTACCCGAACACAAAAGAATGTACATTCTTCTCAATACCTCATGGAACCCTCTCTAAAACTGACCATATTCTCAGTCACAAAGTAAATCTTAGCAGTTACAATAAATTTGAAATAACCCTGGAAATTCTATCAGACTACCATAGATTAACATTGGATTTCAACAACAACAGAAAGCCTACAAACTCAAGGAAACTGGACAACTCTACTGAATGACTGCTGGGTCAAGGAAGAAATATAGAACTAAATTAATAAATATATAGAAATAAATATAAAGATAAATCAATTTCTAGAATTCAATGAAAATGAATGCACACCATACCTAAACTTATGGGACACAATAAAAGCTGTGCTAGGAAGAAAATTCAAAACACTAAGTGCCTTCATAAAGACATCAGAGAGTTTTGGGACTAATTGAGTACTGGCTTTCAGCTGCTCTTCCCTGATACAACCATCTAATTGGAGTTACTAAAAGCTGTGCCTTCCCTTTAGGATCAGAGGATGGGATTTTCAGCTGTTGGCCATTGACTGTTGGGTATTTAAGCCTCTATGATGCTATTAAAGATGGACTTCTATGCCAGCGATTGGAGGTTCGTGTGTTGGTCTGTCTCTATGTGCGTTTCTTCAACCTCCAGCCCCTTGCCCGAAGCTCGCAAACTGGATTCTAGTACATAGAGTGCAGGGGGTGGGGTTGCGTGACAAGAGAGATCTCGAACTAGCAACTTAACACTACACAAAAAAAAAACAAACTCATCCAAGAGGAGTAGTCAACAGGAAATAAACAAATTGAGGGATGAAATGAGCAAAATAGAAACACAAGGAACAATGCAAAGAAGCAGTAAAACAAATAGCTCATTTAGGAAATTCAAATTAACTAAAAGGGGGAAATATCCAAATTAACAAAATCAAAATTGAAAAGGGGAACATAACAACAATTACCAAGGAAATGTAAAGAATCATTAAGTCATATTTTCAAAACCCATACTCCACAAAATTAAAAATCTAATAGAAATAGATGACTTTCTCAATTGATACCACTTACCAAGTTAATCTAGATCGGATAAACAATTTAATTGAACCTATAGCCTTTAAGGAAATAAAAGCAGTCATTAAAAGGCACCCAACCAAAAAAAAAAGTTAATGTCAATACTTGCTGAACAGAATAGAAACACAAAAGACATTGCAAAATATAAACAAACTGAAAGAAAAAAACACATGATCATTTGATTACATGCTGATAAACATTTGAATAATCAAAGACCCCTTCATCATCAAAGTCCTAAAGAGATTAGGTATACATGGTGCATACTTATATATAATAAAGGCTATTTACATCAAGCTGATAGACAACATCAAATTAAATATAGAGAAAAATCAAACAATTCTACTAAAATCAGGAACAAGATAAGGCTGTCCATTCTCTCCATAACTATTTTTTATAGTAGTTTAAGTTCTAGAAGGAACATTAAGACAATTGAAGGAAGTCAAGGGGATGCAAATTGGAATGGAAGAAGTCAATGTATCATTATTTGCAGATCATGTGAGATCATACATAAATGACCTCAAAATTTCTAGCAAGGAACTCCTACAGTTGATAAACACCTTTAGCAAAGGGGCTGGATACAAGAGTAAGTAAAAGAATCAGTGCCTCTGTTATAAGCAGATGACAACTAGAAAAAAAACCAGGCAAACAACATCCTTCACAACAGCCACAAATGATAGAAAATATCATGGGGTAACTCTCACTAAGCAAGTGAAAGACTTATATGATAAAAACTTCAATTTTTGAAGAAATAAACTTAAGAAGTTATCAGAAGATGGAAAGATCTCCCTTGCTCATGGAACAGTAGGTTAAACATAGTAAAAATGACTATCCTACCAGAAGTAATATAAAGATTTAATGGAATCCCCATCAAAGTTTCAACACAACCCTTTACAGACCTTAAAAGGGCAATATTCAACTTTATTTGTAACAGTCAAAAACTGGAAACAATCTAGGTGTCCCTCTACCAAAGAATGGATAAAGAAAACATGGTACATTTATACAATGGAGTATTATTCAATTGTTAAAAATGATGATATCATGAAATTTGCAGGGAAATGGATGGAACTAGAAAAGATCATCTGGAATGAAGTATGCCAGACCCAGAAAGACAAACCTGGTATGTACTCACTCATTATTAGATTTTAGCTATAAGTTAAAGAACAATCACATCTATAGTCCACATACCCAGAGAGGCTAAGAAACAAGGAGGGCTCAAGTGGGTATGCGTGGATCTCCCTGGCAAGGGGAAATAGAGTTTGTGGATAGACTTGGGGTGCATGGAGATAGGAACAGGAGGAATCAAATGTGAGTGGGAGGGATGGGGGAGATAACTGGGAGAGATGACTGAAATTGGAGGAACTTGGGAGTAGCAGCGTAGAAACTGTGGTGGAAACTCCTTAGAATCTATGTGAGTGACCCTAGCAAAGTCTCCTAGTAATGGGTGTAATAAGAAGCCCAAACTATAACTAGGCAACGATCCTCACAGTAGGACTGGGACATTAGCCCAGCCACAAAGCCTTTGCCCTACAATTTGTTCTTTCTGCAAGATGTAATGGAATAAAAGTGTAGCAAACTTGTAGGACTGGCCAACCAGTGACTAATCCAATCAGAGGGAACCCAGACTGATGCTTTCTAATTAGCCAGGAGCCAGAGACAAGACATCCAGGAGACTCAGGATAGAACCAAACAAAACTGGCAAAAACAAAACAAACCAACAAAAAATGATTTCTAATGATTTTCTCTGCTATCTTCATATACTGCCTAGTTCAATTGTCATCAGAGGGTGTCATCCAGGAGCTTATGGGAGCAGATGCAAAGGTTCCCAGCCAACATTAGGGGAAGCCAGGGGAATTCCCCAGAAGAAGGGGGGCAGGGATTGTAGGGGCCCAAGGGGTAGAAAACTCCAGGAGAACATAGCCCACAGAGTCAACTAAGCAGGGCTTATAGGGACTCACAGAGACTGAAACAACAAACATGGACCCTGTATGGGTCTGAACTAAGTCCTCTGCATATAACTTATGGTTCTGTAGCTTTATGTTCTTGTGGGACTCCCAACAGTGGGAGTGGAGGTGTCTCTGGTTCTTTTGCCTGCTCCTGAGAGCTTTTTATCTCTTACTGGGTTGCCTTGTTCAGCCTTGATATGAGAGTTTATACCTATCTTATTGTGTCTTGTTATGTTATATTTGGTGGATATCCCTGAGAAATTTATACTTTAAAAAAAAAAAGATTTATTTATTATGTATACAGTGTTCTACCTGCATGTATACCTGCAGGCCAGAAGAGGGCATCAGGTCTCATTGTAGATGGTTGTGAGCCATCATGTGGTTGTTGGAAATTGAACTCAGGTCCTCTACAAGAGCGGTCTGTGCTCTTAACGTCTGAACCATCTCTCCAGCCCCACTTTTTTTTTTAAAAGGAAATGGAGGAGGAGTGAGTCTGGCAAACAGGAGAGGTTTGGGAGGGGGGAAGGATTGGGAGGCATGGATGGAAGAGAAACTTTGGTCATGATTTAATGTATGAGAGAAAAAAATCTAAAAAAAAAGTAAAGTTATAAAATATAGACATAAAAGATCTCAGAAAATATAAAAATAGACAGAGTAAATAACTCAAAACTATTTCTTAATAAAGTGACAGGATGTCCAGCAGGAGCAATCTTAGGTAGAAAAGATGTTATACACAGAAAACACTGACACCTAAAAAAAAGAAAAGAAAACAAGGAAGAAATTTGACTTATATTAGACTTCTCCCTGAGAACACTGAAGGAAGTGACTAATTCTCTCACAGTATTCAAAGAGGAACACTTCATTCATTTATACTCCTACGCAAAGAACTTTCCAAGTTGAATGAAAAGACACAGCCTTTGCAAACCTACTCTTGAAACTGAGCTAGACAGAAAGCAAGTTCTGCCAGCAAAGTGGTAAAAGGAAAATCCATATGAATACGTGTGACCCTGGGTCTATTTAAGAGTCAGGCTAGGATCCAAACCAACATGAGGATCACAGTGAGAAAAGAGTGTGACATGTGATTGTGTGATGTATCTGGTGATGCAGAGTTCAGGAAAGAAATGGGCAGAGATTTTTTAGAACTGGGGACTCAGGACATCTTCCTGGACATATCTCATAGTGGTGTCTGCATGTGTTGGAAGTTATAAAGATGAGCTACCATCTCTCAGGAAGAATACTATAATGTATGAGCCCAAATGTAAACGCAGGAAATACTCATTTCAAATAAAAATACAAATGAGATAAACTTACTTATTAAAATAGACTCTCAGATCAGACTAGAAAAGCAAGTCACAGCTAAATTCTATATCAAGAAAGATACCTAAAATAATGTTACTTAGAAATATATCAAAACTAATAAGTAACTGGCTGTAGACAAGTATAAACATACAAAGCAAGAGGCACAGAGAGACAGGGCCAGAACTGATATATCACAAAATAGTCAAGAAATAACTGAAACACACAACAAACAGGAATAATTATACAAAAATGTTGTCAGACACAAGATTCTAATCACTTTCAAGAAATGAATTTGAAAAAGATAAAATGCCTGCTTTTCTGGAAAGAGAATCTGTTATGCACCAAAACATGTCTAGGGCTCAATATATTCACAGTCTTTTAGAGCAAGCAATAAAAGCCCCTTAAGGAAGACCCCCCAGCAGAAATAATAGACTCTCAGCCTGGGCTGAGTCTCACCTTCCATTTAGACAGGGACACTGACCTGGACGAAGGACCATCCATTGGAAAGTGGGCTCACCTTAAGCCATACTAGAGAGATGGGCAGAATAATCAATCCTTTAGTAAGACATTGTACTTTTCTTTCCCAGATCCTCACTTCCAGCACAGTTGGTTATAAGCCACATGCAGCTTTGTAAGGGGGCCTGTTTTTCTGAGTTATTCAGAAATAATGTGTTACTTCCATGCCAGCTTAAATGGCTTCCTCCTTTCTCTCCTCCATATTCCTTTCCAGATAGTTGGCCTGACCTGGGAGTTGTCTTTTAAACTCTAATGAAATTAGCCTTCGACTTTAGTCTGAGTCCATATTTAAATTCTTTCAGTAATGAGACTAAGAATTCCAAAAGGGGATTCCATTTCTCCTTTCTCATCTGTTGACCACAGAGGAACACCAAAAACTTCAGAAAAAAATCACTGGCAAAACAATGTTCACTGCAAGTACTACAAAAAAATGTTATACTATAATATAATTTAAAATTTCTCAATATATACAAAAATATTTAAAATAATTTTAGAACAAAATGAATTAATATTCTAAATAAATACCACAGAACACAGAAATAAGCAAAAATACTTTTATATAGCAAAGTATGATGGCAAACATCATAAAGCATTTATTACACAACAAAAAAATTAATACATATATATGCTTTGACATATTGAAGCATAGGTTTGTTTGAGGAGCCAAAAGAAACTCTGTGTTTTTATTATCTTCCATAAGAATAGATTTGTTGTGAAAACTGATGCCATGAAAAATTAAAAGTCATCTAGTAAAATGTAATGTTCTATCTTTATAGAACAGAAACTCTTTTTAAATCTTATTTTTTATGTTATGTGTATGAGTGTTTTGCCTTCATATATGGGTATGCGTGTACCACATGTGTGCAGTACCTGTAGAGGCCAGAAGAGGGTGCTGGGTTCCTTGGAACTGCAGTTACAGACCGTCATGAGCCCCACTATGTGGGTGCTGGGATTCAACCCATGGTTCTCTGCTAGAATAGTTGATGCTCTTAACCACTGAGTCATTCTCCAGCTTCAGAACCAAAACTCATAACAAAATGGAAACATCTATGCATCTTCCTGATGTTAGAATATGTACGTAATATGTTTTTTTGCAGTTTTTGTTTTGTACGTAATATGTTAATCTATGACTATATCTGATTCTACCTGTATGATAACCACTTCTCATTGTCTAAAGCAATCTGTGGTTTTGTATTGTGATGAAGGAAAGCTGTCTTCATGACTATAATTTATTGGGGAAGACCTAGTCCAGTGGGCGGCACCATACACTGGAGAGGGGCTCTGGATCACAGGAATACTCAGCATGCATGTATGAACTGCTCTCAATTCTGGATGTGGTGTGACCAGGTGTCTCAAGCTCCTGCTGCCGTGATTTTGCCCGCAGTGCTGGACTATATCCTGGAACTAGGAAGAAACTCATTCTATCCAAAGTTGTCACGATATTTTATCATGCCAAAAAAAAAAAAAATAGAAACAACCCAGGATGGAAGTTGGTACTAGAGAAGTAAGGCTTTTGCTATGATAAACATGACTGTGTGGCTATTAAGCCTTAAAGTATTTTTATGGAAATAATACAGACGAATCAGTACATTAGGTTGGGAAATTCATTGAATCCTGGAAGCAGAAATTAGTGGGTCATTCTGATGGAAGCTCAGAAAATGAGAACTGTTACAGGATATAGATAGTGGAGGTGTGGATGTGCTTAGGAGGGCAATAGGCCTCTATTAGGAACTAGAATAGGGGCATCTCATGTGATTTTTTTTCAGCCAAGAATTTGTTTTTATTCTGACCTCTTTCTGAAAACCCAAGTGATGGTTAAAGACCCCAAATAGATTGGTTTTGTAAAGGAAAGTTGAAGACCAAGAGCGTTCAGACCACTGTTCAAGAAGCAGCTGTAATTCAGAGTGAGATCAGCACCAATTACGTGACACTGTCTGCTTCATTGGAACAATGGGAAAGTGCTTACTTAGGCTCAGACCTCAGAACCCTATACAGTTCTCCTCCAAGGGCAGGGGGATTCTTCTTAAGCTGGCAGAGTTTGGAGTGTGAGCATCACCCTTGTAGCACTGGTTCTGGAGGCAAGGCAGATGTAAAGTTGAATAGCTGAGCCTAGGCATGATGCAGCAGAGCTGGAAACTCTGCAAAGAGGCCCTGAGGAGCTCTTTGTGAAAGTGAAGCCTCAGTTACAATGGTGAAGTTATTGAAGGTGTCAGGACTATGAGATATCCCCTGAATACAAGTGATAGGAATAGAGTGGAGATGTCCTAAGTCTAAGAGAGAAGTTATGTGCACTGCAGGTAGAAGGGTTGGTGAGGTGGAGCTTACCACAAGTGCTTTAAAGCATCTCAGAAGACTGTATTCTGAGCCCCAGAAGTTGAACATCATAGCTGCAAGATTTGGCATTTTCCCTTCTAGCTTCTGGTTTTGTTTTGATGTTCCTTGTGATGCTACCATTCATTCATTTGAAATGGGAATGCTTACTTGCTGCCATTATAAAATAGAATTATGTAATGTTTTAGTTTGATAGGCCCAGTTAAAAAACTTCAAGCTTTTAATATGTCAGGATTTTTATAGATTTGGAAACATTTTGATTTTGAGCCTTGGACTATATCTTTTATTATTAATAGTTAAACATAAGACTTCAGGGACAAAAGGGAGAAAGGGGATGGTTTAAAGTAATACGTTTCTGTGTCAAGGTGACAAGGGGATAAAGGTATCATGGCTATGTTGAATTTACAACTTGACACAGTGCAGAATCACCAAAGAAGAAAGTATCAATGAGGGATTGCCTAGATCAGATTAGCCTGCAGGCTTGTCAATAAAGACAGTCTTCATCGCCTTAACTGATGGAGGAACACACAGCCCCCAAGTCAGCAATATCATTCCCCGATTTGGGACTTTGGACAGTAGAAGAGTAAAGAAAGTTAGCGGAGGATGAAGTAAGCATCCGTGTCCTCTCCCTCTGGTCTTGACTGTGGATGTGATGGTACCAGATGTCTCAAGCTCCTGTTGCTGTGACTTCCCCACAGAGATCTGTTGCAACCAGGAACTGTGAAAAAAATAAACCCTTTATCCCTTAAATGGTTTTTTATCAAGGTATCTTAATCATAGCCACGAAAGGGAAACAAGGGCTTCCAAAAGGCAAATGCTACATGTGCAGTGGTTACTTCTTTTGCTGTGATAAACACCATGACAACTTCAGGAAATGAGAGAGTTTATTTTGGATTCTGATTCCAGAGAAATAGGAGTCCATGAGCAGAGCAGAGCCATGACTGCAATATGTAGGTATAGTGTCAGGAACAGGAAGCTGAGAGTCTCACCAGGAACCATAAGTAGGAAGCAGAAATAACGGGAAATGACGTGAGCCTTTAAACCCTCAAAGCCTGCTGTCAGTCACCTACTTCCTCTGACAAGACCACACCTCTTAAACCTCCCGAAACAGCTCCTCCAAACAGGGACCTGTTCAAGGACTTCAGCTTATGGGAGATGTTCTTGTTCAAACTATGACTTGTATCACAGGAAAATATTTAAGAGAGATTCAAAAACATAATACAAATACCTTTTATCTCAACTACTAATAAAAGTTCTTCTGAAGTTATTGGCTAAAGTATTTAGATAATACAATTACATAAGTAAGCTAAGAATTATAGAGATGTGTATGATGAAATCATCAATGGTTTTTAAACTTGCTAATAAAAATTAAACTCTAATATGAAGCGACTCATTCCTTATGGCTGTGGGGTCAAATATATTCCTAATCGTGGTCCCCTGGACAAGTGGCGAGCCCTACACTCCTGAGGGCTTTCATGGTGCTCTCCTGTACCCTACCAAATCATGTTCAGCACTAAATCTCACATCCAGTCTGAAAAAAAAATATGAAACAAAATAATTCAATAAGGAGATTATTCAGCAGAAAAGAAACTTCATATTGAAAATATTCTTTTAAAAGTATAATAGAAAAATATTTTAATAGCAAATAAAAAGATGACTTTTCCAATAGTTGTTTATTGCTCCACATGTTATAATCTCTCTCTCCTTCAGCTATGTTGAATTGCTTAGTACATCTGTCTCATGGATGCCTAACTTGACACTTTCATATCCGAGTTTTTTCTGTAAATATCCATGGCATGTATCTCTTTTGTGTCCCAATAAAACTTATCCAATGTAACATGGAAGAAGCCCTGATTGCTGCCTTATAGAATCCAGACCTCAGCTGGACATATAGCCATAGCGCATAAGAAGCTGAAGCATGAGCATAACTCCACAGCCAGTACAGCATAGATCAGTCACATAGAATACCCCTCTTTACTTACCAAGAGTCTGGGAAATGGCTGATAGGATAGTGCACTAGCTTTCATGACAAAAACAGAAGAATGTCCTATAAGATGGGAAAACCGGAGTCTCCAAAAATACCAAACATCAGCTGCAGCACAGAGCCATTTGATTCTGAGTGATAGTTACACAAGGTCAATTCATTTGTTTCACCCAATTTATTACTATACTTTCAAGAGCAGCAGAACCTATACTACAAGTAATACCCCCCCAAAGGAAGCATTCTATGTTCTCCATGTGAACAATACTTTGAAAAAAAAAAACAAAGTTTGAAGCCAGGAGGCAGTGAAGTTACACATCTTTAACCTCAGCAGGCAGGAGGCAGAGGAAAGCAGCTCTCTGAGTTTTAGGCCAGGCTGGTCTACAGACCAAGTTCCAGGACAGTCAGGGCTACACAGAAAAACTTTGTATCAAAAAATGAAGAAAAGAAAGAAACGTCGAACAATCAGAGTGAATTATCATACTGTGGTTATATAAATAAGAAAATAAAATATAATAGATAATACAAAAGTAAGACTATAAACCCACACTGGACAGAAGATGGATCTCCAAAATATACAAAGAACTCAAGAAATTGGTCATCAAAATAACAAATAATCCAATAAAAAAATGGGGTGCAAACCTAAACAGAGATCTCTCAATAGATGAACCTCCAAGGGTAGAAAGACACTTAGGGAAATGTTCAACATCCTTAGCCATTAGAGAAATGCAAATAAAAACAACTCTGAGATTCCATAAGAAAGGCCAAAATCAAAAACACTGATGACAACTTATGCTGGAGAGGATGTGGAGTAAAGGGAACACTCCTCCATTGCTGCTGGACGTGCAAACTGGCACATCTGCTTTGGAAAACAGAATGTGATTTCTCAGAAAATAAGGAAACAACCTACCTCAAGACCCAGCAATAGCACTTTTGGGTATATATCCAAAGGATGCTCAATCATACCACAAGAACATGTGCTCAGCTCTGTACATACCAGTCTTATTTGTTATTCCAGAACCTGGAAACAACCTAAATGCCCCTCGACAGAAGAATTAATAAAAAAAAATGTGGTACATTTACACAATGGTGTACCAAAAACCAGAAAAAAATGATGACATCTTGAAATTGGCAGGCAAATGGATGAATCTAGAAAACAACATATTGAGTGAGGTAACCCAGACCCGGAAAGACAAATATATTCACACATAAGTGGCTTTTAGATGTAAAGCAAAGAAAAACCAGCCTACAATTCACAACCCCAGAGAACCTAGACAACAAAGAGAACACTAAGAGAGACATAAATGGATCTCATCTATGTGGGAAATAGGAGAAGACAAGATCTCCTGAGTAAATTGGTAGTGCGGGGATCATAGGAGAGGGTAGAAGGGGAGGAGTGAGGAAAGGAGAGAATAGGAGAAAAATATATAGCTCAATAGAAGCAAGAAAAAAGTTTGCAAAAAATAAATAATAAAAATAATATATGTGTGTATATATACATGTAAACAGTACCATATCAACTCCTTTCAGGCTAAAACTCAAGCCCTATTATAGACTAAAACACTACCATCTCATGAAAATACAAACAACTCAGTGGATTGGAATAGAAATTTGTTAAGGTCTCTTTGAAATTTTTTATATTTCAAATCAATAAAGAAAGAATAGATTATTTAACCAATTGTATAAAGATATACAATGGGGAAACTTAATTGGATTCACATCTTGTACATAATATAAGAATAAATTCAATATGATCAAAATTTGTTTCAAGATTAAAAATTGTTTAAAGAAACTCTCAAAATATTAGAAAATGTACTTTTGATAGGTCAAAATTGAGAAAACAAGAGTTCAGTATGATTTAGATCCAGATGACATAAAATAAAAATATAAACATTTTGATAATCCACACTAAATAGTCAAATAAAAGCAACAATATTTGAATATTTGGCTAACATCTAAAATTCATATCATAGGCAAAAGCTAATTTTTCTCCTTTCGAGCAGAATTTCTATAAATTGATTAAAAGAAAACTCAACACCCTGTAAGTGAAAATAGACAAATACTAAGTTGGGGGAAAAAAGTCTTAACTTGTCTTAAAATATGCTAATCATCCCAATAGGAGATAAAATACCAAACACTGTAATGAATAATATTCTGCACCATGTCTGAGGAAGAGACTAGACAAGGTAACCTAAGACATCTGGTTATATTAGAAAGCAACGAAACTATTAAGGACTAAATGGACCACATCAGAGAGAAAAGGAGCCAACGTGAATGGGAAATATGTAGCCATTTGAGCTTAAAAGAATATGAATGCAAATAATGAGCAAACATTTAATAAGCTTACTAGAGGGCTCATCCGGACAGCCCCATCAAAAAGTAAGGAATAAAAAATGTAACCAAAACTAAGAATACCACTGGAAATAACTGGGTCTCTAAATCCTTGTTCTGAAAATAGGCACATGAGGATAAGTAATTATCCTACCTTTCTGACATTAGGGAAATCAATTATTCCTAATTAGAATCTTTTACTGAAAAATTCTAACTAATAACTATGGAACAAAACGTCGAGATTTTAAAATCACTGTTCTTTAGCCCCTCCTAAAATTCTTCATCAAGCAACTGACACCCAGACAAAGTCATCTGTTGAAAGGCAAATGGAGATCTTTACAACAGAGTAAAGCACCATGACCCTGCCAGCCAGGCTTTCCACAGAGGACAGAGCAGGCACGGGGCCTCTTGCTTAGCTATGGTATGAAGCGGATGGGTTAACACTCCAAGCTCCCATCTTGTTGGATGCCTGCTGCTGTTTGTCTATTGAGGATAGATGGACAAACCAAAGAAGTGAGCAGAAGAATGGAGACTGTGGGTGTTTTTCTCCCTAGGACAGACAGTCTGATTTCTAGTAGTCAGCATCAAGAAGTCCAAGGAACAGGAGACTTCTCTGATGTGAAATGAGTTGAGAGACCGAAACAAAGGTGGTGAATTCTCTGATTCAAATGAACCATTAGCAGAAGGATGTCTTCTTTCTCACGGCTGCAGTTTCCTAGAGTATTTTATTACACGGTCTGGAGCAGTCATTGTTCAGATGAAGTACGGCAGTGGCAAAGAGGCCACATGATGAAATGTCCATGTGTTTGGGGGATGCTTGTTGGAAGGATGATGAAATGCTACCAGGGCCTTTGATAAATAATTCATGAATGAAAGGGGAGGAAAGCTAGGGCAGGGCACTCCCTGACCATTGTGGTAGGATGTAGTATGTTTGGCAGCGTATAGGAAGCTTCATTTCTTTCCATCCCGTGAGGTTCACTTTGGGCCTGCTGGGTTGACTGCAAACTTGAGTAAGGACATTACCTTCCCATTTTTGGTAAAAAAAAAAAAAAGTATTGTTACTATATTCTATATGGCTATCATTACTATATTCTATATGGCTACAAGACAATCTTACCAAAACTTAAAATGCGTATGTGTAGAACTTAAATCTGTAGATATCTGTTCTACAGATACATCTTCATATGTAAACTGGAGTTTATTCAAGCATTGTTTGAAGCAAGTAAGGAAATCTGTAAGACCCTTAAAGTCTATAAATATAGACTAATCAAAGTGTTCTATGGTTTATCTGGAGAATCAAACAGCAACCTTTGAGAAGAAAACTAATTTAGAATGAAATATTGACCAGAAATTGGAACTTTCTACAATGATTCAGATAGATTAGAGGAGCACAGTGTAGAAAACTAGATCTGTGCCTGCTCGGGGAGACAAGTCTTTATTATGTCTGTCTTGTACACTGTAGGATACTCCCAGCATCCTCCAGTTCACCAAGATGGAATGATGGACGTTATCTCTAGTTTTTAGTGGCTGGCCCCCTGGAAGCACAATCATCAGATAGATTCACCTTGGCTCTAACAAGGTTTCAGTACCAACCAGTCAAGGAATACAACAGCAGATTTTCCTCCAGGAAAGCTGGACCCCAGAAAATAATGGTTAAATGGAAAATCTCGCCACCACACAAAACAAGCTTTGGATGTGAGCAAAGGAAAAATTCCCCGTGCAAGACATTAGAGTCATAAACTAGTCATGACAGAGCCCTGGGTCCCATGTGAATCCATTGCACAAGTTCCAAAGAGAGAAAAGACATGGTGATATTTCCATTTAAAGTTGACATGCTCAGGAAATGAGAACTAGCAAGCAGAAATACATCCACAAAGAAAGTAACAAAAGAAGCAAGAATCCATGAAGCTAGTTAATAAATAAATATATGATTGTGTGTGAATTAAGTCATCTTTGAGTTATGGGTCAGCATTGTCAAAACTCCATTTGCTAATTTCTATCCCATTTTCTCCAAAACAGACATGTTTCCTTGCATTTTTTCCAGAAAAAAAAATCTCTTTATCCTTCTACTTAAAGTATCAGTAACTCTTGGTGTGTTTCAGAATACGTGATTTGATTACTTAGAGGAGAATATGGTGGGAGGCCAGATATTGCAAGAGAGATCTTGTTATGAAGGCTAGCTACATTGTCAAGTCCCTACTCAAAGGAATGACTGTAAGATCATACATGTCTGGGAATCTAGTAGGATCCAAATTAAGTACCTAACAGAAATACTTAACTCTAAATATGGGCTCATTTCCCATATGAGCTGGGTATCACCTTCTGATGCTCCACATGGTCCCACAGATTTCCAGTACCACAAAGGAAACAGAACTTAGAGGACACTTCCTGTGACCTGAATGATTATGGGAACCTTGTAACTCAAAAAAGTCCATCACAAATAACAGAAGAAAAAAGCCAAAGTTGTTCATCACAGAGCTTTCTGGGAGTTTTTAAGTTGATGGTGTTATCAAAAATATGTTTCTTCTAAAGCAACTAACAGCACCGCTAAACTTCAAATCTCGAATTTTCCATATTTCAAATGTGCAGCATTAAGGATGAAAGAAGTGTCACTAAACTTATATTATCCATCTTAGTCACATATTAAAAAAGAGATTTTTGGCAAGTACTGATACAACTGTGTGGGAGGGAGATTAATGGAGAGCAAATTGGGGAGTAATTAATCACACTGCATAAGAAAGTGAAAAGAAGAAACAGAGATGCAGGATTTGACAGGGAAATTCTAAGCTCTTTGTACTTGGCACTACTCAAAAAGAGGAGGCATAATAGGGCTGAGAAGTTCATGAATATGCTCCAGTTAATCTGGATGTGCACTGAAATGCTTTTTAGTTTGGTTCATTTAAATCTGAAATTCCCTTCCCCATTGATGTCAGCTAGTTAGCCAAGATGGTGCCTTACCGTTGTGATCACTGCAGCGCACATAATTTAGATTTATCTCTTTGGGGACTCGACTCCACCCCCTGCTAGCTAATATGCTCACCATGTTTAATGATGCAAAAAATTTCCCTGAGTACAGGTTATTTATCTTTATCAGGGGCTGCGTTTGCCTGGCTGTCTATTATCAGCCAGAGTATTTGTTCCTAAGTGATTGGTTCTCATACATATTTCAGGATGATCCTGAGGACCACATTATCGGTTTGATTTGCAGTGGAAGTATCTCGTTCTTCAGATATACCTTAGTAATACTGATTTATGAATTTGAAGCAGCTGAAATTATTATTCAATCCATGAATCCTCAAATCACTATGCTGAATGGAAAATCAGTTTAAAATCTGGGGAAGTAGCTCCTTTGGAGGAGTTTGGGAGACAGGCAACAAACATGAAGTATGGAGATATGATAATGAAAAGAGCCACACATCGGCTTCCAGTAATCATGCTGCTCAGCCATAACCAGAGGAAGATGCCTGAGACATGAACAAACAAGTCTCATCAGAAGCCAACATTGCCACCACCAGTGAGTTGGTGAAGAAAATGAAAGGAGGAGCCCTTGACAAAAGGGTCAAGAAGTATAGACAACTGGGATTCCCCCTTCACCCAAGCCTAATGCTCACAGGGTTGAGCATGATGCTAATTTTGAGAGTACAGTATCTTAAAGCACTAGTAAATTATAGGAAAACAGAAAAGTGTAATGAACAAAAGCATAAGATGATTTGGGGAAACAGTGTGAAGGACAATAATTTTAGCTGAACTTCAGCGTCTTCCGATGGATTGCTGACTAGTTTTCAAGCAAAGCAAAGTAGCATACTGGTACAAAAACTATCAGAACAATGCCCTAACTGGCAGTACAGGATTCAGATAGCAACCTTTGCCTACAGATACTCTAGTCCTTTTCCCCACCCACATTGAACACTAATTATAGGGAACTCAGATAAACAAGAGTGTCAATGAGTGAATCAAGAAAGTTCTCTGAAGTCCAAGTGGTCTTCTGGGTACAGCAAATTTAAGACAGTCTAGTCTTTTGATAGGTAGAGGTTCTCTGTCAAGGCATAGTCCATTCAGCCTCATGTTCCAAAACACACATGTAGAGAACCATACACATGGAGAAACTTCTGTGTGCCCAAGAGAACCTGCAAAGGGATATCCATACAAATGGCCCTCACTACATCTAGAAACTTTGAATGGAAAATGAAGAACATTGAGTGTCTGAACAGATATTTCTAAAAGGAAAACTAATTGAACAAACTCTGTTAAAGGAAGCAGAATTAATACTCAATAATGAATTTTAAATGAACAAAAAATGACTTTGGAAACTTGAGTGTCAAGTGTTAGCAGATTGCATGCTGAATGAAAAGCATTTTTCTAAGTGGGATGAATAGAAAATGCTGATGTTGAAAATGCAACATTAAAAAGAAAGATTTGATAAACAAAATGAAGAGAAGAAAAATTGGATTCAAAGATTGAACCATGAGCTATACCAAACAGCTACAAAACACTCTTAGAAGGCACCAGAAAGCAAGCAGATATGAATGATACTGTTTTAAAAGAAAAACAAAGTTACAGAAAATAGAAAAGTTGCTACCTTATTTAAAGTAGGAATGTTTCATAAAAGAACAATTTCTTAATTTGTAGCTCACTGGCAGGCTGCATTCTTAGCTTGAGTGAAATGTAAGTGTAGTTTTCTGCTCCCACCCAAACAAGACAAAGTAAATAAAATAAAAGGAGTGTTTGGGGAGGAAAGTTGATAATCTCCTGCTAAAGGAAAAAAGTAAGTCAAACAATAATTTCAAAGAAGGAAAAATATAAAAATCTTCATGGAGAACATAGTATCTTTAAAAAAAACGATGGCTCAATATGACTTCAAGTTTCTCAAAGAAATGCTGAATACAAAATCAATATTCTCAAAATGGAAAGAATAGAATTTTGAGCCTGAAATTTCATAACACACCACTGTGCTTCTCTACGGTGAACATTGTCTTAGCAGTGTAATGTCTCAGGAACAGAAAGGCCTGCAAAAAGCTCTTTTTTTAAATAGTTTTTTTCCCCACAGGTTTGCTCATAGTGCGTTTATTTTCTTTTTTTAATTAATTAATTTATTTATTAATTACAGATTTCTGCCTCCTCCCCACCACCGCCTCCCATTTCCCCCCCTCCCCCAATCAAGTCCCCCCCTCCCTCGTCAGCCCGAAGAGCAATCAGGGTTCCCTGCCCTGTGGGAAGTCCAAGGACCACCCACCTCCATCCATTGGAGCACCGGACAGAAATCTCAAGGTTCAAATCAGGAGCAGAAGGAGAGAGAGCACAAGCAAGGAACTCAGGACCACGAGGGGTGCACCCACACACTGAGACAATGATGATGTTCTACCGGGAACTTACCAAGGCCAGCTGACCTGGGTCTGAAAAAGCATGGGATAAAACGGACTCGCTGAACATAGCAGTCAATGAGGACTACTGAGAACTCAAGAACAACGGCAATGGGTTTTTGATCCTACTGCACGTACTGGCTTTGTGGGAGCCTAGGCAGTTTGGATGCTCACCTTGCAAAAAGCTCTTTAAAGACCTTCTGGGATGGGCTGGAAGGATAGCTAGCATTTAAGGACACTTGCTGTTCTTTCAGGCCTGCAATTCATTTCCCAGCACCCATGTCCAGTGGCTCACAACTGATTGTAACTCTAGCTCCAAAAATACCATATACCTCTAGCCTCTGTTGTTACCTAAACTCATATGTGTATATGTGTGCACATTCGCACATGCACACACACACTTAAAAATATATTAAACAAATACAAAAACAGGTCTTGGTAGTACTCAGTCAGAAAAAGATATGAATATAAATATTTTATAAGACATGTGGAGGAAACCATAAGATAAAACACAGTTAAATTTATTGTTGCATAAATAAACAAAGACATCTTCCTCCACAAGAATTAAAGCTAATTAAAGATTCTCTAATTTCTAAGTTCAGATGCCCATGGAAGACATTTGTTCTTTATTTTTAATAATCTTATTGTACTAACTGTTCCAGATAGAAACAGATGGGAAGCTTTTAAAATTACAATACACGTTGTATTTTAAATCCATGCAGAGACCATAGAAGCAAGAGTCATACTTGTTTTATAAGCATAGAAGAAGAAAACTATATAAACATTTACCCAGAAATTAAAAACAAATGTTAAAATCATAAATCATGATTAAGTATGCTTTTCTCACTCTCAAACTTAGCTTGATACTAATATATATATTTGTTATATGAATGAATTAAGTAAAAGTCCTGTAAGGTTCTCAGTAAAAACACTGAACTTTCGAGCTGAAATATTTCAGTGGTAACAGCTTTCACTCAGCGAGCATGAGGACATGAGATGGAATCACCAGATTCTACACACAAAAGAAGGTACAGTTCCTAGGCCTGTAACTCAAGCACTGCAGGGAGGGACAGAGACAGGTGTTTCAGAGAGCCTCCCGCCCAGCAATCCTTGATAAAGGCAATGATGTGGTACGTTACAGAACGGTGGTTCTCAACCTGTGGGTCATGACCCCTTTGGGGGTTAAATAACCCTTTTACAAGGGTCTCCTAAGACCATTAAAAAACCACAGATATTCACATCACTATTCCTAAGTTACACTTATGAAAAAAAAATTATGCTTGGACCTCACCACAACATAACATTATAAACGGTCGCAGCATTTTGAAGCTAGAAAACCCCTGCTGTAGAAGACATCTGAAACCTTGTTCCGATCTCCTCACACACATGTGAGCTTCAAGCACATGTACATCCATGCGTATGTACACCAATACATAGCACACACAGAGAGAATATTGAACTTTATCAAGGCATATTTATGATACAAAGGAATTGAGATAACCTTTTTAATTTGAAAATCGCTGCAAGCCAAATGCATGGCAAACATCACATAAAATGAAGAAACATCGCCTTTAAATTAGAGCAAAGCAAATATTTTTAAATCAATATTTTAAATTATCTAGTATAAAGAGGCAAAATTGTTATTGGTTACAGATGATCTGATTATGGGCATTAAAAATCTCCAAAGAATCAATAACTTCCAGACAAAAATCAATTTGATACAACCCAGTAACTTTCCTGTATATCAACAATAACTGAGTAGAAAATTAGCCATTATGAGCATATAAACAAATCTATCTTTGCATTATAACCAAGAAAATATATTCCCTATGCCTTTAAAGAAAATTTTAAAACTCCAAATACCTAAAAAGGACAAATATTATGCTTGTCAGTTATATAAATATTGGATCAAAATTAACCAATAAATTAAGGCCTAACTACAATCCATGGGAAATCTCTTAGTAAACAACTAAACCATTAAAATTCACATGGAAAAAGAAAAACATGTGGAAAGGGAAGTCAGTTCTGAAAATAAGCAAAAAATATAGCTCACCTAACAAAAGACCAAGGCATTCTTCAGAGTGCCTGAAATACACTAAAATAATTACAATAAAGTGCTAAGCCAAGTTCACACAAAAGAAGTTAAGAATATTACAAAGATAATAAACTAATCCCATCCAAGTGTTGCAAGCAACAGGATACATCACAAATCAGAAGGGTATACACTATAGAAGTTTAAAAAAATGACTGTTTCCAATTTCTGGCTATGATAAACAAAGCTGCTATGAACATAGTTGAGCATACGTGCTTGCGGCATGGTTGAGCATCCTTTGGATATATACCCAAAAGTGTGTCTCGAGGGAGGTTTTTGCCCTAATTTTTTGAGAAATCGCCACACTGACATCCAAAGGGGCTGTACCAGCTTGCATTTCCACCAGCAATGCAGAAGTATTCCCTTTTCACCACATCCTCTCCAGCATAAGTTGTCATCAGTGGTTTTGATCCTGACCATTCTTACAGGTGTAAGATGGAATCTCAGTGTTGCTTTGATTTTCTTTTCTCTGATGACTAAGGATGTTGAACATTTCCTTAAGTGTCTTTCAGCCATTTTAGATTCCTCTGTTGGGAGTTCTCTGTTTAGGTCTGTACTCCATTTTTTATTGGATTATATGTTCTTTTGATGATCAATTTCTTGAGTTCTTTGTATATTTTGGAGATCATACCTCTGTCTTTTGTGGGGTTAGTGAATGTCTTTTGCCATTCTGTAGGCTGTCGTTTTGTCTTATTGACCATGTCCTTTGCTTTACAGAAGCTTTTTAGTTTCAAGGGGTCCCATTTATTAATTGCTTCTCTCAGTGTCTTGCTGCTGGGGTTAGAAAGTGGTCTCCTGTACCAATGAGTTCAAGTGTACTTCCCACTTTCTCTTCTATAAGTTTCAGTGTGGCTGGCTTTTTGTTGAGGTCTTTGATCCATTTGGACCTGAGTTTTGTGCATGGTGATAGATATGGGTCTATTTTCAACTTAAATGCCCTTTGACCAAAGAATGGATAAGGAAAATGTGATACATTTACACAATTGAGTACTACACAGCAGAAAAAATAACAACATCTTAAATTTTGCTGGCAAATGGAAGGAGCTAGAAAACATCACTTTGAGTGAGGTAACCCAGACCCAGCAAGACAATTATCCCATGCACTCACTCATAAGTGGTTTTTAAACATAAAGCAAAGAAAACCAGCCCACAAATCACAATCCCAGAGAACCAATACAAAAAAAATGAGGACCCAAAGAGAAACATACATAGACTAATCTACATGGGAAGTAGAAAAAGACAAGATCTCCTGAGTAAATTGGAAGCATGGGGACCTTGGGAAACTGTTGAAGGGGAGGAGAGAGATGGGAAGGGGAGCAGAAAAAATGTAGAGCTCAATAAAAATTTAAAAAAGACTGATTCAATGTAAAAGACATGATGATTAAGTAAACCCAAAAGGGGAAATTCTAAATGGGAATACACAGAAAATTTGTAAAAGGAAAAGATTTGCTTTGTGCCATTAAATAAGATGCCAAAGTGTAAGTGTAAAAAAAATTATGCTTCCAAATCAGTGCTTATTCTAAAGGACTTACTTGTTTTTATCTTGTGCATATGAGTGTTTTGCCTGCATGTATGTCTGTGCACTATTTGCATACAGAGCCCTTAAAGGTCAAAATGCTCCAGCCACTAATGCTCATTCTTTACCTATTCAGGTCATATATAAAATATGATATACTGAGATAAAGCTCTCATAATTGTTTGGAAAAGCAAAGAATTGATTTTGAAACTAACTAGGAACTTCCATAAATTTAAATAAAAAGGACATAAGATCTAAAACTATATCCAAATATCTAAAATGTATGTGATAAGTATTCTCACCAATAAAAGATGTGAAATAAGAATAACCAGAGTATATGCCTCACATAAGTTATGCTAAACATTAGGTGACCTCTGAAAGAACTGGTCAACCCTATGACTGCTGCGCCAACACGTTTTATGTAAACTTGGAAGTCTTAGACAGGGAGAGGTATATAAGTACTTGAACTTAAGAAGCAGGCTGCCCATTGCATGCTCAATGACTAGAATAGGGCTTTAGGTTGAGCCTCGTGACTGTTCCTAAGGACCAAACCAGCAAGGTGTGGTTATGCTGTGAATTTAGTATTTTTACTGTGGTCATCGAAGTGTTAAAACAAGCAAACAAACAACAACAAAAACACCTCTTTTGTCTGGAGGACTTTCCCAGAATCTACGTCCCATCATGGCCCTCATTTCTGTCATCCCCTCAGCGAAGATGAGGAATGCCCTGGTAATTATTGGCACCTGTAGAAGTCTGGCTTAGAAGAGAAATGGAGTCATTCTGGTATAAAAAAAAAAAACAAAAAAAAACCGTGGAGACAGATACAGACTTAGGAGGGAATGTTGGCAGAGGTCCAAAAGGTAGCATCCCACACTTACAGCAGCGAAAGGCCCATGCCAGTTGCTATTGGGCTATCCAGGACTGTAATTAGGATATTGGTCCTTGCTGGGTAAGCATTTGCTAGCCCCCTCCCCTTTCCTGTTCCTCTCTCCTCCTCCCTGCCCCACCATTGCCAGATGAGAACAGGCCTAGCTGCCTTCCAGTCACAAGAGTGTGGAGACTGACAGTGGTGGCGTTTTGACCTTGCAGTTGATGGCACCTCCTTTTTTCCTGGAGACGCTCTCAGTCCACACGTGAAGAGCTCAGACACCCTGAAACTTCTTCCTCACGATCATCATGTCTTACCCTTCCCAGCCCACAGCTCACATCCCCTGTTGTCATATTTTATCTGATTTTAAAAGTCCACAATTTTTTATGAAGCACTTAGAAACCCTGAAAGCAGTTCAACTTTGCAATGTGTGTTTTATCATTTAATTATATGTTATTTTATATATTATTACATTATAATTATATATGTGTTCCTTTTGCATGTCTGCAGATATTTCGGTTACCTCTTGCTATACACATCATGTCTGGACATCGTCAAAGTGATGGTTCCTTACTAGATCTGTGTGTCAACATCACCAGCATCTTCTCTGTCTCTGGGTCTGCAATCATCATACGAGGTGCTCAGGCTTCAACAAATTGTTGCTAACAAACCTACCCCATTTCTATTGTTAGCTGCGGAGGATTCTGGCTGGCAGGGGCTGTAAGTAAAATGCAGTTTTCAACAGATTTGTGCTAACATTTTGTTTAAAAATTTATATTCAAATTCCATCAAAAACAGTTGAGTGCAACAATTTTCAGAGTAAATTGTTCACCTCCTGAAGCCCTGGGAAATACAGACAGCACTCAAATAGACAGGAAGCGTGTAGTCGTGATTCAGTGTTCTTCTATCTTTATCAGAACAGAATCGATAGAGGTGCTGGTTCTTCTTACACCACTGAAATGGAGTACTTGCTGAGTGTGGGGTATGGGTAATGATGAAGAGGATTAGGAGATGCTAAGAAGCAGGTAGAGAAACACTGAACCTTCGTTAAAGAAGTGAATTTGAGAAAATGTAAAAACAGCAACTAGATATTTCCCACAATTTTTACATTAGCACATCAGCGAGATAAAGGAAATGAAAATCACCACACAGATTTTATTGATGAACATTTTTGATGAAGAGGTGAAAAATATAAGAATTTAGAGTTTATGATGTACCAAGCAATACATCGAGCCCTACATCCATGAGAAATGTTTCAACTCTTCGGCACGATTAGGTGTTGGTTATAGGCCATATTTATAAAACAGAACTTTGGTTTATGACACAGGGGCCTTGCTCTCTTGATAAAGAAGGCCCACTATACCTTCCACAATCTTTCCAACCCAATATTACCAAACTGCCTAGAATGTGTTCTCTTCACTCCTGCAATATTAAATGGAGGCCAGCTGAACACAAACTAAAGGCATACATGACTCAGGAATTTCTAAGAACTTTGATGTATCAGATTTTGGAATTGAGTGTAAAAAGTCACAGTGGCAGGGCCTTCTCTTTGGAGGCTTATACTTATTAATGGGTCAGCACTATAGGGCGCAGAAGTAAGTCTGGGGGAAACGTCCTTTTGAGAACTACGAGGAAGACACTGTCTAGTCCTTGTTTCTGCTGATGGTTTCTGGAGATCTTCGGCATTTTTGGCATATAGAGTTCTCAGTCTGATTTCTCCACTTCCTTCTTCTGATATTGTTCTGCCCATGTGTGGGTCTGTTTTTAAATACCATCTTTTTTATTTTCATAAGGATGTTAATCATTCTATACCCATTCATAGTTCTCTCAAATTTCGGCAGCTACCATCAAACATCATTCATTTACAAGTATCTGACAAGGCTGAAGATGTGATTAATGTTTGTGGGTAAAAGCAGCATTGAGATCTTAAGTATCATTTTAGCATCAGGGTATGAACAAATGCTGAACCATAATTAGCAGGATCATTTTCATTAATCACAGGTATGACTCTACCATCCATCCCAAGTATAACAACTCAAGGCTAGCACATGCTTTGGGCTATTTCAACTAATTGCTGCACAAAGGTTAAGCATGGCTCAGTGGTTTATTACAGACAATAGAAACGATAAAGTTCTTCTTTGTATTTCAGCTTTGCTCAAGGGAATCAAACATCATCAACCCAACTTTTAAGCTATGAAATAATGATTAGCAACAGTTCTGTTTTATCATTTTCTTGCTCCTATGGTGTGATAGACTAAAAACTTACATCTACATTTATTGACACCCAGAAGAAGAATAAAGACGAGACAAATTGGTGCCGTAGTCAATTTCAAAATGCTAGTTTTTCAAATCAATTTAAATGGTTCTAGGTGAAACCTAAGTGCTAGTTTAGCCAAATTTGACAAGTCTGGTATGACAAAAGGAAACTCAAAATCAGTATAAAATCTCATGCCTCTTAGTTAAGTGAATGACATATAAATTATAACTAAGCCCTGGATATCTTGAATCTATTATTACATAGTCAAAATCTCAGACATAGTCTTGCAGTCCTAGGAGCAAGATAAAGATTCAGTGATGCGTGAGCTAAAGATAAAATGATCATCACCTGAAGGTGACTGCTGGGTGCTTCTCTGGAAATGAACAGCTTGGAGCATGAGCAGCTGTGATTAACAAACTGTTGAGAGGAGTTCTGCAAAGAGAAAGATGTTCGTGCTGGCTGCTGGCGTCTACATCTTGAGAAAGTCATGATGCAGCCAGGCAGATACAGCACTGAGTAGTGACTTAGGTCAACAAGAAAATGTAGATTTCTGCAAGCAAACATGGGTGCTTTCTACAAAGTGAGGGCCCTTTGAAGACCATGTTTTAAAATTTGGCACCAATGTTTTAAAAGCCACGACAGTGGGATGATTGCTGTGATCTTAGTCTACCTACAGGCTGTTGAGAGTCATCTGGAGTCTAACAACACAAGAAATAAGAGTTCTCATATAACACTTGCTTTGAAAGGGACTTTTATCTGTTGGGGGGGAAATAATATACAGTCACATTTTCAAAATGTGCGAAGGTGGAAAAATAAAAAGTTCAGCTAAAATGTTTAAACCATTGTGGGAATAGGCCCACTTTAATATGCTTTTCAATTCTGAACACATTGGCAGTGCTCAAAACACATTACAAAAGTAATAACATGATAATGGAGTTGGGAATCCTGTAAAGGTTATATACAATTCAATTTATAAATCAAAATACCTAAAAATCAAAGCTCGGCCAACTGGCTAACGGTATTGGATTTTTCACTACATTGACTGAGACAAGGATCTCATAACCATGAAAATAAACAGTGACCAATATGCCCAGGGTCTAATTCTAAACTACTTAAGAGTCTCTTGATTACTTTCTCCCCCTTAGCTTTTGTTCCTGCAATTTTCATGAAAATGTGAACTTAGAGGCTAGAAAAGTTATGTGTTTGATAATAGTTACATACTATAAGGTGATGATTGAGAAAACGTGTTGGCCTGAAGAAGCTAAAAAGTAAATCAGTTACAAATGAATGTTCGTCAAGTCTTATGATCCCATGAGACTATCAGTCATGGAATTAACCAAAATAAGTAGTAAATAAACGGAGCATTCAATATCAAGTTCAAATATTTTAGGTTGACTTACTTTAAATCTCTTAAATATTATTTTTGCACAAAGGTGGTACTGCCTTTAACAGTGCATGTTGTAAAAGTTGTAGGGAACCAACTCTAGATACCAGGGCTGCTTGATATGAAGAATATTTTACATAAAATATCTCAATTCTTCACATTGTAAGGATAGTTTTATATCTCTCCAACGATTAGAGAAAACATATAATAAAGAGCGAAATATAAAATTCAAGAAACAAAAGCAAAGGAAAGAAAACTGATGTCACAGAAGCAACATTTCAGTATTTTAGCAAAATCATTCTAAACAGCTACCAAATATACACAGTATCTGAAGAAGCTCATCTCAATTTCTGTATATTTTTAATCAACATTACCCAAAATTCTTTATGGTCAATTGAGTTAGATATACAATATCTCTTTTCAGAGAAATTGTGAATTTTTAAAATTGACACAATATTTGTACATATTTATGGTTTATATTATGCTAATTTGATAGTTGTGAAACAATGTTTAATTAGGAAATCTGTATAATTCACATAGGGAGAATTTGAAGTGGAACATTTTCAACGTGAATTTATATTTCTGGTAAAAGATGCTAAACTACTACTTCTATAAGAAAAGGACTGTTTCATGGAAAATTAATCACATCTTTCCCCAATTTCTACTAATGGATATAGAGGCAAGAAATGAGGTCAAAGAGAAAGACAAATCTGCAAGATACCCGTTGTGTTCTACTACAGAATAAAAAGAGTGTGCCGTTTAAGGCTGAGGACAAGATTTCAGAAGAAGTATTCAGACCTTCAACCTTACCTACGGTAGTTTTGTTTTCCAGGAGCACATATACCCCCAAATAAAACTTTCCTAATAGAGGGAAATTCAATGAAATTATGACAATATTTCTAAAATGTACATGGGTTTCACATACTTATTTACGTCAGAAAATTTTCCCTCCAGATTTCTAAATGTATGCAATTGGGAAATGCATGCAATTTAGAAATGTTATTTCCAAATGTACATATGACTATAATATAATAGACTTAATGTCACTATTTGTTCTACTTTCCTTTCTATGACATTGACAAACACCATGGCCAAAAGCAACCTGAAGGAAGAAAGAGTTGATTTGACAATCCTCCAGGTCATACTCCGTCACCAAGGTAAATCAGGGCAGGAACTTGAAGCAGAAAACACGGGAACCACTGCTTACTGCCTCATTCACATACGGGCTTATTCTCAGTTAGCTTTCCTAACCAGGACCACCTGCCCATGGAAGGGGCACACAATAGGCCAAGCCCTCCCACATCAATTAGTAATCAAGACCGTTACCCACAGACATGCACACACACCAGTCTGGTGTGGGAAATTCCACAACTGAGACTCTTTTCTCAGATGACTGTAGGTCTGTCAAATTAACAGTTATAGCTAACTAGAACAATAGCATAGTTCATAAACAGAATAAATAAAATGCTAAATTAAGATACATAACTAATTCCTAATTATCCTTACATTCATTTGATACTTCTTTGCAAATTTTACTGCTTTTCTGAGATGATGAATATAACTAGTTACAAAAACACGAGAGAAAATGAGAATGCATCTGGGCTGTGCACACTTACCTCCCAGCATCCTCCAAACTGTGCTTCTGCTTCTGAAGACTCGGTAACTTTATCAGCAAGAAGAAGGGACAGTGGTGCTTAATGTCATCCCCTGTCCAATTAGGAGATGAATGTGAGAAATGCACACCTAGCAAATCATGCAACTATTCAAATAATAATTTCAGAAAGGCGAGAATGATTTCTCTTTCTAACTAAACATGAAAACATGTTTGGTTTGTTTTACTCGGTAATAAGATATAACTGAAGTATAATGGTTAAAAATCAGTATTGTTTAGAATTATTAAGTGAACAAACTTTATTGTATTTAATAATGTGTTTTCAACGTTTTGAGTATTTATCTGAAAAAAGAACTTTAAGTTTAATATTTGAAATTACCTTAATGTTTGGCTTTTCTCTCATCCTATAGGCTCCCCTCATCCTTATGAATATCCAGTCCATAAGGGTTACAGGAATAACCTCAGAATATGTGTCTCCAAAGTGTTGCAGTCAGTCAAGTTTTAAATGCATCAAATACCCAAGAGTGCTCACAAGATAAATTTCATGCATGTAAGATGCTAATAAGAAGCATAGCAAAGTCCGTGGAAAGTAGCAAATCAAGACATTTCGAAAGTAAAATGCAAGGAAATAGGTTGTGCTGAAGATTCAGATTATATCTGCCACAGTCTTTTGTACATTCAAATCGCTTAAATATTTATTGCATTAAATGTATGTATAAGTAAAGGAGAATGAGAATGGAATCCCCCTTTCTAGATATGAAAAGTGCACGAGAAAGTCATTCTGAGAAATTGCTCTCTCCTACCGAAACATCTTGATTATACCCAGAAAGCAAGATGCTGAAGGTCAGAAACATCCAAAAACCACAACACAACAGCTAGAAGCCTTGCTCACCTGGGAACCACACCCAGAGGTTTTCTAAAAACATGCTGGAATGTTGTGCTTGACCTCCATCAGAGAAATTTACTTTGGTGGCAGTCAACACAGAGATTTACAGTTGGCCTAATTGCAGCAAAAGAGTAACTGTGGAGGACACATTTGTACAAGGAGCAGTCGTCACATGAACACAAACACACCCTAAGGGTTCCAGGACATCAAAGAGAGAGGGACAAAATGAATGTAAGTACCGGAGACTGGAGAGTGCCGAGATACAGTCACTTCTGACCATGGCATAGCCACAGCACTCTCCAGCTCACCGAAGCTGTAGTTGCCCAGAGCGTGTACAAGATAAGTCTCATCAGGCATAGGGAAGGGTTCCATAATGCACCACCCCTCACCGAGGGACTGTGGGTAAAACATAAGAGAGGGTCCCATAATGCACCACCCCTCCCCGAGGGACTGTGGGTAAAACATAAGAGAGAGAGCCCAAGTTTGTGGAAAGAATATAGCAGGGGAGATGGGGAATTGAGAGAGCATGATGGGAGGTGGAAATGTGAAAATGTCAAAAACTCCGTGTGTGTGTGTGTGTGTGTGAAACTTGTGTATCATTACTTAAGAAATGACATAATGATATATTTTAAAGTAGTTAGTTGCCTGCTGTGGGATATTAATTTAAGATGCGTTACATCCATTTATGCTGTGGAACATTTGTTTATGCTGTGGAACATTTGTTTAAAGATGCAAAGATGTGCTGCATTCTTTTATGTTGCATTTGTCGGACTCCGTGGAGCTGTGTTACTTTGCCTGTCTAAAACACTTGATTGGTCTAACAAAGAGATGAACAGCCAATAGTTAAGCAGGAGAAAGGATAGGCAGGGCTGCCAAGAAAAGAGAATAAATAGGAAGAGAAATTTGAAGAGATGAGGGAGCAAAAGGAGAAGGGGACTCCAAGGACCAGTCACCCATCTACACAGGAAACCAAAGAGTGAGAAGGAAAGAAAGGTATAGAGAAAGGTAAAAGCCCAGAAGCAAAAGGTAGACTAGATAATTTAAGTTAAGAAAAGCTGGCTCGAAATAAGCCAAGCAAGGCTGAGCCTTCGTAAGAAAGAATAAGTATTGTGTGATTTATTTTGGATTTGGGTGACCCCTCCAAAGAGTATAAAAACAACCAACAACATATGTCTATAAATAACAAGTTTAAATATCAGACAGCCCTAAATTTCTTGAAAAAAATCTGGTAAAGATTTTTAAAGTATTTAACTGGAATTCATTTAATTCTCCAACAAATAGTCATCAGCAATATTTGTGGGAATGTTTTAATTCCTAAAATTATGGATAAAACATGGGTGTTATACCATGTATTCCATTTTATGCATTTTCATATATTCTAAAGTTTTATGCACTGTTTAACTTGTATAATAAATATGAATAGGGAAACTGGACAGAAAGAAATACCTAGAAATAATTTATAGCAAGATATCAGAAGTAGGAAAAGCCTTTGAGTGCAATTATTTTTCAAGAATTTTTTAGCTCATCTGCATAGCCCTATCAATGCAGAACTTTTAATTCTATCTTCTTCATTTGTGCATATCATTTATATAGATCATTGTGTGCAGTATTATACATTATTATGACTCAGAAGGTTAACTTTCAAGAAAAATCAGGAAAAGTTATAAATAAAGAGACTACTGGAATTTCTTTTTTTTTTCACTTAATGCATTGTCTTCCCTACACAGGGATACACACTTCAGTTTGAGTTTTCGTGTTTATGACACTGTAATGGTAGATTTTTAAACATATAATTTATAACAATTTAGGATGATATTGATTTGTGTATGTGTGTCTACTCTTTAAAACTATCTCCTTTTCTAAAACTGAAATTATTGCCTGGTATGAAAATAAATTATTAATTTCAAAAGAAGGAAATATGGTGTGAGTTTTATTGAAATCAAGCCTAGAAGTATAATATTTTTCAACAACACTGGTTCCCTGCTTATTACCAGACTTCAAAATCTGTGCCATATACCCTTCTGGTTTGATTTCTGCCATTTTAGAATTTGTCTGTCTCTGTTATTACCTCTCTTTTTTAGTTGACTGCTTCTAAGTTTGTTCTGATACCATTGTGTCACAGCCCAAGGGTTGAGCTGGAAGATCCTTTTTCTTCTTCCCTTGGGTCTAGAGAAGATATTGTGTTCAAGGTCATGCAGCTAGCTAAGAACAACCTCTGAGGTAAAAGTCAGCATTCTCCCTGCAAACAGTCTGAATTTTAGAAAACTATAAAACTCAATGTAGCCCATAATTTTATTCTCTTCTTTTTAAAGGACACATTTACATTAAATATATAGACCCAACTAACTAGAGGTTATCTCTGTCAAGGGAAAGTGGAAATTGAAAGTATTAGTCCATCAAAAATTAATATGTTCTTACCCACACAGAGCTAGAAATTTTAAGTCCCCAATGCAAAACATGATCCCCTCTTCATATTTTGGGACAACAAAAAATTACTCCACAGAACTTACAGAAGAGGTCCATTTGGGTAGACAGTTCACCTTGCTTTTCTAATTCCAGAAACTATTATTGGCACTTTTATTCACACATTCAAGCTAAACTCTAAGAGATTGTGCAGTGTTAGCCCAAACAAAAATCTAGGCATTTTTCTCCTCTCTCAAGATCAAGGTAGAAAGATTTAAGTAATTGGCATTTTTTAATTCATTTGAAAATTGGTGACAAAAAATTGCAGTATCCTCTTCTTTTCCACTAATGGAATGTGTATCCATTATTTATTTAAGTAGAATGTGGCATGTAACTACCAGTACAACAGAAATCTATATCTTAAGTGGGTAAAGAAAGCGACACAATACAGTAAGTCTAGGTGGACAAACATCAGTGTACATGGACCAACCCTGCTTGGTAATACTGACAAATCTAGGAAGCCCTGCCATCTCTCCGCAAAGTCAACTTTTAAATAAAGTATCTCACAGTGGAGAAGGGAAAGAGCCCAATAGTGTGAGACCCCACAGACACGTCTGTGGCTATACAATCCTAGGAAGTGTTCAGGCTACAGAGATTAGTTGTTAGACAGGTGTTGTTGCTGAAGTATACAAAAGACCATAGGATTCAAACCAAGAAATGTACTCCATAACTGCAGAGAGTCATGGCCTGTATGACACTAAAAAGGTAGAATTAGCTGTCATTTGTGACCTGAAAGATGCGTAAAATGTAAAACCATGTGGTTGCTGGAGATTGAACTCAGGATCTTGGGAAGAGCACCCATTGTTCTTCTTAACTGCTGAGCCATCTCTCCAGTCCTAAGTCCACAGGGAGACACAAATTAAAACTACAAGGAGATGGAGAGTCTTATCACCCCAGTCAGAAAGGCTTTCAACTAAGCAACTAAGAACAAATGTGGCTGAGGATGGGAGAAAAGAGAATCCCTGCTGGTGGGAATGGAATTTCCTTCAGTCTTTGCGGAAGTCAACTTGGAGGTGCCTCAAAAACTAAAAAGAGAACTTACACATGACTCAGCTGTGCCACATCTGTGTGTACCCAAAGGACTCACGCTCCACCCTCAACACTCTACAGAGATAGCTGCTTATCTTGGCTTATTGTTGCACTATCTTAAGCCAGGGTAAGGAATTGGCCTAAGTGTCCCACAGCAGGTGAATCTGAGGGATGTCATTTGCTAAAAATGAATGAATCTGAGGACTCTATCAAAAGAAACAAGCCAGACTCAGGAAAACATGTATGGCATGTTTGTCCTGTTCCTGTTAATGAATCCTAGAACACACACATACAAACAAACACACACACATCCTCACACCTTACATGTAAGCAAAATGGAGACCTGGAGAAGAAGAAGGGGAAAGGTAAATATGGTCAAGAATACATTATATGACTGAGAGAAATTGTCTCTTTGCAGCCCAACATTTTGTACAATGAATATATCCCAATAAAAAAATAGACATGCTTAGATATGTGCACAGATTAAAAGTGACCAGCAAATTTACTACTTATGAAAAGATTATATTACAAAGATGTGACTGCATATGGTCAGGGCACCAGTACCTAAAGCTGGCTTCTCTTTCATCATCAAGTAAAACAGAATGCAAAACCACTCATTTAAGTGAATTCTGGGGCCAGCCTAACAGTGTGACAGCAATCAGTGCCTACAAAAGGAAGGAAACAAAAAAATAAGGGTACGGAGCTATTTCTGAAAGCTCGAACATGGGCTATTAAATGCAAATTTCTTTGCCTTTTCTCTTTTGTCCTAACATTTACTCATGAAGTGCTTCATAGGGAGTTAACAAAAATAAAAATAAATGGCAGGCTTTCTTTTCTTCTATCTTTCACACTAATAATTTACCCCAAATGGCCTAAAACCCTAAATCATCATAATTCAAAGCACTTCATTATAACCTGCCAACAAACTTAAGAGCAGGAAATCTAAAACCTAAAAATGAAAATGAGAATGAGTTAACCCTGTGCAGGAGAAAAAGGAACATAAAGTTTTATTCAATCCCTTCTTAAAAATAAAGGGTGACTATGACGGAGAACTGGAGCAGGAGAGTTGAGATGAAAGCAGCCATGTCCTATGGGGGAGAAATCCAGTCTTCCTCTCCTGCCTGGCAGGGCAGTTCCATCGCTTGCTTCCTATCCCCAGGACTCATTACAGAATGAAATGGAGATGCCCAAAGGACACGCTGAAATTCTGCAATAGAAATTAGAGAAAATGACAATATGGATTCCACATTCCCTATTCTGCTACCTCAGAGTTCCTAGAGCTAACCAGGACAGAGCAGACCTGTATGCTTGAAAAATGCCTTGAGAAAGTCTTGCTAAAAAAAAAAAAAAAGATTTTGGATTATGATTTTAATTCTTATCTGTTACCAGAAATTATGGAATCTTAAGTATGTCTAGTGTATTTTCACAAAACTATGAGGCAGTCGGTTAGACAGGAGAAAGATGAATTTAGACTATAATTGATTTTTCTGTGTATTACGGCTTAAAAGAATGTGACTTCTCTAAAACATAGCGGCTCTATAGTCTTGTTTGTGTCTGAGACAGCTTTGGCAGACAGAAATAGGAACCAGCTGGGTGCAAATACTACTGAGTTCCTCTTCCCCAAGGCACAGCCCATGGCTGCTCAGACTTCTGGCTGGTAAGCCACACTGGCCCTGTTCTCTATAGACACACACACACACACACACACACACACACACACGATAAACAATAGGGATACTTGGCTTCAAACAACAGGGATATTTCCTCATAGTTCTAAAGGCATTAGGGTGTCAACAGAGGCCCTTCTCTTGGAGAGGCTCTGGGAAGAACTCTCCGTATTAGGCTCCCTGTGTTAGGAGTCTCTTGGCTCATAAACAGCCTCCAACCTGTACATCACTCTCTCCATATCGCCGTGGTTTGTTTTCTGTCTCTTTAAGAGATTGCTCATGAGATTTAGAAACCCTTCTAAAACTACAGTGTTCCATCCCAACTCCAACACTTATGAAGCCAGGAAAGAGCCTGTGAGTGATGTTCTAGTGAGCACACATCTTTTAGGGTTTCTAAGGCTGTGATAAAACACCACCCAAAACACCACTTGGAGAGGGAAGACTTGGAGAGGGAAGAGTTTATTTGGCTTACAGTTTCAGACAACAGTCTATTCCTGAGGAAAGTCAGAAAAGAAACTCAAGCCAGGAATGTGGAGGCAGGAGCTGATGCAGAGGCCAGAGAAGAGTGATGCTTATGGGCTTGCTCCTCATGCTTTGCTTGATCTGATTTCTTATATCTCCAGAACCTCCAGCCCAGGAGTAGATCCACACTCAATGGACTGCTTTCTCTCAAATCAATCACTAATTAAGAACATTCCCTTCAGACTTGCACACAGGCTGATCTTAAAGAAACTTCTCCTGTAATTGAAGCTCTCTCTTCTCAAATTTCTCTAGCTTGTGTCAAACTGACTTAAAAACAACCCAGAACAACATACTTTGGAGAAACACAATTCAGCTACATGCAGATGCTAACCAGGAAGGAAATCAAGTCAAGAGAAAAACTTGAAGGGCCATTAATGACTCTGTGGCAGTAAAAACTTAGATTTAGCAAATTACCATTACCGAAACATGAAAACACCATTCCACACCAATCCCTCTACAAGCAGAAGCAGATGAAATAGAAGTAAGGCGAGGGATGTAATTTCGTTGGCAAAATGCTCGCCAAGCAAGCAGGAGGACACAGGTTCAGTTACTACACCCCAAGTAACAAACCCAGGCACAGCCACAAGGGCCTATAAATAAATCCAGTGCTGGCTGGGGAAGGGGGTGGAAATGGAGGGAGTAAAGAAGGGTACCAGCCAGTCTAACCTAATCAGCAAGCCCCAGGTTCAGCAAAAGGCACTGTCTCACCAAGGCGGAAAGTGATTGAGGAAGCACTGTGATGTGGAAATTTGACTTCCACACATAGATATGTGAACCCACACACATGTCCCTACACACACATAAACTTATACACACACAGGCACTTATGCAATGATGGGGGGAAGGCGAATAATTCTCTCTATCTCAGCCTTAACCGAGATAATCTGTACCCGAATGTGCCATCTAAATCACTTTAAGTGTATGCAGACCCCTGTACCCCATATCGTTTCCTCTTAAAACGCAGAGAACTTCACTGTACACCAGGCTGTTTTCTTTACATCACAGAATGTAGTAGTTACTTATCTGTGGCTGTAATAAAATACTATGACCAAAAACAACTAATAGAAGAATTTATTAAGGCTTAGAGTTAGAAAGGGGTTGAGTCTGTTACAGCAAGGATAGGCAAGTGGGGCATGGCAGCACAAGGAGAAACTGGCGAGTTTCACCATGTAAAGGAAACAGAGAGAACATCAGAAAGTGAGCTGAGGCTCCAAGCCCTTAAAGCCCGCCTCTAGTGATTTATTTCTTCCAGCAAAGCTACATCTCCTAAACCTCCCCAAACATTGCCTCCAATTACAGACTAAGTGCTCACTTACGTGTGACCATGAAAGACCTTTCTCAAGCAAATCACCACAAACCACCCCGTGGCCTAGAGACTCATGGCTACCTCATGCTTCAAAATGCTTTTAGTCCAATTTCAGAAGTCCCCATGGTCTTCTACAATCTCTGCACTGTTTAAAAGTCCGAAGTCTCTTTTGGGACCCAAGACAATCCATTAATTATGATACCCTGTAAAATAAACTTAAATTAAATACTTCACATGCATAATGGCACGGAATACATATTACTATGCTAAAGGGAGGAACTGTGACTTAGTGGGGAAATATTGTACCGCAGCAAAACTAAAACTCAACAGGACAAACATCGAATCTGGTAGCCCCATGTTTGTTAACTGAGGCTTATATCAAAGGATTTAGGTGGCATTGTCCTACCAGCTTTGGTATCTGAGACGTAGTTGTCTTTCTTGTGCTGGTTTCATGCCATGTATGTAGTTCTCCTTGGTAGATGTCTCCTTTCTCTAGCATTGCCAACACTTGTGGCCTCCACCAAGAGCCAAGATTTACAGTATCATTTAGTAGCCTCCCAGAGCCCCCTCACAAGGATTGAAACACGGCCTATAGGTGGCCTGCTCTCAGTGGTACTCTGAAACCTTCGGGGTAGAATCTATGAGCCCCCCAATCTTGCATCCATCTTGCTTTCAGAACCAGCCCTATATGAATGACACCGTCAAGTTCAGCTACTAGGTAGATAGACTCTCTCTCCTTTAGATCATAGTACAAGGAGCTTTTCGGGGTGAAGCAACTGCTTTCTAGGTGCAAACAACCCTTTAGGCTGTTTCCACAAATTAGAGGACTTGCTGAGTTAGGTGTTGCCATGTAGGCATCTTTCCTATGTGCAATGAGACTTCCTGTTGATGAAGTCATAGCCTTAATAATTATTGCCTCTGTTTTGAAATGTGACTTTCCTATAACATCAAGCATCTTAGTGATGGTTTCCTCTCCAGGCTGCATATGTCTTCATTTCTATCTGACTTGTTGTTTTTTTTCATTGGAGATTCACATAATCAGTAATAATTACCCACAGATTCAATAACAGGCTCTTTTGAAACTTCCTGTGCCAAAGTTAGTGCCTTACTTTTCAATCGAGACTCAGACAGTTTCTTAGCACAGAGCCAGGATTTAGCCAGATTCTTTGCCAAAGCATCACCTGAATGGACTTTAGCCCAGTTGCAGATAAGAGTCCTTGCCCATTCCTCCCACCTGAAATTTCATAGGCTGGACCGTCACTGACCACACTACTCTCCGCTTTGCTGGCTTTCAGGATCCTACCAGAACAACGCATTAAACTCTGCTTAGAGCATTCTGTGGTTTTTCTATATCAAATTTCCAGTATCTTCCACATTCTTTCAAAGAAAAACATGGACCGGGCGGTGGTGGCGCACGCCTTTAATCCCAGCACTCGGGAGGCAGAGGCAGACGGATCTCTGTGAGTTCGAGGCCAGCCTGGTCTACAAGAGCTAGTGCCAGGACAGGCTCCAAAGCTGCAGAGAAACCCTGTCTCGAAAAACCAAAAAAAAGGGAAAAAAAAGAAAAGAAAAACATGGTTCAGTTCTTCACTGAAACAGCCCACTTTCCTGGTCCCTATTTCTGTATTAGCTACTTTTCTGCTGTTAAGATAAAATATCCTGACCAGCAATAACCTAAGCATCTACTTTGGCTTACCTCTCTTGGGAGCAAGTAGAAGGGGAGAGTAGAGGGGAGGAAGGGGAGGGAGGAAAATATATAACTCAATAAAAACAATAAAACGAACTTACTTTAGATAATAAGATCTACAAGTTAGAAAGTTAAATCATAATATCCACAAGACAATCTTAGCTTCACCTTCAATCTAGAATTCACTCTGCCTGTGATGGTTAGTTGTAACAGTTAATGTAACAAAACCAAGAATTACCTGGGAAATGAAGATGAGTGAACATTTTCCAGATCATGTTAGCTGCAGCATGCTTATTGGTATGGGGAGACCCACCCTCAAAGTGACCGTTTTCATTCTTTGGGTCTGGGTACTGAATGATAAAAGAACAGTGCAAGCAGGCTGGCTGAAAAAGGTCGGCTTGCATTTCTGCCTCTTCTTCCGACTGTGGGTGTGAAATGACGAGTTGTTTCAAGCTGTTTCGACTGTGGGTGTGAAATGACTAGCTGGTCCAAGCATGCATTTCTGCTTCTCTGCTTCCGACTGTGAGTGTGAAGTCACTAACTGTTCCAAGCATGCATTTCTGCCTCTCTGCTTCTGATTATGGGTGTGAAATGACTAGCTGTTTCACGCTGGACCCTTGACTTCCCTGGTACCAAGGACTGTGACTTGGAGCTGTGAGCTTAAATAATTCTTTTCTCTTTCCTGAGTTGCTTTAGGCTAGACACATTACACGACAACAGGAGCAAAACTAGGACATTGATATTTTCCAGACATGGAATCTTGCCCAGACCCTGCAGTTCCCTCCATTAAAACGCACAGATAAGTCATTAAATTCAAATAATCCCCAAGGTTGGGATTCTACACCCACAAAGGCTGGCTCATGTTGTCTATGGAGATCACACCTTTGGGTCCTACTTTTATACTGAAATAATCAGTTGTTACTAATGATCACCTCATGTATAATGGTCAGTGTTTTGTTATTGTTATTTTGTTTTGTCTTTCTGGCTATCAAAGGAGATTGCTAACACTCACAGGCTTATCTGAATATTCATTCCCCATATTGGACACAAACATTTCTCACTCTGGCGTCCCTTGTCAATCCTCACACATACATTTTTTTTTTTTAACATTTAGGCAGAGAATCTCCTGTATCTGTTTCTCTGTCTGGTTGAGTATTCAAACCACCCACTATTTTAAAATTGGTATCCAAGGTTTGTGACTGCACAGTGGAGTGTAAATCCTTTCAATTATAAGTTGTAAGCCATCGGTTTTTCTGAACCTTGACTCCGCTGGAACAGCATTCCCTTGGAAATACTATGCTCAAAACAAATATGCTTCCAAATGATGCAAAGGCCATTAAAAGCAGTGTGGTCATGAATTAGCAATTTATTCCAACTCAACATGTTGGAAAAAACACTACGCTTCAGAAAAGTTAACCGTAAAATGAAGTATTTCATTTAAGTTCCATTCCATCTTCTTTCTCTTCATCTCTGAGTGCACTGCTCACTGATGCTGTAGCTTCTTCCAGCTTTCCCTGCACTAAAGTACATCCTATCCATCATGATGGAACATTGGAGGTACAGGCAGTTTACTCGCATTAACTCCCATTAGCAATTACACTAGTGTTCAAAATGCATTATCTTGTTGGTCTCATAGCCCATATAGGTTTTAACATAATGAATGAGAGCAATTAGTCTCACGTGACAAAAGGAAATCTTACATAGTACCATCCTCATCTTAAGACGAGCTTGACAGGAGACAATGAAAAAAAAACCATAAAATTAATTTCCTTTGTAGAATAACAAAAAAGATTTTAACAATAAAACTTGGCTCTAAGTGTCTGTGGTGTGAGCTGAACAGCTAAGAAAATAAGGCAGCAAAGAAAAGTATAATGGCTCACTCGGTTTGGTTTTTGAAAGACATAACTTCATTATTTGCATAGCTGAGAGCCATGTTTAAACGTCCAAACCAACTTGTTTATAGACTTTTCAATTGAAGCCATTATTGTCCTTTGGGGAAAGCCATGCTGATTGTAATCAGCTAAGAAATTTACAACTATCACACTGATCAATAGCTAGAGATTTCTGTTAGCACAAAGCCAGCCCTCTCTCCACATGTTTATTTTGCCGGTACACGGTTGTTTCTCAACGCCCTTGGTCTCCTCCACTCAAGTGATTCTTTCAAACATTCAATCGAGTGTCATCCTAATCACCATTAATATCTGTTCCTTCCAACTTCAGTCATTATAAAGCCCCTGAGATTGACAGAAAGCAAAACTATGGGTAATTTTATCTAAAGGATCCCAGGACTCATTCTGTGGAGACATAAACTTGAAAGACTCCTGTGCCCCTGTGGTCATCAGGATGGCAATTGTCCATCATCTTTTCACATCATGGTTTATTTCTTCTTTGTTCCGACAAGGACTGCGAGTGCCATTAACTGACTGTTGGTAGATAACTGGTTCCTAGTGCCCAGTATTCGGTTTATGGGTATACTAAATTGTGTCACCCTGGGAGTCAACAGAAGATACAAATCTGTACTCGTAGGTCCCTAAAACTGCGTTCCAAAACCTTGAGGTGAGATTTGTCCCATTTGCCCCTCTTTAATCAGGGTGATTCCCAATATGTTTGTTTTAGTACCACAACAGTAAAAAATAATTCAGCACTGAAGGGGAAAGGGACGTGAGGACCACGGGCCACTAGGGAAAGGGGGGGGGGGGTCTTCAGAGAACTCTCACATTCTAAAATGAATTTTTCTTGTCTTCTAACCAAGTGTCCTTTCCCAAAGAAATGTAAATGTAAATATTCCATCAAGACAGTAAAACCCAAGCCCTTTGAATGGCCGCATAGGAAGCTCATTTCCTCTTAGCCACTTTATTCTACTTTTACATAAATATCACACATAAAAAGCATTATGTGACAGACTTCACTACAGCCTGTGGCTTATGTTCAAATGGGATCTTTTACATTGAAATCTTTAAGGCATTTTTTTTTAATGATTATCACTAACAATTCGGAAGATGTTGACTCCAGCATATGCTATTCAGAAATGGACTCAAGAGGTAAGAACTTTTTAACTTAACTTTTCTTCTACTTCCACAGATCGATATATGATGTCATAATACCTAGTGAGCTGCTTAGGGACTTGTGACCACTAGGTTAGGATAAATCAGAAGTTTAAGTTCTGAATTTACATCCTTAAGAGACCTCCAAAATTGCATGAGAAGCTCAGATCTGACCCAGTTTTACCATAAGTAAAATGAGGAATGCCCTCTACAACTGTGCTTGGAAACTCATTTCATTGAGTCTTTTTTTAGTAAACTCCTGCTGTTTAGCTTTGGCTCGTCATTCGGAGAGTTCTAGAATTGGAATGAATGCCCAGCCCTCCCCCACCACACACACACACACACACACACACACACACACACCATACACGTAGCCTTTGCAGCCTACACTGAGAAGCAGTTCTCCCAGATGAAACAAAGTAAAGAATTGTTTCAGAAAGTCTAACTTATGGTGTGATAACTGACAGTAATAAGGAAAGACCAAATGGAGACAAAGACAATAAGAAAGACAGCACAAACATCCTTAATGCTGGAGAGCCTTAGATATTTGGATATGGTTCAGAGAATCCATATGGTCTCTCAAAGGAATTTTTAACTTTGCCTAATTGATCTCCAAGTAGAACTCAGTCCTTCTTGTGTCTAAGAGCCCCCCTGGCACAAAGAGGCCTGTGGCTCCCATCTGCCTTTAATAAATGGCTCACACTATGTGGTCTGAAGCCTCAAAACAGGGCTGTCTTCAGGAAGCAGGCATGGGCTTCCTCTTAGAGCTAGAGCCAGAGCCAATGGCTGTGTTAACATAGATCTGAGCTGCTACTCTCAGACTTTGCCCAAGTGTTAGCCTATGACTGTCTTTTTTAAATTTACAAAGGCATGTTGTCTTTCTTGCTTTCTTTTATGATGCTCAAAGCCAAAACAAGGTCAACAAGATTGCTCACAAACATGGATGGCTTCCTTTTACCATTATTTAGTGTCTTGGGAATCTGGAAAGGAAAGGACAGAATTTCTGCTTAAATCTTTTTTCAAGTAAGATGCTTCCAGGGTAAGTTCTGGCTTCTGTCATTTAAAAGCCCTATGGATGTATACAACTAGATCTAGATCTCTGTTCTTCAAACTTCATTCTCCTCATCCCATTCTCATTGCAAAAATGCTGTCTTCGATTATTTCTAGACTTTAAGGCTTCTACTCTCTGTCTAGTCCTGGGAGCATCCTGTCCTTAGAAGCTGGATCCTTAACCTGACCTAGACAGAAATAAGTGCAGTAACAGTAGTAGACTTCCATTGTACATGAATTATAAGCCATTCCTGTACCTGCAGCTCATGTATAATGCCACAAAACCACTGTTATCTCTATCACGCATTCAGAGACCAAGATCAAGGTCTGGATGACTTCCTATACATTCCTGATTCAAACATTGCTTCAGGATGAAAACGAGCCCTTCTTGTCTATCCTCTCCCTGAAGAGAGCCTGCTCATCTCTTGTTTGTAAGAGAGCTTATCTCCTTCTGGGTTCTCATTATCCTCCACTTCTGGCTGGGACAAGGAGAGCAGACACTTCCACATTTCAAAATGGAGGTGTGGCTCATTGGTGCTCAGGGTACTTTGTGAAAATCAACCACATAGCTGCATCTGGAATAAAATAAGACTGGGAAACACATGCCCCCTCAGACATATGCTTTCCCGGGTGAGCATCTCTCTGAGGAAGGGAAAACACGCCCTTGGAGAATTCCTAGTCACCTTTTTCATATTTTTCTGTCATGTATTGTAAACAGCAAAGTCCAATTCCAGATGCCTCCTGTGTCTTGAGTTAGAAGACCTCTAATATGCCTTAACCTTAGTGTGAAAGAAGCAGTTTTTTACATGTTCTTTACTTGACTCAATTATTTCCTGTGGTCAGGGGAGAGCACTTTTCTTCAGGAGATGCCTTCTCTGCCCAGTCAAAGCAGAGAATCATGACAGTGTGGTATTTTGTGGCAAGACTTTAAGAAACGTTGTTCTTGTCTGTTTCTGCTTTTGTTTCTCTGTTGTCTGCCACAAGTGTAACATGTCACAAGTAGTTAACTCTTTCTAGAACATGAAACTATATGGAGGATACTAAAGCTAACCTCAGGCTGACACCAAGCTCAGATAACCCCAGCCAAACTCAAGAGTCATCCTAGTCCTTTCTGGCTCTGATCAACACCTTGACCAAGAGGAACTTGGAGAGGGCAGCATTTGTCTAAAATTATAGCTGATAGTTCATCGTGGTGGGATGTCAGGGCAGGAATGCCAGGGAGGAAGATGGAGGCAAGGACTGAAACAGAGGCCACAGAGGAACACTACTTACTGACTGGCTCTACTTGACTTACTCAACCTGCTTTTTTTAACATAATCCAGACCTACCTGCCAAGTGACGGCTTTCCCCACAGTGGACCAGGCCCTCTCAGATCAATCAATAATTAAGAAAATGTCCCCCGCAGACCTGCCCCTTGGCCTAGAACTCCTCAGCTGAGCATCGCTCTTCCAAGATGGCTGTAGCTTGTGTTCGTTTGAAAAGAAATGAACAGAACGCCAACCAAATTCTAGGCATTAAACATTTGTTTAGTTTATAAGCCAGTAAGTGCTCTGGTCTTGCTTGTTACATGGCATCCCGCTGTTCCAGCAAAAGTTAACAAATGCAATGAGATTCTGGAATTATAGGTAATGGACAGTTAGCATTTTAGGAAGGAAACTCTTTCCACTGTGACTGACTTGGAATTCAAGAAAACCAAACATGTCTTTGGTCACAAAAAGTACTTTCTGGTGTTCCTGTGAGCATTCCATTCTCTTTACAAATTCCAGAGGAAAAAAAATATTTCACTGCCATTTACCATAAGAAAAGGGTAAACTCTTCTACTCTCTCTCTCTCACACACACACACACACACACGAAACTGTGGAGGGAGAAGGAACAGTACCTATTTCAAAGCACACATTTTAAGCCAATGCAGGAGAGAAGTCATTCTTCAGGCAGGGAGGAAGATGCCACAAGGGAAGAAACTCATTGTCCCAGTGAGGTTTGCAAGCAAGTCTCCAGAGGAAATGTTTGATTTCCCGTCTCACAGAAACGTTTTCCCATGCATAAGTATTATCTGCAGCAGCATGTCTCCAAATTGCTCTGATGCGCATGATAAGAAACATGTCCTTATCTCTAGAAAGCCAAGCAGCTCGGTCCCTGGATGGATGGGCACCTAAGTTAGTGCTGAGGGCAACTGCAGAGCTGACTTTCTGAATATTTACATGTCAGAAGAGACAAAGACCAGAACTCCAGAGCTCGAAGGCAGTTGGAGATACACAGGACTCTCTGGCCCCCGGAGACGTTTTATTTACATATACCAAAAAGTTTGAGTTGGGTCTTGAGTTCATTACATTTCCTAGGAGATGTCTCTAAAAGAACAGAAACTACTGCCGACAAAATTTGGTTTTGCCTCATTTCTCAGCTCTAGAGTGTCTGGTTACTCATGTAGAACATTTGACTGGCCTTTCATCGCTGCATACTAGGGATAAGGCAGAGGCAAGGGAGGCAACGTATGTATTTTTTATGAAAAGTAATTCCTAAGAAACCTGTCTCTTACCATTAGTATTTCCAGTGTGCAATCACAGTAAGGTTTTCTAAGATGAATATTAATAACCTAAGAGCGACAAACCAAACTAACAAAAAGTTAAAAATGTTCTTTGTCTCTTTTATAAGTTTGACAAATTTGTCTCCATTCATTGGCCAACCACCACTGAGCAGCCATTTCCTACTTCAGAATTATAGTTAGGCAATGAGTACAGACTGCCCATCAGCTGTGGCAGAACTAAACCTCATGGCAAACCTGCCAGCCCCTTAACCAGACACCTTCTGCCTGCAACCAAGGCTGAATTCTCTCAGCCCAAGATGAAATGTAAATGAAGGTGTCCCTGTTCAGCTGCTTGCCTGCTGTCCTGTGTGAGACCCTTTACCACAGCGGCCCAACGAAGCCATTCGTAGATTTCTGACTTTCAGAAATTGTAAGATAATATATAGTTGCTGCTTTAAGCTAGTGAATTTGGGAGCAGTTTATTATAAAACAAATGTACTAACTAATTCTATGTCGACTTGACACAAGCAAGAGTCATTTTGAGGTGGATAACCTCAAATGAGAAAGTACCGTCAGTAGACCGGCCCATGGTACATTTTCTTGACTGGTAATAAATGTTATGAAAGACCCCTGTCTACTGTGGGTGGTACTACCCCTGGGAAGGTGATCTTGGGTGCTATAGGAGGAGCTGAGCAAGCCATGGAGAGCAAGGTAAGCAAAACTCCTCTGTTCCAGTTCCTCCCCTAGGATCCTGCTAAGTTCCTGCCCTGACATCCTGAGATGATGAACTCGTGCTATAAAATGAAATGAACTCATGTTATGTTATTTTTTCATCATGATGCTTTATCACAATAATAGAAACCCTAACTAAGACAGAAATTGGTACCAGGAGTCAGATGTTGCCTTGACAGATCTGGGCATATGTTTTGAGGAGGAATGTGGAAGGGCTTTGAAACTTTTAGCTGAAATAGCCCTGGTATTCACAGGGCTAATTCTGCGAGCAGTACAAATGATGAAGACTTGGATTGTGAACTTTCAAGGGAAGCAAGGTCTTTACCAGGAATATTCATGTGATATTTTGAACTAAGAATCTGTGGTTACGATTCACTGGTGTTCAAGGGCTGGCTGGCTCTGATTAACAAGAGACCAGAACCTCTAAAGTGAATCATTGCTTTGCCGGGACAATAGATGCCAGTCCTGTGAGGTTGAGAAATTAATAGTGTTTAAGAAAAGACCAGTGTCACTGAGGTAAAATCTTCCAAGAGTAAATACTGAGGGTCAGCACACAGAACCCATGGTCTAGAAGGGACCAAGGCTACATCTCACCCAGGTAGTTGAGCATGATAATGTCAGAGTCATCTAGTTGCTATTGGTTTTCAAGATCCAAAGGGTCATGGAGAACAGCTGAGGTTTAGCATCCTGAGAAGCCAGTAAAAGCCGTTGTTGAAGGTGCAGCTCAGGTTAATCTGGAAACTCCAGAACTGAAGGGAGAATAGAGAGAATTGGAGGCTTGGCAGCATGTGGCAGGGTCGGAGTCCGTGAAGAGAGCCTAAGACAGGCTCTTGATGAAGATGCAGCCCAGCTGGAGCAGGGTAGCTCAACATTGTAGGGTGCTCATTGGCTGACCAGCAAGGATGACAATATCCCTGAAGTAGAGCAGGCCTCACTCTAGGAGAAAAGCTGCTTGCACTATGTGTGGCAGAACCAGAAGAGTGAGCCTGTCACAGCCCTGTGGAGACCTGAACGTTGTGAGTGAATCTCAGACATTGGACACTGAGTTGTTCCCACTGTGGGAGTCTGGTTTGACTTTGTTCAGATTGTGACTGTGTCCTAGTTCTTGCTGGAATAAGAAAGTACTTAACATATTTTTATAGGCTCCCACAGTTGAAAGGCTTTGAAATTTTAAAGGGACTTTGGAGTTGTGGAGAGGCTGTATTTTAGAGAGGCTTTGGCTAGTTTAAAGGGACTGAACTTTTAAAGTGTTTGAATTTTTAAAGACTGCGGGACTTCTAAAAGTTAGACTGTTTTATATAGTGATAGTCATATTACCATGCCATTGTAGGGAAAAATGCAAAAGGAACAGTTCTAATTGAATAACGGTGTGTTTGGGTATCAGGTATAGAAGAGGGTAATAGTGCAAGCTAGTTTTATGTCAGCTTGACACAAGCGAGAGTCAATTAGGAAGAAGAGACCTCAAATGAGAAAATGTTCTTAACAGATTGGCTGGTGGGCAGGTCCTTGGTGTATTTTCTTGATGAATTATTGAAGTGGGAGGGTCCAGCTCACTGTGGGAAGTGCCACCCCTGGACTGGTGGTTGTTGGTAAGCCCAGTTCAGTGTGGGAAGTGCTACCCCTGACCTGGTGGTCCCGGTTGATAAAGAAAAGGCAAGTCATGAGCAAGCAATCAGGAGACAGCACTCATCCATTGCCAGAGCATCAGTTCCTGCCACCAGGTACCTGACTTGAGTTCTTGCCCCTTCCCTGGATTATAGACTTAAACTGTAAGATGAAATAAACCCTTTCTTTCCCAAGTTGCTTTTGGTCATGGAGCTTTATCAATGCAAAAAAATCCTAAATAAGACACAGAATAACTGGGGATGGAGAAATAGCTCAGCTAGTAATGGCTCACACATACCTTTTAGAGGACATGAGCTTAGATCTCAGTAATAGGTAATACTTTCACGTAAACTATTTTTTGTAGACTAAGCAAAACAACACTTAATTGTTACGCGTTTCTTCACTGTCTTGCTTGTGCTACTTGTCCTTCAGTCAGATGGCTTGCCTACGCCATTTAATGTTAAAGGTGCTTCTGTTGGGAGGTGATGGTGCACACCTTTAATCCCAGCACTTGGGAGGCAGAGGCAGGCTGACCTCTGTGATTGAGGCCAGCCTGGTCTATAAAGCAACTTCCAGTATAGTTAGGACTGTTACATGAAGAGACCCTGTCTCAAAAAACAAAAACAAACAAAACAAAATCAAAAAACCAAGTGCTTATGTATTATACTTTTCTGGAAATATGTGAGCAAACGCCTGTAATACCTATTCATCTTAGCCAGGGTACCAGTGATAGACCAAAATAACAATTCTGCTAGGTGTAACTTGATAAATCAACATACTTTATAGGGGCTTCTTACAGGAGCACAGGTGAGGGTTACCTACAGGAACATGAGTCCTACTGAAAAACAGTCTTCCCTCAAAAACTATTAACTGCTTATATCCTTGGGAAAGCTAGGGCTTATGTGTTGTCCTCCTCAGATAGAAGCTCAGCTATAACTTTTCTATTTCAAGACAACAATGCCCAAAGAATATCTTCCCGCAGGTACTGGAAGTTGATCTAATGCTATCAGGGACACTTAGGGCTCAGCAGCAGTCTTAGCAAATCCCAGACCAGCGAGAAGCCTGTCAAAAAAAAAAAGTGCACAGCTTTCGAGGAACACCAGAGGTTATCCTCTTGACCTCTTGCTTCTGGATGCACACATACAGAGAGAGAGAGAGAGACAGAGAGAGAGAGACAGAGAGAGAAACAGAGAGAGAGACAGAGAGAGACAGAGAGAGAGACACACACAGAGAGAGAGACAGAGAGAGAGACAGAGATACAGACAGAGAGAGAGACAGAGAGAGAGAGACAGAGAGAGAAACAGAGAGAGAGACAGAGAGAGAGACAGACAGACAGACAGACAGAGAGACAGAGAAAGAGAGACAGAGAAAGAGAGACAGAGAGAGAGAGACAGAGAGAGAGACAGAGACAGAGATACAGACAGAGAGAGAGACAGAGAGAGAGACAGAGAGAGAGAGACAGAGAGAGAAACAGAGAGAGAGATAGAGAGAGAGACAGAGAGAGAGTACTATACTACATATCAATGAAAATCAACACATTGTCAGCAAGATAGCTTTGAGAAACAGTCATCTACATACACATCACAGTGAAGTTCATGTTAAAGCCAAACAGTAAGTCTTGTCAGCATTCAGAGACTAAAGATCACCTTGCAACCTAGAACTGCTCATCTGACAACTCTGGCACCCAGTTGCCACAGAGCAACAGTGGAATCCACGGGAGATTGGACTGATGTCTGTTCTGGCACCCACAGTTCTGCACCTTTCACACGCATTGGCAAAACAGGGACAATTGCATACGAAAATAGTGAGAGAATAAATTGCTAGCACATGGGCACTGAAGGAAATTCCAAAGCAAGCACTTCAAATATAAGGAAGACAAGCACAGACGCAGCCTCTGAGAAGCAAGAACAAAGAGGACCCTGAGTGCAGAAATCATCTTACTAAAGATAAAAGGGCTAAAGCCAAAATACAAAACTGTAATGTGCGTCAGAAGAGGAAATGGAATTAGAGTAGTTTAAGTTGCTTTGTTTACAATTAAATTTAGCATACAATTCAATTTAGTACGCAATTAAATTTAAACATTGGGAAGTCAAGAATGCATTTTTAATTACTAGAATAATCACTTAACAGAAAAGAAACAGAGTACATAAATTTCAAACAGTTATGGGAAGACATGGGAAGAATAGAAAATTAGTTTGAGAAAGAAAGTAAACAAGTGAAACATTCAGGAAGGATATAAATGGAAGGCATAAAATAAAAAGTGGAATATGTACTCCAACAAATAACATAAGTGCAAATATTTCATGTAATCATATGAAATATGAGCATGAATGTTATATAAATAAAATATAAATCAACTAAATGCTTTAGAATGTGGTAAATAAACCACTTCACACTCTAACTATACACTATTCAAAAAAAAACATTTTTTAAAAAAATAGAGTCTTGAAAATCTTCAAGCTTTGAAAAAAAGATGACAGAACCAGGGACAGAATGCAGATACCAAGAGGAAGAAGCTAGATGTACCTTTATTAACACTGGGAGACAGTAGATAGCAAGATAAATAATAGTCTTACTGGACGTCAATCATAGTTTACTAGAGATGGAACCAATGTATGTGATTAAATGTTTTACCAGGAAAGTATAAAATGCTTCCTATATGCATCTTTCACTTGAAGTATGCACAAAGAAGATGTGATGTAAGCATAAACACATATCTACAAGTAAAGAGAAGAGGGAAATATACCACCATCCTCCTTTTTTTGTTGGTTTTTTTTGGGGGGGTTGATGTTATTTTTGAGATAGGGTTTCTCTGAAGCTTTGGAACCTATCCTGGAACTAGCTCTTGTATACCAGGTTGGCCTTGAACTCACAGAGATCCGCCTGCCTCTGCCTCCCAAATGCTGGGATTAAGGCTTGTACCACCACTGCCCTGCTTTCCATCTTTCTTCTTTAGTGCCTGTGGAGGTTTGAATGAGAATAAACCCCATAGGGTCATATACTTGAGTGCTTATTTATCAGAGGGTGACACTGTTTGGAAGGATCAGAGAGAGAGAGAGTTAAAAAGCAAAAGGAAAAGTGGACTGTGGGTTGCTTGGAGAAAACCTTTATTTTAATGTCTGCTCCTACCAGTTATATTTAGCTTATGAAATGTACAGCTATCATACAAACAAGTTTATAATGACAAATACAACAAATGTTTACGCAGGGGTTATTTTTTACCTAAAGTTTGTGGCTAGGAAGACCAGAGGATTGTCATCAGAGAAAGAGAATAAGATGTAGATTAATATCTTTTCCAATAAACCAACAAAATACATCTTATCAGAAGTCATCGTTGCCAACGTAAATTAATTTCAGGCAGTAGGTATTTCAATAAATAATAAAGAGGACGGATCTGAGGCCAGAGTTATGATGCTCAGATGGAAACTGTGATAAAAACACTGAATGGCCAGGAGGCTTGGTCAAAGATTGAAGCAGAGGAGGTCTCTTCAAATACACCATCACAGGTGAATAGCCTCTCTCTCTCTCTCTCTCTCTCTGGATCAGGAGCTCAGCTATAGCTCCAGTGCCATGCAAACAGCCATACTCACCACCATGAGAATAATGGAAACCTCAGAAGTTGTAAGCAAGCCCCCAGTTAAATACATACTTTTAAAAGAATTGTCTTGGTCATGGTGTCTCTCATAGCAACAGAAGAGTGACTAGAATACTGTCCCTCCTTCTCTTGAGGAAACCCTTAAAACAAGTCTCCATTTCACCTTTAGGTCTCTCTAGCATGGGTAAGAGGTTACACAGGAGTAAGGGCAACTTATCAGTGGTTAAACTACTGAAGAAAACGATACTCTCTCTAGCAACAGCCATTCACTGCCAAAAGCCCCTCGATGCTCGTGGTTGTATGTGTGATGTATATATGAGAGGTGGGCCTTCATGGACCCCTCCCCCACCCAGGCTTAAGTGCTGATGGCCCAAGTTTGTGATGGTGTTGTGCAGAGAAGCAACTGATGTGATGAGTTCCTGAATACAAGGGCCGTGTCATGCTGCACCATTTCGTGGCTCATAGCTCATCTTCTTACTCTTACGTTCCTTCTGCCTCCACTTTCATGATATTCCCTGAGCCTCACTGAAGGCCAGGTACTCCACTATCTATCACTTAGTCTCAGCACCTCAGCCAAGGGTGGTTTCTACATTAACAACACCTGCTATCGCTTCTCTTCAGGAGGCTGGACATAGCACTATTCCATGAGTAAACACAAGTATTTGGAAAGCAGTTTGACAACCTGTAAGTCTGACTTTAAAAAAAAAAATGAAATTAGGGCAGTTTCATGCTCATATGGGAAAAATACTAAATTAGACCGTGATTTCAGACCACACACAAAAATCAACCCCAAGTGGAATAAAGACCTAAAATGAAAGGCAAGGCTATTAAGCATTGTTATAATAATAGAATATCTGTAAAACTTTAGGGTAGAAAAAGTATCTAGTGACAAGACTCTCCAATCATTATAGACAAGATTGGGAGGTTTAACCACAGAATACAAGGAATTTCGATTTATCAAACACACACACACACACACACACACACACACACACACGTACATACACACAAAATAAGAGAGAAAATATTACAGTATATAGACTAGAAAGAATCTCAACCTACCATTCAGGCAAAGGCTTATACCCCAAATGCACACACAACTCTGAAATAGCAATACATTTGAAAATGCATGTTAATATAGGAGTGCCAAATGCCAACAAACATATTAAAAGGCTTTTGGCCATGGCAGTTAACTAGGAATACATATTAAAACAAGCACAGTCCAATCATAACATACACTTTAGATAACTAGCTATCTACCCTGGAGAAAGCATTTTGGACATATGTTTAGAAGCTTTCATCCTAACATTCTTCCTATAAGATCAAAATGAAACTACCCAAGTATGCAGTGGCAGTAAAATGAAGAAAGAAGCCCTGGCAGCCAGGGACGTAGCATCATGAGCGGCTATAAAGAGTAAACTGTGCACAGGATAGATGAATCTTGCAGAATTGAACACACACCATGGCTTTAATTCTGGAAGCTAGTGTAATAAAGTTTCAAAACACGTAAAGTAGATTTTGTTGTTCATACCTGCAGTGTTTGTGATATGATGTTTTTAATTTGCATGTAGTTATCTCACAACTCAGAGTTTGTAGGAGAGGGAGCAGTTAGTCATGACCAAGGCATGCCCTGGGTCCTGTCAGATCTTTCAGTGTCATACTTGTTGGCAAGGCCATGGAAACATACATATTCCTTCCATAATTTATTAAACTATGTGCTTCTGCTCTATAGATGCCTGTGTATATGTGATTTCTAAGAGGTTATTTTAAATTTTTGTTGAAAAATACTGTATAATGTTTTCTTTCTACCAGTGGGTCAGCCCCCAAAGTCATGATCTTCACAGTCTCCAGGTACCTGGTTGTTTGGGTGATGTAGAACATGCAGCAGACTTCTCACTGAGATCAGAGAGGAGATTAAAGTCATGATTGTATCCCCAGATTCATCCAGGTACTGAAAATGTATTTGTACAACTCCATATACTCTTTGGATAAGTAATCGCAATTTGCAGCATTTTCGTCCCCTCTGAGGTAGTTCAGTGATGTGGAACGGAATCATTAGCCAGCTCTTCAACCTGTAACGTCTCTTACTTGTGAAGAGAGGCAGAAAATGAAATGTTTGGAATAGAGCAAAAAAAAATTCTCGTTAACTTGATGCTGAGAGAATAGCAGAAGTGGCTATTCCTGTGATTCGAATATCTCTTAAGGAGTCCCGAGGAACGCGTCAGCCCCTCTCTTCCCAGGTTGATGGTGTCACCTAGAGACCTTTAATAAGCACAGGTGGCAGGCTAATGACAGGACATACAAATGTAATAAAGTCCAGTGATCATTACAAGAACAGTCGCTTGGGGGGGCTGCTACACAACCCCCATTTAAAACCATCCCTGCTCACACTTCCCACATGCGTTCTTCCATGTAAGCTCCTCATGAGCCGCTGACCCCTGCTCACACTTCCCCATCTTGTCTCCCACCTATGGCCCCTCATGGGTTACTGACCTTTCTTCTTCTGTCCTACCAGCAGTCAAAATGTTGAACTAAATAAGAGAAGGGTGCCAAATGTCACTAAGGACGGTTGATCCTAGCAAAACATAGAGTAACCAGAGTCGTATTTGTCTTGCCATAGTAAGCAACTGGGAAGCAGGACAATATGAATGAAACAAGTGTTTCACCCCATCCTAAAGGGAGCACAAGGCTGTGGTTCTGAGAGAAGGGAGAGAAGAAAACATCCTTTAGAGCTCCAGGTTCTGCACAGAGTCCACAGGTTGTAACACAGAGCACTAACCTGAACAGGAGGCAGCTGCTCACTGAACTAAGAAGACAGAGATTACGGCTTGGAAAAGTCAAAGCACCTATCATGTGCTGCGCAGAGTAGGAGGAAAAAGGATGCAGGCGGGCAACAAGAGTTCCACTGATCCATATGGTTGCTTGGCTGAGCACTGCTCTACAGGGACGTGAGAAACCTGCTCGAGGACAGAGAGGAACCCCCAAAAGGAGCTGCACTCCTACCATGGAGTGAGAAGTAATTTTGTCTTCACCTACTATAGACCTAAGTCCTGGAATTCTCATTGTCACCATGGTGATGGCCAAATTAGAGCCAGTGTAGAACAGGCTGCTTTGGATTGGGCCACTGTGGTGTACTCTAATGGAAACCTAATCTATTCAGTCCACAAAACTTAACTACACCACGGACAATGCAATTTTAGATAAATAATTTATTTTTCAAATTTCAAAAACCAACAGTGTGAACCTTACAGTGCGTATCATCCCATCAAAATTAACAATGTTTGACATCCAAATTATGATACTGCTGAATATTACAAGACATGCAGAGGAGAACAAACATGTCATCAAAACCTATAATTAAAAGCCACCAATGGAAACTGACATAGAAATTATAGGACTGATAAAACTAAATGACATAGGCATCAAGAAAATTTACAAGTTGATTAATATGTTAGAGAAGATAGGTGAAAACAGGCAAAGAGAAATAAAAATCTGGCGGGTGGTGTCGGCACTAAGGAGGCAGAGGCAGGCTGATCTCTATGAGTTTGAGGCTAGCCTGGTCTACAAGTTAGCTTCAGGATAGCCATGGCTATTGCACAGAGAAACCCTGTCTCAAAAAACCACCAAACAAACAAAAAAGAAACAAAAATACTTTTAAAACAGAAAAATTAAAATTAAAAGTATAATAAAATAAAAAAGAATTAAAAAATAATACTAACAAACAGTAATTAAAATGTCTGAAGAGTGAAAATGCAGTATTTAACATGAAGGGGGATAAATTAGCAGACTGTGTAGAAATAGGAAACATCAAAGAGAAGCTGAGGAGATGGCTTCGCTGGTAAAATGTCTGTTTCACAAGCATGAGGACCTGAGTTCAGTACCTACAGACAAGCCATTACAGCAGCGTTCATCTGCACCTACATTGGAAAAAAGGGAAGTTGGGTAGAGACAGATTGATTGTTGGAACTCATTGCTCAGCCAGCCTATTCAAGATAAGCTGAGTTTTAGTGAGGGGCTTGTCCCCGCCAAAGGTGGAGAGTTGATGTGGGATATCCTTCTGTATATGTGTTGCTCTTAGTGGTTAATGAATAAAGCTGCTAGCCAGGCGGTGGTGGCGCACGCCTTTAATCCCAGCACTCAGGAGGCAGAGGCAGGCGGATCTCTGTGAGTTTGAGACCAGCCTGGTCTACAAGAGCTAGTTCCAGGACAGGCTCCAAAGCCACAGAGAAACCCTGTCTCAAAAAACCAAAAAAATAAAAAAATAAAAAATAAATAAATAAATGAATAAAGCTGCTTGGGCCTATGGCAGGGCAGAATATAGCCAGACTAGAAGAGATATATTGAGAAGAATCAAGGAGATGCCATGTAGCCACCGAAGGAGGAAGATGACGTATAGCTTCCCAAGAAGCAAGAGATAAGAAACAATCAGTCTCATGGTAAAACACAAAATAACAGAAATGGGTTAATTTACGATGTAAGAGCTAGCTAGGAATATGCCTGAGTCATTGATCAAACAGTGTTGTAATTAATATAATTTCTGTATGATTATTTAGGTCTGGGCAGCTGGGAAATCAAAACTCAGTCTCCATTTACAGAGAGTAATTGAAAAAGACACCCAGTGTTAACTTCTGATCTACACACATGTATGTGCACATAGACACCTTTTACACACACACACACACACACACACACAGAGAGAGAGAGAGAGAGAGAGAGAGAGAGAGAGAGAGAGAGAGAGAGAGAGATTGAGAGAGAGAGAGAGAAAAGATCAATGAACTGTGAAACCTAAAATCATATAGACTTTTCAAAATCAAGTATGAAAGACGGTGTGTGTCTCATTCTATAGAAAAAGACTCAATGTGTAGCCCAGGCTAGCTTTAATCTCTTTGTAGGTTCCCTATCTGAGCCCAGGTGATGCTGAAATCATAAGCATGAACTACAAAGTACGGCTTAAGAAAAGATATTCCTGAAGGGAAGACGGCATCATGCATCTGTAGAACAAGATTAAGCAATCTAAGTTATACGATGAGAATTGTGAAGGGGTAGAAAATTACTTGAGGAGATAATACCTGACAATTTCTCAAATCTGATGAAAACTCAGCAACCTTTCACCTAAGAACCTCCCTCAATACAGCATAGAGAAAAATCTAAGGATTTCCATTGGAAAACAAAGAGAAATACGTGTTCATAATATAGGCAGTAAACCGAATAAACATGTAAGAAATACAGGAGTTAAGCACAGACGAAAAAAATCAGTCCATAGACAAACTATATAATGATGCTCACATTTTCAAAGGAAAGTAATGAAAACAACTGTGGTAAATATTTCCAGTTTTAGACACAGAGAAAATATCCTGAATGAGTAAATTGTCCTAAATTGCATTCACAAAGTCTGATCATGAGAAAGGGATTGGTAGGAAAATTGTTTGGGGGGTGTTGTGAAGGGAAATGGAAAGAACAGAGCAGTGAGGCACGAGAGGAGGAAGAAATGGAAGCTGGGTGGGAATCCACAGCTGCAAATGTCTGCAGATGGGGGGCCTGGGCACACCCACAGTGGACACCCCACAGGTCATTGTACTCTTCCTGACCCACTCAGGGGATAAGGAAGCTTGTCACAGCTTCTGGCTGGGACCCTACTGTCCCTCTCCTGCACATATCCACACACAGGCAAAGCCACTCTGGAAGACTCCGTGTTGCCCTTCCACACTGAGATACAAATGCTGGATGCTGAAAATAAAAACACTCAAAGCCAGCTTCTGCGGTCAACGGGGAGAAATCTAACCTTATTTGAGTGGCACTCAGACACTTTCTATTGTGGTTTTCTCTAAACTAAACTGAAATGGAAGCAGTCCATTAGAAGAGTGGGCAATCCAAAAAACAAGCCAGAATAATCAATGAGCCTAACAAAATATATTGATCCTCACAAGTAATCAAAAAATACAATTAAAACAATGGGAAGATTGCATGTCAAGCGTATCCAGCTGGCAAGATCTTAAAAGACGGATGAATCTCTGGAGGAGAGAGGCTTATTGAGTGCTGATAGGAAGATAAGCTAAGGAAAACTCCGAACCAGGTAATCTGCAGAGATACCTTGAATGATGCATTTTGCTAACTCCGCTGCTGAAACAGTAACCTAAAAACAAAGGAGAAGAAGAAGAAGAAAAGAAAAATTACACATGCATATAAAGATGCCTGCAGAGCTATGCTGGAAGACGCATTATTTATAACAGGAAACAAATTACAAAGAACTTACATTTCTTAATGTGAATATTTGCTTTTATAAAGATTAAAATACATATATACTATATTAAATTGTCACTGAAATGATGGTGTTTACTTTTGCTTACTGAGACAGTATTGACCAACCCTACATATGTAAACGCATGTATAAACAGGCCCCTGGATCGCTCCTGGTGCATCTGCATCATGTCGAGCCTGTGGCAGTGTTCTCTGCAGTTCTCAGAGGGACTTCCTACCGTGAAAGAAACTGAGTCACTTTATTAGATCATGAGAACATTTCAAAATCATTGTAAGTGGCACGATGTGCAGAGCACTTGCTATTAGATTAATATAATTATTATCACATTGAGCAATTCATAAGTTTTGAATAGTTTGCTGAGCAAAACAGTTTATGGGCAACCCCAAAATTCCTTGCACTCCATTCAACATCCAGTTTCTCCAGCAATGCTCACATCTTTCTTCTGAATTTGAAGGATTCTTTGGTCCCAGGGCCTCTGTGATGCTCAGGCAGGGCAAGCTAACAGGAAGCAAACTCCCAGTCCCTGGAGAGAAGCTTCTCAATTGCTACTCTCACCTGGGGCCTCTTTCCAGCATGGAAACTGGAGCAGTGTGGACACATTCCATGTGTTCGCTCCCAAAATAATCATTCTCCAGCCTTGTCAGTCATGGCCCTTACATTCTAGCACCTCCCAGCACCTGATGTGCTGATGCCAGCACACATTCTGATGTATGACCAAGGGCACACTGAACAAGGAGAAGCAGCCTAATTTCTTTGACCTGGAAACCCCATAAACACTAACGGAGTCTAAAAGCATACATGCTCTCAGGCAATAATAACCTTATTATCTAAAACCAGATGTTTTTATTTGCGTTTTTATCAAGCAAAATCTACTCATGGACTTAAGATACTTATCTCTGTTTGGACTTTACTTGGCCTATTGATTTTTAATGTTTTATTCTATAAGCCAACATAAATATTATTTAGAAATGAGTAGTAATAAATTGGACTCAAAAGCACTATGTATAGTATAGCATAGATTATAAAATATTGAGACCCGAAGAAAAATGAGAATAGAGCTTTGTGACAAAGGATACTGATAGAAGCCAGGCAGGGAAGCAAGAGAAAGGAAGAAAGCAGCTGCAGCAAATCACAGCAGAGCAGGGGGCCCAATCTGTGCTCTTTGTCTTCAGCTCCTGGCCCTGGGCTGGTGAATCTGCACACATAGTTTAGTGGGTTGCATCAGAGCAGTGATGTTTTGTCACCCAGAAAAGATGGGGAACAGGATACTTGAAATTATTCACTATTTATAACTAGTTAAGCCTGCTTAAAGCAAAAATTTAATACAAATTCCTTGTGTTGTTGACGCTGCAACTTGCAGGAAAATTACAAACTAATAGTGAGCGTAATCACCTGCACACTTACAGAATGGATATGTTTTAATATTAACTGGCACCTCCTGTCACAAGGAATAGCATGGCTACCCAGGGGGGGAGTGGTGGGAAGCCACCTGCTTCTGGGTCTGTCTTCTAACACTCTTCTGTCTCCAGTGTCCGCTCTGTGATCTCAGCAGTGTTCCTTAGCCATCGTGCACCTCTGTATCCCAGTATGCATCTCTGTAAAAAGGGCTTATGCAGTATGAGAGACAAACAAAAATTCAGAAATTTGCTTACCAAATACATTTAATTAGCCAGGAATGACTCTAAGCGTTTTAGATATTTTCATGTAGTCAATTGTCATGAAATGTAAAGTACCCATTTCACAGACAAGGAATATAAAATAGAGAGAGTAAATAATTGTTTAAACTCATACATTTAGAAAGTTATAAAGCCCAAATATAATTATAAACTTCATCATAAAAATTTGCAAATAAAAACATCACACACCAAAATATTTAGTGAGTTTAATGTTTTGAAAAATTTTAGAAAGAAAAAAAACTACATGGTACCTCTAATATTTGGAATCTAGACAAAGACATGTATACATACAAACAAATGTACGTATACATACAATATAAAACAAATGTACATGTACATACAATATAATAAAAGAACAAAAAAGCCTAAATACTGGAGGAAGAGGAAAGATTGAAGGCAAGAAACGGATGTGAGTTATGAGTGAGGAGAAACGGCTAATTGTTTTTCTAATGTTAATTTCTTAAAGTCCCTGCAAGGGAGGTTAAATGTGTTCCTACTGTTATTTTTTCATAGCCAGACATCTCCCTGCCTCTAATATCTCATTGCCCATGCACATGTCAAAGAATAGTCAATGTAGTACAGGACAGTTTAGCATTCTAAAATACTCCATCAATTTGAACAGTTTCAAAATGAATTCATTTCAAATATATTTAGGTCTAATTCGTTGTAACTGACAGTAGGCTAATCTGTACAATATACATCTACTGAGTATTTCAACAAACTTTTCAGAAACAGAATTAATTAAAAATTTACCTGGAGAATTTAACTTCCACGGAAGCCCTAAGAAAAGAATCTTTCATTGGGCAGATCATTGTTTTGAAACAAGAACCTTCATGCTTCGTCTGGAAACTTATACTTGATAGAATCCAGGTAGAGCAAATCTAATTAAGCAATAGACAAGCATGTATGCATCCTGAGCTGTTGCTTCCCAAGACAATGGACCCATCCTGGAAGTATGTTTCCATCACATGACCATGATCATGGCCAAACAGGCAGGCATCCTTGTTCTCTCTGAGTCACTGCCATAGCCTTCTCCTAACTCTTAAGACCCAGGCATATTCTATTATGAAGGGAAGCAAAAGATAACACACATATGAAAATAATTCATCAGTGAAAGATGCTACATTGGCAAATTAAAACAAAAACTAAACGATTAGCTCAGGTGACTCAAAGAGCAAAATTCAACACATGACTTAAAACTATGTTTAAAAAAATGTTTTACTCTAATGAACACAAACGCCCTCTACATTATTGAAGACATCAGTGGAAAGTCAGCACCAATCAACAATACATGGCAACATTAGTATTAATATGACCTCAGGCAAAAGACAAGAAACTTCCTATTCTAGTGTGGTCAACGTTATACTACACATCCTAAAGACACAAAAAGACAAGAAAAGCAAAGAAAGACACAAACACAAAACATGAAGGGGATCTAAGATTAAATGGAGCTTTAAAACTTTACTGTAGGTTCAGTGAAATTTGAATCTAAATTAGTTAATACTTTAATATACAAAAATAAAATCTGCCATCTTACTAAATACCTTCAATTTAATTTAATTCTCAATTGGTAATGGTAAGTTTGAAAAATTTTTAGTTTGCAAGTGTGTGATGAGATATCTTTCAAATTATTTTTCTTTAATAAATGATAAAACATTTTTCCATAAATTTATGTATATGTTATACATTGTAATGTTTAATTTCATTTACCATGGAATGTTGGTACTTCACTGACATGTCTTCATATTTTCCTTTCCAATTGTGACTTCATGATCTTAGCAAATCTTAGAGCCTATATAATATTTGGTGAAATTTGTCTCTGTAGAAAAGGACTATGATGCTCTTTAAAGTTCTGCTTTTAAAATTTTTTAAATATTTTAAAAATTTTAATTTTAAATATTTTAAAATTTTTTTAAATATTTATGAGAACAGTTTTGCTGTTAAATGACAAACTCTGAATATTGTACAGTTAATCTCCTTGCTGAGAACTCTGAACATTCCTGTTTCTCGTGTATTGAAGAATAGCGTGATGCTCGGTGTAAAGTGTTTGTGAAAATTCTATTGTCTTTATTTTTACCAAAGATTTCCCATAGTTTGAAGCATTTGAAGCAATAAAATTTAAAAATGAAAAAAAAAATAAATAAAGTTCTGCTTGCTGAGCTGTCTTCTCTTTCTATATTCCTCTGAAAATCTGCAATAGCTTGAATCTGACACTATGACAATATTTACTAACTCTATGTTCTTTCATTAAACTTTAAATAAAGCCAAGTCAAATAAGAATATGGCATCATTGTATATCATCATAAACAAATTAAAATTTTTACGTGGGGATAACCTCCATTTAAAATAGTATCTATAACTGGAGATAATCGTATAAATGTAAAATAAGCCAATATCACACAGACAAATTTTGTAGATGGTTCTTTATATATGAGTTCTATTCTTTACATAGAAATTTAAAAGTAGTATGCATACATGATATAAAAATAGAAACAGAACTGCCCAGGAAAAGAAAGGGGGCTAATTGAAAAGAGAGAAAGAAGAAAGTGACAGTATTTGGGAGAGAATACTTTTAGTGTTCAATCTATACTTGTATCAAAAATGTCCTTATACATCAGAATACAATATACAGTGAATATAGAGCCTATTTGCTTAATACAAAGTAAAAAATAAATAACACTTAAAAATTTTAGTTTCTTCATAATAAACATCATAGTGAAAATTAGTGAGTTTTAAAAATAATTCTTATCAAATACAAAGAAAACAACTGAAAGTATAAAATACTACCTGAAGAGATAACCATTGTATATCAGTTACGATGTAGAGGGCACAGAATTATATAGGCATTGGCTCCTTTCAAGTTGACCTGTATAAGCATGGCATATGGTAAGATGCTAACAGAAACTCTGTGGAGCTTGATGTATAAAAGAGCAAAATCTCATGAGTAGTCAGGATGCTATTAAGAAAAATGTGAAAAGGGCCTTCCTAACATCTTAAGATTTACTTAATGCTCCCTTGCAATATGGCCTAAATTAAGGCCTATCCATGCAGGAATCAAGCAGAGTAGAGAAGTCAGAGAAGTCTTACCTAGGCCTTGTTATGGCAGTCCTGGCCTTGCACATCCACTGTACAGACTACACAAAAGTAATTCCTGAGATAGTTGGTGATCTAGGGAACTACTATAGAAATATTTTAAACCATCAACAAATCCGACTAACTAAAAGTTATTTCATACAAATCAGAACTTTCACAGTTACCAAAGAAAGTATAGTCACATGCCTTTACTCACTTGAAACAAGAAGTTTCTAGACAAAGTATATAAAGTCCAAACCTCAAAGACATAATCACTAAGTGAACTATTTACAAAATATAGGATGTTTTCAAAATACTCAGTATAGTCAAAATTAAAAGTCAAGTCACACCCGGAGCAGATGTTGACAGTCAATAGATACAGTTATATATAAGTAATAACCCTAACTATTGAAAGAGTCCCTTCAAATAACTAAGAAGAGGAAAGCACTGCAGAAGACAGGCAGAGGCTCAGAACTGAAGAGGAACCAGAAACGGCCGAAGGTCAGGAGAAAAGGCTCTGAGCCCGACTGATCATAAAGTGTAACCAAGAAGATGCCATTCACTCCCACTTCAAATCCACCAGCAATAGAAGTAAGATTGTATTGTGTTCATCATCTGTAGTTCCTTGTCTGGGTGTCCATCTGCATGATGTGGGAGTGTCATATATCAATCTGTTGATTTCATTGGTTAGGCAATAAAGAAACTGCTTGGCCCTCATAGGTTAAAACATAGGTGGGAGTAAACAGGGCAGAATGCTGGGAGAAAGAAGCTGAGTCAGTGAGTCGCCATGATTCTCCCACTCCAGGCAGACGCAGGTTAAGATCATTCCTGGTAAGCCAGCTCATGGGCTACAGCAGATTATTAGAAATGGGCTAGTCCAGGTGTGAGAGCTAGCCTAGAAGAGGCTAGATAGAAATGGGCCAAGCAGTGTTTAAAAGAATACAGTTTCCGTGTAATTATTTCGGGTAAAGCTAGCCGCGCGGGTGGCGGGGTGTTGGGGACACAGCCCCGCCGCTCTTATTTCAACATCTGCAGATACTTTCACAGCATATATTCGACACATATTTTTAAACCCATGCTTCTTATTATTGACGCGTCTCATTAGAAGAAATGAATGTTGATCAACGTAAGAATAGAAAAGCCTATTACAACATATTTAAACAACACTATATGACACAGCAGGGTAACTGATGTATCACAAAGGTGTGAACTGGAGATGGCTCATCGCCTAAGAGCTTAGCTGCCACTGTCTCTCTAGTCCAGTCCTCAGCACCCACAGCAGGTAGTTTACAAACTCTTATAACTTCAGCTCTAGAGGATCTGATGCTCCTGACCTTGGATGGCGGCCACACATGTACACATACCCCCCTCCACACACACACATATACAAATTACTACAAATAAAAAATAACTGAATAAAATAAAATGAGTCTTTGAAAACATAAGCAGAATGATGTGCACCTCAGAAACGATGGTAGCACTGAGAGCAAATGCAGTGGTCCTACTGTTCTTTACTCTGTTCTGAGTGCTATAAATTTATTTCAGGTTTAATGTTCTTTACATCGATAGCTAAGATTCTCTACAAATCACAATAGGAAAAACTTAAAAACCTTCTATCTGATCTCACTTAACTGATGCTCCAGTTGAGTAACTGAATGACTTCCTATCTGACATCGCACGGCTAGTCACTGGGAAAGGGCCGTTGTTAGGCTACTCTTAAGTTCACTACTTAACCACTTTTTCTTCTTTCACAAAACCCTATGGAGTGTTACTACTAATATTCATCTTTAAAGCTACCAAAGAGGGATGAGGTCCATACTGGAAGGTTTGTCTAGAATGTTTAAGCCCTGGGTTCTGTTACCAGCAACACACACACAATCAAATAATTCTATGTAATGTTTAAAGGTAGATATCTATAAAGCTACAAAAACACAATTCATAATCAGATTATAATAAGTCTTCCATAAGTCAGGAGTCTAAAGGGCTTGTTCTGGATGTCTTGCATCATTCTCTTCCTCTGATCCAGGCCTCTCTCAGGTGAAGAACTTGAGGTTACCGCTGCAGTGTGCCTCTTCAGTTCACTCCCCATGGCAGTGAGCAGCGATGGTCCGGGAAGCAGTCACTTCCAGGCACAGTGTCACTGCAGCCATAGAAGAGCAGTCTTTGATATGTCTGTGACTCTGGCAGGAGTGTTTGAAGAGACTAAGAGCAGAGAGGGGTGGGGGTCAAGAAAGGAAAGTGAACGCCACCCCTTTTCACAGCGCGCTTCAGTTCACCCGTCCCAGCTTTAAATGGGTTTGTGCAGAGAAAACCACCAGTTTGGGCTCCGTGACAAGTTCCGCCTACAATGTGGACACTTCAAAGACTTCAAAGGGAGGAGGCACAGTACTGTATCGGGAGTGAAACCAAAAATGTGGGATTTAGCAAAGCTTTTGGAGGGTGATTCGAGAGCTTGAAGTGATTCCCACTTAAATACACTGCAAGGGAGTGAACACAAAAAGGAATCAAAAACGTAATGGGCCGGAGAAGGAAGAAAAAAATTTCTCTCATTTTTCTCCTTTGTTAATGCAATAGAAATATCAGTTCAGAGGGCTTGGTGGGATTTTATAAAGCCAATGTCTGGATTCCTGCAGCAAAATGCAGGAGGCTGCACTTTCATACTTTCATGCTCTCCTGCTTCGTCCCGTTTTGAATAATGTGTAGGTAAAAAAAAAAAAAAAAAAAAAAGGAAAACGTAGTAGAAGCCACTCTTGGCCGAGTCGCACGCTCGGGGCTTTCATCTCTGCTTTGTCTCATCTTTCTGAGAACCCTGTGGAGCAAAGCGGTTGTCTCCTTTTCACAAATGAGTAAACTGAGGACCAGCGTGCTTAAATCCACATGTTCTACAAACGTACATGACTGAAATCTGGTCCCACTTTTCAGAGGTGCCTGGTTCTTCATAGTGCCCTGCGGCTTTATGAAAAGTGAATGCAAACTGGCCTGATCTAAATCAGGCTAAACACTGTAATTATGCCTAGTTAAAAATGCTCGTTTTTTAATTTATGTACAAGCTAAAAACGCCTTTTGAACCTCCTCAAAACTCACTGGGAGTGGATTTTGTTTGATCCTGTGCTTAGTGGTTTCATAAGGTTTTAACTAGTGCCCATCAGCAGTAATGGTGTGGACTGTAATGTGCACTCTGGGGCTGAGTCCACTCCCTAAAGGTCTTCTGGCTTCCAGTGTTTGGGTTCTAAACAATTAGAAAAACTAGATATGGCTCCAGCAATGGCCTTTCTAATTGAAAAATATAGGGTTTTTAAAACCAATGTCTCTATGAACTGCTTGGCAAAATGAATATTGTTTAATTTTCATTTTGAATTAAAGACTTGGAAACCTGAGTAATATAGAGTCTAATGATGAACTGAGCGGCGCCGAGCTCCTCGGAGAGCCATAGCAATGTATTAAAACAAGAATTATTTTGTGCGCTGCGCTGTACTTCACCATCGGATCCTCAGCAGACTGCAAAAACCACTACCCAGATAATGAAATTATAAAAGAATTTTAATTTCGTGTTAGAACTTGTATTACAAATTATTAAGGAAAGAAACAGGGGAGAAAATAATTTCCAAGCAAATTCCTCCTGTGTATCCAAACTGGAAGGAATTTCTGCTTAGAAGGCTTGTGCAAAGTTTTATCAGAGGTAGCAGAAATGCTCACAACACAAAGTCTGCTTAAGGCAATATGAATGTATTTAAATGTCAGGCTGTAGCTAAGTAGAGGACTCCTTGCCTAGTGTGTGCGGTCTCCAGCACAGACACAAATGTGAAGGACATTCAAGAGCTGAGTCAATAGCACAGAAGAGGTCATTTGCAAAGTTCTGCTACACAAACACACACTTAGTACCATCATAGCTTTGTTAAAAGGAGCAAAGTCAAGAAGTCCCTCCTCGGCAACAACCACACCCGCCTGAATAGACATCACATCCACATACTTACAATGGCTGATCCAAAACAGCCATGTGTGTGGGTAAAGAAATGACCTCCCCTGTCCCTCATGGAACCTTACCTAAACTACATCAGATTCCCTAGCAGAGGTTTGGGGTTTGGGCTACATAAAATGACTTCTCTGTAGCTATTCTCATTTCATTGGAGCACAAGGAATGCTGTCAAAAACCTAAGAGGATAGGAGTCAACTCTACAGTGAAAGAATGTTAAGAGATGCCTGTTGGAGGAGAGGCCGATTGTTGGTTCCCAGCTGCTCAGCCTTGAAATAATCACACAGAAACTGTATTAATTTAATCACTGCTTGACCCATTAGCTCTAGCTTCTATTTATTTACTTATTTATTTATTAAAGATTTCTGTCTCCTCCCTGCCACCGCCTCCCATTTCCCTCCCCCTCCCCCGATCAAGTCCCCTTCCCTCATCAGCCCGAAGAGCAATGAGGGTTTCCTGCTTTGTGGGAAGCCCAAGGACCACCCACCTCCATCCAGGTCTAGTAAGGTGAGCATCCAAACTGCCTAGGCTCCCACAAAGCCAGTACGTGCAGTAGGATCAAAAACCCATTGCTGTTGTTCTTGAGTTCTCAGTAGTCCTCATTGTCCGCTATGTTCAGCAAGTCCGGTTTTATCCCATGCTTTTTCAGACCCAGGCCAGCTGGTCTTGGTGAGTTCCCAATGGAACATCCCCATTGTCTCAGTGTGTGGGTGCACCCCTCACAGTCCTGAGTTCCTTGCTCGTGCTCCCTCTCCTTCTGCTCCTGATTTGGACCTTGAGATTTCAGTCCTGTGTTCCAACATTCTGTTGTTTGCAAGAAACACATCTCAACCACAAAGACAGACATCTACTCAGAGTAAAGGGTTGGGAAAAGGTTTTTCAAGCAAATGGTCCTAAAAAAAAGCAGGTGTGGTCATAATAATTTCTAACAAAACTGACTTCAAACTAAAATCAATCAGAAGAGATTGAGATGGACACTTTATACTCATAACAGGAACAATTCATAAGGATGAAGTCTCAATCCTGAATATCTATGCCCCTAATATAAAAGCACCCACTTATGTAAAAGAAATATTACTAAAACTCAAGGCAGACATCAAACCACACACACTAGTAGTAGGAGACTTCAACACACCTCTCACACCAATGGACAGGTCAATCAGACAGAAACCTAATAGAGAATTGAGAGAATTGTTGGAGGTAATGAAGCAAATGGACTTAACAGACATCTATAGAGCATTCCACCCAAACAGGAAAGAATATACCTTCTTCTCTGCAGCTCATAGAACCTTCTCGAAAACTGACCACATATTCGGAAACAAAGGAAACCTCCACAGATACAAAAAAAATATCAGTGTCCACCTGTGTCTTATCAGATCACCACAGATTAAAGTTAGAAGGCAACAACAATGCTACCCCCAGAAAGCCGACAAACTCATGGAAATTGAACAGTCAACTACTGAACCACACCTGGGTCAAGGAAGAAATTAAAGTCTTCCTTGAATTTAATGAAAATAAAGAGACAACATACTCAAACCTATGGGACACGATGAAAGCAGTGCTCAGAGGAAAGTGCATAGCACTAAGTACCCACTTAAAGAAAACGGAGAAAGCATACATTGGGGACTTAACAGCACACCTGAGAGCTCTAGAAAAAAAAGAAGCAGATGCGCCTAGGAGGAGTAGAAGACTGGAAATAATAAAACTGAGGGCAGAAATCAACAAAATAGAAACACAGAAAGCAGTCCAAAGAATCAATGAAACAAAAAGTTGGTTCTTAGGAAAAATCAACAAGATCGACAAACCCCTACCCAAACTAATTAAACGACAGAGAGAGAACACGCAAATAAATAAGATCAGAAATGAAAAGGGGGACATAACACAGACACAGAGGAAATTCAAAGAATCATTAGATCTTACTACAAAAGCCTGTATGCCACAAAACTTGAAAATGGACATTTTTTTAGATAAGTACCATATACCAAAGCTAAACCAAGACCAGATGAACGATCTAAATAGACCTGTTAGTCATGAAGAATTAGAAACTGTTATCAAAAATCTCCCTTCCAAAAGAAAGCCCAGGACCAGATGGTTTCAATGCACAATTCTACCAGAACTTCCAAGAAGAACTAATACCTATACTTCTTAATGTATTTCACAATTAGAAACAGAAGAGTCATTGCCAAATTCCTTTTATGAAGCTACAGTTACCCTGATACCTAAACCACACAAAGACCCAACCAAGAAAGAGAATTACAGGCCTATCTCACTCATGAACATCGACTCAAAAATTCTGAATAAAATACTGGCAAACCGAATCCAAGAACACATTAGAAAAATTATCCATTATGATCAAGTAGGCTTCATCCCAGAGATGCAGGGCTGGTTCAACATACACAAATCTATCAATGTAATCCACCATATAAATAAACTGAAAGAAAAAAACCATATGATCATTTCATTAGATGCTGAAAAAGCATTCGACAAAATTCAACATCCATTTATGTTAAAAGTCTTGGAGAGATTAGGGATACAAGGGTCATACCTAAATATAATAAAAGCTATATACAGCAAGCTGACAGCTAACATCAAATTAAACGGAGAGAAACTCAAAGCCATCCCGCTTAACTCAGGAACACGACAAGGCTGTCCACTCTCTCCATACCTCTTCAATATAGTGCTTGAAGTTCTAGCAATGGCAATAAGACAACATAACGGGATCAAGGGGATTTGAATTGGAAAGGAAGAAGTTAAGCTTTCATTATTTGCAGATGATATGATAGTATACATAAGCGACCCCAAAAACTCTACCAAAGAACTTTTACAGCTGATAAACAGCTTTAGTAATGTGGCAGGATACAAGATCGACTCCAAAAAATCAGTGGCCTTCCTATACACTAAGGATAAGGAAACAGAGAGGGAAATCAGAGAAGCATCACCTTTCACGATAGCCACAAATAGCATAAAATATCTTGGGGTGACTCTGACCAAGGAAGTGAAAGATCTATTTCACAAGAACTTTAAGTCTTTGAAGAAAGAAATTGAAGAGGACACCAGAAAATGGAAGGACCTCCGTTGCTCTTGGATTGGGAGGATCAACATAGTAAAAATGGCAATTCTACCAAAAGCAATCTATAGATTCAATGCAATCCCCATCAAAATCCCATCAAAATTCTTCACAGATATGGAAAAGACAATAATCAACTTTATATGGAAAAACAAAAAACCCAGGGTAGCCAAAACAATCTTATACAACAAAGGATCGTGACACGCATGACAAATACGACACGCACGACAAATACGGCACACATGGCAAACATACATGACAAATATGACACACATGGCAAACACGGCACACATGACAAATATGACATGCATGAAAAAATGTGGCACGCATGACACATATGACACTCATGACGAATATGACACGCATGACAGGCATTACCATCCCTGATTTCAAACTCTATTACAGAGCTACAGTAATGAAAACAGGGTGGTATTGGCATAAAAACAGAGAAGTCGACCAATGGAATCGAATAGAAGACCCTGACTTTAACCCACAAACCTATGAACACCTGATTTTCGACAAAGGAGCTAAAAGTATACAATGGAAAAAAGAGAGCATCTTCAACAAATTGTGCTGGCAAAACTGGATGTCAATCTGTAGAAGAATGAAAATAGATCCCTACCTATCACCATGCACAAAACTCAAGTCCAAATGGATTAAAGACCTCAATATCAGTCCGAACACGCTGAACCTGATAGAAGAGAAAGTGGGAAGTACTCTACAACACATAGGCACAGGAGACCACTTCCTACGTATAACCCCAGCAGCACAGACATTAAGGGCCTCATTGAATAAATGGGACCTCCTGAGACTGAGAAGCTTCTGTAAAGCAACGGACACTGTGACTAAAACAAAAAGGCAACCCACTGACTGGGAGAAGATCTTCACCAACCCTGCAACTGACAAAGGTCTGATGTCCAAAACACATAAAGAACTCAAGAAACTAGACCGTAAAAGGCTAATCAACCCAATTATAAAATGGGGCATTGAGCTGAACAGAGAATTCTCAACAGAAGAAATTCAAATGGCCAAAAGACACTTAAGATCATGCTCGACTTCCTTAGTGATCAGGGAAATGCAAATCAAGACAACTTTAAGATACCATCTTACACCTGTCAGAATGGCTAAAATAAAAAACACCAATAATAGCCTTTGTTGGAGAGGTTGTGGAGAAAGGGGTACACTCATCCATTGCTGGTGGGAATGCAAACTTGCGCAACCACTTTGGAAAGCAGTGTGTCGGTCTCTCAGGAAATTCGGGATCAACCTACCACTGGACCCAGCAATACCACTCTTGGGAATATACCCAAGAAATGCCCTATCATACAACAAAAGTATATGCTCAACTATGTTCATAGCAGCATTGTTTGTAATAGCCAGAACCTAGCTCTAGCTTCTTATTGGCTAACTTTTCACATCTGAATTTAACGCATCTTCATTAATCTGTGTATTGCCATGTGGCTTACCCGCTAAAGTTCCAGCATCTGTCTCTGGTGGGCTCCCCTCTTCTCTTCTCTCTGACTCTGCCTCCTTTCTCCCAGTATTCAGCTTAGTTTCCCCACATAACTAAGTTCTTCCCTTCTATAGGTCCAAAGCAGTTTCTTTATTCATTAATGGTAATCACAGCATCCAGAGGGGAATCCCACATCAGGTGCCTCCCATCCAGGAGCCTTACCCTTCATTTCTTCTGGCTAAGAATAGCGGGAGGCCCCTATTGACTCCCTCCCACCAGAGTGAGGCCTGAAAGTTACTGCTGGAGGTGGTCAATTCTGTGCTGAAAGGTGAAGCACCGGCCAAAGCTGGTTCCTGCTGGTCCTCTGCCTCCCCATGACAAAACTCAGGCCAAGTCTCAGAGGATCCAAGATGCACACCACATTATAACAGTGCAATCAGAAATAGTCATAATTGTAAAACAATGGGATATTGTAACATAATCCATAATCCTGAATGAGTAATTCAATCAGTTGTACACAAATGAATACATATACACCTATTATGTTCAGAAAAATTTGAAAGCTTTCAAAGATATTTAGGTGTTGTCTTAGGAAAACACCACGACTATCAACAACTTAGGGAGGGAAGAGGTTATTTGGCTTATACTTTCACATCACTGTTCATCATTGAAGAACATCAGTGCAGGGACTCAAACAGGGCAGGAACCTGGATGCAGGAGCTGATGCAGAGGCCATGAAGGGGAACTGCTTATTGGCTTGCTTTTCATGGCTTCCTCAACCTGCTTTCTTATATCACCTGGGATTACCAGCCCAGTGGTGGCACTACCCACAGTTGGCTGGACCTTCCCACATCAATCACTAATTAGAAAATGCCCTACAGGCTTGCCAATAGCCATATCTTATGGAGACATTTTCTCAAGTGGCATTCCTTCTTCTCAGATGACTGTAGCTTGTGTCAAGTTGGCATAAAACTAGCCAACACAGGTGCCAAAGCAACAAGAGAGACAATAAGTTTTCATTGTCATAAATAAAGTCTAAAGAGAAAAATTCTAGCAAATTAAGTAGAGCATTATTTTTTCTAGAAAGCAAATTCATAATTGAGGCTTCCCATTTTAAAACTAATTTATGCCCTTGAACCTGCCCTAGACTTAGGACAGAAATAGAAGGGGAAAGGTTAAAGTATAAATAATGCATTTGGTTCCATGTCAGCAGCAGACCCACTTAGAGCTCATGTTTGAATGCCAACAGTGTAACTGGTCTTTAAAGTTGATTTTATTCTCTATTCAATTTCAAGACTGAGCCACCTGCACCGACCCCTCATGGAAGATTGCATCCCCAAAGCTTGGGTCATGAGGCTAGCAGTTCCCTTCCTGGTTCTCTTCTGAGACTTTGGAGCTGACAGAGGGAAGTTTATCTTTGTTAATAGTTCCATAGCTTCCAAAGCATAGCAATTCCCACAGGACATGCAGAGGAAGAGCAGCGGGTCTTCTGGAGGACTTGGGAGACACAGCAAACTCAGCCTTGCACATGAAATATGTGAACCTTTGAGCGCACTACTTAGCCTCTTGAATTATAACTGCTTGGCTTGTAAAGGAGAGGCAGTAGTACCTACGTTGTGAGGTGTATGGGACAAATGAATAATACATGTAAAACATGTAAATTTCTTGACCAGCATCTGGCAAACATGCAGATGTTCAGCAGTTCTTGGTGGCTTTTCGGTCATTATTTTAATTATCATCAATTACATCCATATCACAACATATGTAATTTCATAAAACAAGCTCACTAACTAGATGAAAATAAATACATATATGATAAGGTAATACCAAAGTCTTTTTATTTTGTTTTTACCAATTTTGCTTTTATTTTCCAAGTCAGAGAATGCCTGTCCATGCCCTGCGTTTGGGTACTAATGTCAAAAGGAGAGCTTTGGAGAACATTGCATATCACTAGGCTCTGCTTTTGCTTGCAAATACTGAAATGCTCAAATAGTTTCCAGAATCAGGTAGGGAACTGAAAATGTGTAATAGAGTCTGCATTTCTTTCCTCAGTGTGTCTCCAAAAGACCTCAGAATTTCAGAAAGCAATTGCTTTGCTTTGCCCCAAGGAAAGTGGGTTTAAAAATCTTAGACTCTGAGAACTATGGCAACATCAGTGTGAGCGGCACTGGACTTGAGCAAAGGGTTCCAAAGCACTGCAAATAAAATACAGGACTTTCTTGTCAACCTCCTCTGGAAGAAAAACCCAGTGATGACCCAGATTGATTCCTTGCCATAGTGCGGTGAACACAAGGTTAGCACTCTGTGTGGAGGAGGGGGAATAATATGTGATGTACCTTGCTCAACTGAGTGTGTGTGTGTATTACTAACATTTATATGTATATGCACATATGTGTGGGGAGAGAGACAGCCTGGAAGAAGGGAGAGATTATCTTTGCTTTGATAATTCGAGCAGATGATGAAATTCCTCTTGCAGGCAGAGTTAGGAGACAACAATGGTACCAGCATGTCTTTGTCACACTATCCAAAGGAACTTGAGTTAAACTGATCTAACTTCCAATAAATTCTTCCCCTTCACATTACTGAATTTAGAAATATCATATCTCAGAGGGCTCAGTGAGTCGATTGCTTATTGACTTTCTAGTGGGTCCATATAGAATAATGAGTCTTTATATCTCTATTCTTAAATTGCATATTGGATTCCTAAGATTAAACAAAGCAGATGAGAAAAATTACAGCATTGGAAATTAGGAAAGCTGGCCAAATGAGTACATTATTATCCTATCAAAACTACATTTAAACTTTCCAGAATAAATATTAAAACGCTAGAAAGGGCTGCTTTTAAAAGCTTCTGTAACAAGCAGTTCTTTATAAATTGATTATCTTTTTACAACTTTACTTACTATAATATGAATTTCTGTCTCCATATAAAAGTCTAATGACTTTCTCTAGATTAGATAATAAAGTCAGTTCCCAATTTGAGAGAATTTGTGCCATGGCATGAGACTCATATAATGAGATTTTTTTCCCCTCAAAAGACTTAGAAATAACACAAAAAAATCCAGAATGTTGGACATAACATAATCAGAATATTATTTTAAGAAAAACTGATGACTCAATACTGTGTTTAAAATGCTTCAGAGGGGAAATAATGTCGCCGTGCTTGCCACTCCTTTAGCCCGTAGCTTCTGTGCCCTGGCACAGTGTGGGGCCTGCTCCCCATTCATACCCGCAGGCCTCTCTCCTACTAGCTGTCTGTCTGTCTCCATACTTTTTCTTTGCTGACAGTGCTTAGCTTCTGAAGCCTGTCTGGCTCACTGAGAACACGTCTTCCTCTTCCATCTCCTGTTCTCTTTCTTGAATAGAGCACTTCCCACCCACGAAGCACTTGTCACCCACACAAGATTGCTCAGGGTTGATTTCCCTGAGCGAGTCAGTCCTTGGCTCTTTTTCCAGAGCCCTAGCCTGACTCTTTAAGCACATCCATATCTGTTAAAGGAGTAATGGACGCCCCTTGGCTTCCCCTCTGCAGCAGCCCTGGGGTCTTCTCTTCTACCATGTTGAGGACAATGGGAATGAAGCTCCCTTCCTGTAGCGAGGTGAAGACTCCCATCCTCACGAGGGTGACTGACTGATAAGCATTAAGAACTCATGCCTCTTTCACACATACAGATAAAATATCAAATCATGTATTACCTTTGGGGATATTGGGGGTTGTCAGCCAGCCAGCTTACTATTTTAAGTAACGATAAATCAAATCAACCGCCACTGGGGCTGTAACTTTCTCCCATCCCCTGTATCTTTTTCTTGTTAAAAAAAAAATTCAGCTTCGGAACACAATAGTATGAGGGCAGAAAAGCCTCACAGATGACACAAGGCTCAGCAGAGAATGGGGTTGGAGCAGTGTGCTGCCTAAACATAATGCCTTTTTTTCTGTAACCAAATCACCTTTACAGAAATTTCTGAATCGAGGAACGTACATTTGCCAGAACAAATGGGCCAGAATGCGAATGAACGGAATAAATCAGAATGTGATCAAGTTTCCACTCTACCCTTTATTGCTCCTGATGAAATCATCTTACCGTGTCCTACTGAATTCGCCATTATCTGCTGTTCCTGGAAGGAAAAGTTATCCAAAAAATGGCCTAAATAATATCTGAAGTGCATTTTAGATGTAGGGTCTATTTGGTTAGGGTGCTGTATTCCATTTTAGGGAGAATGCTGGGACTATTATGTATTTATTTTCATAGCTTTCTCTACTTATTTGGCACAGGTTAGTTGAAGCTGTGCTGGGAAAGCTCAAAGGGACTGATGTTTAAGTCACATTTCTTCTGGTCCCTTGTAAAGCGCTGCTGTTGCCACATAGCGAAGCTAAGGGAGACAGGGAGCAAGTGCTGCTCATGATTCCACTCACGTGTGCCAATTTCCTCACTACATTTGTCTTTTTGCCGTGGCCCACTCATTCACTGCAGGCCAGCTTTTTGCCCCCTCCCCTTAGCTCATTCTTGTGGTTGCATGAAATTAACTCCAAATTCTGTGTGAAATTATCTCAACAGCTTTCCTATCTTTGTTCTGGAGTCATATTTCTTTTACAGTTTAGTGATCTGGAAGAAAGATGTAAAATCTTCAGTTTATCCATTCTGGGTTTTGAGTGCACAGGGAGACTATCTCTGCTTCAGGTGCTGTCTCAGTTAGGGTTTCTGTTGCTGTAAAAAGAACTATGAGCATGGCAGCTCTTATAGGGAAAACATCTTATTGGGGTGTCTTGTTTACCATTTCAGAGGTTCAGTCCATTCTCATCTTGGCAGAGTGCGGGCAGGCTTCATGTTGTTGAAGTAACAGAGCCCTGCATGTTGCAGGCAACTGAGACACTGAGTGGTACCCTGAGCACAGGAAACCTCAAAGTCCACCCCACAGTGACACACTTCTTCCAACAAGGCCACACCCACTCCACAAAGCCACTCCTCCTAATAGCGCCACTCCCTAGGAGATTATGGGGGTCAATTACATTTAAACTACCACAGGTGCCTTGGATCAAGAAATAGAACTGTTCCAGGAACAGGTGTTTCTGGACCATGTGAAAGGCCCTCTTTTAGCCTTGAAATAGGGGGTTATAAGAGTCAGGTTAATTTTCTTTTCTGCCTTATCTACTTGGAATTGAATATTTCATATCTAAAACTTAAAACTTTTCATAAGCCTCCAATGAATTATGAGTCAATGTATTAAAGTATGGAATTCAAGAAAAGATAAAACGACGACGATTGATTGTGTTACCTCGCCCAAAGGGAATTGGGATTTCCTTGTTCTGGTGGAGAGCCAAGGCTAGTTCATATAACATCACCCAGCCTATCATGAGAAGCAGAGCCACTGCATGTTTCATAAATCCGTGTCTGAGGGAGTGATGCTCTAGGGATGACATCGCCTTCCCGGACATACTTGGCACAGACATCCTGCACATGGGCTCACTAGCAAATGGACTTCTGCTTCTAATTCTTGTTTATATGATGTGTAAAGAAGCCTGAGACTCAGGGAGAAGCACTCCCTTAAAAAGTTGTGTTTGTGTATCAAGAACATCAAGAGGATAAGTGAGACTGCTCAAAATGAATGTGTTCCTTTCCCACGCAGTTACATCATGTCTGGAGGACATGCACTAAGAGTGACAGGGTCTATGCTGGGCACCATGCTGCATCAGCATCACTTCTAAAACAGAGAGGAAGTGAACTGAGGAGTTGCCCACACCAAGTCATCCAGGAAACGGAGACAGAGCTTGAGAAGAAGATCCTACCAACAGAGAAAGAAACTGAAACTTGGAGAGCTAACTGGAGTTCTCCAAGAACTGTGAGGAAGCAGACATCTAACGTAAGAGTCATGGGGCATGTACAATTCTCAGTCTTAACCTTTAATCAATGCTCTACCTACAAGTTCATATATTTAGAGGGTAGATGGAAGAGTGTTCAGTGTGAAAACCAGTTAAAGGATATGAAATAGAGATACATTTAACTAGGAACTCTAATGGGTTCCAAATCAGAACACACATTAGGGAAGGGCCAGTTATTTCCCCAAAAGTTTTTTGTTTAAAAGGCCTACAAGGTGCAGTGTAATAATGTCTAAGAAAACATGCAGCTTGCCCAGTTTTAACACTTGGCTTGCAAATCACAAGAAAAATTGTGCCTATGACTTATCATTTCCAGGTGTTTACGTGATTTAAACCTTCAAATGATAAAGTGACAAAGGGACCCACACAATGATGGAAACATTTTCAATATCGACTCTCAGCATTCCTGTTATACAGTGAGTTCCTTGCAAAGGTCTCGTCGTGTCTCCACGTTCCATGTCTCCTCAGGTTATTGGGCTTCTGCAGCAGTATGTGCAAACCAACAAGCATATGTCTTTATCATAGATTCCAGAGCACTGCAGCCAAGATGGGAGGAACAATGGGAAGATACTCAGTATGGTTTTCTTTTCCCTCCCATCCAAAAGGGCAACATCAACCAGATTAAATGAAACTTTTCTTCCATTTGCATCAGAGACATGATTTGTTGTGGGGAGGCCTTTTGCTTCCTTCCTCCTAGGTTATTGGCACTCGATATTGAATACTTGGCACAAACAGCTACCAATTCTATGACGCTATTCCAATTTTCTGTCTTAAGCTGGCTGGCCAGTTGGCTCTCCTTCCAGGTCTGCTGTCTTAGCTGACCTCTTGTGAGAAAACTCCCAGCAGCAGAGCTCGGTCTTAGTTGGAGTCCTGTCAAGATCTCTGATGCCCTTCCTGCCCGAATCCCACTGTTGCCTGAGGGGTACAAGGTTTTAATCAAACGCTTAATGCCAAAATTCTCAAGAAGGGGCAGGATCCTATCTGAATTACCTAGGGTGCTTTCCTAATTATAATAACAGCCCCCCCCAACAATACACAACCCACCATTTCCTCATAGGAAGAATGTTTCTCCGCCCCCAGAAGCTGAAACCCTTTAACTTCAAGCACTGAGAGCAGAAAAGTTAATCTTCTCTTGATTCAGGTGGAAAATACCTCAAAAGAGGGAAATGAAACCTTGTCTCCTAAGGATGAAGCTATAATAAAACCTTAATTAATTTGGACCCCATTAATTCAAACTGTGTGATAATTAGAAAAATGGTTAGGTTAAAGTTTACTTTTCCTCTAGCTAGGGGAAAAGTGGCTGAAGATTACTTTCCTGTACCTGGGAAAAGTGAATTTGCTAAGCAAATTAGGACTTTCACAGAGGAAAGCATCCATTGGGCGGAGCAAGCAAGTGGTTTTTGGCAGCGTCTAGGTGGCATCTACAGATAAAAGAGAGCTGCTTCAATGACAAATACCCCTCCTCGGGCATTGGAGCAGCATCCCTGAGCCTTGACAGACTGCTGTCAAGGAATCAAGTGATCAGTTCGAGGTAATTTAATTTTTAATTTTCGCACCACCCTGATCTTCCTTTTAGTTAGTCCTTAGTTCTATGGCTACTGAGTTTGGCCTACCGCTAACTCCAAAAACTTGTTGCAGTCATGGCGCACTGTTCACGTGCTGTTGGGCTCTTCCTTAGCAACACAGAAAACAGCTGGAAACAAAGCACAATACACACCCGTTGTCGCTCAGTGTATGGGAAAAAAACTCCTGTTTCCTCAAGTTTTCTAGTTTCAATAGATTGTGAAAAAAAAATATTAATGGGCGGCATGGCGTGGGGGGAGGATGTTAGCGAGCTAGCAAGCCCTGTGGTCCCTGCGTTTGCAGAAATGGAAAACATGCTTTCAATAAGATCCAGCAGTTAGCTTTATGACAGAGCTTCTGAGAGCCTCTCCTAAGCAAATAGAGAGCATGTATCTCCTGGAGAGCAGACTATAACTCCTAAGGTTCCTTGAACCGGTAATTCTTTCTTCCCTGCGCACCCTGGAAACACAATTCCAAACTCTATGTCACCTCCTCCGAGTCACTAAGCCAGTTGTGAGCAGTTAATGACCAGCCTCTGAATTCTAATAGTCAACTAAAGATTTTCAGGCCCTATTCCTGCGGCCAAATTACCTCAACACATCAAATAGAAATAAGAGCAAAAAAAAAAAAAGTTATACCCCATATTATTCTATTTATCCTATTCCATTCGAGTTTCTTACAATCGCTGGCTGAACCCTGGGGCTTTGTGAACTGAAGTTTCTGAGTTTGATTTAAAATATTTTAATTAAGGAAAGCCTCTGCCCTAGGGCTTCCCAAAGCAATTTTCAAAACCTCACAAACAAACAAACATTATACCAAAGGCCTGCCCATTGACAAACCACAACCATTTCCAGGTGGTCACTTTTAACTTTGTTTTAGTATGCAGAGAAGTATTTGATTTTCAATGACAACAATAAATCCCGCAGTTAGGCCATGTAGTAATGAAGTTATATGCCCTAGGCATGGCGAGAAAGACAGGGCTCACCACAAAGCCCCTATAGCTGCTGGAGAACTCATCAAACCCAGCGCTCGCTGGGCCTGTATCTAATTTAGGCCTTGACTTGTGCTGAAGTAACTTCCAACCCCCCCCCCCAAAGTGTTAGGTTTTCATTTTAGCGGCATGCATATGTATTTCCATGTGGTTTGGTGGGGAAGCCCAATGTGGGTTTTGAAGGAGATGTTACTATTGTTTCTCAAAGCACGAGTTACACTCTCATGGAGAAATCCAAATTCTCAGGCCTCTGCCCAGATCTGCAGAAAGGGACGTTCCGGAAGCAGAGGCAATGGCCTGCCAAGATGCCAGGCACTTCTGATGGGTACCCTTGAGAACTGCTGTGTTAGAACAGAAATTTAGAAATCACGTGTGAAAAGCGCTGCATTTTCCTCATCATTAGCTTCCTTGTGTGCAAAATGATTTTGAAAAGCCCTGTTGTCTACCTCGAAGGGTAGTTTTCAAGAAAGAAAACTGAGTATTTTACATCAAGCTCTTCCTAAAGTATCTGGAAGCATTCAAGATGGAAAAGGCACATTGAACTGACGGCTCAATCCATGACTCTGGGGAGATGCGAAGCCTTCCAGGGAGATGGAAATGGCTCTAGAAAGGCCTGCCGGAAGGAAGCCTTTGGCATCTTGAAGATACGCACTTGAATTTGTTCAATGTATCTAATCTTTCGTTGCTACTCAGGTGGATATATGCTGACTACCATGCATAGAACAGGGCATTCGCTGTGGTTAACAAAAAAGCAAGACCACTGCTTACTATGAGTAAGTAAAATGTAGCACTCCCGCTGCCCAAGAAAGGGCTTGTGCAAACTACGCCAAGGGAGCGCTTGGCCGTTGGGGTGCAGAGGAATGAAATCAGGGCAGGGAGGCATCAATAGTGGCAGTGGGAGTACAAGCATATGGGACAGCAGAGCTGGGAGCTTGCTAAGTGTCTGACTGTGGCCGCTGAAGTTGTCCTGCCTCTTCTTCCTCAGTCTCAGGTGCAGAATATTATCATTGCCGTTGAAAAACAAACAATATAGCAATGTTTAGTGGAAAAGAAGTTTGTCTTCAAATTTGATTATGGAGCCGCTTCTAGACACCACAGACGCTGCCGCTTCCAGCCATTGGAGTGCTATTACACCGCACTGGGCCCTTCTGGATGTCCTGATCCCTCCCCACAGACCCCTCCGCTCTCAGCCATTGGAGCGCTATTACACCACACCTGGCCCTTACAGCTTTGTCATCGTAGCCATGATTGTGCCGAAATTATTGCTCAGTTGCTTAGTTTTGTCTTGAGCCTCTCGGTTCCTACAAGCACAGCACTAAAATTTCTAGTGTCACAAAAGGTTCCTAGAACACACAAGGATGGATACACACTGACTGGAGTCAGGCTTTAATGACAAGCATCTACTCAGCTACTCTGCCTCTCTGCCTTGCCTTGGAAACCTCCTTTGATCCTGTCTCCCATTAAAATGAATTTCTCCAGCATGGGTTTAAATCCTATATTTGTATTCCACCTGGAATGCTGACAGTGACCCACCTTCTCATTTCTCCTCCGTCCTCCTGGAATTGGCCCTGGGGCTAGTTCCTGTGTCCCAGTCTGAATTCTTAATTGGCCTTATCTCCCCCTGATCATCCCTGGCTTGGCTGGTAACGAGAGCGGAAGTACTTTCCTCCCATTAGCTGGAATAGCCCTGGGACTGCAGCTCTGCTCCCAGGGAATCAATTGAACCCATACAGTTTAGCGCTCAGCAGCTCCTCAACCCCCTACCTGCTTTTCCAATATCATCTTATCAGTTCCCTTCTGATCCAATCCATTCCCTGAACCTGAAGTATACTTCATCTATTAGCTGCTCCTTTCAAATTCTGTTAAGACTCGGGGAACGGAAAAAGGCAGAAAGATAAATGCTCAAAAATGGAAATTTTGGTCATTTTGAGGAAGGGGTGTCGAAGTCTGGGTGCTTGAGGGGTTTCATTATATACTTCAAAGTGAAATTAGCACTATTTCTGGGTTTCATTCATCCTTTTGAAATACATATCCATGCTCGTGACATCCCTTCTCTTACTCTTAGGAAACTCCTTTTTAAGACTGATTGATCCTCTCATCGCTCACTGAGACTCCTTGGCCTTTGAAGAGCATTTCCTGTGTCATTAAGATTTTCATTTCCAGTTCTTGAGATAGACAACAAACACCACTTCTCCTGGTTTACAGGGCAGTTGGGCGCTCGTTATTAGCAAACACTTGGGCTTTCTGAACTGCCAATTTGCTGAAGAGTGTATCAAAGGGGCTAATTATGTTTCCAGTCCTGCGTGGCGCTTTTGGCCTTGGTATAGCAGGCTCCTTTACAAGTCGGGTAGATTGTGCTGTTCTCCAGTCACAGTAGTCTCTATAACATGTGATGATTGGACTAAACGGGGTCCTTAGGCCACGCGTGTGTCTTTATCAAACATAGGCTCAGGATTGATGAGCATAAATGTGAAAGACAGAAAGAGTTAAGCTGCAATGGCTGCTTCTTAACTTCAATTATCTCACCATCGCTGTGAATAGAAGGGAGAGGAGAATGAATTGCATTCCCAGAAGAAACGGCTTTTCTCCTCGTCAACCATGCTCACACTTTCTGCAAGGGGGCCACTTCGTCTGAGGAAATTCTCATTTTGAAGGGTACCTGATTCAGCATCACAGGGGTCGAGTGGTTTTTTTCATTATCTTCCCCACAGAATGTTTTGTGCTTGAGCCACAGACAGGGGGTAGAGGCAAAGCCCCAGCCCTGCCCACAATGCAAACTACTCAAGGTTTCAGTCAGTATCAGGCAACTTCCTGAGCAAAATCAGCTCAATCGCTCATTTCCTTGTTTCTTGTGACCTTGTGGTGACACAAATCAAAGGCCATAGGTTATTTTCCTTATAATCCTGGGATCTTTCTTCTTCATCTTATGTCACAATAAAGTATTATTAGCTTCCTGGCAACCCTCACAAGATAAGTAAGTGACAGCGTTCCTAAGAAAAAAACAGACCAGAAAAGCCTATGGTTCACAAGGGTTTGAACCATATGTTTGCTGGGGGGAAACAAACTCACCAAGTGCCTTCAAGCTGTGGGACTTTTCCTTGTTCTGTAAAAATAATAGATTGCAACCAGCCTGGGAATGCAAGGGGAGTGATCTGCGACCCGCCTCATCCCACAGCCTCTTTGAGGCCTCAAGAGAAGAGGAAGGGCAGTTTTCAGTTGAGAAGGGAACCAGTGGACATGAAGCTACCATTGTGTGCATGTTTGGGTGCTTACATAGTGTCAGTGTCTAAGGAGAAGCTATCTGGCCACAGCAAAAGATCTCTGAACAGCCCATTTCTCTAAACTGCTTCAATTTATAGCCACAATTGGCCATTTATCCTGCACCGGCATACAGTCGTTTTCTTTGCCACTTTAAAAAACGAAGAGGATTCTTTAAGTTATTTTGAAAACTCCTTACCACATGGGGCTTCTTCAGGAGGCACCTGCTCCAGGCTCATTCTCTATTGGCTTCTGCTCACAGGCCAAGGAAAACCACGACTTTCATTGGCAGCTAGACAAACACACTGGCTGGGTGCCTGCAAATCTATAAGTCTTCAGCCATCTATACCCTTTTCCTTGGCGTTAGGAAAAAAATTGGTAAAAAGACAAGCCATCTACAATTGCTGTCATATGAACTGTTTGGCCTCCTTATTCCTTCACGACACAGCAGCATTGTTTGGGACAATAGCTTTATTTCTTTCATGTGTATTCACTTGACTTCTCAGATTAGGCTCCCGCTACAGTTGAGGCATTGTTTGGGGACGTCATTTTTCCTGAACTCTACGAGATAAGGTAACATTTTTCTCTTCCTATCCCATGGTTTGCATAGGACATTTTACTTGAGCATTTCCCCCAATAGGATTCCATTATCTAAAGTTCCTTTGTTATTAAGAAATTCACTAACATAAGCACATCTGGAAAGACGATGTCTACTCATACCTTAGTATCTTGTACAAAGCATCCATACAAAAGTATTTATGGGTTAATTGATGGGTGAATGAATCGTACATGCCCTATGTTCTATCAAAATTATTTTGACCTTTTAAAATAAATAGACTTCCTCTGCTATCATGGTTTCATTCACACTCTTGAAGATCTATGTGTTAAATAAAGAAACTCTTGACACTGGCATGGAAGAAAATGTAGACTGAATTTAAATTGCATCTTATCCATTTGCTGGCTGATAATATTAAAAGTAAAAGTGGGAAATATATTATGCTTGCATAATAAGGTTGTTCTCAGAGCCAGAAATAATGTGTTTTAAATGCCTGTCACAAGGTGGTCATTCTGATGGTTTTGCACTGGGAAGCAGAAAGTGGAATGAAACCTGGGTGCCTGCCATGCTCACCAGCTCCTGATTAGAGTGCCCATCATCCCTAGCAATGATCTTTTATTTCTGAGATGCTATCAACTCTTCTAGAGGCCTAACCAAGGCTTAGTATCTGAATCTAAGGCAGTCCCTCAAGGTTGGCCTGTGGCATTCCCTGTAAAAAAAAAAAAGTAAGATGAGAGTAAATACACAGTTACATCCTAACTGCCCTAAGAATCTTCTCTCCTGTCAAGTTTGCCCAAAGACCAAAGATGACAGGGCAGAGCAAGTGGGAAGGGTCTGTAGAAAGTGAGGTGGCATGCATAAGCTCTCAGAGTCACAGAAGACAGAGGTAGGGACAGGCAGGAAACAGAGAATAGGGAGCAATGGATAAGCCCTGTTCCCTAAACTGCCTCCACGAGTGGCATTTGCTTTTCAGGGAATGTGTCAGGTCACCTGGATCTGGCTGTGAGCAGTCAATTCCTGTGTCTCTTCATTTCCCATTACATTTAACCTTTGCGATTAATCCTCTCTATGGGACTGACCTCTGTTCCCTGTGACCAGCCTGAGCATCGTCAAGTGGTGATGGAAGGTGAAGGCTGCAAAGCTAAAAGAGGGTGCTGACCTAGCACAGTCTCTCACCTCCATGTCAGCTCTTTATTCGTCACCCTTGGCCTTCATCTCCTCTCTACCTAATCAATGCTAGTGTTAGAACGGACCTTGAAGGCCATTCTCACTATCTGACCATACGGACAGTCATTCAGCCCTCGCCTTGATCTTTCCTGTCTCTAATTCATCTTTCTTCTTCAAAAATTTTATCTCTTTGGGGGAAAGATCATGAATCCAACTGCTCTCAAAAGCTTCGCCAAGATGCCGAGTTTCTGGTATGATCTCCTTCCAGCTTCAGCTTCTGTCTCTTTTCTATTATTCAGCCAGTGAGTGAGCATGTAGGTCTCAGCCACGACAAGCCCAATAGAGGCCGAGTCTAAGTAGTTTTCCCTGGTTCCAAGAGAGACCACAAACTGAGACTGCCCAGGCAGCACCCGGGAACAGACCATCCAAAGGAAATTCCTAATGTTCCAACCATTGTAGATAGGATCACCTGCCAGCACACACCCATTGTTTGTCACCAGGACACTTCTAGACAGATAACAGTCAATTAGGGGTCTTGAACCTTAGAAATCCCTCACCCCACCTTTGCTACCACAAAAACCCAACTCCAGCTGAGCTCGGTGCTCTCTGATCACTCCAATACATTGGACACATGGAGAGACCTAGTTTGCAAACTTGTGTAAGAATAAAGGCTCTTTGCTTTTACATACAGGACTCAGTTTCCTAGTTGGTTTGGAGGGTACTCCGTGATCTGGGCATAACAGCACAGATCTGAAGATCAGTGAAGAACTTACTTCTTCAGAGGGCTTGCTCTTGAAGGGAGAGACCAAGACCAGAGGAACAGGTCACATTCCTAGATCTCATCAAGAGCAACCCCTTACTCACTCCTTCCTAATTGCTCCTTATGAACACTCTGCTCTTATTTTCCCATCTGTGTACCACACTCTGTCGTCAGAGCATCTCATGGTTCATTCCATCCAGCATTCCCAGTCTGTCCCCATTATTCTGTTCTATTGCTGTATTTCCTTGTAGAACCTGCTTCACTGCTGTGTCCGCACTGGGGCAATGCACACTCATCTCTTAGTTTAGTTTCTACTCCTCCAATGAAACAGACGCTTCAGAGACCAGCATCTTGTTCATGCCGTGTAGTAACTCAATAACAGGCTCCTTACAGATACTCAGTAAATAAGTACTAATAAATCAAGAGCTTGTTCTTCCAGTGATTGTGTCTGGTCTGAATTTCTGTTGGTTTTTCCCACTAGACTTTTTATTATTGTTGTTTGTCATTTTCTCCTTCTCTCTACCCATAACAACTCTTAACAACTCGAAGATTTCCCGAATCCTTTGCATATATTCTTTTATATAAGTTGGCTCAGATGTCTTCATTATACCTTTAAAACTGAACTCTGTTTATTATCTTTATAATCAGTACTTGAAGTCTCATTACACAGCCCCAGGTGCTGAGCTCAGGTCTCTGTAGACAACAAAAGAAACTTAGACTCCCACTGTCCCACACATCTCCATGTTAAAACTGCTTCCTCTGGGTATCCTAGCTCAGCACTCTATGGCTAACATGAAACAACTTAATATTTCTTCACTAAGGGAAGTAAATCATGGAACTGGAGAGACAGGTCAATGGTTAAAAGTGTGTGCTGCTCTTCCAGATGACTGGAGTTGAGTTCCTAGTACCCTTGTTCAATAGCTCATGATCATTGGTAACTCCAGCTCCAGAAGACCTAAAGCCCTCTTTCAGCCTCAGTTGAGGCAATTGCATCATGTGCATATATCCTCACATGGACACATACGCACAAAAACCATAATTTAAATTAAATGCAGTTTTTAAAAAGATGAATCATGTTAAAATTGATTTACATGGTGACATGAGTCATCAATATCTATAACCCCTAAGCAGTTATTTGCATTCCAGTCAAGAAGCATGGTATTCCAAAATTATTTCCTGTATATATATATATATATATATATATATATATATATATATATCCTGGGATGTATATTGGGTTATAAGGAACAACTTGCTGAGGTTCTTGACAATGCTTCTTCTCTACCTCAACTTCTGATATTTTTTTAATATTTTATATCATTTCCATTATCTATAATAGAATACCACAAGACAGAGGGTTGATGGGAGAAAGGGAGGGAAGGAGATAGGGAGGGAGGGACGAAAGAGGAGAAAGTTCAGGCAATAGGAAAGAACAAGAAAGAAGTAGAACAACACGCATACTACTCAGCCATTTTTTCCACAGAGCTCTCAATATGTTCCTTTGTCCTAATAGTCTAAATGTGCAGTGCACTGTATGTGCATACAAGTAATGGGTGATCCTCTGATGCTCAACTATAACATAATAACTTGGTTATCATGATTAATTATCTGGTACATGTATTCAGTGAAAAAGAATCTTAGTTCTTAGAAGACTGGAAACATGCATTCTTTTATGTAACAGCATCAATCATTTTAGCTGAGAGAAGAACAGATAAAATGTAAACAATCTGAATTCAGGGTCAATAAACTGAAGTCATAAATGAGGGAATGTGGACCAAAAAAAAAAAAAACCCACAGACCTACACAGAGCAATGTCAAATGTCTTTAATGTGAGAGAGTTTTGCATTCTAAAACCAATTTTATTTTGCACCTGGGAAATACTTACATCTGTAATAAAGTAATTTGGGCAGCATTAAAGAAAAACAGCCCATGGACACAATGTAGCACCTGGGACTGGAAAGGAAAACGAAAAAGCCCATGTTTGTAAGGCCACAGTTGTGGGGGGGTGGAGGAAGGCCACTATTTAGTTCCCAGCGACTTAGCCCCAAAATAATCACACAGAAACTATATAATTTAAATAACTGCTTGGCCCATTAACTTTAGCTTTTTATTGGCTAACTCTTACTTATTAATTTAACCCATTTCTATTAATCTGTGTATCACCACAAGTCTGTGGCTTACCGGGTAAAGTTCCATCTGGCTCCGGCAGGGTTACATGGCTTCTTTCTGACTCTGCCCTTCTTTCTCCCAGCATTTAGTTTCGTTTTCCCTGCCTAACTAAATTTTGCACTGCTATATGTCCAAAGCAGTTTCTTTATTCATTAATGGTAATCACAGAATACAGAGGGGAATCCCACATCAGAGGGTATGATATGGGATTCCCCTCTGTATGCTGTGAATACCATTAATGAATAAAGAAACTGGTTTGGTCTGATAGGTTACATAGGTGGGGAAAACTAAACTGAATGCTGGGAGAAAGGAGGCAGAGTCAGAAAGAAGTCATGGAACCGCTGCCAGAGACAGACATACAAGAACCTTGCCTCATGGTAAAATATAAAAAAATGGAAATGGGCTAAATTAAGATGTAAAAGCTAGCCAAAAAAAAAGTTAGAGATAAAAGGCCAAGCAGTAATTTAATTAATATAGTTTCTGTGTGGTTATTTGGGAGTCTGGGAGGCTGGGAAATGAACAAGCAGCCTTCCTGCTACAGGGGTACCTAAGCACAGCCAGAACTGTGAGTGGTCCTTAGAAGTGAGTCTAGTCTGTTCTTGCAGAACCTGGGCTGCACACTGCTGTCCATACTCTGGACATGTGCTGTGCTAGCATCACCTAAACTGTGTTCTGCCATCCTGCTTTCTATTACCACATCCCCATTTTCACTGTCTCCATCCCTCCTACTTCCTTCAACAAAATTAGATAAATCTGAATCCCTCTGCTTGGCATCTCTTGAGCTGGGTGTGGGGGCTCATACCAGCTCTCCCAGCACACACAAAGCTGAGACAAGAGGATTGTGAACTTGAAGACAGCCTAGACTACACAGCCAGATGAATCCTGTCTCAAAAAAAAGAGAAGAGATTTTTAAAACCAACTGTATAGAAGTATTTTAGCTAGTTACTTCATGACCTACAAACAAGAAAAATATTGAAACAAGGAAAATGCAATAAAAACATTATCCAAAACTGCTGCGTGTGTGGGGGGGGTTCTATTTCCATCACATAGTTTAGGCCTCTGCCACCTCTAAATTAGACAACTGTCAATTCTTACTTAGCCTCCTATCTGACTCTCACTGATAACATCAATATCTTTCAATCCATCTCTCTCAGTATTAGGCAATCTTTATAGACTACAAGTGGAGAATACAAATTCTAGTCCATGAGGACAGGGAATATTACACATAAAATCTTCTGAAAGCTGCTGAATATAAATTTTAATAATTCAGCATTCAGGAAAATAATGATATATCTAGACAAGGAAAATTTTAAATGAGTTTTCTTGCTGTGCATAGTGAATATAAGCAGGTCAAGATGCCTTAGACAATGTATTTTTAGCCACTATGCATTGTATGGTGTCTGGCATTGTATTACTCTGTCCCAGAAATCACATTTTTCCCATTGTCGTCTTAGCAATACTTACCAACAATGCAGAACACTCAAAATAATTTCTGTTTCTAACAAAACTCAAATCAGTAGTTTGAAAATGGGAATGAAATGCTGATTTTTATTTTAATTTTGCATTCTAATGTTGGAACCTAATAAGAGTTTGAGATGGCCATCTTTGCCCCTACGTACAAGAAGCTAGTCTAAGAAAGAAAGCTTCGGCAAGAGAGGCGGCACCGCCGGACACCACTTGCAACAGACAGGAAGAAACTCCTGCTCAGACCATCAAATCCGCAGGATCTAGGTGAACCTGAAACTTGGAGTCTTCAAACTTTCCAGAGAGGTCAGGCAATAAATCAGCAAATAGATTGTATTTTAGTGATAGCAATTCCGTTTCTAATATGTCAAATTGAAAATTTATAATGGCTACATCAATCTATTCTCAGAATTGTGAACTTAGAAAGAAAACGTAGGAAAAGAATTGGTAGCCACTGAGCTTGGGAAAACATCTGTACAGACTGGGAGTGCTAGGAGTCCAGTTGTCTCCCATGGACACACTCCATGCTCGGATCTCTCTCAGAAGCAGAGCCTGCTCTTCCAGACCTGATACAATGACAGGGAACTCGGACCTCCTTGAAGCCACAGATATCACAATTAAATAGGGAAATCCAATGCTCGCCCCCAAAAGCTGGACTTGTCTAATACTTGTGGATGTTTAAAGCAAAAAGACAAGCTGCTCCAATAAACAAGAATAGAAAATCTTCTTGCTGAGGTCACACAGAACGAAACTGATACCCAGTACACAGCAGGGAGATACAAGAAGACCAAGTCCTCGTGTTCTCAGACTCACACTCATTTTAGAGCCTGGCTCTGTTCCTCTTATGGTCTTCCTGTGTTCCCATCTCCTTCCTGGGTAGTCATCCAACATATTTCCATCGACAACTGAATAAGATTCAGGTAGCTGTCACCAAAGGAACCTCCTCCCTCCCACCTCCTTCCCCTCTTTCTCCTCTGCTTCCTTCTTCCCTCACCCTTTTCCCTTTACAGAAACGGTCCATTTAGTGCAGAGAAAACAGTGCTGGAGTCTCTGAAAGAAAACCGAGTCAATTCAAGTCATAATTAATGGCAGTCTCATCTTTTGGCTTCAATCTGTGTTCTGGGTAACTTCAGCTTTACAAGAAACTCTATAGGAAATCCTTTGCCCATGCAATGTGTGTTTAGTTCAGGTCTTTATGTTTAGCTACTCAGACACTGATGAAGACTACCAAATGCGCTGATGCAAGAAAGGAGGACAAAACATTAAAAAAAACAAAAACAGCTATTAGGACCACATTTTAAAAGCATTATCTTAGACATATTTATAGGTAGCTGTAGCCAGAGCGATCTCTTGACCCCTGTTTCAGTCACCACATCCCTGCCTTTCGTCCTCTGTAACACTCTATTCTCTTTAACATCTAATACAAGCTTGCGGGTGTTCCATGGCTGCGACCTCTCCAATGCAGCCCCATGTAGTTCTGCATGTGTACCGTAAGGTGGCGCTACCCCAAGTACCCCGAGTCTGGAAGAAGATTACCATTTCTACCTGAGGTCTGGGTAAGACTGCCCAAACAGGTCTTACAGACGCACATTCATAGGAACCATGTATGCTGGAGTGGATAATCTTGTACATTCTATCCAAATAGCCAGAACTGACAGGTCCCAGTGAGTCTCAAGACTATCTATGTTCTCCTTTATTATTCGTACTGTTTGTGAGAATGCCTAGCATTACTTGGTTCTTTAGTAAATACCACACCACAAATGCTAATTAAAGTCCTATCTGGTCCAAGCCGGAGAAGCAGGGCCATGGCCAATCTGCTCGCCGGATCCCAGCCCCCTCCTCCAGCTGTAACTCTGCTGGGAAGGGTCCTGAACTAACAACCCAGGACTATTGTTCTGCAAGCACGTGTAGGAGACCATGCGTATTGTGTGTTCCAGCTATTTGTCTGCTTTCGCTTCTTCTGTGTAAGATGGGAAACCCCTGAGGTGTTATCAGTGCTGGGCTCCCTTAGTCGCTCCAGCTACTCAGTGTGAAATTTGGAAGAACACAGCAGTCAATGAGCAAAATGATCGAGCGAATGAGTCTTGAAATAGACACATGGCTGTCACCACCGGGAGCCTGTTCTGATCGGCACTAAACACATGTTACAGTCAGGAGATGAAAACCAGGGCTGTGCCCTCACGGGTGATCGCTCCAGAAAAACCGAACACGATGCAGCTATGGCCAGAAAGGCTAAGACATACAAAGTCATCACTAGGATTTCTCGTCCTCTATGGCTACAACTTAAGTGTCATGCCCCAGAATACTCCCTTCCCCACCCTTTCCCAATGCTCTCAGCTGTCACAAAGGGATTTCCAACTTTATTCCCAGCACAGCTAAACAATGAAGCATTTCTGAGAAACTAAACACCCACGAATTAGCCTGCCATCCCCAATATTTTCTCTTTCAGAAACACCAAAAAGTTTAAATGGTGGCTGACGTGGCGTGGGTCGCAGCACATAGAGCAATAACCATCTCTGGTGTACAGTGTGGGACTCCGCAGTGGGAAACCCTTCCAGCATTCCTGTGTCCTCTGTAATCTGTGACACGTCGGGGAGTCTGGAAATTGTTTCTCCGCCACAGAACCAAGTGGGAGGGGGCGGTATGTCTGCTCACCTTAGAGCAAACACAAAAGCGCCGTTCTCTCATCCAGTAAAACACTAAGATTAGCTCTTTTATCGCTGTTTTTCCACGCTCCTTGCCTACTTTGTAAACACGGCATGGATGACTTTGCTTCTTATCAGCCGCAAACTGAATCTGCCTTTGTTGAAGCATTGTCAATCAGCAGGCTTCCTGTGCGTGAACTCGGTGATACGCACAACTGAGAAAAGACAGACTTCATACACACACACACACACACAGAAGAGAGAGAGAGAGAGAGAGAGAGAGAGAGAGAGAGAGAGAGAGAGAATGAAAAACTAAAAAGACTCTTATGTACACTATAACCCGGAGTTCATTTTCTCTGCCAGATAGAATGAGATCAAAAACCAATAGAGGTCAAGACTGTTAACGCCTGGATAAAGGGCACTTTTCCTGTTAGGATCAGTTAGAGCAGGCCTCTGTAATCGCCCTGTTCCTTTCCACTGTGTCACATAAACACTCACATGAGCTGCAGCCAGGGCGGCCTCCCCTTCCGTCAAGAGCTTTATCTTTGATTAGAAGCAAAAATGTGAAATCTAGCAATTTGAGTTGTCAACGAACCTCTGGTTTTCACAGGTACTGTCTGACTGTGACATTCCCAAAGGGGCTCTGACTTGATTTCCCTTTAGAATCCTTCTGCCGTTCATTCTTGAAGCATGTGATTGACAGCTCTCTTGCACACGAGGGCACGTTCAGCACCAGTGCATTACACTGAACGAGGAAAGCCCTTGATCAGCACTGAAGAAGTAGGAGACCTGACCGTTAGTCCTAAAGACAAACCTTAAGATCAAAGACCCGCCATCACACTGTGGAGAAGCTCCTTCCTCAGACTCTGGAAGTAACGTCCTTCCCTTTCTCGTAGGCTAACTCCAATTTTTAATTCTAAAAGCATTTTCTAGACAAAATTTGCCATTGTCCACTCTTATTGCTGCTCCGGGTCAATGATAAACTGGAAAGTTGTGTAAAGTTTTGAATGTGTGTGCCTTAAGGCCGTAAACTTGAGAGAGAGGGAAGAGATGCATGAGAGGATCTGGGGTGAGGAAAGAGGGGTGGTGTCTTTAGAATTCCAAAAGAAACCTGAAATTATTTTTGAAAATGCCGAGTAAAATGTATACATCTCTCGCTATCTTTCTGTGCAAGGAGAGCACTTCCGTATCTCCACTTTCCTCTCTACCACACAGATCTTAAATCGTCCCCAATCCCAGCAAGCAGCGGTGTATTCCAGAACTACGGGTGTTCACGGCATTGCCAGGCTTCATGTGGACGTGTCTGCTGTGCCGTTGTTTCTGATTTACTTAAACTAATCTTATATTATAATTATTTCTTAATTTCCACCTCTCCTGTGGACTTTGAGCTTACTCAAGGAAGATTTTTTTCACCATCTTTTAACCATCAGGATCCAGGCTGGGACAAAAGCATTGGATGAATGAATCTTTAGGAGAAGAGAGGACAGCTCAAAAAAACATCACTCACTCCCAAGGACAATACAGTTATTTCTATTAAGCATTGTTGATATGTACATTAGCAATGTTTTATGTTGGCCTTGATAAGTCACTTGAGAATTTTCCATGGAGCTAACTTAATCTTCGGGTTAATTTTAAAATCAAGTATTATTTATTCCATTGTTCTTGCCACCTTTTTATGATTATATTATTTAGTTTGGATGAGGGAAATCTCAAATAAAGCTATATTTTAAAATAAGATTGTGACCACAACACTTAAGTTTAATGAAATTGGAGATAAATAGTCCAGGGCATTATGAATTGTATTATCAGTGCCTCCGTCCAAATTTGATTCCAGCATCACTGCTACATATGGGGGCTCCTTAAGAAGATGCTAGAGATGTTGTTATTTTTAAGCCAATAGAAATTCTGGGTATTAACTGTCCCAAGTTGAGAAATGGATTTCAAGATACAAAGACAACTGGCAGAGTTAGTGTTAAGAGAAATACATATCTCCAGTGGGAAACAGGCAAGGAAAGGGATTGCTAAACTCTGCTGTGAGGTGACAGAAGGTGGACCAGTCCTTCATGATACTCTGAATAAGAGAAAGTAGACTAGCTCTTCCTCTGTACTGCTGGGATAGAAGGTGGACTCCCACGGCACTGGCAGAATAGTTAGCTATTGATACCCATAAGAGAAACTTCAATCCAGAGTTCCAATTTTATACAAAATTAGCTCCAAACAGATCATAAAGCTAAATGCCAAGTAAAAAACTGTGAATGCTTAGAAGAAAATGCTGAAGAACAACTCCACGGCCTTGATTTGGAAAAGAGGTCTGTGTGATACCAAAATATATGATCCATAAAAGATAAAATTAATTTTGAACCCTAAAAGCTTCACACATGTATGAAAATGTCACAGTGATATATATTATTGTGTATGTTAGTGTAAGAATTAAAAGATTTAAAGCTGAAATTGACAAACTGGATTTTCATGTCATCACCACTTATCACTGAACATGCTTCACATTAGGAAAAAAGCTAGAAAAATCATTTTAACCTTTTTTTGAGACAAAATAAATAAAAATTTGTTTCACTTCAGTACACCTTCACACTGCACTTGCTTCCTAAATCAGATTAAGACAATTTGATGACAGTACTTTAAGTCTTCAGCAGAAAGCATACTTACCAAATACTCAGATCATTTCCTCTTAAAGATCATAAGATACCCTTTCTCTTCTCACGATTCATAAAAACTAAGCATGAGACAGAAGAATTACAAAAAGAGAAACCAGTCACGATCATCAACAATAAGGTAATCTCTTTGAGCATCTTTGAAACACTTTGAAGCCTCATTTGTTGAGTCCAGCACATGGACCCCCACTCCTGTTTATCACCGTCTGTGTGTGACTCACACCTTCAGCCTTCAATGAATGTTGGACTATATGCTCCCAACATTGTGAGACCCTCAACATTGGTTGCTGGCACTAGTCAGAGAAGATTGCTTTAATTTGGTTAGTGAAGGAGTGTTTTTTTCTCACACTTCCTAGCTTTGAGCTTATGCCTAGGTATCCAGGCTCAGGCTTCTGACCTCTTAATGAAGCACAATGCTTTCACCAGGACCCCTGGTGGAATTCTCCTAGAAAACTATATTGGCCTATCATCTTCTTTACAGAAGCAGTAAAATACTAATTGTTATTTAGTGATAATAGAGATGTTTTAAATGCTTATTTTTCATCTTTGTTGGTTTTTAATACATTTTATATTTTCCCAGGAGTTTCCCCATATACTAACAACTTTTTTATGAAAATAACAAATTGTGCTTAACATCATAATATATCTTAGCTCTACCCTGTCTTCTCCCCTGGTTCATACCTTTTCTCCTTTCAAAGTTGTGATATGTTCTACTGGAGGCTATATCTCCTTGGAGAATGTGTCCCCTAGAGGCTGTATCTCACTAGAAGCTACTTCCTGCTGGAGGGTGTGTTCCCCTAGAGGCTGTATCTCACTAGAAGCTACTTCCTGCTGGAGGGTGTGTTCCACTAGAGGCTGTCTTTTCAAGAGACACTGTTTCACGATATTGTACCTTCATTTGCCAGCTCATTTAAGAAAAGAAAAATCTTCTTTCCATTTTTCCATTCAGTTTATCTTATGATTACTTGGAAATAACCTTACTTTTCTTTTTGTTTTTTTGTTATTGTTGTTGTTTTGTTATGTTTTGTTTTTCAAGAGAGTTTCTGAGTGTAGCCTTGGCTGTCCTAGAACTCGCTCTGCAGACCAGGCTGACCTCCTGCCTCTGCCTCCTGCGTGCTGGGATTAAAGGTGTGTGCCACCACTGCCTGGTGGAAACAACCTTACTTCTAACATAGGAAATGCAGTTCATTAACTTTTCAATATTTTCTATTACATAGTAGAAGTATATAAACCTATTAATATAAAGTATTTCTTGAAGCACACACTATCCCCCATAGCTTATAAAATACAATGCCATCAATATTCAGTTCCAATTTTGTTGGTTTTCTATTTTACTTATATATGACCTTTTTAAAAGAACACTGTAATTTTAGTAGTCGTAGTATAGACTTGTTTGGGTTTTCACCCCCTTACAGCTTTAGCTTAATGGCTTCTCGTCAGTTCCCTCCCCGTACTGGGATTTCGCTGTCCGTCCTTTCACTGACTTACAGGCCATCTCGTGTGCTGGCCCTAGGAGTGTGCTCCAGATAGATGCAGCAAATCCTCCTGCCTCGGCTGGAAATGGAGATTCGTCTCTACAATTCTACCTTTGTCCCCTAGCACACCACCAGCCTCTGCGCCTGTGTTCACAGAGCTGCATACTTCTAGCTTTTGTTCATGTTTTCCAGTTTTGACAGATTTTTCTTGACTTCCCTGTGAGCTAAGCAATACATTTAGATGACGTTGGCTGCAATATAGTCCAGATGGGTAAGTATGAGTTGTTATGGGACTCTTCTCTGTCAAGTCAGGAGCAGTTACGTGAGCTAAGACGACTTTAAGATTGTCCTGTCACTGGTGTCTTTAATTTTGTTGATATTTCTTGAGCCCTTAAAGAAACTTTTTTCCTTTTTTTTAACAATTTAGTATCTAATAGTATCTAATATCTGTTCATTAGACTTACCCTGCTTTTTGAGATTATTTTGAGATCAAGGGCTCCTATGCTTATACTTCCTGTTAAATTGACAGGTTATGGAATGAACAAATTATCTCCCTCTATGCAGTCTGTGCGTTACCTTTTCAGTCTCTTCTCACCCGTGTCCTCCTAACGTTGGTGCCAAGTTATTTGGTACAGAGATCTTAACTGCTAGTTTATAAAATAGCTTTCTTTGTGTCCAATGATTTTCCTTAAATTCAATGCAATCTAATATTGATTTTCAAAAAAAAAACGGTGAGAGAAAAAATTCTTGATGATGACTTTTTTCTCTTAGAATTTATATGAAAGATCAGAAGATGATGAGGGCAGCAGTGGTGGCGGTGGTGGTGGTGGCAGCTGTGGTGTGTGTGAGTGTGTGTGTGTGTGTGTGTGTGTGTGTGTGTGTGTGTGTGTGTGTGTGCTGTGGTATATATTTGAATCTGGAGATTAAATATTCTGATATGGTTAAAATAATTATTTTTTAGTACTGATTTACTTCTAACTGTCTTTATTTATTTTGTCACTTCTATTATAACTCTCTGCTCACACTTTATACTAGAAAATTAATAACTTCTCCACTTACCATTCAGCTGTATTTCCAATACGAATACAAAGAAGACACCATGCGTTAAAGCTGCGTCTCTAAGATACCACTTTTTAGTTATATTTTATCTTCCTTGTTAATGTAATTAAGACAAGTCAAATTTAATCTCTTGTAAATCCATGATCATCAGTGAAATAGTCCAGTGCTTTCTCTCTTTATTGCATTATAAATCACAGTGGAAAAGCTGAGACCACTGTGCTGACCCACAGGAATTAGGATCACGCTGAGTCCAAGAGGGCCAGCCTTGCAATGTGTCCATGCCAAAAAAAATCAGCAAGTTAATTCTGGGTTACTAATTAATTGAAACAAATTAATTTAGAGGCATTTGTTATTTCCAGTTATACGTCCTAAGCTCTGTTTTTGGTGTGTTTCATTCTCCCTGTCTGAGAACCTCCCACTTTAGAGTGTCGCTTTGCCCTCTGATTCCTCTAAGTTATTTTATGCCTGTGATTTCTTTTCCAATGTTCTGATCATTCATTGTCTCCATCTTAGGTCACTTATGTTCTTTGCCTCACAAATGCACTGAGAACTTTACATTTCTGCCTGGAGAATTGTGTATGACAAAGTGTGGTTTCCGGGATACTTCCTACACCATTGACTCCCCAAATTTGTTTAGGCTTTGTTTTCCTCAGTTCTCTAGTCCAGAGCCGTTGTGTTCTTTTGCCCAGTAAGTCAGATGGAGCTCATGAAATTTATTGACCAAGAAGTACATTTAAAGGTACTGACCCATGTAGAGCCTATATTATTTTCTCATTATTCCTTTACTGAGATATCTGTGGCCAAGATTCTAGGATAGATGCTAGCTGTACTGTAAATTACAACCTGGTCAGTCAGAGTTGGAAATATTGAAAAAGGCTACTGCATCTTGGCAAACTGTTAAGTCAATTGGAATTATAGGTTTATAAAGGAAAATGGTCTAATTTTAACTTATCTTCCTACTGAGCAAAACAAGACACAGTAAGAACCAAAAACTAAGACTGCTTATCCCTAGTCAATATTTTTGTACATGAAAAATAGAGATTTTCTTCTTTTAAATTGGAAATATTATTCCAAATGATGTTCTTCCAATATTTAAACAGACCTGTATGTTAGCAAAAAATTCTTGATATTGACTTCTTTTGTCTTAGATTTTTTTATATGAAAGATCTGATGATGGCGGTGGGGATGGTATGAGTCTCTGTGTGGTGTGTGTGTGTGTTGTGAGTGTGTGTGTGTGTGTGTGTGTATGTGTGTTGTGATATATATCTGAATCTGGAGATTATATATTCTGGTCTGGTGAAAACTTATTTTTAGTCCTGTTTTCCTATCATAGAATAGTGATGTAATCCTATGTAATCATAGAACAGTAAGAAATTTGAAAGAAAGTAGCGGGCATGAGAGGAGTTGGAGGGGCAAGAGGAAAGAGTGGGAATGATATGAATATAACTGTCATGTGTGAAATTCTTTAAAATAACAATTTAAATTAAAAATACTCATTAAAGTAAGTACGTATGTAATTATTTACACATCTAGTTCTTGCTTGTGTGCTGCACGCTAATCCAACTTTTATAGCACACAGGAAAGATAAAATGATACGCATTGTAAGACTAAGAAACTGAGCTATCACCTAAAGAACCGAATCAAATCATCAATGCCCTGACTTACTTTATACTTGGGCCGGAGATGTGCTTAGTATTTCTAGAAGGTTGTACCTCGCACGTTCTCTTAAGCTGATGAGGGCTCATGGTTCAAGACAAAGTTCTAGTGTATACCAGGCTATAAACATGAAGTTTAAACAATTACATCACTGAATGGGTTAAATTTTGAATCTCTCCGCATCATTCCTTCGGGAAGCAGGGAAGTATCCACGCTGTTGTGCTCTGTGCACTCTAATTGCCGTGGTTTCCTGCAAGGTTGAAGTTGCCTAATGAATTACAGAATACGCACAGCAGCCCACACCTACGGTGTGATTCTAGAAACACACAACGGTGAGTTTTCATAGTCACACAGGAAGGAACTGCTGTGAGCTTGCCAAGCAGTTCTTTGTACTCATGGACAAATGTCATGAGGCGCCCACCTCTGCCACCAATGTTCTTCTCAGAACCACTTTGAAACTAACTTTAAAAGAAGATGGAGGCCAGCGCAATGCCTACTCATCTTGAGGATTGGGCAGAACTGTGAAATAGGGTCTTCCTTCTTCAATAACTCTGACCTGTCTTATCTTTGTCTTCATGCTTTTTTATTTAAAATTTTCACCACTAAAGGTTTCTTTGTAGAATTCCTGATATCAGACAATAAATTTGTATTTATTTAGATTGTAGCAAAAAATTGTCTAAATCTCCAAAATGTAGCTGCGTAGAATCAGCAATGCATCCAAGCTGTGATAATTAGTATGTAAAAGCAACGTTTAATAATAAAGGGGGAAAGGATTCTCTTCAATGTAAATGAGGAAAGGAGAGGGAAAGCAAAGCAGGGGAGAGGAGTGGAAGGGAGGAGAGAGAAAGGGGGGCGAAGGCGTATTCTTGTTCTCAGGAATCAAAATTCACCCTGACTCCTTTGATTTCTAGAATGAACAGTCTCCAGAAAGGTCTATAATGGGCTTTGAGATGAGGTCAAGAACGAGCCTACATGTACTGTTCTCAGTCTCTGGCTGTGACCTGTGCTATATAGTCACCTACAGCTCCCCCCACAGAGCTCTGGGGTGAAGGAAGCTGTATTTTGATATGGCACTTTGGAATACAAAACAAGTATGAAGAATATTGGCAAAAATACTTAGCTCAATAAAATGGGTTTTTTTCTGAACCCTCTGTTAAGAACTAGGAAACCGTGTATTAAATATGCTTTGTGTTCTTCCAAATTTCATTTTCTAACACTAAGTGGTAACAACATGTACTGTTCTTGATAGTACCATTATGCAAGAGCATACAAATATATTCTCATCTCTAGCTCATTAATCTCCCATTACATCTCGGGATGCAGCCGAGAGAGGCAGAGCTGCAGGAGATGTCTGGTGAACATGCTCCATGGAGCAGTGGAGTTTCTGAGCACGGATTTCACTTTTGTCCTAGGCTGTGGACAAGCAGGTGGGTTCTGCATGAACTCAGAACAGCCACAGCCCCGCATCGCTACCTTTGAACAAATCACTTTGTTCCCTGTGTCTGAGCTACGCACATCTCTGAACTAGTAGAGTTTTATAAAATGTCTAAATTTCATCATGCTTTGATGTGTTTAGATGCACAAATCATTGCCAAGGCATTTGGCTCCAGGAGGTGCTTTCAAATGGCTAACAAAATTTCATCCTAAAATATGTATCGAAATTAAACATACCCACTGGAACAGAGAATTGTGATTGAGAAGAGACAGCCCTGTAGATCGATATACACAGGTCCTAATTGTCTCCAACACTGAAAGAGCACAAGGTATGTAATTTGAATAGAAAACACACCATGAAAATGTGGGTCTCTTGCTCCTTGATCAGAACAAGAAGTTTTTCATTTCTTTTGATAGTGGTTTCATGGGCTCTTCTGATGTTCTTACCCGCTCTGATTTCACACTTTGCCTGATATATCAGACAACTATATATTAAATATTGACTATTATATGTTGTATATTGTTATAACTATTATATTATAAATGTATTGCAAATAATGTAATTATTATAAAATACTGGTGCGGCAAGTCTTAGATGTACCTAAGTCCTGATGAGCAATTCTGCACCTAAAGAGGGCATGCTGACCCCCACATCTGAGCACTTTGGTGGCTGAAGAGCAGCAACCATGGCAGCAAGGGTGAGATTACAGGGGTCAGGAAGCTTCCCTGAGGAGGCAGAAGAGTGGAGTGAGGCCCCAGGAGCTGCCTCAGTTCTGAGTGCTTGCTCCAATTTTCCTTCATACTTCATCTTCAATGTACAACTTCAAGGACAACCTGATGGAGCTATTCCAGATAGCCAAACCAGCAATGAAGCATTAGCAAAGGGCCCTCTTCGTAGCTGCCTCTCGGAACTCCTGAATCGTTCACTGACCCCTGATGCTACCATGCCCTACATCACCAATAATGAATTAGAAAAACAAAAGCATAGTTTTCACGAAAAAGTATCTACTTTGAGTCTTTCACAGCTGTGTGTTATGCTATGTATACCCAATTAAAGGCATAAAAGGATTTGATAAAGATACTACATGTTTTTTGAGAGATATCAGTAAGAAACTTGAACAGGTAAAGAGATGTGTTGCGTTGATGGATGGGAAGTCTCCAGAAAGACATGACTTTCCCCCAGCAATGCTCTATATAGATTCATAACACTGCCAGTAGGATTTTAAAATTGAATTAGGAAAACTCATAGTTAAAATTCACATATAGCAGAAAAATCAAATAATAATAGCAAAGTTAATTCAAAGAAGGAATGCAATTTCTTTTCCAATCCAAAATTTGATGTTCTATCCAAACAGGAAAAAAAAGATCATAATAGATGCATGAAATAGGTTTCTATGGAAATTGATTCCATGGAGCTGGCTATATATCAGTTTTCAGTTTAGCTAAATCTGTCTAGGGAGTCACAAAACAGACAGACCAATCACTACACAGACTTGCTGCTGCCATGAGTTACGTGAAGTGGGTTTCTTGCTAGCAAATTGGCAGCAAGGGCCATCAAGAACTTGGGCTCTTTGTGAGCAGATCTTTTGAGATCTAAGAAAGCTGTGGGAGTGGGTACTCTCCACTGCTCACCCCACACTTGCAGCAGCGCTAGCTGGAAAGGCATCCAAACTGACCAATGTGGCTTGCTGGTCTTAAACACTGAAGGGTAGTTTGCCTCTAGAAAAGGGCTGGAACAGAGTCCAGGCTATTGTGCTCATCTCTCCCTGGCAGGATGCTCCATTCCCAGGGCATACTGCAGGGAGCACTGAGAACTACACACTACAAGGGGCTAAGACAGGGCTTGCTGTCCAAGGCTACTTTTCTCCTCAAGGCCCAGCAATGTATGTGGAAGATGGGGTGGAAGGACTGTGAGAGCCAGAGGTGACTCCAAGGAAAGAGTGTCTTTCGGGCACAACAGGGCAGATGCACGTATGAGATCACAGTGGCAGTGACAAGAACTGCACCAGCTCCAGCTGGAAAAAACATCCAAGATCTAAAGAAAGGAAGTGGGCTAGAAGTTTCTTCCCTAGCCATGAAGCTATTTCTAATTGGTAACTGCTGAGAGAGGGAAAATGTTTTTTTCAATGGGGTAACACTGAGTATAGCAACCACAGGCCAGGGAAGGCCCCATGCGCAATAGCCAGCCAACACAAACCATTTTCTAGTATGTTTTGTTTTCATTTTGTTCGTTTCTTTTTTGGAATTTGAGGTTTTCACAAGACAGAGAAAAAATATGAAGGCAGTCCACTGGGTAGGGAGGTGGAGAAGAATCTAGAAGTTGGGGAGAAATATAATAAAAATATGTATGAAATTCTCAAAAAAATACATAAAATGGAAAAATAATTGGAACTTCCAAATGTAGAGCCAGAAAATGGAGACAAGACACAGACTGATGCTGGGCATCAGAACTCCTAGACATAGAGTAGAAGTGAGGGGAGCACAGAACAGAGGGGTGGGCCAGGAGGAGGTGATGCCCACAAAAGAAAACAGTATTCCTGAACAAAGAACTGCTCCATCTTTCTCCCTGATGAGGAATCCAAATTAAAATGGTGTTGTGATGCCAATTTCATGGCTAATTCTGAAAAAAAGGGGGGGTTGTCAATGTTCTGTAATTCCATATTACAGAGAGCTTCACCCCCACAAACACTTTAGGCAACAACTCAGTGGTGTCTATAAAACAAAAGGCATCCCACAAATGGTAAGATATAATTTCTTGGTATCTTTACTGATAAACATTTTTATTTGTGAGCTAGGAGCATTATTGCAGCTTTGATTATAGCAGCAAAGGTGACTCCTACCAACATCTCCTATCACCCCCTCTGTGTGTGTGTGTGTGTGTGTGTGAGAGAGAGAGAGAGAGAGAGAGAGAGAGAGAGAGAGAGAGAGAGAGAGAGAGACACTGGTTATGTGCCAAGCTGGTCTAAACCTCTTTGTGTAACTGAAGCTGGCCTTTAACTCTTATCTAGCTTTTAAGTACAGAGATTTTGTGTGTGTGTGTGTGTGTGTGTGTGTGTGTGTGTGTGTGTGTGTGTGTGTCTTAGTCACTGTTTTATTGCTGTGAAGAAACAAACATGAACAAAGAAACTCTTATAAAAGAAAGCTTTCAGTGGGGGACTGCTTACTCTCAGAGGTTTATGGCACTAGCACCACACTGGGGAGCATGGTGCTATGCAGGTAGACATAGCTCTGGAGGACTAAGTGTGCTACACTAGATCCACAGGAAACAGGAAGACTGAGCCACGGAGCCTGGCATGAACTTTTGAAAGCTCAAAGCCCATTCTTAGTGACACATTTCCTCTAACATGACCACACCTACTCCAACAAGGCCACACCTCCTAGTACTTTCCAAGTAGTGTCACTCTCTGGGTGACCATGCATTCAAACATAAGAGCCCGTGGGGGACATTCTATTCAAACCACCACAGTGTGAGCTGCTCAGCTTCCTCCCACCTTCCTGGTAGTGTTTTCTCTATTCCTGGACTTCAGTTCTTTTTTTCTCCATAGCTGCCTCCAGTACCCTGAGTTCTCCTGGTTCCAGCCCAGCCTACAGTCATTATTTTTGCTTTCCTCCCTTGTTTTATGATGCCATTTCCAGCTTCTCATAGCATCATGACTTTCCGGTTTCACTTTTCCTTTCCTTGTCTCTCCTCTCTCTTGGCTCTTCCAGGTTCTTCTGTAGCCGTTATGCAGCTATCTTGCTTATCATTACAATGTTTCCCTGACATTTTCAACCTCGTTTCTTTTCCTTTTTAAGTTTCTTTTTAAAAGATGTCTTATTTACTACGTGTGTGTGTGTGTGTGTGTGTGTGCGCGCGCGCGCGCGCGCGTACACCCTTGGAAGTTAGAAGAGTGGGTCAAATTCCCATAGAGCATACATCCACTTGGACTTATAAATGGTAGTGAGCTGCCTGATATGGCTGCTAGGGACTGAACTTGGGCTGTCTGGATGAGCAGAAATGTTCTAGAGGACTAACTGGGTTTGAGACAGGGTTTCACCTTGTATCTCAGGCTGGACTAGAGCTGGCTAAGCAGCCTAGTTGATTTTGAACTTTCTGTCCTCTTGTCTCAGCCTCTCCAAAATTGAGCAACCACACCCATTTTCCAAGGCCACTTCCTAAGGCAGCCTTTGTTCAGGAGCCCACTCCTCCCAGCCCAAGGTAATTCATTGGTTAAGTGACACCTCTAGGGCATATTTGTTTTATATTTACTAGCTTGAATATAAACACATCCAAGTTAAACAACAGCAAGACAACCATAGTATATCAGAATGCTTATTCTCCTGGGATCACACATGGAGCAACGTGGTTCTGAACAGATGCTGATATTGCTATGTTACAGTCTCTCTCATTTATTTCTGCCTTACCAGGTGGGTTCAGTATCTAAGGCTAAGGGGGACACTTCAGCTCAACTTTGGATGCATCAATCAAGGCACACATATTTCTGTTAGCTGGAATGATAGCTCTTAAAAAAAACAAATAATTTACTTTTAAAATAGATTTTTATTATGAAATGATAAATTTGAAAATGATTTTAAGAATTCAGTTATATGTTTAGTATTTACTAGAGAAATCATTGTATTAAAATAATTTATAAATGACATAAAATGCCAAAAATATTTAATGAGTAATTACATCATTGGTAAACCATGATCTCTAACCATAGATCTAAATCAGGACTATGCAGGGCTGTGCAAGAAAGAGAGACCAGCAGTTACATGTAAGGGAGTCCTGTGGCAGAATTGAGAATGCCTGTCAATTATGTACACTGTGGTGGCTTAATACGAATGGCCCTCATAGGCTCATAAATTTGAATGCTTGGTCATTGGGGGGGGCGGTAGTGCTAACTTGACAGGGATTTAGAGGTGTGGCCTTGTTGGAGGAAGTGTCTTACTGGGTGTGGGCTTTGCGGTTTCAGGTTTCAAATGCTCAAGACAGACCCAGTTCTCTCTCTGTCTCTGTCTCTGTTTCTCTCTCTCTCTCTCCCTGATGCCTTTCAGTCAGGTTGTAGAACTCTTAGTTACTTCTCCAGCACCATGTCTGCCTGCCTGCAGTAATGCCTCCCACTATGATGACAATGTACTAAAACACTGAAACTGGAGGCCAGCCCAAATTAAATGCTCTCCTTTATAAGAGTTGCTATGATCATGGTGTCTCTTCACTGCAATGGAGCACTGACTAAGAAGACATACACCTAATAAAACTGGGTCAACTGGCCTGGAAGACAGTGAGGAAGAGGAGGAGAGGTACTGTGGAATAATCTCCTTGTTCACCATGAGAATATGTCATTCTGATTGGTTCAATAAAAACTGAACAGCCAGTAGTCAGGCAGGATTTCTGGGCAGACAGAATGCAGGGAAGAAGAAAGCCAAAGAAGCCAGTCAAATGTAGAACAAGTTAGACACACAAAATGGAAGACAGGTAAAAGCCACATGGTAGAAGGTAAAGAAATAAAAATATGGGTTGATTTAAGTTATAGGACCTAGTTAGAAACAAGCCGAAGCTAAGGCCAAGATTTCATAATTAATAATAAGTCTCTGTGTCATTTTGGGGAGCTGGCAGTATAGAAAAGTTCATCTACAGAGAGGAGAAGAGTCATTAGAACCACACTCCTGTGCGAGGACTAGCAGGCCAGGGTCAGGAGTGCACCTCACGGAACATTGCTGCCATGAGGCTAAGGAACTATACAGAGGAGCCCACAAGGGTGGCTTGAGTGACCCCTAATGGGAGGGGTAGAGAAAATGAGAGGGAAATTAGGGAAATCACCTGCCTGTTACACAGCAGCCCTTACCTAAACAAGTGGATCTTCCTATTTGAACTAAGCCTTTACTTTATATCAAAAAGTGAAGAACAGGGGGGAAAAATCAGATACAGTGGAGAAAGTATAGACCCAGAGGAAAGCAGTGCCCTGGCCACCTCTCATGACAGGGAAAGGAAATGACTGAGGTTGTCCCAGAGCCTGGGGCTTCTCATTTTAACCTTGTTATAGGCAGAGCAGATAAGAGCTCCTTACTTTGCTCAGAGTAAACACTAGAGGATGAAAGCTAAGTGCTGTTGCAATTGCTGCCATGGCTGAGTTGTTGTTCTTTTACAAAGAGAGAAAAGGCTCATTTAAACATTTATTCCTTCATTCTTCATGGCTGTTTTTTAAGCCTCTGATGTCTCCAGCATTCTTAACATTGCCATAGCACAGAAACATGCAGGAAACTGAATGCCAGTTATAAGGAACTATATGCTTACGTTTACCTTTTGTCGTGCAAAATGTAAACAATATTCAGTCCCACCATTCTAAAAACTATTTTCCAGTAGCCACTCCTGCTACAAAGTGGCAGTTTGCACTGCAGACATTTTATCTTAAGATAACCATACAGGAATGGAGAAAAGTTGGCTGTCAGTGTGGTGTGTCCTGAGAGACAACAGTGTTCCTACTTATCGCCAAGCTTAAAGGTTCCGTTCCTTCCCTTGACCATTCCCATAAAAAGAATCAGGGCAGGATATAGCAGATGTCTTCCCATGGGCATAGGGAAGTGCAGGAAGCAGTGCTCTGTGACCCCCATGGTGGTGCTTCATGTGCTGATGGCTCATTTAATCCTTAGAATACATTTCTGGAAATGAGACCTGAGAAAATCATGAAGATACCCACAGTCATCCAAAGAATATGAGCAGAGAAGAGCACAAGAGAGTGTATGATGAAACACCAAGTCTGTTCTGTTCCCATCCTGTTGCTATGCCAACAGCATCTCATGCATATACACACACAAACACACACATATACACACTCATAAATACACAGAGACATACACACTCATAAACACATACTCATATGCACACGTACATATACACATACATCCATACCTACACATACAAACACATATACACATACATTCATACACACACACATACAAACACACATACACACATATATACACAAATACACACACACTCATAAACACACACATACGCACATACGCACACATAAACGCACACATACACATAAACACACACACAAACATACGTACATGCATGTTGCCCAATAAGCAGAGTTCCTGAATATTTATTTCACCCTCTCGTGCTAGCCAGTTAGTCCAGTTTTGCTGGGTTAGACATGAAGACAAAGAGCAGCTCATCCCAGGAGACTAAGCGGAGAATAGGTCACTTAAAGTGAAGGACCCAAAGGGCAGAGCTGCCTCTGCCATTAGAGGTAAGAAGCAAAGGTGCTGTCACATACATTGGGCCTTTTTTTCTACTGGGATAACCAGTTTTTCCTGCATTTTTATATTTCCAGCTTCTGCAACATTCCTGAATTTCCTTGTGTGACCTGCAGTATTGAGACTCTGGAATATGGAAGAGCTCATATGTGCATTTTTCTCTTAAAGTTCACCAACACATTTTCAAAATGAATGTAAGTCTTTTATTTCTTCCTACATATTCTTTTGGATCATCAAAAAAAAAGGAAGCAAAATCAATTCTATTTCATGTTTGGTTTTCGGTAAAGTGTGAGAATTATCTGAACCATTTCCTTGTCCTAGATAGGGAAATATGTTTTCCATGCCATGGTTGACTGGAAGCACATAGGTAAAATAAAAATCTTCAAACTACTTCCCTTCAGATCCAGAAACGATGAGCAATTTGACATCCTGTATCCCCCCCGACTGCAAAGTAGAAACCTCTCTGTCAGAAGCTATTCTTGCAATATTATACCCCTAATGTTATGGGAAGTTGTTTGAGGCAAAAGGCAGCTGTAATAATGGGATTGTGTTTCGAAAAAGAGCTGGCTGTAAGGCCATGCTGTAAATGAAAAGCATCATAAAAGAAACGCTCCCACTCTTAAGAAACAGTGAGACTGCTGGAATAACTCATTGCAGGCTGTTTTCATAGCCCCCTAATTCTGTTTTTAAAATCAAAAGCAGCTCGGAAAGAATAGCTCACTCGGAGTTGGGAAGAAAGCCAAGCCTGTGCAATTTACACAGAATCTCAAGTCTTACTAAATACAGGCCATTCATTCAATCAATCAAAGAAGCAAGTATCGAGCACCAACTCGAGATGTTTAATTACGGTATGAGGCACACCTCTCCCCTCCCCCAAAGAATTTTACAGTTAGGCAAAGGCGATAAGTATAATGAGCTAGGGATCCTAAAGATAAGCAACGGCCCAGGTAAAGGGAGAAGCAGGTAACAGGCACAGCAAGGAAGGCTTACATTCTAGAGGAAGTAGCATTAGCCTGAACCTTGGAAGATGGGGACAGAGAATATTCTTGATAGAAACCACAATGTGAGGACAAAAACGATGTGAGGCAAACTCTGTGAAGGGTGTGGAAGAACATGCTGGTAGCCAAGGGAGTGGGTGAGTGCGACATGGAGAGCCAGAACCACAAGAGACAGCAGCCAGACCCTGTCCAGAAATAGGTGAACCTTCAGTAGCTGGTTGGCTGATGGAGTCAACTGCTCCTCCAGAGGGTGGTTAATGAAGGTCTCACAACTCTTGTATGCAGCCAGAGAGACACAGTGAAGACTATTTTCCTTCTTGGCCTAGCATTAGGATAATCCACAATGCTAACTTCAGTATCATGGCCAAGAAACAGGAGTCTCTTCTTCTGTTTTGTTTATTTCACTCATTTCTGATTTCATCTTAGTTTTTTCCAGAGTCTCTGTTTTCTGTTTTCCTTTATCCTCAATTCCTCATGAAAAATAAAAAAAACCTTGTATTACATATGCATTGATTATAAGACAGTGACTTACTAACGAATGTACCATAAAGATACAAACAACAAAGGAGGCCGGGGAGAAGGGTGCCCAACAAGTGCCTTTATCAGAAGCCAAATTAGTAACATTTTTCTGAATAGACTACCCTATATATCATTCCCTGACAGTTCTTACAAGTCCTACAATTTCCACAGCTCAGAAATTGTTCACACAGCTGGTTATATCCACCTTAGGCCTACATTTAGAAGTAAACATGACTTTTGATAATAGCTTGTTTTATTTTTTATTTAAATAACATTCTTCATTTATTTTACCCACCAACCAGTTTCCTCTCCCTCCTCTCTTCCTGTTCCCTCCCCTTTCCCATCTACTCTCTTCCCCATCTGCTCCTCTTCCATCTCCATTCTCCAATCAGAAAGGGGCAGGCCTCCCACAAAGCATGGCTTGTCAAGCTGAGGCAGGACCAAAGTCCTCCCCTTATATCAAGGTGGGGCCAGGTAATCCAGCCTGGGGAGCAGGTTACCAAAAGCCAGCTAAGTACCAGGGAGAGGTCCTGGTCCCAGTTATAAGCCTTACTAAGGGACCAGGCTACACAGCTGTCACATACATGCAGAGGGTCTAAGTCAGTCCCATACAGGCTCCCTTACAGTTGGTTAGGTGTCTGTGAGCTCTGGTGAGCTCAGGTCTGCTGTCTCTGCGGGTTCTCCCATCATGACACCCCTGGCTTGTACAACCCATCATCTATTTCTTCTGTAAGACTCTTGGGGTTCAAACAGTGCTTGTCTGAGGATCTCTGCCTCTCCTTCCATAGGTTACTGGGTAGAGTATCTCCAATGACAATTAGGGAAGTCACAAATCTGCTTACAGTAGACGGCCAGTTCAGATACCCTCTCCACCATTGCTAGGAGTCTTACTCGGGCTCATCCTTGTGGGTTCTGGAGGTTTCCCTGGCACCAGGTTTCTTCCTAACCCAAAAATATTCCCCGCATCTAGATGTCTCTTTTGTTACTCTCCCTCTCCATCCTGCCTTCAACCTACCTCCTGTCTTCTAAACAAGAAATGATATTTCTTAGCATGAATGCATTTAGACAGTAGGCAAAAATATTTTGAACTAGCACTAAAGCAACAGCCAGACTTCCTTCTAGAATACACCCAAATCAGTGCTTATGACAGCACTCTACCCTGCCAAGTCAACAGAGCCTGAAATGACCAACCATGACACAACCATGACAGATAGGAGTAGCGATAGAGAGTGTTGCATTCTGGGACATCAAGGACTCATGCATCTTCAGATCATTTATCATCCATAGCTCCAAATAGGTGGGTATTTGATATCTGCTAAACTGCACATCTGAGGACTAATCTATTCACACATGGCCCTAATCCTTTCCGTTTAGCTCACTTAGGTTGAGTAAAATAACAAACATTGGAGACTATATTTGATTCTATACATAATAACACATAGTTGTGGACATATTTTGTTTGTGATCTAACAAATAAAGCTTGCTTGAAGATCAGAGTGCACAGCTAAGCTACTACTCATCCCATAGAGGCCAGGCAGTGGTGACACATACCTTTAATCCCTAGCACTCAGGAGGCAGAGGTAGATGGATCTTTGTGAGTTCAAAGCCACACTGGGCTATATGAGATTAATCTGGTCTAAAAGAGAAATAGAGCCAGGTGGTAGTGGCTCACTTCTTTAATACTAGTATTTGGGAGTCACATGCCTTTAATCCCAGCACTAGGGAAGTAGAGATAAGAAAGTATATGACTGGGCAGAGAGAGGACTATAAGGCGGGAGAAAACAGGAGCTTGGTGCATTCACTCTGAGGAGTCATAGAGACAAGATCTTGCGTATTCAGTTTGAGCATTTGGAACTCTAGGGGTTGGCCGCTCTGCTTCTCTGAACTTTCAGCTTTTACCCCAATAGCTGACTCTGGGCTTTTATTATTAAGACCAATTAGAATTCACACAACACATGGTGAGAGAAAGTATGGGGGAAATGGCACAGTAAGAGCAAGTGTTGCTCAATCATGAGATTCTGAGTCTAAATCTCCATCGCCACACAAAACCAGCCAGGAGAAGCCATGAACACTTATATCCCCATCATTTCACTGAAGGCAGAGACAAGAGGATTGTTGGCGATTTCTGGCCAGCTTACCTAACCAAAAGTGAGTTCCAAATATGGTGAAAGACGCTGCCTGTCTTGAGGGAAGAAGGTAGAGAAGGAGAGAAAAAGGCACTTGGAGACTTTAAATGCCATGACTTCCTACACATTTGCTTCTGTGTACACACATACAACACACATGCACACATGGACAATTTTTTCCAAAGTAAGTATTAAGGCAATGACCAAACAGTTTGCCTAATAGTGTGTATGTGAAACAACAATGAAAAGCAAAGGGAATTCAGGTTGAAATCTCTGAAAGTCTATAAATATTTACTCTGTGCATTGGGAAGAGATAGTTGATCTTACATGTGTTTGGTTGGCTGGTTGTCTTACCTATTAGGATACAGCTATTGAAAGAGCTACTCATGGTAAAAACACACGCCTTTGCTCTAGTTTGTGCAAATATGACTAGGCATAGAATGTTCTATATCAGTAAAGCAAGTCCCTGCTTCAGAATATAAATGTATCATCACAGAGCGTCTCCAGCAGTCAGCTTGGCTATGCATAATCCCCAGCCAGTACCTCTTCTCCCAAAAAGTAATGGAGAAAAAAAAATAAAGGCAGTAAGCTTTCAAACTTCCACCTGCATTAGCATGGCAAGGCATAACAGTTTGGAGACCATTTCTGCTTAATGAACACCCACATTTGCATTTGAAGAGGACCTCGGGGGGCCATAAAGTCAGCACAGCATAGATAATTCTGAAGTCAACCCTTTTCTCTCACTAAAAGGTCCTTTAACTATAAAAACCAATTTTAATAAAAGGCATCCCTACTCAAGTTCTTCCATTATACAATATACTTCATCATAACATAAAGTGTTTGGCCCGGAAACTAACTTTATGGATTCCAGAGTAGATTAATGTTATTATTAGTCATGATGGCATACAGAATATCACATGTTTATACCTCATCAGACAAGGGTCAAAACAAAAACCTGGATTAGATTTTAAAGGCTAATTTCTTTGTTGTGCATTTTCCCGGTATCTACATGAAGAACAGGACTGAAAAGAGTCTCTTCATCGTCACAGACAATGACTGCAAGAGTGTTAAACAGGAAGTTACAGAGGGAACATTTGGAGTTGGACATAATGTGCTTAATTTACAACACTCTGAACAGAACTCCAAGGTGCTTTACCTCAAAATAAGAAAAAGATAAAAATGAGACTCTGTCATCTGGATATGCGAGATCAAGAGGGCTGGCTCCCCCAAAGTCGTGGAGTTCACGAAGCACATATGTGTCTCAGAAACTGAAATCAAGTATTTCCAGAAATTTTCTTTCTCATTTAAAATTGCACTTCTTCAGTAAGGTCTTCTAACCCTATCTAAGACCAGTTGTCTCCTTCCCTCTTTGTCCTAGAACCTCCTTGCCTTTTCCCACATTTGTAACCATGGCCAGCATTTCATGCCCTCTAGGGTGACGCTGCAGATAAAGCCCTGACCTGAAGCATGTCAGGAAAGGCTCTACTACTAAGATATCCACCCAGTTCTACCCAATAACATTTTTAGACTTCTCATATTTGCTCTGTGTCTCTGGGTCGCTTGTAAGCTTTGGGGTATGAGGACTGACCTGTGCCGACATATAAGCACTAAATATGTGTTACATGAGCGAATGAGTAAGACAAACTGAAGAGGAAGTAGGTCCACAGAAATCTTTCCCTTCTTGCCTCCCACTCTCTCTCCCTTTTTTTTTTTTTTTTTTTTTTTTTTTTACTATGGGACACATGGCTCCTACGAAACACTCGCTGTTTTAGGCTAGGAAGTATACTGACTTCCTATGGGTGCTGTTAAAGACCACCACAGACTCAGAGGTTTCTCCCAGGCTCTTCATTCTGTAGACAGGAGTGGGGTTCAGGTTTCAATCAACATGTTGGCAGGACTCCACTCTTTTTATAGGCTCTTAGTCAGATTTGTCTGAGTCGGATTTATTTCTTAACTTTTCCACCTCTTAAAGACTGCCTGGCTAGTCACCCCTACCTGCCTTCTTCAAGTCCTGTTTCGTTTAGAACACGTGACCCCTGATTATTATTTTGAGACAAAGTCTCATGTAGTCCTGGCTGACCTAGAACTTTATAATACAAGGAGTCTTAAACTGGTAGTAATCCTCCTGCATCAGCCTCCCAAGTGCTGGGATTACAGGCATGCACCACCATTCCTGACTGGACATCCTTTCTGTCATCACATCCTCTCGGAATCTTTACAGCCTCCCTTTTCCAACGAAAGTCTTCATAATGATTGATGTAAGGTCCACTTGGATAATTGGGTTATTTTCCCACTCTAAGGTCAATTGACTGAAGGCCTTGATTCTTGCTTTCCCAGAGGCAGAGGCATCCTCAGGTGCTGGCAATTAAGATACAGTTACTTTTCTAAGGGAAATGATTCTATTCCAGTGGGTTGATGAGGGAGGGAGGGACACATGAGGGAGTGAGGGCACACATCCAGTGGTAAGAAGACTGTTCTGTGCTTATTGTGGCTGGGTCGTTAATTATGGGTGACTGGGTCAGCAGCCTTCTGAAGCAATGCTTTGACATAAATAGGAACAACAAGCATCCCTGGATTCATTCTTAATGGGAGGAGTGAGTTCATGTAATCCGGATCAACTGAAGACAAACCAGAAAACACAGCATGGATTTGGGAAGCCAGTCCAAAGGCAGATGTGAGAAAATGATCTGTAGGTATCAGGATCTCTAGGTCAACTTCTATCCAGCCAAAATCTAGGTGAAAATACAGGACAAAACCACCACCTTAGAGTCAGAAATGAGGTCGGGCACTAAGAGCAAAGCTTCTTGGCCTGGTTGTAGCTTGGCACTCAAGTTTCTTTATCTCAGAATGAACCTCCTTGGTATCCACAGCTCTTCACTCCACTGTCAAGGTCACCTCTCTCCTCCCTAGCTGGATCTCAGTGGACCAACTGAGTCTTCAGGAGCAGTGGACCCGTGCTTCTCTGTCATATCGTAATACCTGCCCCAGACTCCAGCCAAGCTTAACTGAATGGTTGGGTCCCGGACTTCTGTTTCCGATGCATGACAGCTGTCACAAATGTTCCTCAAACCCTGTTACAGCTCCAGAGATCTGAACCCTCTCTTGCTCCTTCTCACATCTGTCAAATGCTTTCTACTTGACATCTCTGTAAATTCTCTCGACTTTCTGTCCCTTACTGTCTCTGATACTTCATTCATTGGACCCAGCCGTCCTCATTCTTGACCTGCACCTTTATTCTCCTAACCTGAATTTACTGCGGTCTGTAAAGTAACTGTAAGGAACTCAGCTCCACACAACCCACAGAGAAAATTCCCAATGGTAAAAACTTGGCAAGCCCCGTTGGATTCCAAGTGTATGCTCTAAGCATTCACTCTCTAGTCCCCTTACGGTTTGAAGAGCTTCAATCTAGGAAGTTGTGTGTCACACAGTTATTGGGAGTGACCCGCAAGTGTCAAAATGCAGAAATCAGCCACAAAGTGCTGCTCTATAGAGAAGACAGCAGAGAGGATGGAGACAAGAAAGAACAGTCACTGGGAAGAATAAGCCAGAAAAAATCATGTTGTGGGGGCCAAAGGAGCAGGAGGCTTTGAGGCGAGTGGGAGCGGTGTCAACCACAGCAGAGCAACCAAGAAGAATGAGCTGAGAAAAGGCCACTAGGTCTATAATTGTACAAGTTCATTTTTCATGTCAAGCAAACAGTAGATTCAAAAAGGAAGTGTAGAGCTAAAGGGGGCTAGAAAAAAAGGTCAACTTGATGCCTGAAGAAGCAAAAAAAAAAAAGTTAGATGAAATATAAGCAATATTTCACTAGTAAGTCCTCAGATACCCCAGAAAACTTAAAGCTTTCTTCAATTAATAGAAATACAACTAACAGGAATCATTTACATAACTGAGGGAGCTTAATAAGCCAACCATAACTGTCAACATTTGCTAAGTATCTCAAAACAAAAAGGAATGAGAGGCAAGAGCTTAAGATAAATGAAAACTAATCCAATTCACAAGCAAATGGAAATGCCATGGGCCCAGAGAACATTTATGTGTGGGATTTTGTTTCAAGATCCCAAATTTAACAAGCTAAAATTAAGAGGCATAGCAGTCAACAGTTTGAGATGAAGAATTTCCTTTTAATGGACTATTTTCATTTAGTTTTTTAAAGAGAATAAAATAAGAACAAAGCATCCTAAACCTACTTAGTCTCCAAAGACATAAGTACTTCTTGTACTATAAAGATAACTTTTGTCATGGAGTGGAAGGGGTAGAATTGTCCCTGCTGCCCTGCTCCCCCAGCCTTCTCTGGGCTTTGCAATTCAGCTCCTATTTCTTGTTTGCAAGTATACTTTTATTGCTGAAGTGTATGCAAGCAGATGAGGAAACATGGGTTGGTACCTTATGGGAAAACAAAAGCAGCCCATGTCTTCAACAACACCATATCAGTTTACAAGAATTTCTTTTAAAAAAAATAGTATACATTTATTTATTTTTATTAATTATTAGCACCCAGTTGCCTTTCACTAAAGGGACACTGCAGAAGAAAGCAGAATTGAGTGAGAGCTTTGTTTCCACACTGAGCTTAGATCAAACACTGGTTCCAATGCTTATAGTCTGATTTTAGTCAGTTGCTAACTGTGGTGGTTTGAATGAGAATGTACCTAATATGTTCATATGTTTGAATACTTGATCTCCAGTTTGTGGATCTCTTTGGGAAGGATACAGAGGTATAGTCTTTCTGGAGTAGGTGTGTTCTTGTTGAAGATGTCACTAGGGGTAGGATTTAAGGTTTCAAAAGTACAAGTCTCTCTCTCTCTCTCTCTCTCTCTCTCTCTCTCTCTCTCTCCCTCACTCCCTACTCACTGCAGAACAGAATGTAAAGAACTCAATTTCTGTTCCAGTGCTGCACCTGTCTGCTTTCCTACCATGATCTCATGGACTAACCCTCTAAAATGCAATTAAATTAAAAATAAATAAATACAAGCCCCAGTTAAATAAATTCTTTTAAGAATTGCGTTGGTCATGGTGTTTCTTCACAGCAATAGAACAGAGACTAAGACAGTCCCTATCACTCTCTTGCCCACAATCCACTCCTCTCCTATTCTCAGTCAGCCTCCTCGCCTCCAGATCACCTTTCAGCCTGAGTCTGCCTCTTCCTGCCCTGACTTGTCTGTGCAGGCCACATCTGGTAGTTTGTGTCTCTCTACTCAGCTATATACAATCTGGTCCTTTCTGATGTTTCAACTTAAACATCTTGTGTTTTACATCCCCAGGATACAATATCTCTACAGAGGCAAAAACACAATGAAGAAATAAATAAATTATATGCATGGTCATGGCCCTTCAACCAGAATTGCTGGAATAAAGGTTGGTGATGAAGAAGGAATTTCTGGATATCCATGCAACATCCAAAAGGTCATGTACAATCTTTCCTTTTTTTTTTCCAGGTCCTAGCTCACAGACATAACAAAACTTCAAAAATCTTCAATAAATCTAAAGAGTTCATTCTGCATTAGACCTTCTCATCTAGCTTTGGGTTCCTTAATCCAGAATCAATCTAAAACTGAAGTTAGAAGCAGAGGAAGTGGTTGGGGAACATGGTAACTTGGTTTTTAGCTTCTTGCACGTTAAATTAACTTCTCAAAATCTAGTAAGTTAAATCCTAAGAATGTATGAGAATAAACAATGCCTGAGAAAATATGATTGGATGATGACCAGTATGTCTGAGAATAAATGATGTCTGAGAAGATGTGATTAGATGAGGACCAGCATGTCTGAGAGTAAAGGCTGTTTGAGAGGCTGTGATTAGATGAAGGCCAGTAGGTTTGACAGTAAAGGATGTCTGAGAGGATGTGATTGGATGAGAGTCAGTACCAGGTACAGAAAAGCTGCAAGGAGAGGCTCAGCAGTCAGATGTTCTTTATACGGTTTAAGTTCCTGTAAACAGAAACTGCTCATTCATTTCCTGGCCACGCAGACCCAAATAATAACACAGAAACTATATTAATTACAACACTATTTGGCCAATAGCTTAGGCATATTTCTATCTAACTCTTACATCTTAATTTAACCCATAATTCTTGTCTCTGTTAGCCACGCAGCTTGGTACCTTTTGTCAGTGAGGCATTCTCATAATTCTCATCTTGCTTCCTCTGGTTTAGGTGATAACTGCAAACTAAGACTTTCCTCTTTCCAGAATTCTCCTATTCTGGTTTCCTGCCTGTACTTCTTATCTGGCTAATGGCCAATCAGTGTTTTATTAAACCAATACAAGCAACAATTCTTTACAGGGTACAAGACCATTGTCCCACAGTACTCTCATTTCTTTTCTTTTCAAACAAGGACTCTGAATCTAATCTCCTTTGTTTAGCCTTTTCTCCTGACCATTATCCATAACAACTTGTAACCAACACTCTAAACAAAGACAAACATTCATAATCCATTTTTTGGAAATGTGGGCATAGTTTTCTAGGATAGTTCCTGCTGGTTGAGAGCACTGATAATTTTATCGAGACCTAATGAAAATTTAGAATTATGATCAAGTCCTGACTGGAATATTCTGTGAGGTTTGGTAATCTTAGCCAGCAATCTTGAAGCTGTTTTTGATGTAGCACTCACAGGAAACTCCAACAGAGGTCCTCTGAAATGTTCGATTATCTGGGCCATCTGCTCCTATTGGAGATTTTTTGGGGGTCTGCCTTGATCAAACCTGATTTTTCTTAACCTAGAATGAATCCATAGCCTGTTCTTTCCTGTGGACACAAAAGCAAAACCTCTTCTCCGAAGTAACATTTCTTTTGATGTAATTTTGAATTCAAGGCATTTTCAAAATATGTATTTTGGATTAACCCAGCAGCATTTATAATCAAATATCTTTTAGCAGCTATTGCTCCTTCCTCAGTTGTTAAACTATTCAAAGACAACACAATAACATATAGTATCCAGATCTTCTATGTATTTTCCATGTTTATATAGCTTTATTTTAAACTCTATTTCTTCTGTTTTCATCTTCAATTTTTGGTTTTTTTAGACAGGGTTTCTCTGTTTATCTTTGGCTGCCCTGGAACTCACTCTGTAGGCTAGGCTGTCTTTGAACTCACAGAGATTAGCCTGACTCTGTCTCCCAAGTTCTGAGATTAAAAGTGTGTGTCACCACATCCTACTACTCTCTTTCTTGCTTTTATTTAACAACTTTATTCTTTTTCTTTTCTCTCCCAAGTCTACATATATTTTTAAATACACTGTAAACTGTTTAGAGGTTTTTTCATCTGAATCTATATTTAGTGTATATCTTTAATTTTCTGACCACATGAGTCTTTAATTTACTAAGCAATATGGCTAGGATTAAAATTGTGGCTTTGATGGCAGGATGCACCCCATTTCTTAGCCTTCTGAGAGTCAAGTTTCATGTTGGAGGTATTGGCAGGAGCCATGTTGGTTGCCACAACTTTATAGAGTTTCAAGGTCCCTGCTACCACCAAGAAGCATGCTGTTGGCTATTCATAAGCACTACTCAACTGTTTAGTGACAGGGTCTTCTAAAAGAGCTGCAAGGTTTTTGCAGTTAAAGCTAAGTCAGGAAGCCTCTCTTAAATGAGATGCACTTGCCTCTACCAAAGAGAGCCCTCCCAGAAAATGCTGCTACCAAGAAGCCTGCTTGATTCTGTTCTTTTGTGTCTCAAATTACTTCCCAAGCTCTCTCAGGTTTATGTGAATATAATTCTCCATTTGTTTAAGAAGACTGCTTGTTCATTACCAGTCACCCAGACCTGAAATAAGAAAATATAAACTATATTAATTACAATACTATTTGGCCAATAGCTTAGACATATTTCTAGCTAACTCTTATATCTTAAGTTAACCCATAATTCTTGTCTGTGTTAGCCAAGTGGTTTGGTAGTTTTTATCAGTGGTCTCATCAAATGAATATTCTTTTTTTTAATTTATTTATTTATTAAAGATTTCTGACTCTTCCTGCCACCGCCTCCCATTTCCCTCCCCCTCCCCCAATTAATTCCCCCCCAGCCTGAAAAGCAATCAGGGTTCCCTGTCCTGTGGGAAGTCCAAGGAACTCCCACCTCCATCCAGCCAACGAACAGAAGCAGCTCATAAAAATAAGGGTATTATAGCTTCAAGTTCAAATTTTGTTGATGATGAATAAATACCACCATTTCCAATAACAAAATCCATAAGCCTCAGTTTCCTCATCTAAAACCTGAAAAAAGACACCTTATATTAAAAAAGGCTCATAGTGAATATCAAGTTTGAAAACATATTTGAATGTATATTGTGAATTATAAACTCAGCACACATACAAGGCACTGTTGTTGCTGAGAGACACAGGACCCTGTTTCTGACTAACTGAAAATACAGTAGAGATGTCTGATGTCAAATCAAGGCCATTTGGAGACAGAAGAGTCAAAACAGTGTGTGTACAATTTATATGACATCCCAGAAAGGACACTAAGGCTGCACAGTCAAGAAGCCTGCTGCTTGGGATAGCTTATTCAATACAGCAATAATTTTATACAAAGGAACCTCACCCCTCCCTGTGACTTGTCAAGGACACTAGTTGCAAGATTCCTAAACCAAGTGTTTCACTGAGCAAATGAAGACAAAATAAAGGACAGGTTTGACATTTTTGTGGGGACCTAAAAATGCAAGTCTGCTCCACCTTGTCTGAAGGTCAAAGAGTTTGAGCTCATTTTTGTTCTTTCAAAGTTGTTGACAACAGGTGTGCTTACAAAACAAGATGTCCTGACTTAGGGTGTGGTTACTTGCTATTTTGAACATTAAAATGGCCCATAGAGGTGGATCCTCCCTACCTTGACCAATGGTCAAAGAATTTAAGCATATTCCTTTGCTCTTTTGCTTAAAATGGGAGGTTTGACCTAGGGAATGTCAGCTTGCATGATACTTGGTCTAGGGTATGTTCACTTCCCCAAACATCAAATGCTTTGCTCAGGAATCAATGGCTTGATGTCACAGGTATTGGAGTGAGTATCTGTATGGTTGTCCTTTGTGTCGGGTTAAAGCAGTCTATTGCCTTCTTCCCCCCTTTTGTATTGGGGTATAAAAGTAAATGGAAAATTAAACACACGCGAACTCAGAACTCAGAATTCACAGAGTTGCCCTCTCGGTACTGTCCTACATCTTGGTGTTTCTTCCTTACCTCTGTTCCTCCTATCTAACATTTGTAATCCTCACCCCCATACCCTGGAACATATGAACCTGCCATGGCTGAACCCCAGCAGAAATCACCCCCAAAAGGTGACATTTTGTGTCATAGATCCATTCCTGAGTCCCAGCAAATATAAGGAATTTATTGGGTTCAAGTCTCTTCAAAGGAGATTAAAAAAAAATGTGAAGGATGTTCAGTTGTTTAAATAACCTTCAGTGTTACTCTTCTGCCTGATTTCCCAAACATTAATAAGAACTCTCATCAATGTAACACATACAGCACTCAATCCTATGATAGTCAGTACAAAAAACAATAGAAAAACAGTCAAAACAACTCACCCTATACATGCAGAGGGGAAAGAAGGAATCGTCTATGACTCAGATTACTGTGTATCCCTCTAAGAGCCCTCAGCACCAAGCAAAGAAAATAGCAAGATCCTATTCCTCTAACCCAGAAGTTTGACTTAAAGGCCCTGTGTCAATATTAAGACCAGCTCCTTCAGTGTTTGCCTTCTCTTAAGGTTAATACAGACAACCCTGGGGAAAGAAATCATTAAGCTGGTTCTGGAATCTGCTGAGACCAAAATGTGCCTGAGAAGCATCTGCATACCAATAAGCCGGTTGCCATCCAGTGCGGGAAGGTGGGACTCATTAGAACAGCAAACCTGCTGAACTCTGGCCATCTCCACTCGTATTAAGAGGATGTCTCTTTTACCCTTTATGGCAACTGGATTTTTCCTCAGCTGTTGATGAGAAGAAGCTCCGTCTTTATTGAGTGGATATTTCCCTCAAGTGTTGCTCTCCTTAATGGCAATTTTACCCTATTATGTGTATTTCCCAGGGAGCCCAGGAATGTTAATGGATGTCAAGCCCACATCTCTCTCAGTGGCTGGATTTCCAAATGTGGCTGGAGCACTGGCCTGCTGCAAGCGCACATGCTAATCAGGCTCCATCTGCACAGGAGGCTGCTTGCAGAAACAGACAATTATTTTGCTCCGTGCAGGGCTGCTTGGGGAGGCAGGGTAGCTGCAGAGAAGTAAATTCCCAGGGCTTAGGATGATTAGGGGCCCCCCAAAGAACACTTAAGTCTTTGAAATAAATACCAAAAAAAAGTTTCTGAAAAGCATGAAAAGAAAATCTTGGTCTTTGGGTTCCTTCAACACTTATTTCAAAGCCTTTACCATCAGAGGAAATACATGTCTCCAACTGATTCAGGGAAGAGGCCCGGAGCGTGGGGAGGGCTCCCGCTGTGTGCTCCATAGTAGGTGGATAGGCCTCCCTTTGAACTAGATGGGGAAGTCCTAAACAGGAGGGCACAGACAATACTGCTGCTTGGCAGACACTGGTGAGTGGGGAATATTAATATCTCACCCACGGAGTAAGCGTTTCTTTACCGCAGTGTGCCCAAGGGAAAAAGTCACAAATAAATTACTGATCATCATAGGAATGTTGAATTTACAAACTACGACTCCTACTCTCTGGTGACTCCATTTACAGAAATGGGGCAATTTGTGGGTCTTCAGGCACCGAGCAAGTCTAACCCCATCATGTTTGACATCATTATTTTGAAGTTGAGGAAACAGCAGATGCCTGTGCTTCTCATGTTTTGCTCGGTTTTGAAATACTTAGGGAGAGGAGAGGGACATGCCACCAGCTGGAAGGGAACATGTAGGTGACTGGAAACTGCCTGTGTCACCATGTATGACTTCAACAGAATGGAACAACTGCCACTTCCTTCCAACATCCAGCAATTTCTATTATTCTTTCATATGCCTGAAAAAAAAGAGGAAGACAAGGCAAGATTGGCAGGGTATTTGCTTGGACTTGGCATTTGGGAAAGCCTGAGATTGCCCTCAAATAGAGAATCCCTGGAAAGGTAGGGATTTGGTCTATCGGTGGTTAGTGTGGTGTCTGGAGCAGTTAAGGCAAGACAGAGCAGATAATAAGTTAGCTAGGGCCTGGGGTTTCTCAGGCACCCCTGGAACAGAGCAAAGTCCCCCAGTCTCACGCCCAGCATGGCTCAAGAGTTACTGTTGTTCTGTGTGACTAGGATCCCAGTCTGTTCCAGTCCCAACTGCATTTCCAGTGGTTGCCAAGGATCAGAGGAGGCTCTGTGTGGTGGGAGAAGAGGACAGAGAAGGTCCATCATAAAGATAGGTACTTGCCACTTCCAGAGCTCAGTCCTGAAATCTACTGTCAGGGAAGGATCCTGAGCACTCAGGAAACAGTGAATCCTGCAGGAGTGTTAACACTACCTTGGAATGGATGAGCAGAGAAACTCAGTGGCTGGAAAATGGCACATTCCTGCGATCCGGCCCCTATTCTCCAGCCTAGAGGTGAATAAGAAAAGAAGGAAGCTAAGGCAGGAATTCATCTCATCCTCAAAGACACTGAAAAAAAAAAAGACAAGAAAAAAAAACCACCTAAGTCTGGGTATCCACATAAAAATGTATGTTCAATTGCATAGCCTGGATACAAGTAAAAGTACTCTCAGGTCTATGGGAAGAGATTTAATTGCTAGGACAAGGCTCCATGCATCCTACACAGCTGGGTACTTGTATCTAAACTTCATTGTGGAATGGAAGTATAGAGTATCTTCTGCATGCCTTGCCTTATTTAATTCCTACCATGATGCTCAAAGATTTTCTTCCTGTCTTGGGGTTGAGATTTCAAGTCTTATATCTTCAGTCTGAAGATGAAGGGAGCTGTCTGAGACTGCTCCCTTTTAGAGACAATGATGGCATCAAAGATGGCACCACCAGGGCCTGGCACAGACTCCATCCGCCAGTCCTTTAGCAACGCAGCAAAAGCCCAAAGACCCCTGTGAGCAATGGGAGCTAATAAATGCATTCAATGCTGGGTTCCTTGGGATCATGGTTCTTTTGTTTTATTCAAAACCTAAAGTATTACCTTTATTTTTATTATTTTAATTTATGTATTTTGATGTGTTAGTTATTTTGCCTACATGAATGTCTGCATGCCATGTGTGTTTCCATGGAGGCTAAGAAGAGGGCCTAAGAGCTGCAGATGATGGTTGGAGCCCCCATTTGGGAGCGTATAATCAACTCCAGATCCTCTGGAAGCCTATTCAGTGCTCTTAATCATCTCTCCAGAGCCAAGTACTACCTTAAAAAAAAAAAAGAACAAAAGAAAGAATTGAGAGAGAGAGAGAGAGAGAGAGAGAGAGAGAGAGAGAGAGAGAGAGAGAAGAAAAATTATACTTAACTGATACCAACGCCGTTTGAAGTAAGCTTTCACTGCACATGGATTTGAAAATTATGGCTGGTCCATGAGCAGTCTGTAAGGTCAAAGGGAGATACTGGGGAAAGTCCCTATAATGTCAGCATTAATGATGCAGTCAGTCCCAACTGTTTTCTGGTTTGCTGACTTTGCTTAGTCATGCCTCTGGCAATATTCCTTTCCTTTCTCTAATACAAGGCCGCTCTATGTTCTTCTGTTGCTATGCAAAGGGCCACAGCCACTCTACCTCCTCCTTCCCCAGTTTCTCATGAAGAGTTCTTAGGTGCTGCTGATGGAATCAGTGAAGAAGGAAAGGCATCCCTGTAATTCTTTGCTAGGGATGGAGCTCTGTGAAATGTCCCTCTTTCCATGTGAGCATGTCCATTGATATGTCCATTGTTCTTGTCTTGTTTACGCAGTTATTTCTAGGAAAGACTTTTTCAGCAGACTTCTAGGTATTCTTATTCTTACAATATTACTGCCCACTCACTCTTTCTCAATGCTCACTGAACCATAGACGCATGAGCTGTAGATGTATCCATTGGTGCTGGTCTCCCCATGATCTGTTGATCTTTTCATGGCGTGAGCCCCTTATTCATTGGCTAATGAAGAGCTATCAGATTTGAAATTACACATGAACCAACAGTAAAGCCAAACTCAGCATGTTGTATTTTTATATATTTGTGTATGCATACATATGTAACAATAATATTTTGTAAAACGCCTGCCAACTTAAGAGTGGGGAAGCGTGAGAGAAGTTGGTGGGAGGGTAGCTGGGAGGGACTGAAGAGAGGAGAGAGGGGGAGAAGTGATACAAATCTGTCTCAGAGAAAACATTATTTAAAAAAAGAAAAACAAAATAAATTCCAGGTATCATCTAGGCTTTTGAAATTTCAAAGTTTTGTTTGTCCCAATACTGGGACAGAAAGATGCTCTTACATCCCTCAGACTAAAGAGCAGAAGGAAGGCTTTGCCTCCCTTACAGACTCTAGGGCTGAACACTTTGTGTCAACTATGTACTGAAGTCCTATCCCCAATACCTTCAAATGTGACCATAATTAAAGATAAAGCCTTGACTTGCCTTGTAAGAAGTTCAGACGAGCCCCAGTCCAACTCAGTTGGGGTTTATGAATGAAGAGTAAAGGTGGACCCAGACAGCTGCTGACAGACGACCCGAAGAGGACTCAAGAAGGCAGCTATCTACACGCCAAGGAGAGAGTCCTCAGAAGAAAACCAGCCTGCCAATCATGGTCTCAGACTTGTAGCCTGTGGAATTAGAAGCAAAAGGCTCCAGCAGATGTAGTTCCTCCATCTGGGGCACTCCTCTGTGGCCATTCTAATGAACTGTTATAATCCTCAAAGAAAAAATGCCAAGTCTCCTCTACACAAGCTGCAGAGAAGACTCTTAGAAAGTGGCTTAGCTTTTCTCTGTCCCTACTCTTTCATCTGCAAAATAGGATAATAATAATTAATACTCAGCCCAAAGTGTTCTTAGGAGAATTAGCCGAGATAATGACTATAAAGAACTACCCACTTAGCACACACTCAAGGACTGTCTGCTACAATTAGGGCTCAGAATAAAACCTGAGCTCTCACCTTTCCGTGACTCCTGAAGGCACCCATACTCAGCAAATCCCCAATAAATAACGGACTAAACATTCCGAGGATTAACAGTTTTAACAAAGGAGAGGCAAAGACGAAATAGTCCTGAGAAAACTGTAAGCGCATCTGGGTCCCTGCGAAACAGATGTGCAGGATCGCTGACCGTCCAGCTTTTAAAATGAGTGCAAACGAAATCCAATGGTTACACTAGGAACTGGGGTCACCCATTTAAAACAAACTGAAATCGGGCTCTGCTGGCACTCGAGTGTGGTTATTCAGCCGCTGGTTAGTACTCAAAATATCACATAAATGAAACGCACTTGTACTCCACACACACACACACACACACACACACACACATGCACACACACACACACATACACACACACACATGCACACACACACACACACATGCACACACACACATACACACACACATGCACACACACACACATGCACACACACACACACACACACACACACAAACATGCACACACACACACACACATACACACACACACATACATATGTAATTATCTATGAAATGCTACCACCTCAGAGAGGAAAATAAAAAAATAAGGGACTGCATTTTATATAGCACTAATATATGACATTATTTTTCTGCCTCAGGAAAGTAAAATTTGAAGCTCCAGAGTTATTTGTTTTGCGTTTTCTATAAGTGTGTCCGTGTGTGTGAGCACACACACTAGGTGAGCAGGTGAGAGTGCTGCCGTCTCTCTCCACAGTCTTGCGGTTGGAGGTAATGACTCTGAATCAAGTTAATTCTTGGAAAGAACAGTCTTCCCTTATCCATATTAATAAGTGCTTCCTTTGAGAAGCGATGACAGCCCTTGATACATTTTGATGAAAATGAAAGGGAGGGGGAAAAAAAGCCTGGTGCTGCTATTAAGAACACCCTGAGGTGACAGAGAGCCACATCTTTGATACATCAGCTCCTGGTCTCAATGCACACACTTATTAACTCACCTGTGCACCAAGAATTAGAATGAGCTCCTCCTTCAGACACGCATTCTTAACTGCGGTCCCAGCAGACATCCTAGAACCGAAAGCAGGCCTTCCTTGTGGGCTGGGGTGTAATTTTCTCATGGTCTCATGGTACAGTTTGCACCGACAGCATCTTGCCACAGATTAGAGACAAGCAGCGTGGAAGGGATCGTTAAAATGCTCAGCAAGGCCGAAAGGGTGGAAAAATAACTCAGCTTCAAGCAAGATGCTCTCCCTTCCTAAGGGGGAAGGGCACGGGGTTGTGCCTTACAAATAATTGCCTCAAAGATACCAAACTATGTGAATCAGATACGCAGGGACAAATGAGTGCCAACTCCAGATACCCACGTTGATAGGACTGCTGCGAGAGCCTCGGAGCACTCTGCAAACACTGTCTCATTAATCCCCTCCTACTCCGTGACAGGAAGTCGGGCGATGGTATCATTAGGTCGCTGTACTTAGCGAGGAAGAACATAAAGAAACCCAGGGTTGCAAGAACGGAATGCCTCAGCTCCGACCAAAAACATCTACCACAGCAGGCTTGTAATTTAGAAGAAAGACGAAAAGAGAGTGGGTACAGATTAGCCTAGAAGTACATTTCCCTCACTTTGCTCCCTTCCATGACTGCATTTGTCAAGATCCTTGGAAATGAAAGAAAGTCGCACTCCCAGGGCCCGGAGCTGACTGTGAGAACTCGGGAATGAGGGAGGCAGCCTGGGGAACTGCTTTGTCAGCTGATGGAGAGCTGGGAGTCCCAGGGCCAGTAGAGGTGGGGACTCAGCACCATTCACAGCCATCACCTGGCTCACGGGGCCTTTTAAAGACCTCACAGTGCACCTAATCACACTTGGGCTTTCGACAACGGAACAACTCAATAATAGCGCACTCCGCTGGTCAGCTACTGCTGCAAGACGAGACATCCGAATCTGGGGTTTGCCACTGATGCTGGTTGTGTTTGCCACTGAGCCATCTATGCGTCACCTATCAGCTGGTGCTCAGAGAGGAGGGCGTGAGAAGTGACTGCTACCTACGAGCTTCTAACTGCCCCCAGGTCCCCACCCCCAGCCCCAGATGTTTTAAATAATTATTAAAAATTTCTTGCAGTTTTTTTTTGTGGGAGGGAGACATCAGTGGTTTCAGAACATTGTTTGGCGTTTATGGTCCCGGATGAATTAGAGACATCTGGTAACTTACAAAAATGGTTTAAAACCACGAATTCTCCAAAACAACTAAAAAAAAAGTCTAAAAATTTCAGGCCGTCTTGCAGGAAATTTGAAGAGGAAATCAGACCACTTGAGCTCAACTCAGAAGTCTCCCCCCCACTTCTCTGTGTAAACCAGGGATCCCAGAGGACGCTGTGGGGAAACTGGGGTGTGTTCTAATAACTAGATAGCTTAAGTTAAAATTTTTTAAAAAATCATTTTTCTTGGGGATATTTAAATACTTCTAATTAGATAAACATGCCCAGTGTGCACCTAGACATTTAGGATCGGGATTCAAACCCACTGAGATAAGTTATTGACGCACTAATAATTTGTAATGAGAGATAAAACAGCAAAACGAAGTATGGCCTGGAAGCAAGAACTAACCCACATATCTGTACCACCACCGTGACATCCTATCAAGGCTCATATGCATTATAAAAACACCTAAGGATAAGGAAAGGCCCACTCTCCAGACACTGCAGGTATGTAGGTTCATTTCACAGCAGAGGACTCTGCTTCCTTGATGCCTTTTTCCCTGACAGCTTCTGGCGCCGACACAAAACATTTCAAAGTCCTGGCCTTGAAGCTCTTGACGTCTCTAAGAGTGCCTCCCGTCATTTTCCCCATAGATGGACCACTTTCCAGATGCATTATAAGTTAACAAAAGAGCCTCAAGCTTGACAATGAGGAGGCAGAAACCTTTCAAAATGATGAAAAATGCCGCGGAGAACAGTCAGAAAGAGCTGCAGCAATAGGAAACCAGAACACCTGCGTTTACCATTCAAACTTCCTGGTATCTCCCGGACACGTGTTGTAAAATGCCCACAGCGGACTGGGACTTCCTACCTTGGTTTTCTCCTTCATTTGAAAACCTTAACTGACTTGCTAATACACTTGAAGCTACAGGTAGTCGCAGGATACACCATAATATTCACAGTTGTTTTTATTTTAAGCATCACCTTTTCATCTGGCCTCGCAGCCACAACGGCACAGGTCTGGCCCAGCTAAAGGCTCCGTCGGTTACCGAGGCCTACTTCCTTCCCACAAGCTCCCCCCGCACCGCTCACATTTTATTTCACTGTTGAACCGGGCCCTGTATATCATTTAATTAAAGCCCGAGGCTCCAAATAATCTATTTTAAAACTAATTCTATAACTAATTTACTTTAAGTAGGTATTGAAGAACTCAATCTGTACTCATAGCAATCTTGACTTTTTAGGGTAATGAACTGTAACACAATTATATGGCACCCAGAACTTATTACTTGACCCTGTAAGCAGGTGACCAGATTTCTCTGCATCCTAAAAAAGCCACTGTTGGTCATTCTCTCCCAAGGAAAGAAATAAATGGAGTAAGTCTGTGTCTGCAAATGGATTTCCGAGCTTTCTAGATCTGACCAAAGCTGAGAATGATTATAAGACTGTGAGCAATTAATATCATTTATCATGTTCATTTTATAATAAGGGAGATGCTGTAAGATGATTAATTAGATGAATTTTATGCACTTCCAGAGAATATTAAAGAAAAGAAAGAAAGAAAGATTTTCAAGCTATGCTTCAACTTCGAAGCAAAATCATCCTTGGAATATCCTTTTGTGAAGTAGCAGTCCTTGGATCCAGTGCGTTGGGATATTAACTTTGCCTGAGAATTAATGCTCTCTATTGTCACGGGACAGGCCAGTAACATGATGCTCAGTATTAAAAGTGCTTCTTACATTCTGATGAGCCCGCCTTACCAAAACCCATGGCTTTTTACACAGTTCCTGCAGACTATGGACCATTCACCCTGTGACTGAATGGTTGACCAGGGCCTTCAAGTACAGTGTCTACTGAATGCTTATTGTTTTGCCCCAAATAAAGCTGAAAAGTCCTAAGTCCAGTTGTCATAATTCAAAAAGCCCCTATATCATGCAGTGAATACTGCTCAATGGAAGAACGTTTGGTTTTCCTAGAGTCTTTGTCTAGTTCTTCTCTGCTATATTTTTTCTTTTGGAGCTATGAACAAGCTACCTGTATTGTATGTACTTAGGGAGACATAAATATCTAGAGATTTGCTCAATTTAAAAATGACATCCGATGAGTTATGATTTTTAAACTACCAAGTACCTTTACGTATAATTCATATATTTTGCAGCCATTATACCTTTTTCTACTCCCTACCATCAAACTTTTCTCTGCTGCAATTTTAAAACCACCAGGAAGAGAACTGCCTTAATCAGAGTCTGAAGAGAAGCTTGATCTCCAGGTCCAGGCCATCCCACTCCCTCAGCAGCACCCTACAGAAAGGAAAGTGTACTGTCAGAAAGGAGCGGCAGATTGGTTGACCCAGAGCAATTGCCCTAAGCCTTTACTCTCAGGGACAATGAGCTACAGATTAAGAACACAACCACTGTCCTAGCTTTCCTTCTGTTGCCATGATAAGCGGGGGGATCAAAGAACAAGCTGGAGAGGAAAGGGCTTGTTTAGGTTTACAGCTGACAGTCCATTTCTCTTTGCTGTGAATAGATACCACCAAGGAGACTCTTATTAAAGAAAAAGAAGCACTTAATGGAGGCCTCCTCACAGTTTCAGAGATAGTCTATTGGTGTGGGAGGTCCTTCTGTCTATGTGTTGATTTTATTGGTTAGTGAATAAAGAACTGGTTTGGTCTATAGAATGGGAGGAGGAAGACAGAGTCAGAGAGACATCATGGAGCCACCAGAGTCAGACATGCTGAAACTTTACCAGTAAGCCACTGCCATGAGGTGATACACAAATTAATGGAGATGAGTTAAATTAATGTAAGGGTTAGACAATAAGAAGCTAGAGCTAATGGGCCAAGCAGTGATCTAATTAATACAGTTTTTGAGTGATTATTTCAGGTCTAAGCTAGTGGGGCAGTAGGGAACCAACAAGCAATCTCCTTGCAACAGTCTGTCAGCACTATGGTGGTAACTTTAGTGGCAGGCCAGCAGCTGTGGTGCTGGAGAAGTAGCTGAGACTTCTAGGCAGAAAGAAAGAGACTTTGGGCATGGGTTTTTGAACCCTCCCACCTACCAACCCCTATAATCCTTGTGATCAGTTCAGCTTCACTCTGGTGAATAAGCATTCAAATATAAATACATGAGCCTATGGGGCTGTTCTTGTTAAAACCACCATGCCACCATCAAGGGAAGATGAAGGCAGGAACCTTCATACAGAAACTAAAGCACAGTCTAAAAGCTGCTTTCTGGCTTTCTTCCAAATTCATGTTCAGAGACCTTTCTTCTACAACTCAAGACGACATGGCCAGGGATGGCATTGTCATGGTGGGCTAGGCCCTCGACTATCAATCAGAAATTAAGAGCATGCCTCACAAACCTACCACAGACAATCTGACGGCAGCGGTTCCTCAACTGGAGTCTCTTTTCCCAGGTAAATTTAGCTTGTGTCAGGTTGGCAGCTGACGCTAAAACCTACTGAAAGGAAAAGGGTAAACCCAGGATCCCAGGACAAGTTCTCAGCATTACAGAGATGTATTTGTCCCAGAGGGACAGAAAGCAGGGATGAGGGATAAAGACAGGAGATACAAGAAGAGGGGAGGGGAAGCAGGGGTATTTGTCCCAGAGGGACAAAGGGCTGTCTCGGGCTAGAAGGGAGACAAAATTGGCACATACAAAAATGGCAGTTTATAAAGATAAAATGAAAACCCCTTATCTGGATGAGGTGTTTAATTTTTGTTGAACATATTAATTAGGTGAGCCAAAAGGGGCTTTTGATTGCTGGATTTCAATATTTCAATATTTTGATAGCTGGGCTTTGGTAATCAGCCTCAGGAGAAGGAAGAGGCCAAATAAGAGAATAGACTTTGGTGGCTAACTTCAGGAATGTAATCTAACAGTTTTTAGCAACACAGAGGGACTGGGAGAAGGGCAACACCTGCCAGAGCCATGTTTGCCAAGCTGGGGTTAGCTAGAATCCCTTCACCTCCCAAGTTCTCAACCAAGAGAGTTCCTTTAGCAATAAAATGGGACAGAGGAGGGTTACACTGTCCATTAAAAGGAAAACTTGAGAAGACTAATTCCTTTTTGTTTTTTTTTTTGTTGTTCCAGATATAAAATTAAAGATGATCGTGCAAAGGGCCGAAGCTCTAAGAAATAGAACAGTCTCTCCCAACTTGTTGAAGAAAATAATGAGCTCCGTAAAATAATCCAAATTACAGGAAAGGATTCAATGTGAACAAGGGAGCAAGCACCACTGTGGAGAGGGAGAAGGCTATTTACACGCTGAAGGAAAGCAGAATATTTGCATCTTCCCTATTGAAAATGAAACCACTACAAGGTTATTCATGGGATCTCAAAAAATCAATATTATAATATTTCAACATTCTACATTCCCTGCAGGGTCAGCAAAACTGTTCTTGAGGCTGTAGGGACTTACCAGACCTGGAATGAAACCTAGGAGAAACTCAGCAAGTGAGACCTGTTTCTTCAACACTGTAAGCTGCCTCTCCCTTAGCTTGAATGCAGCAATTAAGGCTGTGAATAGATCCCTGAGCCTGCACTGCAGATGCTCCCTTCTGAGGCACAGCAAGCTGGGATCTGGCTTCAGGGATGTCTTTCCAGAGCACAGATGTCCTATTTCTTTCTTTCTTTTTTTTTTTAGCTAGAGATTTAAATAAAGCGACTTCGATGTCATTGTTTCATAGGTAGAATTCGTGACAACACTTGTATTGTAGGACTAAAGATAAGTGTTCTTATTAACAAAGCAGCGAGGATATAATTTTAAAATCAGCTACTTAACCTCACGAGGAAAAAATGAATTGATGCCGGGCAGTGGTGGCGCACACCTTTAATCCCAGCACTTGGGAGGCAGAGGCAGGCGGATCTTTGTGATTTCAAGACCAGCATTGTCTACAAGAGCTAGTTCCAGGACAGGCTCCAAAACCACAGAGAAACCCTGTCTCGAAAAACCAAAAAAAAAAAAAAAAAAAAAAGAATTCTGGTCTCTGTATTTAGGTCTCCCTCCTATAAGAGAGTCACCTGGGCTCTTCAGGCATGGGTTCTGGAATGTTCTTCTTAAAGGCACGGTGTCCTTATCACCACCCCTGCACTCTAAGGACAAGTGAATCACATTTGTCTAAAGAGTTGAGATAAAAAGGAAAGAAAATTCACAGTCCACCTGATCCTGCCAGGAAAGGGTAGTCCATAAGTCTATTGTTTATCAAGTGTGAGATAGAGCAGTTCACCTCCTGAAGCCCAAATTAAAGGCAAGTAAGGTCTTTCCCCTATAGATCTTTGGTTCAAAATATTCTCCTTTCAGCTTTCATGAAGAGTTACTTGGTTTCTGGTTTGGTTTTGTTTTAACATATTGACATGTATTTGGTGGTACTTTACTAAACACTGTGATTTATCTCCCAGGTAGGGAAATGTACCTTCCTGAAATGTATTCATGTTTTTTTTTTCTCTTCTAAGCAACTACATATTTTCCCTCTGCAGAAAATACATAACTCAATCTCATCACATAGAAAACCTCTCTCCTACCCAACACACATCTTCAGGCTGACTAGCAGATGAATTTCTCAGACACATAAATCTTTGGGATGCAAATACCCAACTTCTTTGAAATGAGGTCTGTTTAGTCTACCAATTAAAATAACTTCAGCTTTGTAAGACAGATTTTCTACATTGTGACATAGTTGAAGACTATGAACCCATGTCTCCTTTGGTATTGTCCACGAATTAAAGTAGAAATATGTCATAACATGATCATAATAAAAATAAGATTATTTTCTCATATAGTTAAGGAAATGTGCATATCACTTAATGAATTATAGACAAAGGCGCATCTCACCCAAAATAAAACAGAAGCCCTGGCCATCCTTATATTGAGTTACACATTCTGAAACACAGTTAAACCAGAATTATACTCATAGTTTCAAAACACATCATAACATTGTGAAGTATAAGATTATTTTTTTTTTCCATCCACCAAGTCGCCTGTTTAGATAGTTGTTTAAATCTGCTTTCCAGTCTTAGGGGAGGAGTGTGGCTGAAAACAGAATTATTTGTCATTTGGTTTGCAAAAGTCTCAAGCCAGTTGAGAGATTATGCAGAGTGCAAGAAGCAGGTGAGGACGCCGCCTGAGCTGGAGAGAGGACAGGTCTGGAGTCAAAACCAAACTGTCTCACCTGAAGTGATTGTATATGCAAAAATGAGACAGTTCAGTAAAGGGCCTCCAGAGGATGCATGTTTGAGTACCCCAAGACATACAAGAGCACAACAGTCGTCTACAAAATGATTAGCCTTCTCTAGAGACAACGTCACTCCTTTCCTAGTCCAGAAGACAACACTTCATCTGGATCTTTCCTTCAAAGTCTGCTAGATAGTCCCTCATGAGCGTTGTGTTGTCCCTGCCCGCAGGACATCTGTCTCCCTGGGTTCTAGGCTTGGCTTAGTCTCTATCTCACACACTCTGAACCAGAGGCCCTCCTGCTCCCAATATCCCTCATTCCTGAAGGAAAGGCCTATAGCCCTATAGCCCACATGTCTTTCCAAGTGGTAGAGTGCTTGTCCCCTGAGACCCTCATTTGACCCATCTACTGGTTCTGTGACTTAAGGCTAGGTCAAAATTAGTGCGCATCAGATGTCCTAAAATGATTGTATGTTTTTCGTGCACACACTCATCCTCGGGACACATGGTAAAAAGTGTGAGGGAGGGGAGAGCTCAGCCTCTGCTGAGCATGTTTGCATGTGTGTGTTCATGAGCACACATGTACAATGTGGTTTATATGTACGGTGTGCATGCTCATTTGTTTGAGAGTGAGCAGAGGACAGGAGACATTGAGTGTCACTCTCTGCTTTGTTCCCTTGGAACAGGGTGTCTCCCTCAGCTTGGGGCTAGGCTGGAAGCCAGCGAGCCACAGAAGTCTCCTGTCGTGTCTCTGCCTGCCTCAGTACTTCAGTCAAGGCTGCTCTTTATGTGGGTGTTAGGGACTTGAACTCGGGTCCTCATGCTAGTTCAGTGAGCTCTCTCACCCACTGCATCACCAGCCTCGCATCCTGCATCTTGCATCCTGCATCAACCCAAATACACTAATCTCTTTCCTCCCACTTCTTTCCCTCCCTCCCTTACATTTCTTCAGTGTATCTGATACATCACTGGCGCTTCATGTATTCTGTGATACATTTGCCTCTATGGGACAAATCGCAAAAGTTTGATCAATAGAATATCTCAGTAAAAGGGGGGAAACTGGCCGATAGATGCTTGCATATAGGAAATAAAAAAAAAAACAGTACCTTTGACTTTATCTCCAAAGCCCGGTCTTCAGAGATTGTGGAGCTGGCTCGTGAGCACAGGTTCTTAATTACGGAGACAGCTGACAGCCCACAACCAAACATACTGCATAGTCCATCTGTCTTCTGCCTAGCTGTCTCTGTGTTGAATTATTTAGTTTTCATCATTTTTGATTTTGTAAAGGTTAGATGTTAGATGCTGATGGTAATATTAGAAGGGATGAAGAAATCAATCTTTGAGTCATTCTGCAGCCGAATGAGAAACACGGTGTGTCAAAGTTGGCCTTGTAAAGTCACATCTCCTCCAACCCTCAGAGGGTTTAGTTCGAAAATTAGGTTTATCATAGTACTCACTGGGGGCAGCTGACTTGGAGAATTCTCTAGAACCTGGGCACTCAGAGGGCGGCAACAGTCAGCCCACGCGTGCTGTCATTCACGCGCTCCTTCATTTACTTGTTCATTCAGCAAACATGCCTCCCGCAGCTGCAAGCGCCTCGAAGGTCCACAGCGGGAGAGAAGGCTCGAGCTGTGGCTTTAAGATCAAATAAGGAGAGAGGGAAGGATTCCAGGCAGAGAGCAAAGCATCTGCAAAGGGGCAAGGCACAGCAGGGCATGTTGGGAAAACTCCAAGTATGTAGGATTGATGGGCCATTGAGTGCCAGGTTAGAGACCAGGGGGAGCTGTGCCTGGAAATGACAGCAGGAGCCAGACAGTGAAGAGCAGTTTGGGCCACACAAAGAAATTAGTAAGATCACTGTGGCCTCGGTGGGGTAAGGTTTGATGTGGCAAGAAACGTTAGAAGTCTGTTGCTGGCAGCAACAGGAGCGATATTTAGAATCAGACTTTCTCGGCCGTTCTGGTAGATGGAATAAGGCCTGATTCTTCACTTCGCATCTCAAGATGAGCATTTCAGGCCCGGTTCTGGCTCCTGCCTGTGTGGGCTCCGCACGTGTTTACATTCCACAGTATTTAACTTGGATGCCAATGTGAGCCACCTGGTGCAGGGGCTTCTTCCTACCAGCATCCTGCTAACCTGGGATCTGCGCAAGGCAGCCGCATGAGTCAACTGTAAGAGCTCTCGGACGAGCCATACGTGTTTTCTAAATGTCCAAACTAGGTTGCAAACCTAGTCCTAACCCTGAGATGGTTCCAGCACTGCCTCCTCGCCTTCTCAGTGGGGTAGTGATGAGTTCCCCGGTGACGGCGAACAATCACAGAGCACAGAAGGTTGCTCACCCCTCTTTGTTGTGGTTTCCAGTTTCCAGGAAAGAGCTGTTTGCCATCCTTGTGAAAACAACGCTATGTCACTGCCTCCTCTACGGCTTCTGCGGAGCATCAATGTCCTGGTGCAGATGCTGGTGATGGGAAAAGCTTCTCTCTCTCCCTCCCTTCCTCCTTCCTTCCCTCCCTCCCTCTCTCCCTTTCTCTCTCTCCCTCCCTCTCTCCCTTTCTCTCTCTCCCTCCCTCTCTCCCTTTCTCTCTCTCTCTCTCTCTCTCTCTCTCTCTCTCTCTCTCTCTCTCTCTCTCTCTCTCTCTCTCTTTCCCTTCTTCTCTCCCTCTCTCTCTTCCTCTGTGTGCGTGTGTGTGTGTGTGCGTGTGTGTGTATCTGTCTGTCTGTGTCTGTGTGTGTGTGGTGTGCTCACTCCATGATCTAACAGGAAAATACATTTTAAAATATCTGTGCTAGGGGGCTGGAGAGATGGCTCAGAGGTTAAGAGCATTGCCTGCTCTTCCAAAGGTCCTGAGTTCAATTCCCAGCAACCACGTAGTGGTTCACAACCATCTGTAATGGAGTCTTGTGCCCTCTTCTGGACTGCAGGCATACACACAGACAGAATATTGTATACATAATAAATGAATGAATAAATAAATAAATAAATAAATAATTTAAAAAAAAAAATCTGTGCTATTTGCGCTGTGGTATAAAGAAGGTATCTGTGCAAATGCAAAGAATCCAAGTCACATGACCTTCAGCAGTGGTTCAATAGGAAATGAGCCTGCTGCCAGCGCCAATCCCTGTTGTGACTGTGTGGTAGGAAGGGATCTACATGGTCTTCCAGCAAATTCTATCTGATCACCATCTGAAGCCTAATCTCTGCACTTCCTCTCTCATCACAGTGCCACCCAAAGCCACTAAGTCGTTCTGTGTCCTCTCGAGTGTGCATCCCAGGGACACAGCCTCTCTCTTCTCCTTCTGCAAAGCAGAGAAGGAACATATACACCAAGTCATTGCTACCAATGTCCCCACTTCACAGGAAATGTCAATGGAAAGTAAGAATTTCTGCATGCTTGGTCAACCAAAGCAAACAGATTGCCACCAGCAGCAGGCACAGGAGACTGCTCATTTACGCTCCAGGTTCTTAGGATGGCCTCAAACATCTCAGGAGCTAAAGGCAGAACTAAGGGAAGTGTGGCACTGGGACAATGACCCAAACAATAGGCATGATATAAACTGTTAGGAACCCACTGTCTGAACAAAACCGATAAAACTGGACAGTTTCTTTTAGCTCTGTGGAAGAGTAAAGTCGAAAGGCTTCGTGGCAGGTGCCCAGGTTGGAGAAGCACTCCATAGCAAAGTCTTTCTCTTTCATCCGTGTGTTAGTGTGACAGAGAAGCAGATTTTCCTGTGGGTGGAAACCATATGCTTTGGTGTAACAGCAGAAACAAAATTCCGCTCCTTTGTCACAGCCTGATCCTCTCAGCTTCCCTTCCATAACTGTTTCAGAACAGGTCCCAGGTAGATGCTGACTGCGGACCCTTTGCTTCCTAGATTTCATCCAGGAACATGATGTGGGGTGGGGGTAGGGGGAGCTGAAGGATGTCTTAGCTCAGTTTGATGGATCCATAGAGTGGTTATTTCACATGGGCTGTTGTTCAAGGCTTGTCTGGAATATCTATAAAACATGACAGAATTCGCTATCCTCCCCTGAATTCCCGCCCCCCTTTTTTGGTCAGTTATGAGGATATAAGCATTTTTTTAAGGAAAATAATTCACACAGAAAAAGCTTTTATGAGACCTGTCTATAAAGTAAGAGTGAGTCTGAGAGTCAGAGAGGGAAGACTGTCTGTCTGACAAGCAGTCATTGCTCGGAGAGCATCCCTGTCACCAGGCACAGGCTGATAGCTGCAGAGCAGCGCTCCTGATACCTTACGTTTCCTCAAATCAGTATACTAATTATCTGAGTAAAAAAACAATATTTCAAATCTTTGGCTCAAAAGTCAATCCTCCCCTACTTCATTTCACCTCAGATTAATTTTCCAGAGGACAAATTCCTTAACAAACCACCCTTCCACCTGGGTGCTGGTGGGCAGCCCTTCTGTGTTAAAGTCAGACCCAAGTACTTCTCTGGAAGCTGCTCCACAGAGAGCAGCGGCAGGACTCTGTGGTGGATGCCGGCTGGGACCAAGAGCCACATCCTCACAATGTCCCTGAGGAGGCTGATGTCCTCAGACAGGACCCCACAACTGCATCCGTCTGGCAGTTCTCAGGTGTAGAGCCTTGCAACCTTAAATCGAACCTATGCATTTATACCAAATCCTTAAAGACAGACTTTCAAAGTTTGTTCCCGATGGCTTTTTTTTTTCTTTTTCTTTTTCTTTTTTTTTTCTGACTTTAAAATTCACAAAGTAGGGGAAGGAACTGGTAGGAAAGGAGGAAGGGGATATTATGTACAATAAATACAATAAAATAAAAGACTCAAAAAGTATGAATATGGCTAATTTTTATCTATTCAAACACTACATACTAGTTTCTAGATATTTTTGATAATTCAGACAAAAGTACCTTTTCTTCAAAATAACAAATTAGTAGAATAAGATTTTATCTTTTGCCTCTTCCCAATCTTCCACTTAAACAAATTGAAGATTTTAGAATGCCCATATTCCTGAATGGTGTCCCACCACAAGAGAATCACCTTGGTGACTCCAGATCACTGTGAAAGTGATATAGAAGCAATTTCTATTTTTTTAAATATTTATTTATTTATTATGTATACAATATTCTGTCTGTATGCCTGAAGGCCAGAAGAGGGCGCCAGACCTCTTTACAGATGGTTATGAGCCACCATGTGGTTGCTGGGAATTGAACTCAGGACCTTTGGAAGAGCAGGCAATGCTCTTAACCTCTGAGCCATCTCTCCAGCCCTAGAAGCAATTTCTAAACACAAGGCTATATTTGGGCTCACGGTTCAGAAGAGACAGTTCATGGCAGCAGGGAAAACATGGTGGGTGGTTACAGTTCCATCCCACCATGAGGAGCTGGTAGACTCTTAAAGTCCTTGAATCAGAAAACAGAGAGAGCTTAGGTCATAAACAAAGCAGAACTGAGCACTCTAGGTTAATCCCATCCCCAGCACTGATGTGAGATTCCCCTCTGTATGCTGTGGTTACCATTAACGAATAAAGAAACTGCTTGGACCTATAGCAGGGCAAAACTTAGCTAGGCGGGGAAAACTATACTGAATGCTGGGAGGAAGAAGGCAGAGTCAGGGAGAAGCCATGTAGCCCCACCAGAGACAGACACTGGAACTTTACCTGGTAAGCCACAGCCACGTGGCGATATACACATAGAGATGGGTTAAATTAAGATGTGAGAGTTAGGCAATAAAAATCTAGAGCTTATGGGCCAAGCAGTGTTTTAAATAATATGGTTTCTGTGTGATTATTTTGGGGCTGAGCAGCTGGAAATGGACAAACAGCATCCGACAGCATAGCACCCTGCTACTGTGCCTGTCCTGTCTTAGAGACATTTCCATTGCTGAGGAGAGATACCATGAGCAAGAAAGCATAGGGAAGCTCTTTGTGCTTACAGTATTGGAAAGTGAGTCCAAGGCCATGATGGTGGGGAGCACAGCAGCAAGCATGCAGGTATGGTGCTAGCACCACAGCTGAGAGCTTACAGGTAGAGACAATAACCATGAGGCAGGGGAAAGGGATAGGGAGAGAGACTCTGCAGTGCTTGGGCTTTTGAAATCTCAAAGCCCCTTCCCGTGATGGCTTCCTCTTAAAAAGCCACACCCTCTAATCATTCTCAAGAATTCTACCAACTGGGGACCAAGCATTCACATTTGCACCTATGGAGGCCATTCTTTTTCAAACTTCCACAATATAGAACCTTCTAAAAGTTCTATACCCTCCTCAAAACAGCACCACCAGCTTGGGAGCAAGTATTCAAACACTTCGCACTTAGAGCATGAAAGGCACTGGGCGTTTAAGAGCAGGGCAATCCCTCGTGGCATGGACCAAATAAAACTGTTAAAGGTAGGCCTGGGAATGGAGCCCAGGAGAGCACTTGCTTAGCACAGCTGGGGCCTCCATAGGCTCACATGTGAGTGCTTTCATGCCCAGCTGGCAGAACTCTCAGATCTTCAACACTCAGATAAAGGAAAAAAAAACGTAATAAATAAATGTATATATATATACAGCCACCAGCTGTAAAGTGGAGAGAATAAGTAGAATAAGGTGACCATCAGAAACCCTGCCATTCTCTTCCCCGCTCCCCAAGCGTCTCACACCATCTTCCTTGGCAGTCCTGAAAGAGCACCATTTAATAATGTGGAACTTTAAATTAACAAAACATTGCAATAGAAAATACATTTTGCAATGACTTCAGCCATTCAGGGGTCCTAGAATTACTTTGAGAATCAGGTGAAAGTCGGCAATCCTTTCTGTAGGATAAGCCACTCTATAGCATACCGGAACACAGCTCCCCAGTCGGAATTCTGCCTCTGTGGCTGAGAAACAAGCTACACAGTATCTGTGTCTCATCAGATGTTTTTTCTCAGTGCTTAACTGGGAGAAGTCTAGTGACAGAGAGGATGGGTGGAGGAGGGAGGGCTCTGAGAGAATGAGGTTCGGGAGCCCTCACTGCAGTACTAAGAAGCAATGGGGAAAATGCATTGGCCTCATGCAAGTTTCAAAACCAAATTGGCATACAGGGAACATGCTTAAGAAGTTCCATTTATTTAAATAGGTGAAGTGAGACATTTTTAAATTAATTAATTTATTTATTTTATATCCTGATGGCAGCCTCCTCTCCCTCCTCTCCTCCCACTCTTTATCCCTACTTCCCCTCTTCGTCTCTTTGGTCCACCCCTCCTTCATATTCACTCAGAAAGGGGCAGGTCTTCCTTGGGCATCAGCAAAGCATGCCATGTCAATCTGCCATAAAACTAGCCACCTCCCCTATATTCAGGCTGAGCAAGGCAATCCAGCATTAGGAATAGGTTCCCAAGAGCCAGGCAAAGGACCAGGACAGCCTTGCTCCCATTGCCAGGAGTCCCACGTGTCTGGGATTCCTTTATCATTTTACACTATCAGCTATATTACCAGTCTTTGACAGATCAGGATGTTGTAGTCCTTGGTTCTTAAGTTCATTCTCAAGCAATCAGAACATGGTCATATGGCCAACGAAAGCATGGTTGAACCAAGTGTAGTGATGTCATTGCTATTGCTGCCAAAGGCCTGTGCATCTTAAGAAGGACCAGTTCAGTGAAGGTAAACATGGTGAACATCTCATTTCCCTAAGGAGCTGTTGAGAGAGACAGGGTAGTGTCACAGTGAGAGAAAGAGACAGGAGAGTGTCACAGTGAGAGAGACAGGGGAGTGTCACAGTGAGAGAAAGACAGGGGAGTGTCACAGTGAGAGAGAGAGACAGGGGAGTGTCACAGTGTGAGAGAGAGACAGGGAAGTGTCACAGTGAGAGAGAGAGAGACAGGGGAGTGTCACAGTGAGAGAGAGAGACAGGGGAGTGTCACAGTGAGAGAGAGAGACAGGGGAGTGTCACAGTGAGAGAGAGAGAGACAGGGGAGTGTCACAGTGAGAGAGAGACAGGGGAGTGTCACAGTGAGAGAGAGAGACAGGGGAGTGTCACAGTGAGAGAGAGAGACAGGGGAGTGTCACAGTGAGAGAGAGAGACAGGGGAGTGTCACAGTGAGAGAGACAGGGGAGTGTCACAGTGAGAGAGAGAGACAGGGGAGTGTCACAGTGAGAGAGACAGGGGAGTGTCACAGTGAGAGAGAGAGACAGGGGAGTGTCACAGTGAGAGAGAGAGAGACAGGGGACTGTCACAGTGAGAGAGAGAGACAGGGGAGTGTCACAGTGAGAGAGACAGGGGAGTGTCACAGTGAGAGAGAGAGACAGGGGAGTGTCACAGTGAGAGAGAGAGAGACAGGGGAGTGTCACAGTGAGAGAGACAGGGGAGTGTCACAGTGAGAGAGAGAGACAGGGGAGTGTCACAGTGAGAGAGAGAGAGACAGGGGAGTGTCACAGTGTGAGAGAGAGACAGGGGAGTGTCACAGTGAGAGAGAGAGAGACAGGGGAGTGTCACAGTGAGAGAGAGAGAGACAGGGGAGTGTCACAGTGAGAGAGAGAGACAGGGGAGTGTCAAAGTGAGAGAGAGAGACAGGGGAGTGTCACAGTGAGAGAGAGAGACAGGGGAGTGTCACAGTGAGAGAGAGAGAGACAGGGGAGTGTCACAGTGAGAGAGACAGGGGAGTGTCACAGTGAGAGAGACAGGGGAGTGTCACAGTGAGAGAGAGAGACAGGGGAGTGTCACAGTGAGAGAGAGAGAGACAGGGGAGTGTCACAGTGAGAGAGACAGGGGAGTGTCACAGTGAGAGAGAGAGACAGGGGAGTGTCACAGTGAGAAAGAGAGACAGGGGAGTGTCACAGTGAGAGAGAGAGAGACAGGGGAGTGTCACAGTGAGAGAGAGAGACAGGGGAGTGTCAAAGTGAGAGAGAGAGACAGGGGAGTGTCACAGTGAGAGAGACAGGGGAGTGTCACAGTGAGAGAGAGAGACAGGGGAGTGTCACAGTGAGAGAGAGAGACAGGGGAGTGTCACAGTGAGAGAGAGACAGGGGAGTGTCACAGTGAGAGAGAGAGACAGGGGAGTGTCACAGTGAGAGAGAGAGAGACAGGGGAGTGTCACAGTGAGAGAGAGACAGGGGAGTGTCACAGTGAGAGAGAGAGACAGGGGAGTGTCACAGTGAGAGAGAGAGACAGGGGAGTGTCACAGTGAGAGAGAGAGACAGGGGAGTGTCACAGTGAGAGAGAGAGACAGGGGAGTGTCACAGTGAGAGAGAGAGACAGGGGAGTGTCACAGTGAGAGAGAGAGGGAAGTGTCACAGTGAGAGAGAGACAGGGTAGTGTCACAGACAACTAAAGAGACTCTTTTGTTGTACAATAAACACCATGCTTTTACAAATTTTGAGTAATTACTGAAAGAACCCCAAACTCTGTCTTTTCTTTTTTTTACATATTCAGACACACGAAGATTAACCAGAAAGATATTTGACAGCAGAAAGTTCAGAAATCTGAACATTCTAGGGAGACAAGCTAGGCCCTGGATTCACCACATTAGCCCTGAAGTTTAAACACAGGTCATTTCTGTTCTCATTGTCTAAATGTACCAGAAGCTTCTCTTTCTTCCTTTAAAGATTCAGACCTTTGAAAAGAATTTTACATGTTCAAAGCATTGTGCACTGCAACTCTGCTGCCTTACGATATGTTCCACCTTCCCCAACCAGCAGCAGCTCAGGACCCTTTCCAGACAGAATGAATTCGATTTTACATGCAGAACGAATGAACAAAAAAATACAAATGGTTCTAAGCAAGCACTGTACACAATGAAACTTGTGCCTGGGAGTCGGGCAAAGCAGGGAATAGGTGCCACAAAGAGAAATTCAACAGAGAGGACTGTGTCCCAGAATTCTGTCCCATGTTGGTTGGGTGTTAAGGGCAATAGGAATAAATCCAGTGGGGGCAGAAATGAAGAGAAAACAAGTCAAATGTCTTTTTTTTTTTTTTTTGCGTGAGATGGCGTGAGCCCCAGCTGACTTAGATAGCCACGGGGAGACAAAGTCAAATGGAATGGATACTCTGGGAGAAGAAGCCATCAAGACACATATGTCACGGAGGTGTCACATTTATTTAGACAGACTGTAATCTTTTTCCCTCTCTTGAAAAAAGAAAGCAGACAAACACACACTGATAGAGTGGATAGCTTGCTATCCTCTGTGAAACTATCAATTGAGCGGTCACTGAAGCACACAGTAACGAGATGTCAGTTTTCCAGCCTTTGGGCTTACTCAGTGTTCCACCATGAAACAACTAAAAATTGTAGAGAGGAAAGGATGGATAGAAGTTTTGAGGAGGAATTTAAAAAAAGGGGGGGGGGTAAGATTGATCTTTACAATGAAGGCAAACCTAGGAAAAGGAATAAAAGATCCGGAGCCTTTCAAGCCGTAATTAAAGGGACCGCCAATCAAGACTGCACTTGGAGGTACAGGGCTTGTATTTCTTCCTGTTTGAGTTGAAATTGTTTTGGTTCATGCATAACTACAGTTCATGGGTTGTATTTGAAACTGACAATAATAAAATGCTCTCCAATCTGTCATTCACACCAGAAAACTACAGACGGGGCAAAGCAGGCTAAATAGCTGCTGGGAATGCAAGGGCTCGAGAGCGAGGCTGGCTTTTTGCAGGCACACAAGCCATGGTCATTACTTGGCAAGTGACACTCTAAGAGGGCCAAAGTTGCCATCTTCCTCCACAGACACTGCCCAGTGACAAATCTCTGACCTCTGTGCATCACAGCGATCAGGACAGGCTGCCCTGTGGGCATCTCTTTGCAGAGAAAGCAAGGAAACAAATCAGGTCTTCAGAGAAACCTCCTGTGTACACTGACCATAAGAAGGCAGAGGAAGCCAGCATGGTGGAAGAATATTTCAGGCCCTAGAAGGAGCCTGTGCCGAAAAGCAGAAGCCCCGCAAACCTGGCATACGTGACCAGTAGCCACGGAAGCCTTTGAGTGGAGCAGATTGAACGTCGGATTCACTCTGTGCCTCCAGGGTTCCACGGGAGACAGAATCACAGGTGGAGCAGAGTCAGGAGAGGGTAGGTCATGAAAGTCGTTGCAAATCTTCGCCTCAACTTGACTGCATGCTGTAGAAGGTCGCCACAAAGTTTTACACAAAAGAAAAGTAAGATATGGCAAGCAGTTTAAAATGGATCATTCTGACTTGCTCTATTAAAAATGGACTTTAGCGGATATGGGTAGAACAGGAAATCCAATCAAGAAGCTATTAAGCATTCCAGGTTAGGAATGTTGGTGGCTCCCAAGTCTCAGGGCAGTACTGCCTGCCACTGGAGAACGTTGTTGTGGAACATTGACCATGCTCATTGCCTGTGTTTTCACCCTGCCGATCCTCCAGTCCCACTGGAGCTGTCTTCTGTGTTTCTTTGGATATTATGGAAATGTCTAGAGTCATCCTAAGACTCCGGGTGTCTGGCTCTCTGGACCTCTCCAGGTGACACTGCAGGTCCTCATTTTCTGTCTGTCATTGCCTCTGCTTACCTCTGCCCCAGCATGCTAAACCACACCGCTTGTCTGCAGCAACTATTCCACCTTCTGACTCCACGGCTTTTTTTTCTCACTACCCAATGCTCACAAGGCTCCTGTTGGCTCACCTTTAGCTTTCTCTCCTTTTCCCCAGGTCTGGGCTGAGCAGCAACTGCATCTTAATCATACGGCACCTCTCTCCATGGGCTTTGTTGGAGCTGGCCCTTATTTTCTGTGTCTTTGCACAGCAATCAGTCTTAGTCGAGGGATGCTTGCTTGGCCCTACTGATCCCGCTGCAGTGGAGGGTCAGAATGCCAGCATTCATTAATTCCTTCCCTCCCTCCCCCATACTCTCCTTTGTCTGATTTCTTTCTCTTCTCTTGTTTGAAAATGGTCCTGAATTCCTCTTTTCCTCTTTCCTCTCCCTTTGAACCTCTGACAGTTTCTGCTTATTCATGTCTCTAACCTCAAAAATATATTTGTTAACCTTCATCCCGACCTTTCTTCGCAGGGACTTGACTTGCCTATTCATCCACAAGCAATTGGCGAGGTGGCTAGATAAGTGAGTGTCTGCATCCACCCTGCTCTCCTGTGAATGCCTCTTATCAACACCAGGAGCCCTTCAGAGGGGGAAAAAAAGGTAGCCTACAGCTGTGTCTCTCCACTTAATGGCAGGAGCCCAGTGAATGGCTAATATCACACAGGTATTCTCAGGAAGGGATTAAGGACTTAACAATAGCATTCCATCTAGAACTCTGCAGTCCCTAGTATCTCCTTTCCAAAATACGCTTTTAAACTACAGAAAGAAAGAAAAAAACAATGTTTCTGAGCAATCCAAATATGTAATAAACCCCAGGCTCTAGAGCTGAGACCTTTCTGACTCACCTGAAAACCACCCAAGGTTTCACCATCAACCCTTTATGCTCACTTTCCACAGTGCCCTGAAGGGTGGGGAGCTTATTTCTAATTTCATAGCTAAGTAGAAAGAGCATATTTGAAGGAGGGGCACAGGGTACCTGGGGTAGGAAAATATATTACAATGAAGAGCTACAGGACCGAGTATGGAAGGAGAATCAGTCGTGGGTCTCACAGAGTGGGCTGTACAGAGCCCGGAGTTCTGTCGTGGGAAAACATGGTTTAGACATGAGCTCTGATGTTTTGGCAACGTGAACCTGATAGGCTGGGGAGAAAAAGCTGGGGCAGTAACAACTGGCAGTCAGAGGTTGTAGGGCTCTAACCTGGGAGAGGTGAATATACTCTCTGTTTCATAGGCCCTGTGGCCATGCTCCAGGTCCTCCAGGTGTAGTCTCTCTGAGCCTCATCCTGGGCCACTAATTTTTATACCCGACTACCACCTCCCAATGTAAGAAGAATCTCTATGACCTCCCACGAGGTGTGTGCTCTTTGGACTGCTAGTTTGACGACATCTTTGGCCACCAACACAGAACACCATGACTTCGGCCAAAGGTACAACCACCTCTTCAAACTCAGCCATAAAACCTGGGAATACATGCCAGCCAAGAACTGTCCCATAGTAACAATATTTGATCCTCCCTGTAGCCTGTGCTGACATTGCCATCTCCATTTTTCTGGAAGTATTAATTAAGCAAGTAACAGAAGATATAAAGCTGAAAATCAGGTCTGTTGGCATGAAGAATGTGTGTGATACCTCATCCTACCCCACAGGTGAGGCGGACACAATGTTCCCTTTAGAACTGCCACATATAACCTAGATCACACTTTTCCAATTTAGACTGCATCTTTCCATTTTCATAGTACCAACATTTATTTCTGGGTATTTCCCAAAGCTCTGTTGGAAATGAACATGCCCCAAGTCCAGACACCATGACACAAAAGTTCAGGGTTAAAGGAATAGAGAAGTAACTTAGCACTGTTGAACTGACTTAGCGCTCGGTTGTATTTAGTCAGCAATGCCAGTTGTTCAGTCAAATCTCATTTCTGAGGAGGTGCTGATAAAATGTAGGTGTGGAATGACCCTTAAAGGCTAATACTGTAGGCTTTGTGCACAGGGCCACTACTGAGAAAGGAAGCTTCATAGGAAGTCTGTGTTCTCAAAGGAGATGTCGAGATATTGGCCACTTCCTCACTATCCTGGGCCCTCAGCATAGGCCCAGATCAGCAGAGCCAATTCTGCATAGACTGGAACCAATAAAATTATGAATCAGAATAAACTTCCCCCTTCTGAAGTTGATTATATTCAGCATTCTGTTACAGTAACAGAAAGCAAAATGACCCAGGAATTATTCTCCAATGCTTTCCCCACGACTTACCCTAGATGAGAAGGGGGCATGACATGTCGTTGTCAACCTTGACTGATCTAATGATGTTTCATTTGCTCACTGGAGTCTGGCTTGGTTTGTATGCTAATCATGGCCAACAGAGTTTTCTTAAAGCATTTGAATGATGTCAGTTTTGGAAGATGTTGTAAGCACTCTAATAGAGGAAGAAGGAAGAGAGGAGAGATGGACAGAGAGAGGGAGGGAGGTGGCTGGGTAGGAGGGATATGGCTATGCAGGAATCTCCGTGGAACCCCATATGTGGAACACATATCCACAGTTGAACACTTCTGTGCCGCTTTGGAAATCACATCCTTGGGGATTGCTCAGTTGGGCGCTGTCTGCATTTCCTTCTGTGCTCTTTTATCTTCTTCTACTGTAATAGATAGTGCCTTCAGCCTTCTGCAGTGTTTGCTCTGCTTAAAGTCCCAATTACTCACGTGCTTGCAGAACAGCTGTTTTTTTACTATCTGGCTTTAAATCACACTCTCAAAATACCTTTAATGTTCCAACATGAAGTGGTGAATGAATTCACCTTCTTGAGGTGCGTGCCAAAAATCGCGTCCATTTCTGTCACCATATACTCAAGGAGCTTGTTGCCTTTCTCCGTAAAGACAGCTTCCCTAAGGCTGACCACAGAAGAATGGTCAAAATGGGGGTGCCATATAACAGATATAATTTTCCCCTGCCAGGGAAACAGAGGGACAACTCATGCATTTTTTAAACCATTAAATAAAACCTCCCCAGAGTGTTTTGGGACCCATCCAACTTTCCAGGGAATGATAACCGAGGCTCCTCTTTTGAGCATAGTGATCATGAGACTGAAAGAGAGAGAGAAATGAAGGATGGGAAGGTTGTGGTCTTAATAAATATCCATTCATTCATTCATTTATTCTTCAACAAACATTCCTTCATAACAAAAATTTTGTTAAGAAATTGTACTGATGATAGAAGCGAGATTGGGAAATATAAAGAAGTGAAAACATGGACATTCTACACTCGGGGTCCAGTGAAGAGCACAAACTTCATTGGATATTTCCATGGGACTTTTACTCTAGGAAAGGGATGGCACAGCCATTGGAAGATTGGCAGGGCTTTTTATAGGGAAGACCCAGGCAACGCAGAGTTGCTAATTGTGAGAAGCCATCCATATTCGCCTGGAGAAATGCAAGAAAAGACCAGAGCTAAGGTTGAACCCTCAGGATTGAGCTCTACTATCTGAGAGGGACTTCTCTCGACAAAGCTTGAAGAAGGTTCTCAAAGGTGCTACAGTTCATATACCTGAAAAGATAGCACTCCACTGCTGCTGGTGGTGCCCTTGAGGAACACTGTGAGAAGGTTCTAGAGTTAGAGAAAGTTACAAGCTCAGAAAGAGGCTGATATCCATCCCCAGTGATATAGGAGTGTCTTCTCTCTGTTACTTTCATTGGTCAAATAAAGAAACTGCCTTGGCCTTTTGATAGGACAGCAGCTTAGATAGGTAGAGTAGACTGAACAGAATGCTGGGAGAAAGAAAGCAGAGTAAGTCAGATGCCATGGCTCTTCTCTCTGAGACGGATGTAGGTTAGACTCATCCTGGTAAGCCACAGTCACATGGTAATATACAGATTATTAAAAATGGGTTAATCAAGATGTGAGAGTTAGCCAGTAAGAGGCTAGAACTAATGGCCCAGGCAGTGTTTAAATGAATACAGTTTCCGTGTAATTATTTCTGGTAAAGCTAGCCGGGTGGGATGCGGCCCATTGCCTCATCACTATCCCCCGGCAACATACTCTGTCTTGCTTTTGGGAATCTCTTGATTTTCATCTTAGAAAATGGAAAGAGCCTAGGCAGTTTGGATGCTCACCTTAGGAGACCTGGATGGAGGTGGGCCGTCCTTGGGCTTCCCACAGGGCAGGGAACCCTGATTGCTCTTCCAGCAGATGAGGGAGGGTGACTTGATCGGGGGAGGGGGAGGGAAATGGGAGGCGGTTGCGGGGAGGAGGCAGAAATCCTTAATAAATAAATAAATTAAAAAAAAAAAGAAAAAAAAAGAAAACACAAGTTAAACAAAAAAGAAAATGGAAAGAGCAAGTTCCTTCCTGTCCCCTCCCAGTCTCTCCTTCTGTAGTCCTAAGGGCAAACCCTAGATGTCTTAAATGGAATGCTCACTGAATCAAATTATGGGCATAGTTGTGGGAACAGTTGTGGGGAACTAGAGTGTGGGTAGCCTCTCGGGCCTGAATCCCTGAAGAACAATGACTTGCCTCCTCCAGTAGCCGTCAGCTGTCAATAGTTCCTCAGACAGGGGTGGAACCTCACAACCCCACTCCCATCTCATCTGGGATTTCCGCTGGCTTGCTCTTGAGCTTTCATGTGCTGTATCAACCCTGTGAACTAATGGGTGCAGCTTCACTGGCATGTCCTGAATATTGTTTCACTAAATTAACTCAGTGAACACTAAACTTACAACACAGAAAGAATGTACATAAAGTGGAAGTGGGGAGAACGGAGAGGTTGGAAGAGAGGGAACGGACTGAATTCAAACACATTATATACATGTGTGTGTATTAAATAAAATATTTTAAATAACTTCCTATAATGTGCTATTGACTACCAATTAGAAGGTTTGGGATAGCAGAGTCAACCTGGGGTACTTTTTTCACTTTGAATCTCTGTTGGTTTCCTGGAGCATGCACTGATATTGCCCTGAAGTATGCAGATGAACTGGCTGGAAGGGTAGATAAAAAGAGCCCCAGTTGTTCCCTGGTGTCCCCTAAATTTCTGGGGTGTGAATTCTCACACCTTGACCAACCACAAGCTACTCACCTCTGATCACTGCCTGGGGCCTTGGGGGAAAAAAAAACATGTGAAACAATTGATTTTCCTAAACCAGTATGAGCTAGTTACTGCACTGTGTCGTAGAACGAGATTCGGTGACTGAAAGCAGCCTAGAAATAAGAATTACAATTTAAGTCACACAAGGCCGAGAAACAAGACTTGAGGAAGTCCTGAACGCCTGTGGAAAACAATGATCACCGGAGGGAGAAAAATAAAGAACTGGCTGGCCCCAAATGACAAGCCATGAGCAGCCATCTAGCTGACAGTCAAGCTTGGTAATCTACTATCTGACCTACTTTATGGAGGATAAGCATTTTGCTCTCCCGTAGTTGATCCTAATGTTTTGTATATAGTGCCCAGGAAAATAAATTGCATCTGTTAAAACTTCTGAAGCTAAGATGTGAATTTTATATGAGAAATGAGACATACGTATAGCTTCCATTTTTCAGTCCAGAGATCAAATGCTTTCCCTGTGACTTTGAGAGATGCCTCCCTTCTTTGTACTGAGTGGGCTAATAGTACAAATAAATTTATTCTGGGCTGTTTCTGATACATGGTGTGACGGCCCTATGTAGTCCACTGCTAATGGCCTTGTTCACAAGCTCCAGTCTGGTAAAATATTTAATTCAACTATAAAATGACTACATTAAAAATTGAATTAATAATGATTAAAATTAAGTATTAACCATTTAGTTTAATTTAAAAATAAATCCATAGACTTTTAATTCTTCTTATGGAGAAAAACAAACAGAGCTAATAAGCTCGACAAATATTTAATAAATATTTAAATTCATATGCACACCATAAATGAAGAAGATAAAAAGTTAAAACTTGATTATCATGTGTCACAAAACTGTCTGCTGCTGTGCTTTTATGGTGTCCTTGAGTTGAACTAGAAAGCCAGTGTAGAATGAGCTCGTGCTATCAAAGAGAAGGCATATGAGCCAGAATCAGGACTCAGTTCACATTTTCAAGAAACCAGTAAACGTTCCTCATTTACCATCTTTCGCATGGAAAGCAAAGGATTAGGTTATTAACTGTGTGGCACATTCCACGGAAGCACAAATGCTTAAGGACATGAGAGCAGAAGCAGCTGCAGCCACAAAGGTGGGAGTGAGGGACTGGTTCTGCTGCAAGCCAGGCAGTGGCAGCCTCCATCTGCAGGATCACTTCGTGCATATTCTGCCACCTTGTGTGATGTGTCTATACTACAAGACGGAACATTTCAGTACTTGTTCCATTGGCCCTGCACATGCTGCTTCTACACACACACACACGCACACACACACATGCACAAGCACACTCTCATGCACATGTGTGCACGCACACACGCACACACACATGCACACAGGAATCGTCTTTCAAGGATTAAGGAATCATTTGTGAACCCGAAAGGAAGTGATTTGATGCCATGGATACTATTACTTTGGGGCATCAACTGACACTGCAGGCACAGGGGCACAGACCCGGGTGTATCCCAAAGTGTTCAAAGGACACTAACCCCAGGGCACTTTGGCACAGAGACGAACGAGGGCATGGAGGAGCACCATATGTAGCCCAGGTCTCTAAAAACAAGTTCTGTAGCCAACTCTCCTTGGCATTATCCCGCCTGCCTCATCCACCATTGTGCAGGCACTGAGGCCAGCTCCCGCACAGCCTTGCTGTTTTTATACCTCTGCTTAGTAACCACAGCAGGAATTTGGAACAAGACACAGCAAATGACTTCGCTGACCCCTCTGACTCAACTCTGGGGAATGCAGCTGGCAGCCAACCGCTGAGTGATGTTAGGAGGTTAGAGATACCAAGAAATGCTTAGCTCCAGAGTCGGGCAACATTCGATCTCCCAGACTGTGCACTCTGGACAAATTTTACTGACAGCAGGCCAACTGTCTTTAGGCAGGGCATGAACACTTGTCAGTGTGATCCGTCTGGGCAAAGGGGCTCTACGGCATATACACCAGTTCCAAAGTCCACATCGGCTCCAGCTCTTAGCATTGCTGGTTCCTGCTAACACAAGACAGCAAGGGACCGGTGTCTGTGTAAATTGCCATAGTTGGAAAAGAAGATCGTTTTTAATATCATTTCCTGTAAGTGTTGTCATTGCTCTTTCAATTCTTTGTCTAAAATCCCATCACTTATCATGACCAGAAGTAGACGCACGGTAAACATCGCAGAGGAGGTGTCTCTGAAGAGATGGGGCCTAGAGGGGCCGCCGCAGTTGTTGGGCCTTGGCTTGACTCTTCAAATGACCTCAGCTGCAGAGTATAGGAGATAACAAAGCTTGCTATGGTAAACTTTGTACACACCATCAATAACATACACAAAATATCCCGGTACATAAGAGGCATGTGTGAGGTACCACTCCTAACATAAATGACATTCATTCAAATGCAGTCAAAAAAGAAATGACAAAGACATGTGTGATTTGAATGAGAACTGTCTCCCCCCACACACACACACACACTAGGCTCCTGTATTTGAACACTTAGTCCCAGTTGGTGGTACTGTTTGGGGGAAGTAATGGAACCTTTAAGAGGTAGAGCCTTGCTGGGGAGGCTAGAGCCGGGGACAGGCTTTGAAGGTTCATAGCCTGGCCTGGCTTCCTTTCGTGTCTCTCTCCTTCTGTGTGTAGGTGAAAGGTGGCCAGACAGCTTCTTGCTCCTACGTCCACGCCTGCTTATTGCCATGCATTCTCCACCACGAGCGATTTCCCTCTACAATCACAAGACAAAACAAATCCTTGATTTGTCCTCCTTTGTTTTTCTTGGGATATTTTATTGTTGCATCTGAAAAGTAGCTGATACAGGAGAGAATCTTAAGTGCATTATGTTACCCGAGACAAAATTACATAATCAAGTCTCATTCGTTGGTATGTTTGAGAAAATGGTTACTTTTTCTTTTAATCACATTAGCATAAATTTTTTAGCCAAACCTTAATAGGGACATTATGGTATGTGTGGTGGTCTGAATGAGGATGGCTGCCACAGGCTCGTATATTTAAATCTCAGTCCTCAGCTGATGGAAACTGTTTGGGAAGCATTAGGAGGTATGACCTTTGGGAAGTATGTCATTGAGGAATGGGCTTTGAGATTTCAAAAGCTCATTTTGTTCACATTATTACTCTCTCTCTCTCTCTCTCTCTCTCTCTCTCCCTCCCTCTCTCTCTCTCTCTCTCTCTCTCTCTCTCTCTCTCTCTCTCTTTCTCTGCCTCCTACTTTCTGATAAGGATATAATGTCCCAGCTACTGCTCTAGTGTTGTGCTCCCTGCCACAATGGCCATGAACTCACCGTCTGAAACTTTAAGTTTCTTTCATAAGTTATCCTGATCATGGTGTCTTTTCACAGCAATAGAAAAATCATTAAGACAGAAGCTGGCACCCGGGAGTGGGCTATTGCTCTGACAGGCCTGACCACGGTGCTTTTTGGAGGTGTGTGAAAGATTTCAGACTTTGGACGAGGCAAATGTTTGAATGCCATCAGCAGGGCTTAACGAGCCATCCCTGTAGGAACTTGGAAGACAGCGGGGCTGAGAGCCATATGCTCTACGGAGGCCCAACTCAAGAGGCTTCAGAGGGGAATACTATCAGCAACTGGGCTAGAAGTCATCCTTGTGTTATTTTGGCAAAGAATGCAGCTGCTTTTTGCCCTTGTCCAAAGAATCTGACTGAGACTAAAATGAGGTTTTGGACTAATTTCTTTTGCAGAGGAGTCTTCAAGAAGACAGCCTGATATTGACTCCACTGTGTGGGTATTAGTGACCACTTTCCTGTGGGTCTATAATGAATAAAAGGAAGCCGGGCAAAAAGAAATACAAAATGTAGAGTTGGAATAGAAAAAGATCACCAGAAAATGTAATGTTGGAGCCTCTGTTTGTGCTGAAAGAGATAAGAAGTCTAATTAAGGGAATGGTGTCCACAGGGTTTGAGACCCCATCCAGCTAATCCTGCCACTTGGGAAAACAAAAGGCCATGGGATTATCTGTCCCTAAAGGGTAACAACAAATCAAAGTTTATGCTAATGTAATTCAAGAAGCAGGCCAGTTTCCATCCCAAGCAGCCAATGGGACTAGATAATATTGGTCACGTGGTTCTGGCTTTAGAGTCATGAAGGATACAGAAGTAATGGGGTTGTGAAATCTTTCTTTGAGGTTAAGAAAACCCACTGAGGACTGGCATGTGGCAGACGCGTCCCTGCCTGGTGGCTGGGGGAGGTCATTGTGTGAAGATGTGAAAGAAAAGCCTGGATTGTGTTGGAGACCCCAGATGTTGCGAATGCCACAGCCATGGCACACTTGCTGAGGAGAGCTCCATAGATGGAGAGGAACCAGCCTATGGGAGAGAAGTGTACTGGGGTCAACAAAGCTGGGAAAAAGAAGCTAGCTAAGTCCCTTGACATCAGATATAGCACTAAAGGGTATGGAGTTTGCCCTGCTGTCTTTTGCTTTTCCTTTGGTCCAGTATTTCATCCCTAAGCCCCTATTCCTCCCTCCTTTGGAATGGTAATGTATACCCTGTCCATTGTATGTTGGAAGTATGGAAGAGAATGTGCTTTTGTTTTACAAGGGGTTATAAGAGGCTTTGGACTTTGAAACTGTGAATTGAAAGACTATGAGGACTTTCGAAGCTGGACCAAATGTGTTTTGCATTATGACATGTTTACAACTCTATGGGTGCCAGGGGTAGAATGTGGTGGTTTAAATGAGAATGCCCCCCCCTTAAAAACTTATATATTTGAATGCTTGCTTCTCAGTTGATGAAACTCTTTGGGAAGGATTAGGAGGCATGGACTTTTAGTGGAGAGTTGTGTCACTGGGGAGTGGGCTTTGGGGTTCCAAAAGCCCACGCCATTCCCAGCCTGCCCTCTCTCTGCTTCTCTCTACCTCTTGCGTGTGGATCTTTATCTATGTAGGCTCTCAGCAACCGTTCTAGCACCAGGCTTTTTTCCTGTTGCCGTGCTCTCTACCATAGTGGTCATGGACTCACTGTCTGAAACTTAAGTTTCTCCCATAAGTTACCTTGGTCATGGCATCTCTTCACAGCAACAGAAAAGGAATGAAGACTGTAAACCACCTTGTATTGTGTTAATATGTAAGCAACAATGAAGTTCAAATGGTGGAATTCCAGTTCACGGTTTAGCAGTTTTATTGCTGGTAATTTACTAAATATCTTTATAGTTCTCACCAAGGCTGCCTGTGGTTGATCCAGAGTCGTCTTTCTTCAGATTGGATCAGGCTGTCACCCAGGATCAGGGGTTTATGAAATGGATGCAGGCACCAGCCCTGATCCTTGTTTGCATTGAGAGTAAGTGTAGGTGCTTCAGCATGCATGGAGCATTACTGTTACCCCGCTCAAAAGTCAGACCAAGGGCAGATTCAGTTCCCTCTCCTGGGCCCACTCCATATTAGAAGGGGCACTTTCCTTAACCTGCCCAAGTCCTGGCAGACTTTCTGCATGACCTCAATCTCTGTAGTGTTTACTCCGCCCCAAACCTCACACCCCCATTATGGAATTCTCTAGAGAAAGTACCTTACTTAAAAACACATCACTTTCTTTCCTCAGCTACATTCTAAATGAAAATACCTTTGCACTATCAGTTGGCAAAAACTGCAATCTGTCTCAGAACTTATAAAGATCAGGGGTGAGGTGACTGTTGCCTATACTTTTTGTCTTCCGGGTACTTAGACCTCAAGAGAAAAAAGTGTGTCTTCATCACTGGTCCCATTTCTGAAAAGACCGCAGAAACGGGCATATCTCTTACTTGAGTGCCCAAACAAATGAACACATATATCTCTAGCTGGGCAAAAAGTCTTCCAAAAACTGCCAGGGGTTAAACATGTCTCTTCAGGGGAGTATCATTTTCCCTAATCTTCCACAATGACATCTTGTGATCTTTTAAATAGTTTCTGCCACCTGCTTCTATATTTGTTACCAACCATTTCTTTTCTGTCAGAATGTCTTGTGTTATATTTAACTGAGATCCTAAAAGAAATTTAACATCTCCTGATCGGCATCTTTTAATTGGCATATTGAGCCTCTATGACTGTCGGGGTAAATTGCAGTCTTCACTGAAGCTACTAATACCAGCAGAATTGGAAAATGCTAGAATATTAAAACAACTGGTGCAAATAAGCAAATCAATTTCCAGAGAACCCTTACAAGACAGGAAAACAGAAAACAATGACCAGAAAAACGATTTCTGTTTGTTTGAGAGCACTGTCTGAATCCTCGTGCAAAGTGGTGAATTTTTGGAAACCTTCCAGGTCAATAACACGTATCTACTCATTTATGCAATGTGCAAAGGCATATGAAGTTCTCAGAACGCCGCCTGGCACATGGCAAGTAAAGCAGGCAGACACATTAAAGGAGAAGGTTGAAAAGAACAAAGCTTAAAAGTAGTTAATAGCGCAAAGACAAAAAAAAAAAAAAGATGCACAGAGACCCAAATTGGAGCACAGGACTGAAATCTCAAGGTCTAAATCAGGAGCAGAAGGAGAGAGAGCACGAGCATGGAACTCAGGACCGCGAGGGGTGCACCCACACACTGAGACAATGGGGATGTTCTATAGGGAACTCACCAAGGCCAGCTGGCCGGGGTCTGGAAAAGCCTGGGATAAAACCGGACTCTCTGAACATAGTGGACAATGAGGACTACTGAGAACTCAAGAACAATGGCAATGGGTTTCTGATCCTACTGCACGCACTGGCTTTGTGGGAGCCTAGGCAGTTTGGATGCTCAACTTACTAGACCTGGATGGAGGTGGGGGTTCCTTGGACTTCCCACAGGACAGGGAACCCTGATTGCTTTTCGGGCTGGGGGGAGACTTAATTGGGGGAGGGGGAGGGAAATGGGAGGCGGTGGCGGGGAAGAGACAGAAAACTTTAATAAATAAATAAATTAAAAAAAAATAAAAATAAAAAAAAAGATGCATTATCAAGATGAAAAACTAGATGCTGTAATTAAAGAAACAACTATTTTTCTCTAAGATGTGATTTATTGACTGCTAGATTATCACGAGGAGGTATTATACACACTCTCCATTGCCACAGGAAAACAGAACCAGAAAAATATGTGCTTAAACTTTAGGAATTTGTACAAAATAAAATAGTGAACTCTGCTAGTGTAGCAAGAGTGTAGTAGACTGCTGACAACTGAAAGAATAGCTCCCTAAGTACAAAGACGTTTCCAGCCTGAGTGTCTCTGAAACGTGTTGCTGACACAGAACAGACTGGGATGGGAAACCCTAAGTCCCATGACGTTCAGGAAATTTATGATTGACAGGTAATGAAGCAAGAAGACTCCCAAAATAATCAGAATTTTTTTCTCCATTATCTAAAGAAACAAAACAAATTCATATATTGCGCGCATCAAACCGTGGTGCACAGCCCAGGCAGTCCTGAGTGTACTTGCCTCCAGGAGGATTTGTCTTCTCAGCTATCATGTTCTAGCAAGCAAGAGTCCAGGACAGAGTGCAGAAGGGTTCTTCTGGGGAGCCGGAGAGACCAAGAGTGTACATCTAAATGTTGCCTGCTGCAGGATACAGCAGCCCCCTGCAGGCTGCATGGAACGGTGTTCCTAATTCTCTGAGAACAATAATCCCTCCAGGTTAAGACTAAGAGAGCCAGGAAGACAGCAAGACAGACTCTGAAAAGAACCTGTGATCAAAGAGTAAAAAGTTAAAAGCTTGCAATCATGACCAGTGGGTTTGAGACCCTCTGGGGTTTTATCCTTTTGCTGCACATCTGAGTAAAAGGTCTGCTCGCTCCTTCCAAGTGTGGCCTGAGAACAGCAGCTGCAGAATCCACTGGGCACAGAGAGAAATGCACATCCAGTCTGCCTGGACCTTAACCTCGGGGGACTGGAGGATAAAGGCTAATGATGTTGTCACAGTCCTCAGGCAGGTCTAATGCTTGCTGATGGGTGAGAACTTCTGCTCCAGGGCAGCCGTGGTCAAGTGTCTCTGTAACCCTGTCTGGACTGTTCCTTAGCCACTCTCCTCTAGTCCAATAAAGTATTCTAGTTCAGAAATTAGGTCATATTCCAAGTGAAACGGCCAAGTAGTTGAAAATGGAAGAATGGGTCTCTGTGACATGAGATAATTAAGAAATACAAAAACTGTGGAATGATTTACAATTAATATATGACTATGACATTTACCTTATGAAATATGAGCTTCTAATAGACTACAGCTGAAATGGAACTAAATATCATTGATGATAACTAATCCTAAAATTAAATAAGTGACCTACTAAAAACTAAAGCTATTTTGAATAAAACTATGCCCTTATTCTCAGCTGTATGTTTGTATTAAATGAGAAAAAATTTTTAAGCTAAATACAAGAAAGAATTCTATGGATGTTAGCCACTATTGCTGGGTATTGGGTAATGTTAGTATCAATACATCAATCATAATAAAAATTTGTATGAGGTTCCTAAATCAAATACTAATGCCAGAAATATAGGATATACATATATATGACTGCAGTTATAATTTATATATTTTATATATTTTAACAAAAAATAGGACACAGTCTTTGAAATAATGTACTAAAGCTAAAAACAATGTTTAAAATGAACTCCTTTTACTCAAAAAAGAAGAATTGTCTACCTTAAGACAATGGGGTTAATTATAAAACCAATTTATAAAAGCAAAAGATATTTTTGTTTCATGTATTCATTGCTGAATTTCAAGGTTATAAAAGGCATAATTTAAATCAACTATGCACTATAAGATATATAAATTGAATACTATTTATCTCAAATACTTGGGGCCAGAAGTATTAAGAGTTATGATTTGAAATGTTTGTGCATGCATAATGAGGTATCTTGTCAATGCTGCTTAAGTATAAACACTAATCTCCTTTATTTTTCATGTGTGCTGTGTACATATAACACAAAGGCCATTTTAACTGGTATTTTAGTACACCTGTATTTTGACTGTGACCTATTATATAAGGTTAGGTGTGGAATTTTCCACATATGGTATCATGTTGACATTCAAATAGCCTTAAATTTTGGATCATTTCTGATTCAGAGTTTTATATTCAATCTATATATACGACTATTGAATCTGTATATAAGAATATCCGATCTGTAGATAAGCTTGTTTGGGGGAACTGCTAAGGAATATCTTACTGAACTCAGTCATTTCCTCTGAGGAGCTGTAACTGGAGAGCAAGTGGACAGGTGGGAGACACAATGCTGTGTAATTTGTTTTCCTGATTAGAAAAAAACAAACAACCAGCCATTTATAAGCTCCTAAACTCCATGGATGAGAGAGGAGCCTCAGAGTTGGAGGTGCTGACTCAATGTGAGTAACCCACTCACAGGGGCATTGTAAGAAGCCCAAGAGCTCCCTGCTTCTCCTGAGCCTCTCGGGTGTTCCTTTACTGAGACCTCTATTCTTGGGCCCCCTCTTCTATGGCCCACACCTTGCCTTGATTCTTTAATCACTCTGAGGAAGACAGGCATAGCCTTCCTTTTCCATTTGTACAGCAAGGACATTCTGGGTGTCACTCATCTTTGTGACAATCCTCTGTCAAAGCTGGATACTGATGGCCTGAGCATTCTGGAATCTGCAGCTATAACAATGGATGTGGTGATTGGAACGGGCATAAATGGGGTTTCCCTTCAAATAGTACTCAGAGAGAAGTGAGCAAAATGGGATTCAAGTAAAGTGAGAGGCAAGACAGGGTTTATGGACCACTTGCATTGCTTTCCTGGAACTGGTATCCAATTGTAGAGGCAGTCCCATTACAGCTGTGGATAAAATCTCAACTTAAGTACAGGTTAAGAAACTCACTCCTTCTTATTTAAGAAGACATTTGTATCAAAGTCACAAGCAAGCCAAATGTAAGAGCAGAAAAGCAGTATGATATCATATTTGAAATGGCAGTCTCTGGAGCCAGTCCCCTGCCTCTTCTTCCTGGGTTTCCACTTGCAAAGATAAAAGCCACCTCACACAATTCTTACAAGATATACTTGACTGATATCTACAAAGTGCTTAAAACATAGAATTCCCTTATTAATATTAGTTGGATAGATGCAAACTGACTTTAAGTAGATAGTTTCAAGGTTATGTCTATTCTCTTTTTCTCTGATCACACAAGAAGCCATGATTTTACAAAGACCACAGTGATTTCAACATATCTTCCTTCCAGAAAACCTATCTCAGAGTATTGGACTGAAAAGGCCATGAGGAATTTTATGTCGTTATATATTTACCAAAATTACATACAATACAACTAAATCTATGCATGTGCATTTACATATGTAGCTCAAATGAAGTTATCCCACTTGGGCTGACACTAAGAGCCACAGACTACCTATCAAAAACTCTAATACCAAGCATGAGAAACCAAATTTCAAGTTGTAAAAAAGGGGAGTTCTGTTGCTCTTGATAGCCTCCCAGAGGTCAAAGGTAACTCCTCACTGCTGACTTACTTCAGACACAAGAATACTGTGGGGCAATGGTCTTATACTCTGTAAAGATTTGCCACTTGTATTGGTTTAATAAAATGCTGATTGGCCAGTAGCCAGGCATGAAGTATAGGTGAGGTGACAAGAACAGGAGAATTCTGGGAAGAGGAAAGGCTATGTTTGTGGTCCTCACCTAGGCCCAGAGGAAGCTAGATGAGAATGTCTCACTGATAAAAGGTACCAAGCCGTGTGGCAAACATGGACAAGAATTATAGGTTAATTTAGGAAGTAAGAGTTTGTTAATAAGAAGCCTGAGCTAATAGGCCAACCAGTTTATAATTAAAGTAGGCCTCTGTGTGTTTCTTTGGGACTGAACAGCTGTGGGACAAGGCGAGACAGAAACCTCTGTCAACACACAACCCCAAAGACATAAATTGGATCTTACTTGAAAACTCCACCTCCAGTAACTTTCACAGGACCAGAACATGCTATAAGGGCTTTCAAGGGAGAGAGGAGATCAATAGTCCTATCCAAATGTAGCAACTGTGGGCCACAACAAAGCAAGCACAGCACAATAACCCAGAGGTACAATAATGGCATTCATTATGGAGGTCACCAACAGCTCTCTAAATGAAGTTAAGGCTCATTCGTTAGGAAGAATTTATGCCTGCTATTAGAGAACTAGACAACCACAGAGAATTAATGAGGTTACAGACCTTAAAGAAGAATCTGTCACTATCACTTTTCTAAACTGGCATACTTCCTAATTGTAGTCAAAGTACTTACCAGTGTGCCCACAGGGAAGTGTAGCTCAGCCCCCACCAAAGAAGCTTCTCTTAGCAATGAGAGGAAACCACTACAGAAAACCACAACCAATCAAAATACAGAGAAAAGGTGATGGCATGGTGCTTGGCTCCAGTTAACAGAATACACCTGCCATAGAGCTACTGTACCTAAGGCTTGGAGAACATCACAGGAGAGGTGCCAGAAGAGGACCAGGAAATCTGCTGTGAGATTGTGCTCTTAGAAATGACTGGGAATCTTCACTCATGGTGCCTGAACAATATGGTTGCCTGAACAAGAACAACACTAATAGACATGCTCACATGAAAAGGGAAAATCTCACAGAGCCTTACTCTACCCATAGCCTAACAGCTACCAACTACAGGCAGCTAAGCAATATTGAGACTGGGAAGAATAGTCCTTCCCAAGGAAAAGTCCCTAGTTGGCCCTAGTTGGTAATCAAATTCTAGGAGTCATTCCTAAATTATAAACATACAAGTAATACTAAATGGAATATATATATATATATATATATATATATATATATATATGAATTAAAGAAAAAAGAGGCGACAATTGAGAGGAAGCAAGGAAGTGTATCAGAAAGGGCAAAAGGATGTGGTTATATTTTAGCTAATTTTTTAAAATGACATTGTTCTAAGGAGAAAGAAAAGTCATGACTGGTAGAACATGGGGCACAAGCCCTTTGGAGCCTGTCTCTGGGTTCATCATAAGCTGGCCCTCATACAGCAGGAGCTTACTGAGATGCTTCATGTAGGATAATTACACAAATTAAACATAGCAGAATACATAGATGTACCTGGTAAATATTGTGGCCAAATATTATTACTGTTTAGAAAACAAAGTATAAAAATAATCAAATTAATATTTTAGGAAAATTATACTTAGCAATAAACTCAAGCAGTCCTTTTATTTAAAGAGGCAGAAACAACCAATAAGAAAAACACAGAGTCTAAAAGACAGTGAAGGGAAATATTTGAAAATGTCTTCTAAAGTTTACTATGAATAATTATGAGAAAATGAATTAGTCTCAAACTTTAGGAGACTTTCTTGGGGAAAAAACCCATTTAATTACCAAAATTGACGACGACAACAACAACAGCAAAAAGAACAAACGTGGCCCCGGGAAATCATTGGCAGGAGTACTAAAGAACACCTCTCATAGTAGCTTCCAGCCCATGCAGCAGTGAAGTCTTACACATAGCCAAGGCACAAAGACCTCTCGAGTCAGATAAGCAGCAACTGTATTGAAGTAGGAAAGCATGTATAGCAAGGAACAAGATGCACACCCTACCCCAAAGCTAGCAGAGTTCATGAAAAGCGAACATAGTAACAAACTTCACTATGAACGCAGATACCCACATCCTAAGTACTACAAAATATTTGCACACATAAGCAAATTTAATAAAAATACGTTAAAGAGGGTATTAAATGCCAGTTCTTTGATATTATTAAGAAATAATTTTTTAAATGTATACTATCATTTTATTTTACAGGAATATGTAGTTTTGTTTTGTTTTTACCAGAGAAGTCTTCTAAAATATTACTAGGTATAGTTCTTCAACAAAATTTTTGTTGTTTATTGATGAGTGTTTGTGTGTGTGTGTGTGTGTGTGTGTGTGTGTGTGTGTGTGTGTGTCTGCATACTGGGGTACCACGGTATGCATGTATACAAGGGACACATGGCATGGATAGATTCTCTCCTTCCTCCACTACATGGATCCCAGGGATTGAACTCACAGTGTCAGGCTTGGTAGCAAGTGCCCTCACCTGCTGAGTCACCTCATGGGCCTTAGTGCAGTTCTTAAAACACAAAGTATGGTGATTCCTTATCGAGACAAGCAGAGGAGAGGTGGATTAAGCAGTTAACAGCAGAGTTTCTCCCAAGCTTTTATATAACAACACAAACTACAAGTTTCAATAGACTACAGCTTTCTGTTGTTGCTTCAGTTAGAAGTTTGGGAAATGCCACCCTAAAATTTCACTTTTTCATGTTCACGTTAAACAAGGATGCTGGCTCTTTTTGCTACTACTTACAAGAGACTACACATCCTGACTGTAGAAAGAAGAATGACACAGAAACAAAAATAGACAGGAAAGCAGAGTAAAGCAGCCGGGCGTTGGTGGCACACGCCTTTAATCCCAGCACTCGGGAGGCAGAGGCAGGCGGATCTCTGTGAGTTCGAGACCAGCCTGGTCTACAGAGCTAGTTCCAGGACAGGCTCCAAAACCACAGAGAAACCCTGTTTCGAAAAACCAAAAAAAAAGAAAGCAGAGTAAAGCAAAGATACAGATAAATGGTACGATTTTACAGGCATCTACTATACACATAATTGTAGAATTTGAAGTTGATATGCTTATATAACCAATAGCAATAACATTCATACCACTTGATGCATTATGATCAGGTTTCAAGAAAAAATACTGAAATTTATAAAATAGAAAATTTTAATAAATCAGCAAACATGTGACACCTCTACTTGAGAAGTTGAGATATTACAAGCAAAAAAATTAGAATTTTGTATTTAACAAGAAGACCGTAAAGTTGACCTAAAAAAATAAAACGAAACCAGATTCACTTATACCTTGCTAGCAAGATTTCACTTGGTAAATCATTTTGGAAATCAATGTGACAGAATAAAAGAAAAAAAAAAAGAAAACTCAGGGCTCTTTCCTTGGCCTGAACTGGAAGTCAAACTTTGGAGAACTGTCAAGAGAAAATGACTGAAAATCCTGATAGCAAGATGTGACAAGATAGTCTATGCTACATTATTTATGAAAACCAGAGCAGAAATGACAATAGCTGCCACTCCAGCTCACACATTTACTAATTATTCAGATATGAAAACTTAGACCTGAAGAGGTAAAACACTTGCCTTTGTCACAAAAACAAAAAACGAGTTGAGATGGCATGAGGCCCGATTCTGACAAAGCCCCCTCTCTCTTTATTGTCCCTAACACCCATGAATCCCAGAAATGGGCTGCCCAGATATTTCTCATCTCTTCTTTGTGGGATGAGCCACCATAATATGATGTTGAAGACTGCACTATAATCAATGTTTAAAATGAAACATGAGTGCAAAGAAGCTTTAAGTACATATGCACCCTGTAACAACTACCCAAGAAAGCCCACATGTCAGAAAAAAACAAAGAACTGGAAAGAAACACACCAGAATGTTCACATCCTGCTCTCAGAGGGGGAACTTTATGGACAGTACACTTTCTCTTGTTTCCAATTTGCAGGTAATGGAGTCATATGAATTTCATCAAAAGAAGATAAGCCCATAAACTGAACAAATAGTAAGAATATTGTAATACACAAAAGCAAATTACAGAGAAGGGAATGGAGCCGGAGCAGTAACTAAGTCAAATGTTACTCTCCTTAGCAGCTCCTGTGTGCTTTTCTATTTATGAACTAAATAAAGAGATGGCTGGTAGATTAAAGCATGGCCACATATTACATTTAGCCTTTTACAAGAAGCTACACGCTCTCCAAACAGCTCTGGACAAGAAACTAAGATACCTTATCTGATTGAAATTACAAGGGAGACAGGAAAAGTACAGGCTCCGTTTTTGAAGTTTGGTTCAGCTTTGTACTCTATTGATTTTATAATGTCCAGAGCAACTAAATGCAACAAACACATAATATGCCCACACAACATACTATCTGAAGTTACTTTGGTCATCACCTAAATTTAGCGAAGAGGTAGGGGACACAGAGACACTATCAAAGAAAATTGATTTTTTGCAGCTAATAAGCTGTGCTTGGTGACTGAACACAGTATCAAAAATCACTATTCCATGTGCAGATCATTTCCCGGGCCTCCCTGCTGTGCCTAGACACTCCCACAGCTCTCCAGCTGCCACCAGCTAACCCCTCCTCTTCACTATTCTGACGGCCACACAACTGGGGTTCACAACATGCCGCAGTAATTTGGGTTGCATCTCGGATCGCCTGTGTTCCACTTCCACCGTGGTACAGAAATTAAAGTCTCAGGGAAGGAATGTGATGACATATCTTTCCAAGAAATTGAAATTTTTTCTCACTAGAGGCAAGACCACTGGAGAGGGCACTCTGTCACCTGCATAACATTTCCTAGACTTTAGGAAAACAGTTTGTTTTGGATTCAAATCCCAGCTCTCCTCTCTAGCAAGGTTGTTCATCATTGCGTCTCAGGGTTGGATGAAATAAGGCCAACAGCAGTAGACTCTAGAGACCCGTCGGCCCATCTGGAGGAAGCCTGCATGAAACATCATGCACGTAGCCACATGCACGTGCTGGCAGTTCATGTATGCAGAAATACCCACAGAAGAAGGAGGACACTGAGAAGAACCAAAGGAAACGGTCCAGGGACTTGTGGTAATGCTTCTGCTCTTTAACCTTTCGGTCCTGAACAGCTGCTGAGTACATGGAGATGGGGACACAGAAATAAGAGAGACAGTCCACAAGACTGGGCCATTCATGTGTAGGATATCAAACACACAGTGCGAGGAAACCAGAGTCTTCATTGAGACACACCCCAACTGTATTTGAATGATGAGGTATTATAATTCACTTTTTCAATTCGTCTTTTAAAACAAAATAATTTAATAATTTTAACAACTAGCCTACTCCATAGCAGGTGTTACAGGCAGCGGAGAAGTGACAATGATCTTATGAGTTGTAGAAGCTCCTTGGTCAAATTTTTGAGGTCATTTATGTAAACTATCATAGTATCAGCAAATAGTGAAAGTTTGACTTCTCTTCTGATTTGTATTCCCTTGATCTCCATTTGTTGTCTTATTGCTCTAGCTAGAACCTCAAGTACTATGTTGATTAGATACCGAGAGAGTGGACAGCCTTGTCTTCTTCTTCCTGATTTCAGTGGGGTCGCTTTGAGTTTCTCTCTATTTAGTTTGATGTTGGCGGTTGGCTTGCTGTATATTGCCTTTATTATGTTTAGGTGTGTTTCTCCTATCCCTGCTCTCTCTAACACCTTTATCATGAAGGGGTGTCGGATTTGTGACAGGGATCTTAAATACTGCAAGCCATGACCTTCAGGTTGTGGTACCAGATAAAAGAAATGGTCCAGACCAAAAATCAAGAAACAAACAAATAGAAAGGAAACCGAGCTGAAGCAAAGAGGGTTTTGAAGATATTTTTGAAGAGTCAGAATTTTCATAAGTATATGCTTCTGTAATTGTCAGTAGAAGTAGCATCATGATAAAATGAGTAATAATCAAATTTATTAGTGAAAAGTACCTGTTGTAGACTTCTGCGTTCATTAATATTTACTCAAGTAGCCTTTGAATAATCTTCACTCAAAATTTCCCACTCATGCAGTACTTGCATCCCCTGTTCCTTTCCTTCCTTCCTTTGCTGATTGACACCAATTCCCTGAATGTGTCCCCTCCGCCTCTAGACCAAGACGCCTACACTGAGGCTGAAACCTCTCAAGTGTTGCTTGATACACACATCTTGCATCAAGCATAGGTTGTAAGCAACAAATAGACTTACTCCTTCCGAAAGGCAGGGGCACCTTACACTTCTACCAGCTCCTTGCTGACCTCAAGAGCATGTGTTAGAACTGCTAGAACCAACCTTAACTTGAAATCCATGTCCCTGAGGGTCACTGATATCAGGGAATATTCTCTGAGCATCCACCCTCCAGCTTTCACACTCTGTGACTCTTGCATCACAGCCAGCATCTGGTTAAAAAATAGAGAGCTCAATGCAAAACTGACTTCAGAATTAGAGTTCCTTCAAGGTTCTGGGTCTCTTTGACCATGTCTTCAACCTCTAAATGTTAACTCTGAGTGAATATTTAAAGCCAATAGGCCATACATTGTAACTTCAGTTTCAAATAGAATACAGTCTACTATCCTCACACTCTCAGGGACAGATTTTGTTCAGTTCTTCTTTTAAAACAAAGAACAGAGAAAACTAAATGAACTTTAAAAAATCCTATTGCCAGGGCTGGAGAAGCAGCTCAATGGGCAAAACGCTTGCTGCGTAAGCACAACAGCAGGAGTTCAGATTGCCAGTATCCACATACATGCCAGGTTCTGGGTTTAGCAGAGAGACTCTGCATCAGTTTATTAGGTGACAGCAACTTAGGATAACAACCAGCATCTGCTTCTGGCCTCTAAATGTACATCTGTGTGCATGGATCCATTCACACATGTGAGTACACACACACACACACACACACACACACACCTCACATGCACAGATTGTAATTGTATTTGTAAGAGACCCTATTTAGCTCAAACTGAAGACAATAAGTCACTATGCATAAGCAACCTGCATCTCTACTCAGAGCCAACAGTACAGAAAAGCTCTAGCCCTGCCCGACTGGGTCTAGTTCAACTGGGTTTCCCAATCCATGAACTAGAAACCACAAGCAAAGAGCTGGTGTGTTAGAGACAGCTACTTCGCAGGCTAGCATCTGAAAACTCTCTGCCAGAAAATTAAACTTTAAGAGAAAGACAAATTGGAGAGCAGAGAGACAGCTCCGCGATTAAGAATACTGCCTGCTCTTTCAGAGGACCCAGATTCAATTCCCAGCTACCCGCTGGTGGCTCACAACCACCTGTAACTCCAATCCTAGGGAATTAAAAGCTTTCTTCTGGCCTCCACAGACACCAGGTATACAAGTGGTTCACATAAAATAAAAATATTTTAATTTTAAAAAGAAAGGCAACTTACAGAGCTAACATTATGCATAAATAGATATGGATATTAATTCAGTTACATACGTGACTTTCTGGCAAAGATATAAACTTTATAATAAGAATACAATTCAGGAATACTCCACAACAGTCTCTAAATATAAAGGACAGTTTATGTGGGCATTTGTAAAAACAGCATATATAAAATGAAATGCAATATCATTGCTAAGCTAAACACAATTTATCCAAACAAAAGCACCTTGCTGACTGTTGAGGAGCTCCTGTGAGGTTGCCAATGATTACCTATGTGTAGGGAAGGGAAACAATAATACTCTCACCCAAACATGGTAATGGAAACTATTCAAATAGGTGATTCTGTGTAATTTGATTCAAGGGCAGAGATATTTAATCTAGAGCAGTGATAATATCAGCAAAATAGATAAAGCCTTAGTCTAGTTAAAATCTTCATTCAAAACTACATTATACTGATTATAGAATACAGATTCATTCTTTTATTTACTCAGAAAGAATGCATACATATTACTTGATTCCTATCCTTGACAAAAGAGCAATGGAATGTGTACACCTTTCTTAGAGGTATTTCCTGCACTGTCCTTCCCTTTCCCTACAGGCTGTACAGAAAGCAGCTACTTCTTGGCAAGCATATTTCACTAAGAGTGCCTGAAGCACCACCAGGCAAAGAAAATGCTTTTCGTTGAGAACCAAATGCTACCTGTGGTGGTGCGAATGCAGAATGGTTCCCCTGGGCTCATATGTTTAAATATTTGGTCTCCAGTTGGTGACTCCTCCATTGAGAAGAAGCAGGAACTGTGGCCTTACTTGAGGAGATATGCTACTGGGGATGGGCTTTGAGATTTCAGAAGACTCACAACATCTGGAGCTCCCTCTCTGCTTGCTACTTGCTGACAAAGATGTGAGCTCTTGACACCTGCCTCTGTGATCTCATTCCACTATCATAAACTGGGACCAGAATCATTGGCCTAATTAAACTCTTTCTTCCATAAGGTGCCTTGGTCATAGTATTTTATCATAGCAATAGAAAAGTCACCAACATAATACCTTTATCATCTCCTCGGTGGCTTGGAATTGCTGCTCGGTAGTAGGACACTTGTTTACCATGCATAAAATGTATAAGGCCCTAGGTTCAAACTTCAGTACCTCATTAAAAATAAATGTAAAACTTGGATATCTCAGGTTTTCTAAATAGGATTAACAGGGTGTCCCTGGTGGAAATAGAAAACCATGAATTAGAAATTAGTTTTCCCAGAGGCACTATCATTTCCTGGATCCATTTAAAGGAGACAAGAGATAAAAGAGACTCAGGACTCAGTCTGTGAACATGACCACATGACACAACCTTTGTTGCTGAGGCCATGGAACCTAGGGAAGAACCTATTCTGCCATGTGCCCAAACCAGTAGCATCTCTAACTGGGTTCTAAATACTCATGTTTGTACCCACCAAAAAGTGTAGGTCTCCCCATCCCATCAAAGACACTTCATTTAACAGAAGACAAAGACCATTAAAGTGCCACAACTGATAAAAATCCGGAGAACAACTGGAAATGAAATACCCAGACCAATTGATACATCTACAACACAACCCCTACACCTAAGGCTCAGGCAGCATCATGGAAGAGGGGACAGAAAGATTGTAAGTCACAGGATGAAGTAGAAAAAGACAAGATCTCCTGAATAAATTGGGAGCATGGGGACCTTGGGAGAGGGTTAAAGGGGAGGGAAGAGGCAGGGAGGGGAGCAGAGAAAAATGTAGAGCTCAATAAAAATCAATTTTAAAAACTATTAAAAAAAGTCACAGGATGAGGACATCTGCTGCGAGGTATATGTCAAAGAATCAGCACACAAAAACTTTCAACAATGTGGTTGACTAAAGAAGACTTGGACAATGACATCAGTGGCCATGTAAATGTGGATGATACAAATCCCATGGGGCCTCAACCTTAGATGAAGAGCTATAGGCAATTAGTGACTTTTGAGTGAAGGTGGAAGTCACAAAATAATCCCACACCAATTCAGAATTATGAATAATAAGGGGTTATTTATTTAGGAGAAACTTACAGATTACTGTCCTAGATAACAGTCTTCTGCACAAAGAGGGACAGAGTCTAGCAGCTGCAAGAACCGGGAGCAAGCCTTACAGCTGCATTTACAGTATAAGAGACCACGCCCAAATGGGCTGGTATCGTAAAGACTATCTGCTAAAGGAGCAAAATGTGCACCCACAACATTTGAGAGAGGGAGAATTAGTCTTCCTCAGGATGAGTCCTAAAAATATTCACATACAATCAACAATAAATGAACTCATCAGGATTCATTAATATATTTCTTATATGTGCATGCATATGTATATGCATGTATGTGTATGACAGAGAGAAGGAAGAGAGAAAAAATAATAAATAAAAGGGGGTGACAGAGATGGGGAGACACAGAAGGGTTTGAAGGGAGGACAGGGAAAGGCTACCCATGTAAAAGCTTTTACAAAATAATTGTTAAAGATGATTAATCTATTCATGGGTGGTTTATAGGTCTCAAATATGGAACAGTTTTATTACTATCATTATCATCACTGCTATTATTATCTCAAATATGAAAACTTTGTATTTCAACTTGGTTTCCTGGGACAGCATAAGGTTTGTAGCTACATCTACTATGGAGATCATGTGAGATTCATTGCTACCCATATACTGAAACATATGAGAGAAATATTTATGAGGGAAAATTTCCCAGTACAAATATTTGCATAGAACTGAAAAGTATTATTAACAAAAGCAGTGATCCTTAGACATTAGAGTTTATAAGAGTCCTCTTTTAATATTTATTTATTTTCTGAACATGATTGTCTGAACGTATGTATGTGTGCCTTGTGTTTTAGGAGTCCATACACAGATGGCATTGGTTTCCCTGGAACTGGAGTGTTATTGTAAGTCACTGTGTGTATATGGGGGTCCAAACTTGAGTCCTCTGCAAGAACAATTGCTCTAGCCACTGACTGAGCCATCTAGCCAGTCCTAAAGGCTCTCTTTATTAGGTCAAGTCAGGTCTTGGAGCACAAGGAGCAGGAACTCTGTCTTATTTCTTTCTCTTAAACTCTAATTCTTGGATAAACGCCATGATAAACTTGCCCTCCTGCTTTTCATGAACCTCTTTCTTTGGGTTCAAAAGACAAAGACTTGAGAAAAGAATGGCCTTTGATTTTTTCCAAAACCCTAGCACACTGAGTTATCCTCAACTGAGGTAAGAGAGCAAGCTCCAGTCACCTCAAAACTCCTCCATGCCCTTTATCATTCTGAATGTGTTTGCACGTGTGCAATGAATTCTAACACAACGGAGCTGGATCTACGCCTAGGAACTGGGTATTTTTGCAAAAGTGCTACTGTTTATTTTGATGTGTACGACTGGAACCATACTTTTAAAACCCTACTAGTGATTCGGGTTCATATGACAAGATGATTTGGGCCATAGTTAGTCTCACAGAACCAGGACTGTGTTTCAGTTATAGAGAAATCAGCTAGTTCAATTAAGGGCAGTGGAATTTATTAGTTAATTGATATGGGACCAAAGCTGTAGCAAAAATCATTGAGAAATTCAGTGACTGCCTAAGCTACAGCTAAACCCAAAGCTTAAACTGAAACCAAAATCTCTTCTTTAGCCCTCCCTACACTCCCCACATCAAATTTTCTTACTTAAAAAAAGTGCAGTATATATATAAACTGCTTCTTAAGTGGTGCAAATTTTAAGTCGGCAGCAAACTTGGACTCGGCATGTTCTACGGGGCTGTTGAGCGGTTGCTGCTCTTGCTGCTCCACCTAGGGCAGGAGTCCTCTTACAGTAGCCCACCGCACTCACAACACCTTTTGTTGTCGCCAGGACTCCTCTGCTCACTGGGAAATCAACTGCTCTACCATCTTCCTGGCTTTTGCTCTTTCCTTCTTCATTTGCTGGAAGTTTAAAACCCTGTTCTCTAAACCCGCCCATACCTGGGAATCAGGTGGAAAACTTTTAACCTTGTCTTTCAGAAGTCCCCTGAATCCACTTCTAAAGACAGGAACAGAAATTTCAAGAAGTGTGTGTGTGTGTGTGTGTGTGTGTGTGTGTGTGTGTGTGTGTAAGGAAGAAAGCTCTGGGGAAGCCTTATACCTAGACTATGAACTACGGACAGAGAAAGAATGCTGAGAGTGACAGCTATTGTACACACACACACACACACACACACACACACACACACACACATGCATACTTTCTCAACTGAATATGAATACGTCTACTGTCTTTCCAGGAGAGCTGTTCCTCCTACCCTAGCTCTGCTTTTTACACACCTCTGCAAGCTCTTGATACACTGAATACGCCCTTCACATTAGCGCTAATGGAGGGTAGACTTGTGCCCTGAGGAGATAATGGGCCAGCCCACCTGAAGAAATAAGCCCTCTAAATGCCTGAGGCAAATTGGTAGCTGCCCAGGAAACAGCCCAGCAGGAAGCAGGCACAGTCCCGTGGTTAAGCCTGTCCCCGAATTTCCACCTACCTTGCTTCTGCCATTCTGAAACCAGAGAGGTGGAATGAGCTCCAGCTAGGCCTTATCTAGAAATTCTTAACTTTCATCTTCATGAAAAGAAAAGGATTTTAAAGAGAAAATGTAAATGAAACTTCAAACCTTATTAGCCAGGCCTCCTCCATTGCTACTGGCAATGAATCACAAGGCAAAGCAAAAAGCTGAGCTCTCTAGCCAGACTTAAAATCTTAGACTAGCCTACGGTGAGCTCTGACTTTGGTGGTCTCACAGACAGACTGGTTTCTTCTGGTAACTCAAAAGGAAACTTACCAGACATAAGGAAACTCGTCTTTGTACCTGTCAATGCTCTGTCAGGTACCGAAACTACCAAGCATTTCCATCCTATGTCTGTGAAGTGCATAGGTGAGGAAAGAAAGGCTGTCTCTCTTAGCATTACCTCCCATGCCATGTGGACTCTGGTGACCTTGCAGTAAGTTGCAATAGCAATCAGGGAGGGCAAAGACTCAGAAAATTAATTCCACTGGGAAACAAACAAACAAAAAATTATCCACATAGATACAAAGAGGGCAGTAATCACATAATCATACCACATGCTGGCATAGCATTTCTGAGGACTGTTTTTAGATATGACATGGCTTTCCTCTTTCTCAATATAATTGCACCAGCCTTGCTGCATGGAAATATTTGAAGTACTTGAAAGACAACTGTAATGATTGCTATAAGAAATCTCAGACTCAAAGACTATACTGCTCTGTGCTTTCTGGCAAGAGACTGTTCTTTTAAACTAGAGTTAGAATCCTTGGCTTACAAGACGACCATGACAATCCTCTTTCCATAGTTGCCAACATTGAGTACACACCTATTATTCTCACCAACTTGTCCTAAAGACGACCTTTCTTTCCCATTCCACACTCCTAGCTGCCCCAAAGTCCACTTGGTCTTCAGAGTTCAAATTGACTTTTAGAAATATGTTCCTACTTTCAACATTTTGTTTCCAAAAGCCACAGTTAGTTTTTTTTTACAGTCATGGCAGACAAACAAAAAAATATAACTAGAATAATATTGCTACTTACTGATAATTATTACACCTTGAGTGTGTGCACAAGCTGTGTGCCAGACACTTACAATCCCCTAGTGAGATAACTGTATGGCAAAGCATGTATTGTCCTGCTTTGATAAGTAACATATCTGCAGAGATATGTACCTTACTTGCTCAGTACCTTACCCTGCTTCTCACTGACAATATCTAGAAATATGTTGATTCAAAATGCAGTCTTCTTGATAACAGCATCTAAATTCTTAGCCATCACAGCACCGCTTCATGGGTTAATGGGGCTCTTCTCTCCCAAGTTAAACTTTATTGGACTTGACATTACTAGACAGGAAGAAAACATACAGAGGACAATATTTGACAAATCTCTCTGATTTTTTTTTAACCATGGCCATGCTAACCACCTGTTCTGTTATTGTTATTTACACATCTTCTTCACTTTAACTTGTAGGCTGGCCTTGAACTCACTATGTCGTACAGGAGTGCCTCGAACTTGTGGCAATCCCCCAAGTGTTAAAAATTCAAGGTTTTGCCACCACATCTGGTATGTAGTAACATACCTTTATAGTATAATCAGGTGCCACTATGTCCACTCCATAGGAGTAAGAACGTCTTGGAGGGCGTTCCCACATGACATATGCCGGGGTAGGGCTTGCAGACTGAGCTAACAGGAAGAAAGATAAAGCCATCTGAGCTATAGTGTTCTGCTTTTTCCTCTTCCTGGCCTCCCAGGTAGAGCTTGATCACAGCTCTAACTTCTCTCCTGCCTCCCTACCATGATGAACTGGACCCCTAAACCATGAGACAAAAGTCCTTTCTCCTCTCAGTTACCACTTTTCACATATTTTGTCACCACAACAATAAAGTAGCTAATACACTCTAGGACTTGAACTACTCCAGAAATACAGCCATTCCCCACAGTGCAGAGAAGAGTGAAAGAACCCATCCAGTGAGCTGCTAAGCTGCCGAGCTATCTGTTAAGGGCACTGCCATCTATAACAGCAACCATTAATGACTACTAAGCCATTTATCTTGATGTCTGTAAAACAGACTTCTGTTGGAAGGTTTGGACAGCACAAAGCATCTGTGATATGAGTGACTGGGTCAATGCTCCATAAATTAAATGGTTGCTAAGTACTAAAACTCTTTGAAATGATGGGCCATTAAGGCTAAGACAGTTTCATTTAGGTATATAAAATTCACTTTCACAATATTCTTGAGATATGAATTTCTGTGATAGATCACTCATGATGTACTAAAAGAAATGTATTCATTCATTACTCAAAAGGTATGTACTGAGCCCTCTTCACAGCCACGTCATACAAATTATGAAAGATTCAAGAACATATGCTGTTTTAATATCTTGCAATGGAGGTAAAGTCTTCTAAAAGCAGATGTTACGAAAATTATAGATCCGTATTGTTAATGAGGGGATATTGGCAGAAAAGGAGCCTGTTATCAATAGGCAGCTAGTACACTTCTAGAATGAGCTTGGCTGCACAGAATGAGCTGAAAATATCTAAGGGATAGAGGATATATGGGGTTACCTGAAATGAGGGGCTACAGAAAGCGTCAACCACAGCATGCTTCCCCACAGGCTTACCACTCCCTCATCAGCCCCAGTGCCGTGCCCGACCTGCCTTACTTTCTGAGCCTTGCACCCACTTCCTTTCCGGCTGGGGTTTACAGTCCTGCAGGAGTTCACTTCTTGCAAAGAAATAGTCACAAACAGCATGACTTCGCTACTTGTAATCTAGAATCACAATTAGTTAAAATAGCCCATCAGCCAGAGTGACAACGGTGAGCGCATACATTTCCCCGATTCTGCCTCCTCAAACTGACAGGTAAGAAAGCCATTGAGCTACTTAGTAAAAGGTGCAATTAGATTAAAAAAATGGAGATGAATAAATTAAGAAATAATGTATATCAAAAAAAGACTTTTTGACTGGATTTAAGGCTGTCTCCATGAGATGGAACCAATACCTGGTACTGTTAATGAGACCAAGACCATGAGACCAGGTAGGCCTGGGCACTAGGGGAAAACCTATTATTATCCAGCCATTGTCCTTCTGAATGCACAGCAATAAAATCACTCCTGTCACATATTGCTATACCCGTACATTATTTTCCCTCTCAATCCTCATCAAAGAAGCTCCCTGAGATAGATTATAATTAGCACAGACACAGGAGAGGATGAGGGACTTTGGAAAACTTGACCCTAAATGGAAAGTTTTTGTTACAATCTTTCCTTCCAGACTCAGGGAGCAATGATGGAGAGGAAGCAGAAAGGCTGTCAGAGCCTGAGGTGGTGGACAGGTCCAAGGAAACAGCGGTTTCCAGACACAACAGGGCTGATGCACATCTGAACTCACAGAGTCTGCGACAGCAGGCACAAGACCTACACGAGTTCAAGCCCTGTAAAACACCAAACCAGGAAAAGGAAGTAAGCACCAAGTCCTATTCCTACCCAGGAAGCTATTTTCACAACGTTGTGTAACTGATGCATCTATAGCATGTCTCCTGTGCCTAAGGCTCAGAGGTCATTAGCAAGAGGGGCTGGGGAGTTGCAGGAGCCAGAGGAACAGGAAGTCTGCTGAGAGAGCATGCCTCGGTGAAGTAACAGAGACGCTACCCTCAAGAAATCTCACCAACATGACTGTCTGAACATGACCTGAGCCATGACATCGCCAGTACATGTTACTATGGAAGGAAGAAAGCTTTGGGGAAGCCTTAGACCTAGACTATGAACTACGGGCAGAGAGAGAATGCTGAGAGTGACAGCTATCGTCTTCACCAAAGAAGAGCACACCTCTGTTATCCTAGACCAAATGCTCAGCCCTGAAAACATGTAAGTAGAAGTAATATGTGAAGCTGGCAGGCCTAATTTTTATATTTAGGAATACATATGCATATACATATATATCTAACAGCAATTAAAGAAAAAGAGGCTATGAATTTGAAAAAGCAAAAGGGTGGGGTGCGTGGGAGAGGCTAGAAGGAGGAAATTATACAATTATAGGATAAGCTCAAAAATTAAAAAATATAATAAAAACATTTGCAATTAATAGCTGCTATAAGTAGAAAAATCAGTTTTCAGTGGAGTGACACTGGGTATTTAAACTACACTGGAGGGCAGCCCCATGACCAGGAGTAGTTGGCCAATAGAAAATGAAGTGTGTGCATGTGTGCACACACACAGGAGCAGGCATGCATGCTTTTTGTTTTGTTTTTGAATAAAGAGAAAGAACACAAAGTTGGATGGGAAAAAAGGAAAATATCTGGGAGAGATTGGGAGTTGGATTTTGGAGAAGATTATGATCAAAACATAATGCATGAAAATTTCAAATAAATACGTTTTTTAAATGTTTTACAAACAGCAAAACCTAACAAGGAAATACAAGGTACCACTGTTATAGAATGTTTTGCATATAAATCAGACATACAGGAAGCCAACACACATAATTAGTAAAATCTCGCCTACTAAAAGAAAATTCATGTTAAGAATAGAGTCTGTCTCCTCCAGAACAGACTCAAACAAGATAGAGAGAGATTTGTAGCAGCCTGGAGCTCTAACTGATCCTGACCAGTCTCCCTGCCCAGCCAAAAGATCACTCTGACTCAGGCAACAACAGGATATCTGAGATGAGTCTCAGTAATATTTCAATGTTTATGGTGCTTCAGAAACTTGAGACCTTGAAGCAGACCAATGACTTAGTAAAATTAGTATTTGCTTGTAAAGCAGTTTGGAAAAAGAAAACCACAATGTGACACACTGCAGTTTGCTATACCACTTCGATGAATAAAGGTGTGACTGAGAGGTAGGAAGGATGGCAAACGGAGTGGTGTGTGTGCAGGGACAGGGACAGAACTAGAAAGGAAGCTGCAGTGGTAAGAGAGAGGATGCAGATGTGGTGGATGGGGAGCATGTGCTTGCCAGGCAGGACTGGCAGTCTGGTGATCAGCAGCCTGGAACTAGAGCAGGTTCTGCCCCCAAATGTGCTGTTCAGTCCCGCTATTGCCCTGATTCTGAGCAATGAGAGGTTGTCCAAAATGAAGAATGGTTTATTTTTTGGATTGGTTTTCTCAAAAATCCTCCATGATCCGTACTTCCACTAGAAGCCATGTTGCTGCTGTATGTAGTCCATGCTACAACCGTGGCCAGGATGGTGTCCAGAATTCAACAAAGGCTGTGTTGATGCCCATGAACCATGATGCTACCGGAGACCATATGAATGTTGATGGACCAAATGCCAACCAAGGGCTTTGTTGATGTTAGTGGTCCCTATTCCCACCAGAGGCCATTTTAATGTCTGTGACCTAAGCTGTCCCCTGAGGCCATGTTAGTGTTCATAGTCTGAGATACTACTTGAGACCATGTTGATGCCCATGATCTGACCTGAGACTATGTGGAGATCTGTGGTCTTTGCTGTGGCCACATTCTCTATCTTGAGGTCATGTTCATATCCCTGGTCCATCCTGATGTCATGGGCCATGTAAGTAGGTGTCTGTGACCCCTCTTGTGACTGGAAGTCATGTTGATGTGTATGGTCTCTGTTGCCACCTAAGGCTGTGCTGATATCAGTGGTCTATACTGCCACCAAAGGCCATGTTGGTGTCCTTGGTCCCTGTGACTGTTCTGACAGCAGAGACCATGTTGATGTCCACACTACCATGAACCCCTTGGTCCATGATGCCCCTAGAGACCATGTGATTGATCTTGGTCAGTGACACCTTGAGAAACCATGTGGAAGTCCATGATCAGTGCAGCTGCTGGCTGTTGTGGGCAAGGAAGCACCTGCTGTGGTGGTATCAATGATTCCAGACTCATAGTTGAGAATGAGAGACAGTGAAGGCTTCTGTAATAACTCCCACCCAAATAAAAAAGAAACTGCCTAGACAGGAAGCCATTGATGAAAGTCCTTAAAAATTGTAATAAAGATGCTCTTCACAGTTGTTGGCTTCTGGCAGGGTGGGGATGGGAAAGGACTCAGTTATCTTTTAGGGGCTGGCCACTGGAAATGTGACCATGCTCCAGTGAGCATAAGTGCAAGAAAAACTGTAATTGTTTTATTGGAGAGTCGGAGAGGGAGGACCTGGGAGGAGAGGGAGTCAATTGTGATTGAGATACATTGTATAAAATTCTCAAATTACCAATAAAATTATTATGATGGAGCAAAAGAATAAGGTCTGTATGTTAATTCTAGCAATATGGCACAGATATACAAAAAAGAGGAAAAATGTGTGAAACAACTAAAATATGGTACCAAATATGAGTCCCTTTTAAAAATGGATAGCTGAAACAATTTAATATTTCTATATTGTAGACAGAAGTTTCTGTCCCGCCCAGTCCTGCAGCTGTTCAGTCCTAAAGAAACACACAGAGGCTTATATTAATTATAACTCTTTGGCCTATTGCTCAGGCTTATAACTCTTACAGCTAACTAACTCTTACAGCTTAAATTCACCCATGATTCTTATCTATGTTTAGCCACATGGCTTGGTACCTTTTCTCAGTAAGGCATTCTCATGTTGCTTCCTCTGTGTTTGACTGGAACACTTTCCTTTTCTCTTCCCAGAATTCTCCTAGTCTGGTTGCCCTGATTATACTTTCTGCCTAGCTACTGGCCAGTCAGTGTTTTATTAAACCAATATGAGTGACAAATCTTTACAGTGTACAAGAGCATTATCCCACAACATGGATATTTTTATTTTATACATGGAGTAGAAGTATGGGAACAACTGAAAACCCTATGTAGGATTCCAGTATGAGGTCTTCCTTTGTTTGGTCTTGTCTCTAAGCTTAGAACTTGCTCTTTGCAAGCTATGTGGGAGCAGCACACACTTATAGAAGTAAAAGTGAGGTGTGCTAATATATATTCATTTGAGCTTCTAGAGAAGCATAGTGAGGATGGAGATCCAGTCATATTTTGTAGTGAAATGAACCCCAAGGTTTAATGGCTACTGTGCATCCAAAGAAGTGGTAATATCCCGAATTGTGTGCCACCACCACCTCTCTCCACGGCTTCAGTTATCTATAATACAAGCAGCTCAAAAACATTACAAGAAGAATTCCAGAAATAAACAACTCCTGGACTTTAAATTATGCAGGATTCTGAATGAATGATGGAATCTCCAGCCATCTCCCTCTACCATGACTGGGCAATAAATCCCCTCATTGTCAAACATCCCCACAACTCTAACTACTCACCAAATGGATTCAAAGGGCAAAACTATCAATGTGTTCAGTGCTATGACAAGTATTCTATCACCAGTTATCATTGGTAATGTTATACTTTACTTGGTTTACAAAGTTAAGAAACTTTAAGATAGGTATATGTACATAGGAACATATAATATGATGAAGTAAATACCTGTAGTGGCCCAAGCAGACCTCATAAAACAGCGTGAAATTGAAAATGAAACTTATGCCCTGGAAATGCAGAAGCATGTATGGAAGCATGTATGGTGGTTCTGTTGAACTCGTCCACATTGGGTTTCACGGTCTAAGTTGATAAGGATGACTGACCAGGTCTCTTCCCCAAGAGAGCACCAGTTCTCATTACAGATGGTTGTGAGCCACCATGTGGTTCCTGGGAATTAAACTCAGGACCTTTGGAAGAGCATGCAGTCCTCTTAACCTCTGAGCCATCTCTCCAGGCCATGGAGGGTGTGGAAGGGCGCTAAAAATAAACTAGAAATTAAGAATTGGGTAATGACAATAGTTAATTCATGAGAGGTGTAATAGTGCTTAAAGGATTATAGTTACTTCACAATTCAAAGAGGAGATCATGACATTAAATTAAGACTTCATTAAATTAAATGGTACGTTGCTATTTTGGGTTATCACACAGAATAACAATGGTATATGAATTTCCAAAAAAGGGTGAAAGCACGGAATGATACAAATGTACCAAAAATTCAAATGATGAAAGGTAAATAGAAAAAAAAACATTTGAAGCAAAAAGAACAGTGTAGAAAGCACCAAAAATGAAGTAGTCATAATAAATGGCCTAAAATGTCTAGTTAAAAGAAATTATTTTAACAGACTAAAAACTAAAGTTCCATATTTCCCCTGAAATATCATAACTGTATAATTCCCAATGACTTGGGAGCATTTAAAATAAAAGCGTAGGAAAAAGCTGTCCCACTTCACACTCATAAGCATCTCAAGCAGCATGGGGAGGCGGTAGCTCTTTAGTCAGTGGGTAGGGTCAGCACAGCAGTGAGGGTTGTCAGCATCTCTCCCACAAACTGACCAGAAAGAGGATGAGTGTAGACACAGGAGAGCTGAGAACACTATAAATATTTGATTTAAACAGGCAAAATCAATTCCTAGAAGAATATACCTCATTAAGAATCATCTAGCATTATATATATTCTGTGTAGAGCAACCCAAGATCAAAGATGCTTCGTCTTTTTAATCACATAATAAGTCAAAAGCAAATATCATCAAATACCAAAAACATCATAATTATAAAGTCCATGGTCCCTGTCCACAGTGCAACCAAATTAAAATCAACAACAAGGCCAAACTTCAGGGACAGAAATCCGATGAGTTGTTGCTGGAGGCTGGGGGACAGAGTTAGAGATTGATCGATCTTAAAGGGGCACGAGGGAATTTTTACAGGGTGATGAAAGTGTTCTGTATCTGAATTTGGTATTATATTCACAACTGTATAATTTTATCAAATTTCATCAAACCAAACACTTCAATAGATAAATTTTACCATATGTAAATTATACTTCAACAAACTTGACTTTAAGCATAATCAATAGCAAGTAATAACTTTTAAAAGTCTCATGCATTTAGATTTCAAAAACAAATAACAGTGAAAACTTGGAAATTGAAAAACAGTGAAAGCTTGGAATTGAATTACTAACTCTATAAAATGTAATGAATGCAGGCGGAAACAAATGTGCAGTGCTTGTGATAGAAAGTAAGAGTGGCTAAAAGGCCAATGTAAGAATAAATCCAAAGGATTTAGGAAAGAGAACCACACAAATCAGTTGGAGAGAAGACAAAGGCACAATCAGAATAAACTACCAGTAAGAAAAGATGGTTCTAAGAAAAGCCTAAACAAAACTCTGAAACTTCTAAGAAGGAAATATTGGGAACGGCACAACTGAACACTGGAGATGAAAGCCGGGCAGAAATAGTTCAAAAAGAAAATTTAAAACCGTGTTAATAAAGTTGAAAAATTATACAAAATAAATTCCTAGAAAATATAACTCATTCAACATTGCCTAGTGGGATAGAAAACCAAAGAGAGCTATGACTACTAAGGGCATGAAGCTAGCTTAAAGTTGCAGCTAAGAAAGCCAGAAGTTTCTCCAGAATAATTGAACCAAATGCCTAAGGAGCATGCAATCAAATGCATATGGACTTCCGGGGCACCAAAGCTAAACCCATGAGCATATTCATCTTAAGGCTAGCAAACCCAGGATAATAGCATTGCAGGAATTAAAGAAGACAAAACCTCCTTCATTGTTTTCATGTTGAAATTTCTGAAGTCTAGTTTCTGAAACAAAGGATTTGATATAAAAACATCAAAGTCATGTATTCTAGGGAGGTGAGGCATAGTCTTGTTTAGCCCAATGTTTCTCCTGCTCTTATTCCATATATATAACATGTATATGGATATATGTTCATTTGCTATGACAGAAACTGGCAAGTCCGAGCATCTGCTGTGTGCAGGCTGGAGGCCTGGAAGAGCTGATTGAGTCACTCTGAGGCATTAGAGCCAAGGAGCTAAAAAAGCAGCCTCCTGTGAGGAGCTCTGAAGGACTAAGAGACAGGAGTGCTAAAGGCAGGGAAAAGATCAATGTCTCAGTTGAGCAAGGAGTTAGTTCAACCTTCTGAGTTTTTTGTTCTATTTGGGACACAGCTTGGATGAATCCCTACATTGAAAAGAAACCATCTGCTCTATTCAGTCTACCGGTTCAAATGCTAATTTCTTCCAGAAACATCCTCACATATACACCCAGAAATACTGTTTAACCAGCAATCTGGGCATCTTGTGGCCCAGTCAAACTGACACATTAAATTAATCATCATGGATACTGAGTCCAAACTATGTTCACATTCTCAAAACCATACGGCTAAAGTTGAATTTACCTAGAAAGGTGAAGACAGTTAGCATACCCACTCTTGTTGTGAACCCAGATTGAGGAGACTTCCTTTGTCTGAACAATACCAGAGAAAGGAGGTATTTTAACAAAAATCATTACGATGCATTTTTCTTATAATAAAATTAATCCATCTTTTAGAACTACTTGGAAGCGTGAATAAATAGAAAGCAGTAGTTCCCATGTCAGCGCATCCATTCAGAAGAAATGTCAGCTGCGCGCACAAATCTCTCTCACTTGTGTGTGTGCAGTCACCTGTTTCCAGCTTCACTTTCCTAACTGGGGAAGAAAGGAAGGAAAGAAAGGAACCGAATAACTCCCAGAAGTGACTCAAATGACCCATTGGTTTGACACTGTATGCATCATGACTGTATCTATACTTTATCCATATAATATAAGAGAATAATCATATGACAATAGTAAAGTCAGAAGGCCACCACCATGGCATCCTTCACAGTTGTGTTCTTGAATTTGTGTTTGTAAACAAAGGCTGGCCAGACAATGCAGCATACAGCAGAGCGTTAAATATTCATTTCTCAGCCTCTACTGCCTCCTGGCTCCCCAGGAGGATTCATTTACTGTGCTAAGTCATATTTCACGGGCAGCACTGCCTTCTGCCTACAGCAGGGTCTTGTGCCAGGGCAGAGAAGTTTGAGGTTGGGCCTGTGTCCTAGTTAGTCAACTCAGTGCAGCCTTGAGTGGCATGAGAAGGAAGTCTCAACTAAGGGATTGCCGAGAACAGATTGTCCTGTGGATGTGTCTATGGTGACTGCCTTCATTGCCAAATGATGCAGGAGGGTCAAGCCCGCTGTGGGTGGCACTATCCCTAGCAGGTGATCCGAGACTGTATAAAAAGGAGTCTAAGCATGGGCCTGCCAGCGGGTCATCAAGCAACATTCCTCCATGGTTTACAGTTTTTGCTTTGGGCTCCTGCTTGAAATCCTACCCTGACTTCCCTCAATAACAACAGGCTATAACCAGTAAACCGAAATGAACCTTTTCGTCTTCCAAGGTCAGTTGCTATCACAGCAATAGAAAGAAAACAAGAAGGGTTTGTGTGCGCCTTTTACAGAACAGGACATCTCATACCACAAGTACACCCATTGTCCCCAGAGTGAATGCCTGTGCCCAGGGGAGTACAACATTAAAAAGCAAATTAATAAATAGGCCATGATAAGAAACAGAGCAAAGGAAAACAATAATAGAATAAACAGATTGGGGACTATTTTCTCCTGTTTGAAAGACCCACATTTTATGGTTTATATTCACCCAGAAGTCAGATCGCACCACTCACCTCCTGCTGCTTCTGAGCTCACACTCCAACAGGCCAGACACACTGAACGCTATTGTGATGTTTAAAGGAGCCAAACACATTCATTCTCTCCCCAGTTTCTGCGTGCATGAGAATCTTAGACGAAGCTTCTTCGACCACCACCAGCTGGGTCTTCAGTGGGCTTTCTTGCAACATATGTAAATGGTTTCCTTTCTCCTGCCTAGGGTTAAGCACACTGTATTGTGATTGCCTCTTTCGTTGTCTCTGTAGACACTTGGAGAGGAGTTAGAGTCAGTCCCCTCTGTTACCCTGCACTGAGCTCAAACCAACGAACATGCCTGCCTTTCTAGAGCATGCTCATATTTTCCCCTCCTTATCTCACTTCTTTAATCACCCATGCATGGGAATGCCCACATGCCCGAGTGCTTCTTCACGTGTGCTCCTGTGCGTGTGTGTTCACATGTGAGTGCACACACATACCCCATTATCTGGCCCATGTTATTCTCAGAGGAAGTTGAACAGTATTCTGAGGACCAAGCTAACTGTTACATGTTTTAAAGAACTAACATTTACTTGGTACCCAGTATATCCACCAGACTCCCATGGATACACTCTGTGTCTGTGAAAGCAGTCAGTCCCACTCAGCATCCTGTCTCCGGGCTTTCATTGTTCTCTTTTGCGAGGACATGACAGGAGGCAATGCATAGCCACCCCAGACTGCAGAACTGGTGAGAATTCAAGCCGAGCTCTGCCTGCCATCTGACTGCCAGGCCGAGCAGTTTCCTGCTGGGTGGTGACTCCCATGACGGTGTAACAGCCCTTACAGCCTCGTTGGTTCCTAAGGGCCGGACATCTTTAAACTGTCACCTTGGGGATTAAATTCCAATATGTAAATTTGGGAGGAGAGCATGTATTGAAATCAAACAGTAGAGAACAGACTGTGTGGGTCTAGCTGCACACAGCCTGAATGGAGAAGGTGTATCTTATTCTCTGGATGCGGGGCGCTGGTGAAAGATGTTTTAGTATAAGCACGGCATAATTGTGCTTTAGTTGAGGGACATTAATATGAAGCTGGTCATGAGATAGGTTGGACAAGAATAGGAATGAAGGTACAAGGATGGGTAGGATTGAAGTGACCAGATCCTAAGCAGTGGTCCTGATGCTGCGCATCATTAGCAAAGGCTCAGATGGAAGGGGAATTCTGAGGGAATCACAGGCATGGAGCAGCATGTGGAAACGCACTACTGATTCACCTGTGTGAAGAGAGAACGGAGGCACAGGGTGTGAGGGGAGAGTATCTGGAAATCACTACCCATGCTCTGACTTGCAACACTCTGACGAGAGACTCTGACATCAATAAGCCCCACGCTTGCCACAATCTGCCTTCAACTACATCACACCCTTCCATTGGAGAGAACACATTTGCCCTCAGAAATATGTCAACCAGCTGGCTCTTCGTGGGATGCTTGAATATAAATTGTGGTACCCAGGAGCTGCTGATCAATGGGAGAGGAAGGTGGCTAACTCATTTCATGCTCTGGGTGACGTTGCAGGTGTGAGAGCCGGTGTGGTGTACCTGCTCCCACTGTGCAGATGCCTGGGAAACAGCACCCTGCACAAGGAAGCTGTCCCACCCTCTGCCTATTCTAAGGCCCCAACACTAGATTTAGACCCTGAGAAATATACTGCTAGCTTCGGCCTAGGGGATTTGTGGGGTGCTTTCAGAGGCAGCAAACTATGCTACAGTAAGCTGCCAGCCAGTCTTTCTGATAGGAGGCTGGCATTTCAATTTCAACTCGGTATTGGGTGTTAGGAGACACAAGGATGAGAATATAACAATATTGTTCTAATTTCTAATCTAAATTTTCTGCTATGAAGGGAATTTAAATCACAAGTATTGTTACTTTATCTTTTTAAAGCAAGCTGAGGGCCGCCTACAATCCTTCACTCACATTCTGAATATTTCATAAACTGTCTTTCGGGTAATGGTCTTCATCAAATAAATCATTATTTCCAACCCCAAAGAAATGCTTCACACTCCACTCTGAAGACAGAGCACAAAGCCAGAGTAAAATAGTAAGGCTTAATGCTTTGAGACACCGTGGTAAGCGCAGGGGATGGGACATGGAGGTGGCTGCAGAGGGAGGTTGCTCTCACTGTTAACATGAAAGGGTTAGGAGCACACAAAAGAAGCAGCCCTCTCCAACTGGAACGCCAAAGGAGGAAACTTTCCTATAAAACAGCTTTAAAATGCTTTTGTTACCATACATGGAGACAGCCGCCACCTAAGCAGGAGGGAGCTAACCTTTGCAGAAAGAGAAAGGAAATTTCAGAGGACACGGTGGTAAGATAGGGAGATGAAGCAACCATTGACAAGTGTAACAAGCCCAAATTAGGGACAAAGCCAGGGACAACGACAATGCTCCTTCTCAGGGAACTGCATGGTATGAATTTTCTGGGGAAATCTACCTGCTCACACTCGGTTTTTCTCCACACCTCATCTCCTGGGGACTCCCTGTGGGCTTTGCCAGCATGGAGCCCTGGAACAGTAGTAGATCACAGATTCAACAGAACTCTGTTCAGAAGGACTCATTCCATGGCTGGATGCTTGCTGTGGCCATCCAGAACCCCTAAGACTCAGCCAGGAGGCCCCACACTGTCCTTTACTCTAGAACTAGTGGTTGGGGTAGAGACATCCATGAGTATTCACGGCCAACCCACAGAGAGACTGTATAGGACAAGAGACACTCAAACACACCAGTGGGCAGCACCTCGGAGGGCACCAGGCAAGCCCGAGAGACAGAGACCAGAGTCTCTCCTTGCCAAATGCCTTCCCCTAGAGCTGAGACCATCCCAGAAAGGAAACAAGGTCCTTCAGGAGACAGGAAGCAACAGGAATGGGATTTGAACTTCAACTGAATATTTACCGCAAATATTAAACCAAAACGTCCTTACAAATTCAAGCTTCACCATTTTCAGACAAAGCTCAAAAACAAAGGAGCATCAACTCCAGAAATAAAGCTTCTGTCATTTTCCATCCCAGTCACCCCATGTAAATGCTGACCCCTCTCCAGAAAAAAAGGAAAACTAACTACATTGTCAGAAAATGAACTGTTTGAGGTTCAGGGGCTTGCTTCTTCACCCATGTGTTATTCATGAATATTTTAGGTGTGTATGCTCTGCTTGGAGAGTGCACTTTATTACAGAGTCTGAAAAAGGATGGTCAGAGCACTGGGGTGTTTGGGGTCTGGGCTTCTAGTGTGTGTGTGAGCGCGCACATGCGTGTGCACATGTCTGTGTGTGTGCTAACCCTCCTCTAACAGTCATCTGAGGATGCATCTCTGAAATAAAAGTATCTTCAGACATGCATGGCAGTAAACTATGACAAGACAGGAATTGTTGTTATTATTATTATTATTTATTTTCTGCTCCGTTCCTCATGAAGTAACATGAAATGTTTATATTGAGCCCACTGAAGCACGGCAGATGTGGTTTTTCACTCATAGACTATCTCTCTATTTCATAGTGATTTGATAGTTGTAAAAAAAATGCTCTCATTTAGAAAACTAAGGTGTAAACTCTCCAGTGTGTTTCCCACCTGCTCATCCCTGTGGACATCTCTGCTTGATCAGAAAGCTCCCTGCCCTGCAAACTTTCTCTTCATTTTCATCCATTTGAAAGTATCTCATGTTATAGTTAACTAAGTGGTAGCAAAATGCCCAGACAAGTAAGATAAACATCTCTGGTGGGAAACAGCCCAAAGTTCAAAGTCAACAGGAATAAAATTGATGTAAAGTTCACAGTGCTATGCTGAACTCATTTAGGATGCTAAAATATTGGTTGTTTTTTTTTTCCTTTTTTTTTTTTATCTTTTGTCCCAATTATGAAGAGCCCGTCTGGCAGCTCTGTTTGTTCAATGTTTCTGCTTCCCTATTGTCCTTCTGCCTTCTGAGTTCTGGTTACAAAGCTGGATGATGATGACATTCAGGAAGTGAGAGTGTGTCTATGCACAGCTTACTGGCTTAGACAGGGATGCTTGTCTCCATTGTGATTTCACGGGGAACGTGGTCTTACAGTCTGATACTGTTTCCCAGTTTCTCGAACCATATAACAGCAGCATAAAGCGGAGCCATGCGCATCTGCAGCATCACATCCCAGCAGGAAGAGAACATGCAAGAGGCATTTGACGCCTGTGATTTAATTGGACAGGCAAATCAAACAAATCTACAGGGCGACATTTAAAATCTTACAGCCCAATCCATTTCACAGTGGCTGGGGGAATTACCCAAGGTCAATGGGATATGGAACTCACCCTAAAAGTAATAGATTTTCAGGTCCCACTGCACACGGCCCTGAATTATTAGCACGTTCTTCAACTAAAATAACATGAACATAATTTTCTTGCCAGTTATTCTGGATGAGGAGTATATAGAAGGTTTTGGTGGTGGGAGATTAATAGCACAGCTTCTAGTAAGTCTGGGAACACCATGGGCAACTACAAAAGGTCTCGTGGTAATTAAATCAAGAAGCCAAGAGTTCCCTGGAGGCCTGCGCTGTGAGCTCAGCACAGCCTCCTAGAAGAAGGGACTTCTGCTGACTCTGTCCATTGTATTAAAAAATAAATCTATAGGCAAAGAAGCACAAAAGCAAACACAAGGAAGGGAAATGACCATTGTCCATTGTTCCAGGACTATCACACACAGTTCCTCCCCTACTGCAGCATGTGGGGTCCTAATCCTGAGACCCAGATACCAGAAAATCAACTGTTCACATCCCTGAACCTGAGTTATGGTGGTGAGCATTTCCATTTCACTGGGAACTGAACAAAGGCAGAAGGGAAACATGAGGACGACAGAAGCAGAAGTTCTGATCAATTAAGTTTGCCTAAGCTGGTTCAAAGTAGTTTTTAAAGTCTCATTTAAAAAAATACAGTGTCAAATTTTATTGGTAACATCCCACCTCCTGTCTTTGAGAAGATGTGGTACAGGTAGAAAGAGTAGAATATGAGTCCCCAGAAGATGGGGCTTCAGAGAGTGACAGAGACTCCTCTGGGTCCTGTCTCTTGGGCAGTGCTGGTTTCTGAAGCCCTGAATGGTGATTTCTGGTGAGGTGACTCGCACCATGCTGGAGGGGTTACTCCAGTCCATGACCAAGGCCATCCATTTCTCATTGAGAAGCCCACCTCATCAGGGTCAACACTTAAAATCATAACTCAGTCCACCTCATAGCAACTCGGGAAAATTGTGCACGGACAATGGGATATGGAACTAACCCTAAAAGTAATAAATCTCTAGGTTACACTGCTCAATCTCCTGAATTATCAGCACTTTTCCCAATGGTCTGAAAAGATGTACCGGCCCATTTTAGAGTTACATTTTCCCAGCAGCCTCCAGGCACATTGGGATCCTCCACACTCAACTCTGGTGTGTAGACAGAAAAGTCCTCCACCTATTTCACTAGATCGACCCTTAAAACTGTCAACCAAGAGGATAGCGATGGCTCCGTAATGAATAGAACTCGCTACTCTTCAGAGGACCAAGTCTGGTTCCCAGCACTTACAACCACCTGTAATTCCAGCACCAAGGGTCTGGCATTCTCTTCTGCCCTCCTCAGCATCCATGCTGCAGATGTGTACACATACACATACCCAGATAAAAATAAAATCTTCAGAAAACAAATGAAAATCTTCCTGATGATATTAGCACTGCCAAAACTCTGCTGTTTGCTCAGATCACCTACCTCTGCAGATCACACCCAAGGAAAGCAGGCATTGGCCTAAGCCTCCCTGAGTAAGGGTGGTTCTTTCCTGTATGCATAGGACTCTTAAAAGCTGTGTCTTCCTCCATTCCCTATTTTTGTGCTTGCTCTAAGACATAAACATACTCTTAAAGCTTTAAAAATGTATATCCACTAGATCATGGTTTCAGGCAGCTAAAGAGTCTGCCTCTACAAATGCTTGACCAGAAGTTGTTCTAAGAGTAAACTATACTATATTAGAAACCAGGAAATAGTTAACATAAAATAATAGTTAAAAATCTTATTGAATGTAGTGTAGTGAACTATATTTGACATCCCCTAGTCATAACTAAGCTGTAGTTTCTTTAATCTGGAAAAAAATGGATCATAACACCTGTTCTGCCTACCTCACCCAGGTGTAAGAAAGTACTTTGAAAGCTATAAATCTTGGAGAATTGAAACACAGGGAAGGAAACCTATAAAACAAGTTTTATTCTTGTTTCCCAAACACTGACTTAAAGAGATCTTACTGCTTATATGGTATGAAGAGCTTGACCAAATATAGGAACCTGTGTGGGAGAAAGATTCAATTGCACTTTGTATCCTTAAGATTGATTGGATAGTTGGAAATGTTTTCCAGCATCTGGGAGCCCTAGATGGGAGCACTGCAGGGGCCACTGATACCCCAAACATTCCAAAAAGCCTTCCACACTGTAGAAACTAGACAGATTTTGAACCAAATCCTTCCACACAGAGGCATATTCCAGAGTCATTCTCCTCACATCTGGGAGGGTTTGCTAAGAATGACCATAGTTTTCAATCCTAAATCTAGAACAAGTCATTAATGAGTAGTACAAACACAGTAAGCCAGGTCCTAGACTTTCCCTGCCTCTTACCTTTGCCCCAGGACCTAAAGACCCATTTTCTCCTGGTCACATCCACAGGGTAAACTGCCCATTGCCTCTCTACTAGGCCTCGATGTGAACAATTAGTTGTTATTATTTTGTTTTGTTGTTTTTGTTTTTAAGTATAAATAGATATGGAGGAGGAGGAGGAGGAGGAGAAGGAAGAGAAGGAAGAGGAGGAGGGGGAAGGGGAGGGAGAGAGGGAGAGAAAGACAATGTCCAAGAATTTTGATAACACTTCTGTAAGGTGGGGTTCTTAGTGGTCTCTGAATCAATCAAGGAAGTTACCCTTCTTCTGTAATAAAATAAAACCAAGTTCTTTAAAGAATAGACAGTGGGAACTTTTACACACCCTTAGTACCATTAGTTTGTAGAGACTGGAAATCAAAAGCAATAGGATAGTTCTACAGAACTACTGGGGTTGAGAGCAAATGGAATTAACAAGTATTGAAGAGGAAGACATTGTTACATTGCATGCTAAATTATAGCACTATAAACTAATCAGCCTGTGTGGAAAACTATTCCTGAAAGAGTGAAATAAGGAATCATCATACAACCCTAAATACACATTAAGACTTGAACAGAGACTTTGCCAATGTTCCAGGAAGCAGCATTTCCAACATCTGAAAGAGGAAATAACCTGAAGAAATGTTCTTTAATAGACAACAGAAATAAAGCATGGTATATATGGACAATGGAATATTATTCAGCAATTAAAAAGAAGTAACAGTCTGTTACATGAGTGAACTTGAAAGTGTGGTAAGAACAAACATCACATGGTTATAGTTATATAAATATCTGGCAGGGACAGATGAGTAGACTTCACATTAGAGGGATAATAGGGAAAGAAAAGTGGGGGATTTCCTGACTATTGAATATGGAGTTTCTACTTGAAGAAATAATGAACAGTCTGGAAATGCTCAACAGAAACTGTCACCAGGAACATGATGAGCTAATGCCACTGGATGGGTAAAATGGCTATGTTCACATGATATTAATTTCTTCACAACATAAAATAATAAAAGGGGAAAGGAATAATTCAGTGTATTGCAAGCAGAAAAAATAGATGAACAGGAATTCAGAAAAGATTAAACTAAATAGTGAGCAAATGATTATAACAAAAGGATGAAAATCAAAACTATATCAATATACTAAAGCAACAGAGCTGGCAAGATTGCTCCATGGGTAAATGTGTCCACAAGCTGACAACCTGAATTCAATCTCAGAATCCTGCACACACGGTAGAAGAGAACTGTTATCAAGTTGGTTCTCTGACCTCCACACAGGTGCCACGGGTCTCTCGTCTCTCTCTCTCTCTCTCTCTCTCTCTCTCTCTCTCTCTCTCTCACACACACACACACACACACACACACACACACACACTAGTTGAAACATGGATTAGTATTCACCTCTTTAATGTTAATTCAATGGCACTGGCTCAAGCTGAGGCAGTCCTTAGACCCCAGCAACCTCGCTCCTAGAGAGAGTCCCACAGAAATTTCAGTATTTGTACACAGCAGACAATGGGCAACATTGCTCATAGCGACTGTATTTACAATGTCCAAACAAAAAATAACCCAAATGTCCATGAAGAAAACAATGGAAAGTGCTTTGTATGTGTGGGTGATGAAAAATGAATAAGCGAAAACTACCATACACTTGCAGATGAGTTTCACAAACAGAACACAAAGCCAAAAATGTGAACTTCAGTATAATAGATTATTATATTTACATAAACATTAAAACATGAAAAGGGCACACGATTTTCTTTATTCATAGTTTTCATTATATTCTGTATATTCTCTACATTCCTATGCCTAGAAAAAAAAGATAAGATATAAACTGGAATAATCATTATGAAGCTCAAGATGAAGGCAGCCTCTGGTGGAGGAGGGGAGGATAAGAAAGGACAAGGAGAAGGCAGATCTGTCCCTGGCATTTACCCCCTAGCTGATTGTGGCCACAGCCATTTGCTGTACTGAATTTAACTCACTTCTGGGACTTTTGGTGGCAAGGAAGATTCCTATCTGCACATCAAGTGTGCCTTGCCAAGGCTCTGTGCCCACTGCCAGAACACTGAGCCACAGCGGGTTGTGAGTGTGTGATGAAAAGGTGTACAAAAATACTCAACACCAAATCTCAAAACTGTCAGGCTGTACACTGTAAAGCCTGGGATGTCTTCATGCCTTTGAACCCTCTACGCACGTCCTGGGAAGCTAATTCCATAAAACCAGTAATAAACATAAAGCAGAGAAAATCCCACTTAATTACCTTTCAGTTCCTTCCCAATGTCTTGACAGTTGTGCCTGATTTGTTTTGCTTCATCTGATTTCTTTAAGTGCCTCATCCCCATATGCAATAAAAAATTGACTCGGAGAGGCGGGTAAGAGAATGAGTGCTCACCTTGCATATTTGTCTGCAGGCTGCGGTAACTCTGTCCCCCATCGCCAAAATCGAGCACGCTCACCCTGGGTGTGTTTAAACACTCTCCACAATACTCCATCCACCTTACTTATTTTAGCCTTCTCCAGGTTCAATAGTTCCGTACCTGCTCAAACATGACATTTCTGTGAAAAGCCACATACAGAAGCATTGGTAAGGTGAAAAGGCCACTAAATGGATGCTTGAGAAGAACTCACAAAATTAGACTCCAGCATTGATGCAAATTCACTTTACGCTCAACATCAAAACCTCAGGTGCCTCTTCCCTTGAGGGACAAAGGACTAATGTTTATTCTGTTTACCACAGGACTAAAACTTAGTTACACATCTTGCCTCCCACCTCACAGCCAAACTTGATATCTGGAGAAAATCACCTCATATCCCAAGCGTGGTCATACTATTAAATTAAGCATTGCTGATAATTTCTATTCCGTTACCTTTCTCAGGAGCAGACATAATGCAAACTGAATCTGTGTATTTTAATTCCTGAGCAGACTCTGATTCATTGTTCTGTCTCCATAGCGCCCTACTTACCCAACACCAGGATGAACTAAATCCAGTCCAGGATGGAAATGAACACTGCCCTGCCTTCCAGCTGACAGGAGTTTGGGTGGCAGTCACAGCCCCCCACACCTTACTGGGAAAAAGAGAGTCACAAGATTTGACTTCGTGTGTTTGGAATTTTTCCATCATTGAGGAAACATTCACTTGCTTATATAATTGCTTGCTTTCTAATACTGCGTTCCCTCAAGTCAGACTTTCCCTCGTGGATTTAAAATCTACTTCCACTAGAGAAAATCAAAAACAGTTAACATTTGAACAATTTACCATTTCCCTTCATTTGGAGTAGTTTTTCTCCTTGCGTTTGAAAAAGAAACACCCCAACAATCTTCATAAATTTAAAGTGAAAGAGATATCAAGATTTTCAGCACAAGAAAGCATATCTAATGTGCATAAGCGGGAGCTAGGAAAACAAACCCCACTTCACAGGTTAGCATATCCTACTTCCTGATCCCTGTTTCATGTACTACACGAGGTCACTAGCATCACTCACTACAGCTGCATGTGACTAAAGTTTTGGCATGGTCCACACAGGAAAAGCCCAGACAAGAAGGAAGTGCAACAAAGGCTGAATAACCTCCAGCAACCTTGGGGTTAGGCCTGGCAGCTTATCTTCTCCCCACGCAGAGATCTAAGCATGCTGTAAAATCATGTAAGTATCCTACTGTAGAACAACATATCATTCCACAGCTCTCTGTCTTAGAACTGCTACCACCCCGAGAGACATCTTTTTCATTTGATTGGCACAACCCATTTGTTTCATCAGATTTTCCATTGGCCTAGCTCCAGTCATGTAAACCAGAAGGATTTGCTGCCAATCTTGAAGAGGAAGGGGGATGCTGTGCTTGCATGGAGTTTTCTAACGCGGGAAAGTTCCAAGCACCTCGCAGGCTTCTAGAAAGAATGCATTTGGATCCCCTCTCTGATCTACAGCTCTCATGTTGCATTTATAAAGAGTCTTGGCCGAGTAAGGGCACCAGGAACTGGGATCATTTCAGGTATCAGCTTTCTCAGCTATAAAAATATAAATCCCCAAAAGGACCGAGAGCAAGCCATGTGTTACTTTGAACGCATTTAAATAATGCAAAGAGACTGGGAAGCTCATTTGTGTTTTAGTAACTGTACTCTGTGAAAATCGATCCCAAGGTGGGACTGTCACTCGGTCAGCATTTACTGTGCACCAGGAGCTATCCTGGGTGGCACATGTACCAAGTCACATTCTCTCGCTCTGAAAGTATATTCCACCATTAACCTTACTTTAGATATAAGAAATCGAAACACAGAGATGAAGTTATTCATCCAAAGGCACAGAAGAGGAAAAGGGAGAGCTGAGTATCACACTGACAATCCAGTCACAAAGCCCTAGGTTCCTCACTGACCTACTGACCAGTTGGATGCTAATCAGAATGTAACTCCAAACTCAGCCAAACACAAGAACATGGATTTGGTAGTATCTTTCTGTAGAATAATCCTCTTGTACACTGTAAAGATTTGTCACTCAAACTAGTTAAATAAAACGTTGCTTGGCCCCAGTAGCCAGGCAGAAAGTATAGGCAGGCGACCAAACTAAGGATGCTGGGAAGGAGAGGGGCAGAGTCAGGAGACACCAGCCAAAAGCAGAGGGAGTAAGAGGTGAACATGTATGCTAATTAAGGTACTACCGGGTGCTGCTGCACCAACCTTTTTACAAGGGTTCTGGGAACAGAACTTGTCTTCCCATATTTGTGCAGAAGGTGAAGCTACCTACCCAGGCCCCTCTCTCCTTTTATTTGTTTATTTTTCTTCTCTTTCCTGATAGTTTCTGAATTTATTAAACCTGATTTTTTTTTCTTTCTTTCTGATCACATTACTTACTGCAGAGTTTGGCACCAAGTAGATTCTTTAAAAATTGGTCAATAAATGTGGAAAATAAGTACAGTGTATAGAACCTTCGAAGGTGATGGACAGAGATGGGAAGAAGGTTCAGTAGGTGAAGGGTTAGCCACACAAGTATGAGGACCTAAGTATGCTCCTTAAAACCCACATACAAAAGCTAGATGCAGAACTTAATAACACTGGTGAGGATGGCTGGGGGTACCAGCCAATCTACCTGAGTTCTAGGTTCAGTAAGAGACTCTAATTCAAAATATACCATGGAGAGCCACAAAGGAAGACCTCTGGGCTCTGTCCTCACATGATCATGCCTGCATGTACACCTACTCACCCCAAGTATATGTACATGCCCTCACACAAACGCCAGCATGTAAGATAATGAAGATACTGTAGATGGAAGTGTGTCTCGCAGCTGCTCTCAACTAAACACTCAGAGGCTTAAATTAATTGTAAATGCTTGGCCAATTGCTCAGACTTATTTTTAACTAGCTCTTACATTTTAAGATAAGTCATATTTCTTATTATATTTCTTATTTTCACTCTATGACATGGCAGTACCTTTATTAGCATGGCATATTCATTTCCTGCTCCCTCTGCATCCCCACCAGTAAGTCCAAATGGAGTATTAGCACCCCTGAGACACTGCCAGGAAAGCAATATGGACATAGAGTGAGAAGAGACACTTCCAAGACTGCAGAAAAACAGTGCCAAAAATCAAGGTGGATGGTTTCTTACAAATGATATTTCAAGTTGACCTCTAGCCTCCAAAGACACATTCTCCCCTCCCTCTTTCACACACAAACATACATACACACATTCAATCACACACACACACACACATATGCTCAAGAACAGACATATGATGGAGGAAGGTCATTGGTTAAATTAAAAGAAACTGCTTGGCTCATTGGTTAGGAGATAGCCAGTAAGGGCTAGAGCTAAGGGCCAAGCAGTGTTTAAAAGAATACAGTGTCTGTGTAATTATTTCGGGGCATAAGCTAGCCGGGCAGGGCAGGCGGCTGGGGTGTTTGGGGACGCAGCCCCACCGCCGCCCCTTATTACTACAGACATATGTCCTGAGAGAGAGAGAAAGAGCAAGGATATCATGACATAAAATACTGTACCATAATCTGTAAGAAGGAAGCCAGGAAGAGACATTTCTCTGTGCTTTGTCAAAGTCCGAAATGCAGCCTCCTCCCCTGCTGCCCCCAGCAGCTTTCTCTGAGGACTCTGCTAGTTTTCTTTGTGCGCTCTTCTTAACATTAAGTTAGAACTCCGGTGTTGCATTTAGAGCCTTTGTGTTTCCTTTAATAATTTAAAACTCAGTATGAAAGTCAAATTTAAGAGTCCTTCACTGAGAGCTAATTCAGTGCACAGACCTAGGCTGCACAGTGCAGCCGTTGGGTTCTTCATAAACCCTCTATAGAAAGGCTTCTGCACTGAGAGGGATTCCAACAGCTGGCTGAGACATGGGAGCACAGGGGGACACAGGGAGACCATTTGTCCTAGGTATATAACACCAGGCAGGTTCTTTATAGCTATAGCCTGGTTTAACCTAAAGTTAGCCCTTCAGTCGCCCTCCATCTGGGGCTGCTTGCATGAGCGTTCTGTGCAAAGTGAGGCCACAGCTTTCCTGAGGAAAGGGTCAGGCTATGGTGGGTTTCCAATTCTGAGGTTGAAACCTGCAGTTGTTTGGAAAACAGCTGTTCCTTCCTGTCCATTCCATTTCTCAGTTCCACCTAAAGGAACCCCTGGTTCTCCCCACTTATGATTGGAAGACGACGGACAACAGGCACATAGTAGGGAGCCATTTTGCATCCTTTTCAAAGCATTAATTGAGCTTTGTGTACTGTCTGGATTTCATGGAGAAAGGCAAAACAGAGCAGAGTAAGAAATGGGTTCTTGCCCTCCATCCTCTCTCTCCTACTGATCCCCTTCTTAGAACTGTCAATAATCTCTCCTTCCACCAGTTCACAGGCGACACTGCTATGCATATGAAAACAATACCCACGCTCCCTGAGGTCCCAGGAGGTACCCTCATGTGTCTCCATTTTCATTCCTTTATGCTCCATTGTACCAACCATGCTGGGTCTCTGTCACATGGCGTACTTTGAAAATTGCTGGTCTTGAGGGCACCTCGACTGATTAAAGACCTTTCTGTTCAGGCTCTTTCTCAGTTGGCACTTAGTCACCTGTAAATTACTGCAGCCAATTGTGGGTATAATGGAGCATCCAGGCACAGGCTTAGTACTTGCCCTTGAAGTTTTTTGCACTGGAAATGGTGAGTACTTCTGTCTGATCCAGGAAGAGAAAGACCTTAGGTTACAGTAGCCTTTCCCTAGGCACAGGCCCTCTAGCAGTTTAGAGTACTATCTTAGTTTCTTTTCTGTTACTATAATAAAACCCCACAAATGTAACTTAAAGGAGGAAAGGGTTTATTTGGTTCGCAGTTCCAGACACCAGTCCATCATGACAGAGAAGTCACAGCAGCAGAGTTGGTCAAACGACATGCACAATCAATACCAGAGAGCAGTGAACTAATGTTTGCATGCTTGTGCTCAGAACATTTCCTCTTTTTCTGTACAGTGAAGGATCCAAGCACAGGGAATGACAGCACCCACTTTTAGGCGGGGTCTTCTCCAACCAGTTAATGTAATCAAGGCAATACCATACAGACATGCCTATAACAGACAATACCATACAGACAAGCCTATAACAGACAATACCATACAGACATACCTATAAGGCAACTTCATGTCTGTCCCTCTTTAAGATGCCTTCCTGGTGATTCTCAACTGTATCAAGCTGTCGACTAAAATGACCATCATACAGTCATTTAGGAGCAAGCATCTGTCCTGTTTATGACATATTGAGACCCAGAACTCAGAGTCCAGTGATTTCCCAAGACTGGTTTCATACCCAACTCATCATTGAGGTCTTCATTCCTTTCTGAAACCATACATTATTGCTCAGGGGACTAGGGGCCATGGTGTGGCAAAAGGTTCATAAGCCATTCCTTTGCCCAGCCATTTTCCAAAATGTTTATTCTCATTATTTCTACAGTGATAAAAGGGGAGGTCCAGGGTTACCGGTGCTAAGCCTCTATTTCAGAGGCTGCTCGCACCTCTGAAGGGGCAAGTTCAGTAAAAACAGCAATAGCTTACCTGTAAAGGATGTTAAAGCTCTGCCAGAGTTTGAGTTCTTCTGACCAAGCCACTCCATCTCTGCCTTCTATTAAGAAGGACATCATTGATTCCCTTCTCCTGCAGACCTGAGAGTGTCTGCCTCCATTTCAGGTGAAGCCTCCTTCTCCCTCCTTCCCTAACACCCTCCCTCCCTCTCTGTTTGTCTGTCTCTCTTTCTCTCTCTCCTTCTCTCCTTCTTCTCCTCCCTCTCTCCCTTCTTCATTCCCCCTTCTCTTTCTCTGTGTGTACATGTATATATATACTTTTCAAGCAACAAGCCAGGTAGAAGTCAGCTTGAAATACCTAGTAAAATCTCCTCAGAAGTGTATTTTTGAGATGTGTTTAATATTCTGACAAAACATTACTATTTCTGAATATCTAACAGCAACTTGAATAATTAAGATACATCATTTTAAAGACCAACATGGTAGCTGTGGGACTTCCTTCTTGATCTATTAATACTAGGGAAGAATAAGAGCAGGATGGGCATAGTTCAAAGGAAGGCACTAAACAGAGATCTTGAAAAACCAGAAATTCTAAACATATGGGAAGCCATGCCCATGTAGAGGTGTGTTAAAGACTCCCCCCTCTGGCTGCTGATTAACTGGACTGTTTTTTTTCCTATACTTTATTGTCTAGATTTAAATTCTATCACCAAGAGACAGCAGAAAATGCTGGTCTGGAAGAAGAGTAAAAGGAGCCTTGATACACTAATAATGGGGATATAGAATAATAGCAAAAAGACATCATTATGAAACTAAACATTAAGAAACTAAACTAAAACACTAAAAATAAGACTATGATATTATCCAGATAGACTACTCCTGGACATATGCCAAAGGAACCCCGAGTCAACCTAAGTCAGCATACTACAGAGACGCTTGCACATCCGTGTCTATGGTGGTGTTTATACAGCCAAGAACTAGATGCTGTATGCCCAGCAACAGATATCAGCTATAGAAAATGTGAACTATGTATATCTTACTATATATAACATATATAGTATGTATATATGTATATTTATATATAACATATATAGTATGTGTATATAGTAAGATAGATAGATAGATAGATAGATAGATAGATAGATAGATAGACAGATAGATAAACAGATAGATATATTTTGAGACAGGGTTTCTCTCTGTAAAACCCTGGCTGTTCTGAAACTCACTTTGTAGACCAGGCTAGCTTTGAGCTCACAAAGATCTGCCAAACTCTGCCACCTGAGTGCTGGGATTAAAGGCCTGTGCCATTTTGACTGGTATAAATATATATTTCATTAACAACATGACCAGATTACCTAGGAGATGGGGAAGTGTGTGTATGTGCATGTGTGTGTGCATATGTGTGTATATATGTGCATGTGTGTGTGCATATGTGTGCATATATGTGCATGTGTGTAAAGGACATTTTCAGATCAACTGAAGGGAAAGATTCATCCTGAATAGGGGCAAAACCATCTCATTTGTAGTAATATTGGCGGCGGCGGGGCTGCGTCCCCAATACTCCAGCCGCCTGCTCGGCTAGCTTATGCCCCGAAATAATTACACAGACACTGTATTCTTTTAATCACTGCTTGGCCCTCTAGCTCTAGCCCTTACTGGCTAATTCTGATATACCGATCAACCCATCTCTAATAATCTGTGAGCACCGGTCTTACCGGGAAGATTCTAGGTCGGAGCTTCATCGTGTCTGCCCGGGAGCTGGGCATGGCGTCTCTCTGAAGGCGTCTGCTCCCGAGAGGAGAGCTGTCGAGTCTGACCTCACTTCCTCTTCCTCCCAGCGTTTTGTTCTGTTTACTCCTCCCACCTATCTCCTAACCAATGAGAGCCAAGCAGTTTCTTTTAATTTAACCAATGACCTTCCTCCATCATTTCCCCTTTTTCGGTTTAAACAAAAAATAAAAAAGGCTTTAACTTTAACATAGCAAAATTACATATAACAAGACAGTTATCAAGTAAAAGTTACAATAATCTTTATCATAACTAAGGAAAACTATAACTAACTATTCTTAACTCCATCAAAGACTCCAGAAAGATATAATACTACTTAAGCAAACAAGAAAAAAGCAACTTTTAAAACTCTAGAAATGACAGAGACATTTCGCTGCCTGGATAGTCACCCAAAGTTCCTCTGTACCGTTGGGGCATCCATCTTCAGCCTTCAGGCCCATGGTATCCAGCAGACATTTCCATAAAGCAGGAAAATTCAAAGTCAGTTCAGTCACTATCTGTTGTGTCCTGCAGAATGTCTCGCAGACTCTTTCATGAATCAGGAACCCCGAAAGATTATCTCACCTTAGGCAAGTTCAGTAGTCCTCTCTCTGCGGGTTCTCTGTGTCCAGTTTATGCATCAGTCCAGGCAAGAATAGTTTCTTGCCCAAATGGCTATCAAACTCCATAAAGATCCTCTTCGATGCCCGTCTTCTTCCTGAAGTAGATTGGTGCTGCCAGGAGCAGAGTGTCTCATTGTCATGAAAAGTCCTCAGTTATTAAAACATTTAAAATGCCATATTCTATAATCTTTGAAAAATATGAAGAATGCCTATCTGAAATATATCTCTATATCTAGAAAATCTAACTAACATGACTGCAAGCTTTACTATTATCGATGATTATCCATTAACAACCTATATTTCTTAATTATACAGTACATATTTAAATGAACTACACAATCACAATACCTTAATCAAAATCAGAAACACTTATACATATAACAAAATTGACCTTAAATCTCTATAAATAAAGCAAAATCTATACTAATGCAAATTATTCATATCTATATCATATCCCCCTTTAAATGTAAAAGAACGTTTATAAACATTTTTTGGGAATATGGGCGCAGCTATTTCTCTCCAAACTGCTTCCTGCTGAATGGGGGCGTCGTTAATTAGGTCTTTCATGGTATAACCTGTGTGCCAGGGTCATCTCAGTTGGCAGTTGAGCAAAGCAATTTTCTGAAGATGTTCACAGCAACCCTTCAGGAGGACGTGGTCCATCATACCAAATCGGAATAGAAGAAATGAACAGGGTCTCATCCTCTGTGAAAACAAAATAAGACTCTCTCCAAAGCATCATATCCTTAGACCCAAATTCTGAAATCATACCCTCATGATATCCGTTCTGGTTCCACTTGGCAGCCCATATAATGAAATGTCTCCCTGTACTTAGCTCCTTCACAGTCAAAAATTTTAAAGAAAACACAATGTACATAATCCAGACTCTCTGTGAATTTTCCATTTTTACGTAGCTTATTTTTCTTTATTTCTTTTAATCTCTTAACTATCTGTACTCTGTCTCTTTAAAGACTCTACCTTTTTTTAAAAAACCATTAACTTTATTCTCTATATTCTTTTTTTTCTCTCTCTCTCCCAAGCCTACGTACATTCATCCAACAGTGTGACTCATTTAGTGGTCTGAATCTGTCCTATTGTGAATCTGCAATTTTTTACTATCCAGGAGCACTTTTGATTTGCGCCTTTAAATCACTAGACGCTTAAGAATCTAAGCTGTGACATTCCTAGGTTAACTTTTTGCTTTTTGAGCGTATATCTGTAGATCAGGAATAACCCTGTAGACCAGGCTGTCTTTGAACTCTCAGAGATCCGCCTGTCTCTGCCTCCCAGGCATTGGGATTAAAGGTGTTTGCTACTACACCTTGAACTCACAGAGATCTGTTCATCTCTGCCTTCTAGGCACTGGGATTAAAGGCGTGTGCTACCACACCTTGAAGTCACAGAGGTTTACTTTAAGAATTTTAACTTTAAGTCTGCATATATTTTTAACACACAGTAAGCCATTTAGAAATTTTCATTGTCTTTGAATCTCTCTTTACTGTATATCTCTCTTTTTCTGACCACATGAGTCCTTAATTTAGCAAGCAATATCAGTAGAATTAAGGCCATGGCTTTGCCAGCTAGATCCAGTCCATTCCTTAGCTTTCCAGCCTCATGGCTGAGGTACTGGCTGTAGCCTTGTTTACGGCCACACCTCTATGGCGTTTCAAGGTTCCTGCCAGCCAGCAAGCTACAACAGACAACACTCAAATCCTCTCTCGGTAGCCGGCCCTCCTGCCTCAAACAGTCAGCGTTTGCCCTGGTAGGACAGCCCAGAAAGCCGGCATTTTTAAATGGCACAGCTTTTTTCCTGCTACGGCTGAAAACAGAAAAGCATGCATTCAGCTTTTCGTCAACACCGTTTAAGTGTTTCGTGGCAGGACCTCTTAATGAGCTGCAGGCTTTGCAGCTGAAGCTGAGTCAGGAAGCCTCTCTTAGATGAGGCACTTGCTTGCTTCTGGCAAGCAGAGTAGACCCGAGAAATTGTCATTATCAAGAAAACATGCTTTACTCTTTCCCAAGCTTTCTCAGGCTTTCAGTGGACTCAGTTAGCCCCACGTTGGGCACCATTTGTAGTAATATTGGCGGCGGCGGGGCTGCGTCCCCAATACTCCAGCCGCCTGCTCGGCTAGCTTATGCCCCGAAATAATTACACAGACACTGTATTCTTTTTTTTGTTTTGTTTTGATTTTTTTGTTTTTTTTTTTGTTTTTCGAGACAGGGTTTCTCTGTGGTTTTGGAGCCTGTCCTGGAACTAACTCTTGTAGACCAGGCTGGTCTCGAACTCACAGAGATCCGCCTGCCTCTGCCTCCCGAGTGCTGGGATTAAAGGCGTGCACCACCACCGCCCGGCTGACACTGTATTCTTTTAATCACTGCTTGGCCCTCTAGCTCTAGCCCTTACTGGCTAATTCTGATATACCGATCAACCCATCTCTAATAATCTGTGAGCACCGGTCTTACCGGGAAGATTCTAGGTCGGAGCTTCATCGTGTCTGCCCGGGAGCTGGGCATGGCGTCTCTCTGAAGGCGTCTGCTCCCGAGAGGAGAGCTGTCGAGTCTGACCTCACTTCCTCTTCCTCCCAGCGTTTTGTTCTGTTTATTCCTCCCACCTATCTCCTAACCAATGAGAGCCAAGCAGTTTCTTTTAATTTAACCAATGACCTTCCTCCATCACTCATTGACTATAACCTCTGGTAGAATAACAGGAAGGAGGAGCCAATTGACAGAACACTGGCATTCTTCTCTCTTGCTTCCTGGTCTGCCATGAGGCTCTGTGTATATGCAACACCAAACACACACATACTCACACATACACACACACACACACACACACACACACCATGATGGGCTGAACCTGCCGAAACTGTGAGGCAAATTGAAATTCTATTCTTCGGTTGTTTTGGCAGGAATTTTAATCACAACCATGACAAGCAAGTATATAATAAAACTTTATTTAGCCATAAAGAGCAACAAAAGTTTTTCATTCAGGAAAATGGTGAACATGTGATGATCATTTTAAAGAAGGCAATCCAGTACCAGAAAGACAAATGCCACTTGCTTTCTCTCATATGTAGAACATAGATTTAAGATACATTACATGGAAGTAGAAATGAACTAAAGAGGGAAAGAAAAAAAGCTTCAGAGAACGAGGGAAGGCAAGAAACAAGGTGAATAGAAATGAAGCCTAATGATATACATGATAATTAAAAATGCTTCCTTCCTTCCTTCCTTCCTTCCTTCCTTCCTTCCTTCCTTCCTTCCTTCCTGTTAATGAGACAAGGTAGCTCTATGTAGCCACGGCTGGTTTGGAACTCTGTGGAAGCCAGGGTGGCCTCAAACTCAGAGACACAAATCTGCCCTTAGTGTTATGATAGGTAAGGACCACCACACCTGCCAGATGGTTCTTTTTAAAGAGAGCTTTTCTCTGGCAGTGAGAGCACAAGCCTTTAATCCCAGGATTCAGGAGGCAGGGACAGACGGATTTCTGTAAACTCGAGGCCATCTTGGTCTGCAAAGCAAGTGCCAGGACAGTTTTCAAAGATATATCAAGAAAACTTGCCTCAAAAACAAAACAAAATAATAGTATAATAACAGCTTTTCTTTAAGGCTATTAGATTGATTACTTTGATAACTTATAGACAGAACAGTCTTTAGCCATAAGGCAGAGATTTATATTGCTTAAACGCTGTTCTGAAGCATGACTGTGTTTCTGGTGCATGTATCCAATAGAAGGAAGGAGCCCAGTGATCTTCACTCCTCTGGGGCAGGGTCTACAAACACAGAAGTTGGCCCAGTTCCTGGCACAGCAAAAGCCTGTGGAAAAAATGGAAATGTCAGAGTCAAGTTCAAGACCTGGCCTTGCCTCCAGTTTGTTGTGTGACTTCGTCTCTTGGCGGCTCACTTCCATCTATGAAGAAACTATTATATCCATTCCCCTTCCCAGTTTCTGTGCTTCCATTGTTCCCATTGGAAATCACTGGAAACAAGACAATGCCTCTGGAGCACTAGGGTTTTGTTTGGCTGTATTTTTGAGACAGGGACGCAACTCCTCATCCTCCTGTCTATGTCTTTCTCAGTGAGTCCTTCCTGCTTGGTAAACAAATGAAATTGTCATGGCAATGTAGCGAAGGTCATCTCTGCCATCACCACTCAAAACTACATGAGAGACTACATGATTGTGCAATAATAAGAATGCAGTAGCACCACAAAACATTCATAACTTGTCATAATATCTTGAGAACACTACGAAATATGAGCAATTTAATCTAAGGAGTATGACTTGACCTTGGCCGTAGAGTTTCAACTTGGGCTTCTCTAAATGACAAAAAGAGAAGAGTAAGCTTAGGGCATCTGTGATGACTTTAAAAGCCTCAAAGACCATTCAGGGAATTGTATGGTAACTGGCTGTGTATAGTAAGTTGAAAAACCTGGTGAACTTCTATGTGCCATTCCCTGAAGCGCAAAATAATAGGGATTAAAAAGTAGAATCGGGGAAAAGAGGAGCTGTTACTGCCATCTTAAAATCAAACAAGATGTATGTAATTCCTGCACACTGGGGTGTCCACCTGAGTTAGATGAGTAAGAAAGATGGGGAGAGCAATGCATGCTTGGTCTCTTTACTCCCCAGAAAAGACCCTCCAACCCTCTATCCTGAAACAGGCCACCCCATGCCACTGTTCCCCTCCCCACTCTCCTTTCTCAATTGAGTGAGCACACAATTGGATTAGACCTCGCCATTAGAGGAATCGGTCCCTCGAGAGCAGCTCTGAAATCAGTGGAGCAGAAAAGTGAGAAAAAGCATTTTCCGCTTTGTGGATGCTTCTGAAACTATGCACAGACTGAGAGCTGGGCCTGCTGAGCCCGGGACACCAGGTATGAGTTCCACATTAGATCAAAGGATAACAAATGCGTGGACAGACATTTTTATTTTATGTCTCCACAATCCATCCTCCCATCCTGCCATCAGGCTCCGTAGACCCAAACATCCATTCCGAGAGTGCCTGTCACCCTTGCTCACTCACTGAAGGAGGCCAGGCCAGACTCCGCCATTTGTTCTCCTGGTCACCTCTCTCCCTTGTCCATTCATCTTGATGTTTTTCTCCCTTGCTATTGATTTTACAGAGAAGGTCTTTTTTTTTATTTAATTTGTCCCTCATAAGTGATATTGACATAATGGTGTTTCCACTCTTCCTTACGTTGTACAGTAAACACAGTGTCTGGGATATTTCATTTTGACCCATGAATAAAAGCCTGGTAAGGGTGTTAGATAGCAACCCAGACGTCTGGGAAGAATCCTCTGTCCTTAAGAGTGTTCCCAGATGCTGGGGACATTTGTTTAAAGTCGTGCTTAAATGACTCGCTTCCCTTTACCAGTCTGGGAAGCAAAGAACACACCAAACAAGTATCCATGAGGCAGAAAAGCATTCTGAAATCAGCTGGTGAGCTTTGTGTAAAAGTCAAGCAGCAGCCTTGCTATTTATTATATTAGTAACAACCATCATCACAGATGCATTCCCCCATGATACTCACAAAGATAAAAAAATAAGGTATTTAGGAAATATGTACACATTACTTTAAGAGAACATTTTTATTTAATATCTAACACTGCTGTGGGTGGCCACACCAAGCTATAATTATTAATATTAAGACACACACACACATACTTGAATTAATTGAATCCTAAAACAAAATCAAATCAATTATACATCTGTATTAAAAGGATTTCAACAAACATCTTATTTTTTATGGTTTAATGTCAGCAATTTTATTGAGATAAAACCTGACTGTAGTAAATTTTATTGAAATAGTGAAATTGTGCCTCTGATGCTAACTACACGTTTTGTTTTGGCTTTGCCTCTCATTCTCTCTCAAAAAGTAACTTGAGGACGATATATTACCCCCATTAAGCCTCTTTCTTTCTTAATTCAAGCTTTTCCTCCTGCTTCTAAGTGTAGCGAGGATCTAGACATCAGCCTATCAGAGTCTGCCTCCTTTCCTCCTTTGGTACTGGCAAATGCAGATCAGTTAGTGACAAACACAGCTCCCTTCTTCTTCTGTCTGAATCCCTAGACCTCCAGCATGCCTTTGGCAGAGCACTGTGGGTAAAGATGCTCAAAAAGGACTTTGAGGTTGATTGAAGTGCCCAACTGGTCATGATAAGGGAAATATATCCATTCACACCATGAAATTTGGGATGAATCTATGTGCCCCCCCCCCCAAGAAAAATAGCATTTTTTTAAAAATGCATATACTAATGTTAGTCTCTCATTTAAAATCTCTTTAAAACCTCATATTTTTTTCTTACTTAGGTCTGTGACTATGTTTGTCCATTATTTATCGTTGACAACTGGCCAACTAAGAAACAGAAAACATGAGCTCCATGTTTAGGGAGTAAGGGCTTGTGAGGAAACATTGAACGACAGTTATTGGCACTTTGGGAAGTACTCAGCTTCCTCAAAACTGGCATACTCCATTTCAGCACATTTTCCTCATTTCTTTTTTTTTTTAATATTTTTTATGGTTTATTTAACTTTATTTTATGTGCATTGGTGTGAAGGTGTCAGATCCCCTGCAACTGGATCTTCAGACAGTTGTGAGCTGCCATGTGGGTGCTGGGAATTGAACCCGGGTCCTCTGGAAGAGCAGTCAGTGCTCTTAACCACTGAGCCATTTCTCCAGCCCCTTTTCCTCATTTCTTGAATAAATAAAATGATGGTTTGCCTTTTAGAGTCCAAATAATTCCACATTTTGAGAAGATTTTTAATGGTTTTATTCAACAACCATTATTTTATTGAATATTTATCAGAACGTTACTATTTGACCAAGATCCCTATTTTGATTTCTCTGGAAATAGAAGAGTGTTTAAAATACTGAAATAGTCTTCTCTAAGTAGTACTGATATCTTATTGCTCAATCACTAATTTTAGAGAAAAAAAAAACAATATTATGTATGTTTGTCCGAACCACTTTGTTATAAACTAAATTACAACACTCTAAATTAATGTGCCGAAGTCCTAATACCCCGGACTCAGAATCAGACTCTGTTTAGAGATAAGACCTTTGTTGGAGTAACCTTTATACAACTAGAGTGACCCCAGTTTAATGTGACTAGTGTTCTCTCAGGAAGAGGAAAGGAAGACAGGATACACAGACAGTGAATACAGAAGAAAAGCAGGCATTTGCCAGTCAGGAAGAAAGGGCTCAGGGTGAACCAGCTCTGCCAACACTTGATACTGGATTTCTGGTTTCTGGAACTATAATGAGACAAACTCCTGTCAAGCTACTCTGGTTGAAGTACTTTGATGACTGAGATTTTCTGTCCCACCAGGTCCCACAGCCATTTATCCCCAAAGAAATCATACAGAGGTCTACATTGGTTATAAACTGACTGGCCCATTATTAGCTGAGGCTTTTTATTAACTAATTCTTATAACTTACATTAGCCCATAATTCTTGTCTGAGTTAGCCATGGTACCTTTTTTGGCGAGGCAGTCACATCTTGCTTCTTCTGAGGCTGGGTCACCACTACAGAATGAGCTTTCCTCTTCCCAGAACTCTCCCAATCTCATTGCCCTGCCTCTACTTCCTGCCTGGTTGTCCCACCTATACTTCCTGCCTGGCTACTGCCAATCAGCATTTTATTAAAATACAATTGACAGAGGTACAAACCATTGCCCTACAGCTGTACTTTATTGTGGTGGCTCCAGCAAACTATTGCACACCACTGTTTTCAGCAGGCACAGCAGGGCACAGCAGCAGAGACTACTGACTAGCTGGTGTCTGACAGGTGTGATCAATCAGCTGCTAGTACACAGCCGGGGACTAGCCAGTGCAGCTGAAGGCATGTCTGTCCATCTGTCCATGTCTGATCTGACACATGCCAAACTCCAAGGCCTTTGTGGCTGCATTGTCTTTTCAGTCAGGGCAGGAAGAGGAGAAGGCACCAGAAGGGTAGAAAGCAAGAAATATTTACCTGCCTTCATTCTTAACCTGAAATTTCAAAGTTCTGACTTTTGGACATTGCTTTTCCATTTACATTCACTTCACTTCTACTGTTCTTGGATTTTTTTTTCTTAAAAGTCTTTCTTTGTATAAATTTGACTCATCAACTAAATTCATAGGTTTTCCAAGAAGTCGGTAAAGCATTCTGAGTCTGTTTGTACTTAATCCACTATATGCATATAATGTATGTCATGATTGTTCGTCACTTTAAGAGACAAGCCACGCCCACTCCCTGCATCCCCTCCCTCCATCACCACTTGACTCTCTCTGTTCCTTTTTCCCTCTCCCCCTCCTTTCTCTCTCACTCTGTCCTCTTCTTTCTGTTCCCTTTCTCTCTCTCCTCTCCTCTCTTTACCTCCATTCTCCCCTATTTCCTTCCCAGTCCATAATTCAACTAATAAATATCCAATTCTATTCTGTTCAATGTGCCTGTCCGTGTGCCTCCCACATGCCGCACCATCACTGCCGAGAACCTGCACCTTCACCGGAAACTTGCTCTTTCCAGGGACTCACTGTCTGTGGGACCCACCAGCCACCGCATGGCTGGGGCCAGCCATTTTGGTTTGTGGGACTCCGCAGCAAGCTGTATCGGGACTCGCAACAAAAATCATAACAATGTATATGTATGTTTTACCTAAACCAAGCATAGCTCACAGTTTGGAGTCATTCATATTTGAGAGCATCCTTTCACTTAAGTCTCTCAAGTATTTATGGCTTATTGGCATCTCTACACCCTTTTCATCCTAGATCAAATCTTAATTTCTTGAGCATTAATGGTCCTCTTCATAATATTTTTTAAGTAAAACTCTTCAAAAAAAGGCCAAGTTAAAACTTACTAGGCAGCTAAGGAACTCATCAGGGGAGATTCCCCCAACAAGATGGCAGACAGCCATGACTATCTAAGGTAGACTAGATAACCGGGCCTGGAGCCCATTACTCCTGGATGTAAATGTGGCTGTTCAACACGTGAAATGGTACCTAAGGCCACATTTACAAAAGAGACCAATTACTGTAAAGCATCTTTAGCTTCCCCAAACACCTAGAAATCTGAATGTGAAACAATTTAAAGCTATTAGCATAGCACAGTCTCTTCAGTGTTTCAAACAGCGCTAATATCCCAGTTGGGGTGGGAATTTGGCTGCGGAATTATCACCTCCTCAATTAGCATATTATGTGAATATTCTGATCCAGCAAAGCATTTAAATCTACTCATAAAGTTTTCCCCACCCTGAGCTCATTTGAGCAGGACAAGTTCCTAGGTGATTTGGTTGTTGGCTGTTCTGTCAGTCATCTGTGAAATGCAAATTTAAGACACATTTGCTTTCCTCGGCTTCCTTGGTAGAAGAGCATTGACCGCTGCACAAGGCTTACATGTAAATTCATACGTCCACCACAGATAGGGCACTTTTGAAAGGAAGCTGGAGTCAGGGACTCCATTCTGCCTCCTAGGTACCACCTTGTGCTATGGTGATGACTTGTGGGCTTGGTGGGAGGTCTGGTGGCATTGCAGACTTCCTAAAGTACCAGAAGAAAGTTACTTGCCAGGAAGGAATATTCTGAGAACTGTATACACTAGACTCCTCCTAGAAGAATCTTTCAGTGTGACAATTATCTTATGTGATTATCTTACACTTCCTCCTTTCTTACTGGTAAAAAAACCAGACCTGCTGGCTCCCTGGATGTTTAAGTTTTGAAGCATTATAACATTACCATAAGTACAAAAGGAGGAAGGGGCATCATGATCCCTGTCTCCAAGTGTTCCATGTTGAGTTCCTTAGACTGAATGTGTAATGACAGTTGTCAGTCATTGTCTTTCAGCACTTTGTACTGTGTCCTTCTGGCTTCTCAACGGCATTACTTTCTGAATTATCAACGTGTCTTCAGTACACTTATGATATTGCCTTTATTTGCCTTTGCGTTTTTAATGTGCGTAGGCTTGCTGGCTCTGAGGTTTGTAGCAGGAACAGGGCTGGAGAGATGGTTCCTGGAAATCTCTGGAAGGTGAGGCTGGTTGGGGTGGACTTTCACTGTCTGGACTTCTTCCTTCTCAGGCACTGTGGTTTTCTTTACCCAGATAGAAAGACTGGCACCTGTCACTAGGTGTTTAAATGGGCATCCATAGGTTAGCCTGGTGTGCTGACTGGCCTCACGACAGAGTCTCTACCTTATTTAGAACTCTCCCGAGAACATTTTACAGAACCAGGTAGGACTTTATCTCTAAGCCTTGGAACTGGGTTTTTCTAAGAGAGGGAGAATTGGAAGCCAGGATAAAGGGCAAGACCGATTGAGCTACAAGCCCCATACCCATCAGATAGCAAGCTGAGGGTCAAGGTCCCCCTGTTCACATCATCCTCACATGTCAGTTCAAGAGACATTGAGGGCTACGTAATTGCTGTTTCATCTTTGTTGCTTCAGACATTGAGGATGAGGGTGCAGACTCTCAGATCCTCCAATGGGTGAGAGAATACATCCCCCAGTCATATGAGACATGAAGAATAATTCATCTTTTATCGATAAGAAAGAGGTTTTCCTGGTCCAGTTTACATAGCTGGAGTTGGTCTGACCTATGCAGCCAGAGACATAAGCAGCAGAATTCTGGAAAGTCTTGTTTCTCCATCCTTATCTTACAAAGAGGCATACAATTTACTCTGATGGAGTCCATATCCCATTCAAGAGAAAAGGTACTATTTGAGCCTGGGGACACCCTGTCATATAACTATATTGTAAATTTAACACATTTCACTCAAGCATTTGATTCTCCATAATCATCTGATTTTTGAATATTACTTTATATTAAACACATTTTAAATTTTTATTAAACTTTGCTTTGAGTTATTTGCTTTAGGCTTAACTTTGACAACATATAGAAGACTATATAAAGAGAAATATAAATTGGTGTCTGCACCCAATCTGGTCTCTTTCAATGAATTATATCTATATTGAGTATGACTAAAATTCTAGGCACATTATTAAGTTATCTAATCATTTATAAAGTGACTGATCATTAGTTTTTATGGCTTAATTACCTTTGTCTTAACAGTTTACAACCAGTTAGTAGCTTTCATAAAATTAGGATTTTTATAAATTAAGTTAATTTATCCCTGTTAAGATTTTTGAGCCTTAAAAATTACATTTTTTTAAACATAAGCTCTTTTAGTACCAAAATAAACTTTAAACCATAAATACATTCCCTGGAGAAACTGGGAACCTCATTTTTATGATCCTTTTTATAGTGTACTTTTACAAGATCTAAATTAATTTAATAGATCTTTTATATTAAGTAGCTCATTTTATCACAAAGAGTATAATTACAGAAGAGAATAGTAATGTTCATTTTCATAAGGAGACACAAGAATAAAAAGGTGTACAATTAATCTTTACCACAGTTTTGATATGACTCAGTTTTTCTAAGTGGTTAAAACTTAACTAAGTTAGCAAAGATGTAAGTAATTAGATATACATCTTTAAGTCAGTTTTTGTCGCCATGAGATCTTTATAACCCTTGCTCCTTAAACTACACCATCCATATGCCACGCCCCCATGAATAATGTATAGCTAACTCACTCTGGCCTTCTGCATCTTAGCTTTAAGCTTTTGTGGTTTTGTCTTGATCTGTTACCTTGATCTGTTTGTAGCAAACAAAATCCATCTATCCAAAATATGTTATTTTCTTTTTACCACGTTTTACCAAAGATATCTTTGTACTTTACATCCTTATTAACATTTTTCTCTCATACCTACATAGTGTTTCTTTTTGCTTCATTTCCCTAAACAAGAGTTGAACCTAAATTGCATATGGAGTGCACGGTAGCAAATGACTTCCCTGTCCACACTGAGAGTCCTTGTACGCAGCTTCTTAAGCATCAACCTCTTCTGTTGCGAGTGTTAAGCAGACTTTTCTGATTGGAATTTTACAGTTTTTTAACACCCCCCCCCCAAATCTTACAGATCCTGAGAGAAAATGCTACATTTCAGGAAAGCTTCAGAGATATTGATAACCGACCTTCACCAGCAGGTAGGACTTCAGAGATAGGTTCCTGAGACAGAGGGACCACAGAATGAGAAAATAAGGAAAATAGAGAAGCCGGGGTCAGGAGGTCTTGGTCAAGCCAATGGATCATGCCAAGCAAGCTTGAAAAGAACAACTTCTTATATAAGGTTTATAGGAGGAAAGTTGGCCAAGGTCAGCAACAACTATTACACAACGAGACAATGGGTCAGCAGGAAACTAATCAGGTAATATTGTATAAAGGAAACACAGAATATGTCTAGTAGATCATAGACCAAGCACACAATGACCTTGGCACTGATGACTCTTTATGATAGAAGAGATGAGTCCCGGGATCCGAAGTCCCCAAAAGCCCTGGTTCCAGGCCCCAATGGCCTCGCCAGGCAATTGTTTTGGTTATATATTCCACAGTTATCTTGGTTATACCTCTGGCCATAGTCAGAGCTGTGGGCAACCCCAAATACAAGACAGATGTAGTTATAGTGGTACTGAAGTGAACAACACAAAGTGGAGTCAGGGTAAGATCCAGACAGAATGGCATTACCTCCAACACCTTAGTTTCAGGGATTAAGTTTAAATGTCTTAAAATTATTTGGACATCATTAGCTCAAAGAAGGTGTAGATTAAAATAACCATTAAGGAACTTTAAAAGGCAATAATAACCTTCTGGCTAGTTAGGACAGTAGGAAGGAGGGAATAACAAAAGCCCCAGCATCCTAGAAAAAATACGGAAGGATAAATGAAGCCATCAACAAAGCCAACCCCTCTGTTCTGGAACAGCTTCATCCAGACGTAGACTGCTGATTACCATGTACAGATGCCAAGCTCAGTTCCTGCTTGAACACTGTGCTTTTGTCATTGTTACCACCACACACTTGTTTCTGGCAGAAACTGCCAGGATTAAGCTTCCAGTGTCTGATTAGGAACCCCACCTCTATTCGAAACGGCTGACATGAGGCTCACCCACACAAGATCCTCAGTTTCCCCACTGGAGCTATTTTCAGAAAGCATCGACTTGGATGCATGAGTAAAACCACTTGCCCTCCCCTGCAAGGAGCTCATATTCATGAGCACACAGTTACAAGCCAAAGCACCGGGCCTCTGCCACTGTTTTCATCTTGATCCTGAGCCGTGCTGTGCGCACCCTTCCATTAGCTCCTCTTCCCGCTGCCATTTAGCTGAGGATACGGTTACATCCATCTGCATCTGCAGAAGCAATTTAATTGTCCAGAATGAAAAGTAACAGAGCTCACCCAAAACCGAGATTGCGAGGCTGGAAGCTTGCTGCTTCTTAATGCCGGCAATTAGGTAAAAAGAAGAAAATTTGTGTTCCTAACTCAGAAATATTCTGAAGCAATCATTTACTTAATATTTTGCTAAATTACCCAGGATTGCAGTTTTGATTAGGAAAGCAAAAGAGAAGCCTGCAGGTGGCCAGTAAAGCTAATTTCGAAGCTAGCTCTGCTACGCTCAGGCAGTGGTCTCAGAGACTATTAACAGTGCTGCAAACCATAGTGCCCTCAAGCTGTTCACCTGCCACCGAATTTAATTTATTTTATATCTCACCTAATAGACTGAGTCTCGTGCATTAGGTAAATATGATGTAGGAATGTTGTCTTGTTTTTATAAGGAGGAAAACACCAAAGACAGGAGATTTATTCTCACAAAAGACACTGCTACTACAAGTGAGTTCAAGCTTGGGCCATGCAGTGCCTCATTCATTATGAATTTCAGCTTATGAGATATGATTAATCATTGAAAGATCAAATGCGCTGCCGGAGTATACATAAAAACAAACAAATAAACAAAAAAATAGATGAAACTGGAATTTTCAGGATGATAAATTGAGCAGTTGAACTTCACGGGGTCATCCCCTGGTTGCCTGACATTCACTGATTGGAAATACTTTTTAATCTAAGGACCCTGCTTACGTGTCTGCAATAGCCAGTGAGGTTGGCAAGGCAAAGAGATCCAGAACTGGATAATTCTGAAAAATGTTTCCTGTTAGTGGTGACAGAGACAGGGCTAGGAGCAGTAAGCAACCTTTGAAAATAAAAATAAGATGTAAGCGAATCAAATACGACATTACAATAGAGAGGAAATTGAATTCATCTGCCCTAGATAAGGGAGGCTTCATGATTCACAGGCACCATGGCCCTGCCTTGACATCAGAAACTGATGAGGCCACCCGGTTCTGGAAGACAAATTCAGAGTGCTCGGCATTGTTCTAACGCATTCTCAAACGTATAGTCCATACTTCGCAGATGGCGGTGGAAGGGTATTTTTATCTTCAGACATCCGTAACAAGAAGGAACATAATTTGCACAGAGAGGAAAACCTGAAATAAGTTTTATATCTTTTCATCTTCTCTACTCATTTGGCAAAATTAGATCCTCAGGAGGGAGGGGAGAGCCAAAGGCTCTCAGGGCTTTTATAAGTCACCTTGGTAGGAGTGAGTTCATTCCGATTAATGAAACAGCTGGGAATGTGTTGTCCATAGGGCTGTGGGGAAGCAAGCCTCTAAATACGGGGGACATGACCAAAAACTTCAATGAACTTTCACTGGCTCATTTGGTTAATCTTCTCTGCCAAAGACTATTTTTTCAGTTCATCAAATTATCTCACAGAAGCTGATTTTTTTCTTCTGTTCATCTCCTCTCTCTTTCCTCCCAGAATGTAAGTTCAGTGGTCTGAAAGGCCTGTCTCCACCCCTGCATTTCCACACTCCCATCTTCTGATACACGCTTGCGGTTTCTGTCACCTTTTCCTCCTTTATCCCTGACTTTGGCAAATACTCCAGTGTCACACATACCAGAGAGCATTTGGAGTGACAGCAATTTCCCCAGGACAAGGTTGTCTCAGATCCTAACTTCTGGTGAAGACCAGACTACAGCTGTGTTGGAGATTACCCTCACACTGGAGGCCTTTTGAGAAAGTGTTCTGTTTTGGAGGAAAGGTCTTCCCCAAATGACCTTGAGGCACCCCCCAGGACACAGAAGAGGGCCTCTTTTCTTTTTTCCCAGTTACAGGCCAGTGCCTTGCAGATGAGCTGGGCTTGCTTCACTGGGTTCGTGGCTCCAGCAAAGGGACTAGAGAAGGGGGTGCAGTTGAGGTGGGCAACTCAAAACAGGAAGATGCCAGGATGCTTGTCAATCTGCTACGTGCCAAGGTGTTTTGTTCTCCCATCCTAGTAGTTCAAGTCTCAATGGGGCAGTTTCCTGCAATGCTTGATGGGAACTTTCAACACTTGAACCCCGAATTGTACAAGAGATGGACTCCATACTCAAGTAAACAGCCTCATGTTAAATGAGTTATAAATTTAAATTGTAGGTCCATCTCCAAGACATGAGAAGGCCCTTCCTTCTTCCTGTTACATCACAGTTATATCCCCAACACGTCGGTGCTGCCTCTCCTCTTAAACCCTTTTTTTCCCACCATTCACCCATTGTCAAGGGCCACTTCATTAATAATTACAATTCTAGCACTGATTGAACTCTTTATGAGATGTACAACATTCAGTACGTGATGTGTAGCAGTTAGAAACCACACACTCAGAAGGAACATCCCCTGCATGGTCTCATCCACTCTCAACAGACCTGCGACAGGTGATCTTAGCTTTAAAGACACACTCTGACTTACACGTTCGGTGCAAGTTTTGCACCATTGTACAACTAATGGCAGAAAATCATTGTAGATTCTAAGAAGCATTGGACTTCCTACTGTGTTGTTTCTTTGAGGGTATTTTGATCCAAGCAAAGTGTGAGCTACACAGCCATATGCAAACACTGGCTTATCTTTTTCTGGGAAATAAGGACTGATTGCAAACCCTGGTGACAGAAATTGTGTCCCTGGTAGAAGTTGATGGCCAAAATTGGCCAGCATACTTACTAAATGCAAACCAAAGTCTAAATCCTTGGCCATGACTATTTCGTGTGGTATTGTCATGCCGCTCTTCCAAACAGCACATTTATGCTCTGTGCCATTGCTGAGTCTTTTCTCTACCTGGGACAAATGCATGCATACTTTGTCTATTGACAGTACTCGGAGTCCTGGATCCCACTTCTTAGAAAACATTTCCTGATTCTGCCTAGTTTATTTCTCAGCTTACTTCTTCTACTTAAGAACCATGGTGTCATTTTCTGTAAAGATGTAGAAAAAAATGTTATCTCTGGCACAAGACTCTAAAAAGGAAAATCTCTTTTTGTAGGAAAAATTGCCAGGGCTAGAAGATGAGATTCCAAATATTGTGAAGGAAAGGGAGACCACTGGACATGATGAAAGATGATGAAAGAAATGTGTTGCTCTGCAGAAAAGAAGAGAGAAGGGATGAAGAGGGGGCAATGAAGGAAGAGATTAGGCAATACTCATGATACCCCATGGGTCCCGAGGACTGATGCTGCATTCTAGAAAGACAAAAAGAAACCCTAAATATGTAAATTTATACTCAGGAGTCTATATGGACCTAATTCTTGTATTCTACAAAAGAAAAGTAGAAAAAAAAAACAAGTGTTAATGTTGGAACCAGACCACAAGGCATCAGCTCAAATATTCTTCTACACAGAATTAGAGATAGAAGGCCCTGCTGCCTAGATCTCTGTCCACAGGAAGATCCAACCTGACAACTAGGCTGCCTTCTGACATGGGTTCTACTCTGGTTTGTCTTCATCATAATTAATTATTCATATGCCGTGCTCTCCCCTGAAATCATGCTGTCTTCTGGGACAAAGATCTAGGCTTCTGCATTAATCTATCACCTTATGCAAAAAAGACACGAAATACCTGCACATAAAAAAAATCAAGATCTGTTGTACAGACAGAACTATTAACAAGAACAGTCTTAGAACACTCAGGAACTCCATAAAGATTATTTCCAGGTGTGGTTTTCGGGATGTCAGCCAAAATATAAATAGAGGGGAAGATAAGGCAGTGTATAGTAAAAACCTAAAGCAGTACCTCAACACGGATCAACGTGGAATGTGAGGTCAACATACAGGACTCAGGGCCTGAGAATGCATCTCTCATTGGCCTCTTGGTCCTCAGACAACTCATCTATTACAAAAGGTATTATTTGATGAGAAGCAGCTGCCCTGTGTGATACATGAGGTTTAGTGGTTCCCACCCTGTGTTTTTCCCATTGTGTGTCTGCATTCCCAGCATCATAACATCGGCTGATTGTGACACATACAGAAAAAAAAAGTCTTCAAAAATTAATATCTCTGTAAAGTGAAAGGTAGCAGCAAGGCAAAAGCCTCATGGCTTACCTGGACCAAAACGGGGTCCCTGCACTTAAGGAATTGAGTGATCATCAGAGACAGTTCGCCACAAGGCAAATGACTCACATTCATTTACTTGTTGCTCCTCATGACCAACTCAACTTCTTTGTTTAAAGACAGTTCCATCTCTCCTCCCATCAGTACCTGGCCCCGTCCTATGCTCAGAATGGCAACATTCACACCAGTTAGGGTAAGCATGATCTCTGTTAGCTAGCTACTTCATCCCAGAGCTTCTTCCAGCATCTTATTCTGATAACCAAATGGTCACATTACCATTCGTGCATTAAATATTCCATTCACAATCGAAGCTCCAGAACTTGTTATTTCCTGAGCCAAGGCCTGCTACCCTCCCAGTTCTCTGGCCATCTGCTGGCTTTCTACTCCCTCTCCAGATGTTCATTCTTACCCTGAACAATGCTGTGTTTAGTGCTGTAACAGGTGCCTTGACACAGATGATTACCATGCAATTTGCAGTTCTTCTACAATCACTGGGAATTAATCTATAAATAGAAGTTGCTAGATCCATTTGAGTATAGTGTTAGCTACACAAGAGCATTTCCCTTCTCACCAGTATCTACAAACTGCCGTTACAAGGGAAGGCTTGGTGATATCAAGGAAGGTGATAGCACTATTTTCAGACTTTTTTATTCTAAATGAATCCCAAATAAATACACAAGACAGTAACATTCTATAGCACAATATGCTGTATCTTTTGACCTACAAAAGATAAGTTCCAGGACAGCTAGGGCTACACAGAAAAGTCCTATCTTGAAATTAAAAAAAAAAGACTCCATAGAGAGAAAAGTGGCCCAAAACTTTCATTGTGACCATGTCAATCATGTCGACATACAACATGTCAACCATGTCCACATATATCACGTCAATCATGTCCACATAGAACATGAAATGGAAAGAAAGCAATGAATTAGGGGGTAAAATCTCCATCCTCTCAAAACTTGAAGAGAGTTCATTCTTCTACTGCTAGAGATGAACCAATGAATAACTCAAGAAAGCCTCATGTTACATATGAATTATAAGCACTCAGGATTTCTCAGAAACTTATAAGTCTAATTAGAGTTGACTCTGAAAATGAGTTATGGAAATCGCTTTCTTATGAGACTTGAGTCCCAGGAAATGGAGAGTTTTAAACTATTAATTGACTCATTTTGTCAGAAAGATATTTTTTTAATCAACTTAGATTTCTTTGCTTGCTCTATCTTACACGCAGAGGGGAAGGGAGGAGAAGTGGGATACTAAGGCACATGACTTGACTAATTAGGGGTTGAGGGAAAATTGACGCTGTGTTTTAGCATCACTGCTGTGGGAAGAGATTTAGTGGTTTCTCCATCTGGTGCCCTCAGCACAAGCACTTTCATTCCCTTTGTTTCCCAGGTATGATCATGAAAACACACACATGTGGGCTTGCTTTACACACAGACATGTGCACATCCAATTGTAAGCAGAGCCACCCCTTTCAGTAAGCCAGTTACTTCTCAACAGAGGATTTTATTAGGCCCTGAAGATAACAAGAAATTCCAGTGGAAGTGTAAAACTCACAACACTGTCCAAGTCTTATGTCCATGTCCATTGCTTGAATTTGCTGAGGCATTTCTATTTGAATCTGTATATCCCAGCTAGGTTGGAGTCTGAATGCTTAAATCCCCCATGTAAGGAACAGGAAATAAAGGCAGAATGGATGGCACCTAAGCTATTGGGCAGACCAATGGAAATAAAGCATTGGACCATACTGTAGAGTTTGTAATTGGCTTTAATCATATTTAACATCTGTTTCTCTACTTAGCATATAATTTAGATGAAGCAACTTAGAAATCTCAGCAAGAATCCATACTTTACATTTATTGAAAGAGGAGCACTTTCTGAGTGATCAAATTGCCCTCCTAATCCATCCATAATATTGTAGTAACTGGGAAAGCCTTTTATTTTTCAAATTTTCTTCATGAAATGTTCTTAATCGGTGGTCCTAGCATCTAAAGCCTTCCATCCACCACCCTAGCTTCTTCATGAAATGTTCTTTTTTTTTTTTACTGTTGCATTACAAGCCTTTATTTTTTTTTATTGAATTTTATTGAGCTCTACATTTTTCTCTGCTCCCCTCGTTTCCTCTCCCCTCCCCTTCCACCCTCTCCCATGGTCTCCATGCTCCCAATTTACTTATTAGATCTTGTCTTTTTCTACTTTCCATGTAGATTAGATCTATGTATGTCTCTCTCATTGTTGTCCAGGTTCTCTTGGATGGTGAATTGTAGGCTGGTTTTTCTTTGTTTTGTGTCTAAAAGCCACTATGAGACAAACATATGATGTTTGTCTTTCTGAGTCTGAGTTACCTCACTCAATACAATGTTTTCTAGATCCATCCATTTGACTGCAAATTCAAGATGTTATTATTTTTATCTACTGTGTAGTACTCCATTGTGTAAATGTACCAGATTTTTCTTATCTATTCTTTGGCTGAGGGGCATTTAGGTTGTTTCCAGATTCTGGCTATGACAAACAATGCTTCTATGAACATAGTTGAACACATGTCCTTATGGTATGATTGAGCATCTTTGGGTATATACCCAAATGTAGTATTTCTGGGTCTTGAAGTAGGCTGTTTCCTAATTTTCTCAGAAATTTTGCCATATTGATATCCAAAGGAGCTATACCAGCTTGCATTCCCACCAGCAATGCAGGAGTGTTCCCTTTTCTCCACAACCTCTCCAGCATAGGTTGTCATCAGTGTTTTTGATCTTGGCCATTTTCACAGGTGTAAGATGGAATCTCAGAGTTGTTTTGATTCGCATTTCTCTGATAGCTAAGGATGCTGAGCATTTCCTTAGGTGATGTTCAGCCGTTTTAGATTCTTCTGTTGAGAGTTTTCTGTTTGGGTCTGTACCCCATTTTTTTACTGAATTATATGTTCTTTTGATGACTAATTTCTTGCATTCTTTGTATGTTTTGGAGATCAGACCTCTGTCTGATGTGGGGTTGGTGAAGATCTTTTCCCATTCTGTAGGCTTCCGTTTTGTCTTATTGACCGTGTTCTTTGTTTTACAGAAGCTTCTCAGTTTCAGGAGGTCCCATTTATTAATTGTTTCTTTCAGGGTCTGTGCTCATGGGGTTATATTTAAGAAGTGGTCTCCTTTGCCAATGTGTTCAAGTGTACTTCCCACTTTTTCTTCTATGAGGTTCAGTGTGGTTGGCTTTATGTTGAGGTCTTTGGTCCTTGTGGACTTGAGTTTTGTGCATGGTGATAGATATGATCTATTTTTATTCTTCTACATGTTGATATCCAGTTATGCCAGCACCATTTGCTAAATATGCTTTCTTTTTTCCATTAAATATTTTTTGCTTCTTTGTCAAAAATCAGGTGTTTGTAGGTGTGTGGATTAATATCTGGGTCTTCGGTTCGGTTCCATTGGCCTTCTTGACTTTTTATGCCAATACCAGGCTGTTTTCAGTACCGTAGCTCTGTAGTAGATTTGAAGTCAGGGATTGTGATGCCTTCAGAAGTTCCTTTATTGTACAGGATTGTTTCAGATATCCTGGGTTTTTTGTTCTGAGGTCTGTGAAGAATTTTTCTTGGATTTTGATAGATATTGCATTGAATCTGTAGATTGCTTTTGATAAGATTGTCATTTTTACTATGTTTATTTTTCTACCCAGGAGCATGAGAGATCTTTCCATTTTTTGGTGTCTTCTTCAATTTCTTTCTTCAAAGATTTAAAGTTCTTGTCATACAGGTCTTTCACTTGTTTGGTTAGAGTTACTCTAACATATTTTATGTGATTTGTGACTATTGTGAAAGGTGATGTTTCCCTGATTTCTTTCTCAGCCAGTTTATCATCTGTGTGAAGGAAGGTTGCTGATTTTTTTTTTTTTAGCTAATCTTGTATCTTGCTACATTACTAAAATGTTTATGAATTGTAGAAGTTCCTTGGTAGAATTTTGGGGTTTCTTATGTAAACTATCATATCGTCAGCAAATATTGAGAGTGTGACTTCTTCTTTTCTGAAAAGATCTCCTTTTGTTGTTATATTGCTCTAGCTAGGACCTTAAGAACTATATTGAATAGATATGGAGAGAGTGGACAAACTTGTCTTGTTCTTGATTTCATCGGGATCACTGGGAGTTTCTCTCCATTTAGTTTGATGTTGGCTGTTGGCTTGCTGTATATTGCCTTTATTATGTTTAGTTATGTTTTTTGTATCCTTGCTCTCTCCAAGACCTTTATCATGAAGGGATGTTGTATTTTCTCAAAGGCTCTTTCAGCATCTAATGAGATGATCATGTGGTTTTATTTTTTTTTCAGTTTGTTTATATAGTGGATTACATTGACAGATTTTTGTATGTTGAACCATCCCTTCATCTCTGGGATAAAGCCAACTTGATCATGGTGGGTGATTTTTCTGACGTGTTCTTGAATTCGATTTGCCAGTTTTTATTGAGTATTTTTGCATCAATGTTCATGAGTGAGATTGATCTGTAATTCTCTTTCTTAATAATGTCTTTTTGTGGTTTGAGTATCAGGGTAATTGTTGCCTCATGAAGAGAGTTTGGCAATGTTTTTCTGTTTATATTTTGTGGAACAATTTGAAGAGTATTGGTATTAGTTCTTCTTTGAAATCTTGTAGAATTCTGAGCTGAAGCTATCTGGTCCTAGGGGTTTTTTTTGTTTTTGTTTTGTTTTGTTTTTTGGTTGGGAGACTTTTGATGACTGTTTCTATTTCTTTAGCAATTATAGGTCTATTTAATTTGCTTATCTGGTTTTGATTTAATTTTGTTTAGTGATGTTTATCCAGAAAGTTGTCCATTTCCTTTAAGTTTTCTAATTTTGTGGAGTACAGGTTTACAAAATATGGCCTAATGATTCTCTGGATTTCCTCTGTGTCTGTTGTTATGTCCCCCTTTTCATTTCTGATTTTGTTTAATTTGATATTCTCTCTTTGCCTTTTGGTTAGTTTGGATAAATTTATCTATTTTGTTGATTTTTCTCAAAGAACCAACTCTTTGTCTCATTGATTCTTTTTATTGTTTTCTTTGTTTCTGTTTTGTTGATTTCAGCTCTCAATTTGATTATTTCCTGCTGCCTTGTTCTCTTTGGTGAGTTTGCTTCTTTTTGTTCTAGAGCTTTCAAATGCTCTGTTAATTCACTAGTGTGGGCTTTTCCAAGCTTCTTTACGTAGGCATTTAGTGCTATGAACTTTCCTCTCAACACTTCTTTCACCGTGCTCCACAAATTTTGTTGTGTGGTCATTTCCATTGAATTTTAGGAAGCCCTACAAGTCTCTTCCCGACTGTCATGTCCAGCCATCAGCTCCTGCTCTCACTTCCTTTTGCCATCACACATTGACATTTACCTAATCTCCCATACTAGTTTAATTATACAATGAATGGAGCACTCAAGACTCACCCCAAGATGACCCACAGGTCCGTAGTGTTGTGCAATCAATCATTTGAGTTACATACACAAGGCTATTGTAGAGGAGTGAGTTGCTCCATTAGTGAATTTATTCCACTTTGCACATAGCTAAAATGTACTGCACTCTTTTGATATATAACCCCATTTACATTATTGATGTAACAATAGCCTACTGTGGGGCACCTGTTATTCCTGCCCTTTTACAAATGAAAAGGCCTATAGATCATGTATACATATATATGGTGTTGGTGATATTTGGGAATATAGATGGTCTAAGCTTTCTACCCAATAGGGAACTTGCCATACTTTTCTCAAGTGAATTTTCTTAGGTCAAACACTGTCTCCTGTAACAGCTATCACAAAGCCAAGTACATAATAATTAAACATATAATAAAAATAAAATATAATAAGGTCAACATTTTCTATCTACCTTTTCCACAAAATTTCAAATTGGAAAGAATAATAACTACACAGTGTAAGAAATATGCCACTAAGATGATCTAATTTCATTGAAGAGAGAGTCAGTAGATGGTAAGACTGTATTGCTGAAGATATCACACGGTTTAGAAAAAACTGTGCTAGAACTGAGCAGGAAGCGTCCTCCTTACTTTTTGGCTTTTGCAGCACTGAAAGATTTTCTGTAGGCTGCTGAGGAAGGATCCTTATCCACAATCTTGCTCAGCCATGGTCAGTGTGCTACACTACTGACCTTCTAGGCAAAGTGTGATCACTGGTAGAGTCATAGTAAATCCCCTTATTGGTCAGAGGGACATTAGATTGAGGTTCAGTCCACAGGAGGGGATTCACACCTGATACACTAAACATAGTAAAAAAAAAAAAAAATCCTTGACCAGAGACATCAAGATAACAACAAAGCTGTTGTTTTTTCTAATTGGACATGTTGTGCCCATCAAAATGATGTCTAGCTATTTATGTTTATGTCGCTAGGTTAGTGGTATTGTCAGCTTCGGTCAGAAGAGTTTCTTTTTGCAGTGGGCAGCAGCTACCGCAGAGATTCCGAACCAGTCAGAGCGCTGACTATAATCCACTGCACTATCAGGAAAGGGAGAAGAACGCCAGTCACCAGCCTCCCTGAAGATTGCTAGGAGGAAGGGGCTCCTGAGTTCCCAAACCCCTCTAAAGATCTGTTCCTAATTAATTGTTACTAGCAGGCAGACGGGCGTTTTCTGTAGCGGCGTAGCCATTGACAAGCAGTCCATGCTTCTGCGAATATCTCCTCATCCATGTTTCTGTACGCAGCTCTAATTAAACTCATTGGGTCACACCAAAGAAGACATGAGAATGGAAAGAGCAATCTTTGGAATGACAAAGGATCAGCTCAGCAGCAAAAAGTAAGTAATGGGAGAGGAATATAATTATATATACAAATATAAATATATATATGTCATAATGAAAACCCATTAAGTATAATTAATATATGCTAATACAAAGAGAGTTACCTAAGATTCACTCTGAAGGAATACAACAGAAAATAGAAAGACTCAGTATCCCAGGCCATTCGCCTTGAGTTGTAAGGGTTAAAGTTTCCATGCTCAGCATCCCTTTGGACCCAGCCCTTTTAGGAGTCAGTGGGTAGAAACCTTCTGGAGACTTGAGCCCTGATAAGCAAAATTTACTTTTAATGGGGTCCACTCAACCCAGGACTCCCTGTTCTTGCTTCCTTCTGTCCTGGCACATTTTCTTCTTTAAGCTGTTGACATTTGAAAGGTCCCTCTGAATAATTGATGACTTTCTGGAAATATGCAGGAAACAGGTTTTTTTTTTTTTTGCCAAGAACAGAAGCCCCATTTGGGGAGCTGCTCAGATTAGAAAATTCAGCTTTAAGTCCAAATGCCTTTCAACCTGAAACCTCCATCAGCTTGGAAAAGGGAGGCCAGGCCCGCTCAGCCCTTGGCAAGGAAACAGTCACATATAATGAGGAAATATTTTTAATGCAACACATATCATTTATGACAATGAACTAAAACCGCTTTAGAAATTATCATTGCTGCCATAGCCTTGGGGATCGTGATCAGTGTACATAGCACGGCAGCATGGCCATAAGACACAAAGGACTAAGATAATGGCTCCGTTTTACAGACTTCTTCAAAGGAATCACCTATTGCTGAGAAGTCCAAAGAGACAAAATTCAAAAGTGCATTTTAACCAATAAAAGGGGCAAAGGGAACAAAGATTATAAACGTGCTCCCCATTCAGCTGCTTTGGCCTGTGTGGCCCCCATTCACAAAGGACCTCCTCTTTGTCAACTGTGAGTCAGACTTCTGGTTTTCAAATGACCAGTTAATTCTCACGTAAAGGAAGCATAGCCCAGGATTTGACTGCCACAAGGTTAAGGCTTCCCCACCTCTTCTAGGCTGTGCAGCCCTTCAGGAAGGCTATGGAGCGCCTGCGCTTGCTCTCAGAAAGGCGTAAAATAAAGTTAGATTACAAAGGAAGCCAAGTGTGGGAGAAAGGTGTTGCCATGCAAACTTTTTAAACTCTGAAGTGTAACTATGTGTTTTTATTGACTCATTAAATAACAAGATCCATAATTTCAAAACTGACACATGCATATGTAAGACTTCAAGACAGCTGCACCAAAAGTAATATTATGGCAAAGTTCTTGTATCAAGGTCACAGCTACTGCTCACTGCTGAAGTGTGTGCATGTGTATATGTGTGTATATGGGGGGATGGGTAGTCTGTATAGATAAAGACGTGAAATTTATTCAAGATTAGCAAAATTAAGAGACATAATGTTTTTCCCCAGTCTAGCTTCCAAACATTTTAGACTTAATTCTTAGGGGGGAAACATATGGTGTGTGTGCTTATAATAATTTCTGCTGTTATGCCCTTGACTTTATGAGATGCTATATACTCACCTTGAATTTATACTTGAAATGTGTTTCTTAATCCCTAATCAGGCATCAGCGATGGGGGTGCTGCCCATAGATGCATAATTCAAGACTGTAGGTCATTTTTTTTTGCTCACAAATTAATCTTTGGACATAAATATATTTATTACTTATCTTCCTCCTAAGGTTTGCATTGAGTTTATAGATATTTATACAATGTTTAGATTTTCTGGTTTACCCGTTTAGACCACAGAACTTCTTTGCATATGCTGTTGTACCACATAAAGAGCTCCTGACCACAAACAAAGATTTAACCAGTCATTTTGCAATCAGCAGGACCCTCAAATCATGTCTTAAGTCTAAGCTCAGGTACAAATCAGTGGACTTGCTGTGAACAAAACACCTCATCTATTAAAATAATCCTTCCAAATCATTCACAGGGTGAAATTCTTATTAGACCCCACGTTGAGTCTGTGAACAATACAGGTGTATATTTTTAATCAATTACTCCAGAATATCTATTGAAAACCTGTTTTTTACTTCATATTGAGGAAAGTCAAAAGAATATGAACAGGCCCTTTCTGCTTTCAGGAACCCAAAGACACGGATATAATAGCAGGAAAGACTTGAATGAGAGACAACAGTTTCACAGTTACAGCCTCACTGGCTGCCTGGCTGCGCAGTACAGACCTGATTTTCTTAACACGACTGCACGGGGGAAGATACTCTAATAAGGTGTTTCTAAACTTATAAAACACAAAGCTACGTTCCTTAAATAAATAAAGTTATATATTGGCTTTTATTCTTCAAATATTCGGTACACTCATTATGTTCTCAAGGCATGGTATGAGGAGTTAGTGTGCAGGAGGGACCCCACTTTCTTGGCTTTCGCAGACAAAGGATGATTTTTGTTAACTGGAAGGAAGCCTGATTTGCTGTTCTATCTTTGTTTGCTCCAAATTATTACCAATATTTCCCCATGTTCTTTCTGCCAAATAATTGCCTGGTAAAAGTGGTATTTTCTCACACCTAAGTTATGTTGCAAGGTACTGCTTCGGAAGGCAGAAAGGGAGGGGTTCCACAGCCTTCCTGCTCACACCATGGTTGATGAAAGTTTGAATGACATTTCTATTGGCTCTTTACATTGTTTCATGATGATAAAGTGAATTTAAAATAGCACATTTCAGCACGCAGAGCAAAGGCACGGTTCGCAGTTTCTAACAAAGAGTGAGTGTCTTTCTCTTACCAGCTGAAGAAACACTGCCAGTAACAATATCACATGTTTACCATTTACTCAGCCCAGCGGCTTTCAAATGGGACATTTTCGGCCGCTACTTCTTTTTTACTTTGGAGGACTGCTTTTATCCCAACATTTACATATAAAATAAGATATTATTAATATTTCATATTATTCTGCTTCAAATTTACATAATTCACATTCTTAGATCACATAACTTAATTATAATTACTATCTAAACCACCAGCACAGTCTTCTGAAGCAAGGCACCCTAGTCACTAAGTTTTAGACGCTCACTGTGGGGAGATTATCAGGAGCTTATGGGGAGAGGGCACTGCGAGCTTGTGAGGCATTTTGGCCCACTTTATCTCATTTGAGGATTATAGTCACCATGTTCAGAAGGTAGTGAGGCTAAATATTTCCTCATTTGAATAAGTTAAAGCTTACCAGATTTTGTTCAGATGGAGCCAGGGCAAAAACTCCGAGTCTGAATTTAAATCTGGAGCACTTTGCCAATCAGCCGTGAAAGGTATCGGGCTAGGAGACATAGAACTAACTGGTGGATGAAAACCAGCTGCCGTGGTTACAGTGATGGAGAAAGCACTGTCGTGTGTAGCCATCAGGAACATCTTTCAAAGCAATGGAACTGAGAGCGTCTGAGACAACTCGTGTCTTTTAGAGGACCGGGCAGAAGTACTGAGGGGCGCAAAATGACTCAGAGGCATTATATACACCCGAGCAAGAACAACATGCTGAGAAAAGGAACGAGTGGTGAATAACTCAGTCCTTCAAGGGAGCCGGCTATTGCCGGGCTTCAGTGGCAGCGCAGATGAGGCTGTAACACAGTAGTGAAGCGGCGCTGCCAGGCAGGACGAACTGGGATGCAGGCTGCATCTCCACAGCAAGGTGGTCAGTTGGGTGGTGGGATGGGGGTACTGTCACAGAAAAGCCAGACATTCTCCAAACACTGTCTGTGTCACTTAAGGAGGGAGCAAGCTGCTTACCCTTTAAGCTCCAGGGTGCACATCTGGATCAGGGTAGCAGCCCTGCCTGGTTCAAGGAAACTGGGTGATCAAGCAAGAAAGCATCTGCGGGAGGTTCTGGAGCTTCACAGACAGAGCTGAGGAGTACTGCAAAGCTCTGGTCATGGGGGAACTATGGTGGTAGACTCCTGTGAGTATGTCACAAAAGGGGAGAACAACCCAAACTCCTGTCCCTGTACAGTCCTATAATACCTTTCTGATGCTTCCTCAACTGTGCGATTAGGCTATGATCAGTGACAACGTCATGCAAATATTATAAATGCGAACGAAGGAGACACAAGGGTTCTCTTCCTTGGCTCTCCGATCACCTGACCTGGAATAACCACCCCACCAGCTGGCTGTGTTTCTTCCTTAGGACGTCTCTCAGAGGCAGAATCATGGAACAAGGGGATGGGTGTCCCTCCTCCGTGTTACCTAAAGAATGATGTCCTCTCTTCCCTTGACCTGGGCTTTGGCACGGCCTGAGTGCTGCCTTCGCATCCGCTAGCAACTCCCCTGTGCCTTGCTCCTGTCTCTCTGCTTCACTGGGGGAGGACCTGGAGCCTGCACTTTCCACTTCTGACTAAGAAGATGAATGACTTGCTGTCTTCCTCCTGATTTAGCTGCTTTAGCCAGCCTGAGGGATGTGGCCCCTTTCCCTCAGCAGCCCCAGTGTGTCAGAGCCTGAGGAGCCTTTGCCAGCCTGGGGCTGCAGCCCTGTAAATCAGTCCTGCGCAATGGTATGTGAACGGAGGGACTTCTCAGAGAGAGAGAGAGAGAGAGCAGTCTGCCGTGCCAGGGTGCACTCGGCTCCTGATTTATAAATCCCTTCCTAGAAAGCCAGGTGCAGAATCCAGGTTTGCAAATCAAGTTATTCTATGCAGGATTTACCAGCTTGATTTTCAAATCTGTTTCAGGACTTGTAAATCTATATTAGGATTTGTAAACCCGTTTAAGAATATGGAAATTAATTTTTGAACTTCTAAAATACTAAAAAAAAAACAGTTTGGCTACAACTACTATTAATAAAAGAGAGACTTGTAAATCAAAGCATGCAGTAAGATTTGGCCGGCAGGCCCACAAATGAAATTCCGGAGTTATAACTTCAGGTGGGTACAGATTTATAAAGCTAATTTGTGAGCCATCAGAAAATATAAGATTTTTATTCTGGTTTGAAATATTACAGAGCCGCATCAGCAGTGATACCCTATTTATAAACTAAATTTTTCAAAGCAATAATAATAATCTACTTGGATTTAAAGGATTTGATTTATGGAGTCAAGCAAAATTTTGCTAGAAAATCTATGAGATGGCACGTGTTTGCATTTGGCCTGCACTGGGAGAATAGCATAAACCAGGTGTGACTGTTAATTGTAGCCCAGAGGGTTCTCTAATAGATGAGAAAACATTATCTGGGGTCAGGCTATGAGGGCGTAGAAGAGATTAATATGTAAAGCCACAGCCTAAGGAAGGGGTATCCCCTCATCCATGTGAACAGACAGCACCCCAGCCATCAGGGTCCTCACAAAACCTACATTAGGACATGGTGAGTTGTCTTTCTCCTCCAGTTGGGCATCCAGAGGCAACATGGCTTTAAACATGATAGCCTCATGTTCCCATGTGTCTTAGTTAGGTTTTCTACTGCTACAGTGAAACGCCATGACCAAAAAATAAATTGGAGAAGAATGGGTTTATTTGGCTTACATTTCCACATCGCTGTTCATCACTGAAGGAAGTCAGGACAGGAACTCAAACAGGGCAGAAACCTGGAAGCAGGATCTGATGCAGAGGCCATGGATGGGTGTGGCTTCCTGGCTTGCTCCCATAACTTTGCTCAGCCTACTTTCTTTTAGAACCCAGGAATGCCAGCCCAGAGATGGCACCACCCACAATGGGCTGGGCGCTCTCCATTAATCACTAATTAAGCAAACACCTTACTGACAAATCTTTTTTAAAAAACAATAAACAGGGAGAGCGTGAACACAGCTCCCCCACTACTACAGTTATACAGTCAAGTTTCCCGCCTTCAGGGAAATCACAGGAGTCAACACACCTTAGCACAATGACTTGCCCTGGGAAAACCACCTGCAAGATCATGGTGTCTCCCCTGCCAAGCAAGTATTTACTGATGGATCTTATGGAAGGATTTTCTCAATTGAAGCCCCCTCCCTCAGATGACACTAGCTTGTGCTAATTTGGAATAAAACTAGCAAGAACAATAATTGATAACTATTAAGCCACCACCCTTTCTTTTCCATTCATCCCCCAGATCTCACATCGAAATCATAAATAGCTCCCAAAGTACCTGTCTTTACTAATTCAAACGCATTAAAATTTCAGTCCCCCTAAAATAGCCAATCTCTTTTAAAAATCCAAAGTCTTTTAAAATTAAAGGTCTTTCTACTATGGGCACCTGTAAGATCAAAAATAAATTAAGTACTATCTTACTTCAAGAAGGAAAAATCAGGGCGTAGTCACAATATGAACAAAACAAAACCAAATTTCAATAGTGTAACTGACTCAGTGTCCAATGTCTGGGACTCACTCATGATCTTCTGGGCTCCTCCAAAGGGCTTGGGTCATTTCTTACTGCTCCACCCTCTGTAGCACACACTGCTTGTCTTCAAGGGTCAAGAAGGCTCCACTCCACCACTGCTGCTGTTCTTCATGGTCATCCCATGATACTGGCATCTCCAAAATGCTGAGGTCTTCTGCTGCTGGGCTGCACTTTCACTATTAGCCTCCTGGGCTCTCTTCATGGTGCAAAACTTCAACCTCTCTGCATGGTGCCTTCCCACCCTGGGTCTTCAAGTGCCACTAAGGTTGCACCTTCACCAGTGTCCTTTGCTGGCCTATCCATAGTTTCAAGCCTCAGCTCTTCTCCATGACCCCCTTCATGCCTTCACAAACTATACCAGCTGGGTGACTCTTACAGTACCAACCTCAGCTGCCTCTAGAACACAGTTTGTGTTGACCCTAAGGAAATGCTTCCCAGATTTTACCCCAGTGATGCTGGTCTCTTCTTAATCACTGCTACAATCTTAGCTCCAGCTAGCCAGCATCAAATTGTCTCAGCAAAGCAAGGTTTTACTTCAATTGTTCTGGTTTCTTGTTAATCATGGCTCCTTGTTCAGGCCCAGCTAACCAGAACAACAGAACCTTGATTCAAAATAGCGAATGGTTCTGATAGTCTTTAATTTTTCCTCTGAAACTTGAAAAGCCAGGCCTCCATTATCTGTGCTGCCTTCAACATCCTGACCTTCCAAGTTCCTAAAAAACATCCCGCTGTGCTCTCCACACTCACTGTTTCTTTTGTCCTGAAGTTCCAAGGTCCTTCCACAATTCCCACAAAAGACAGTCAGCTCTGTCACAGCGATACCATACTCCTGATACCAACATACTCTGGTTGAGGTTTCCGTTGCTGCAATGAAACACCATGACCAAAATGCAAGTGGAGGAAGAAAAAGTGTATTTGACCTACACTTCCATATCATCACTGTTCACCATCAAAGGAAGTCAGGACAGGAACTCAAACAGGGCAGGAACCTGGAGGCAGGAACTGATGCAGAGGCCATGGAAGGGTGGTACTTATGGGCTTACTCCCATGGCTTTGCTCGGCCTGCTTTCTTATAGAACCCAGAAACCCCAGTCCAGAGATAGCACCACCCACCATGGGCTGGGCCCTCTCTCATCAATTGCTAATTCAGAAAATACCTTACAGCTGAAGCTTATTGAGGCATCTTATCAACTGATATTTTATCTTTTCAAATGACTCAGACTTGTGTGAAGTTGACATAAAACTAGCCAGGACATAGTGTCCTCAAATTCTGAGACTTAAACAAGTGGCCCCCCACCTCCACTCATCTTAGTTAGTTTTCTATTGCTGTAAAAAAACACCATGACCGTGGAAACTCTTAAAAGGAAAACATTTAATTGAGGGGGCCTACTTATAGTTTCAGAGGTTTAGCCTATTATCAGCATGAAGAGAAAATTTAGGGGTAACATGGCAGTGTACAGGCAGACATGGTGCTGGAGCTGAGAGTCCTTACATCTTCATAGGCAGGCAACAGGAAGTCAACTGGCAATCACACTGAGGGAAGCTTGAGCAAGAGACCTCAAAGCCCGCCCCCAAAGTGACACACTACCTCCAGCAAGGCTACACCTCCTAATAGTGCCACTCCCTTTGGGGGTTATTCTCTTTCAAACCACCACACTGCCACCACCACCTTACACCATCACTGGCTCTCAGGACTTCAGGCTTTTCCATGTATGCAGTCCACAGTCTACCTCATAGCGCGGAAAGCCCCAGAAGCACATGAGAGAATTTCTGAAGGCTTCTCCCCTGCTACCCAACTCTCTAGCCACCCTCTGCCCATCTTCCCTCCCCTTGCTCCTGCTTCCCCAGAGAACTATGATGAACACATCAGAAGTATGATTGCATTGATTCTAAAGCATGTGATCACTTCGTTTGTAAACCTCAAGGTATTTCATGATTGCTCCATCTCCACAGAACAGCTGAACCATGAGACTTTGTCTGTTAGACTTTAAACTTCATGATTCGAGGAGGTTGATCACAGCAAACAAAATTATTATCTTAGAGCAGTGCTTCTCAGCCAAACCTCAAGGAGCTTTGGAGATATTTTTCATTGTCCTATTTGGGAATATAGCTGCCGTCCAACGGGAAGAGGCCAGGGATGCTTTCAGCCTTGAGTGCTCTGCACACACCCACAACAAAGAACTATATGGCCAAAGTGTCCATGACATAGAAACCAAAACCAAACAGCCTCTCCAGAAAGGAAGATGTAGCTAGATTAACCCACCAGGATCCCTCCCTCTCTGGTCCCAGTGATTCTGCCATGCAGGATAAATCAGCAGCTCATGCTTATTTAACTGCTTTATAACGAGAATGTGGTCAACATCCATAATGTACCACATCGCGAATAGGCTTGGCTACCTCAAGTGTACATGATAGTTGATCAGCAGGGCTTCTGTAGAAGTTTTCTGAAATTACATTATTTGACTGGAGACCCCTTCATTTGAATCGAAAACAGGTATGTGGGTTCGGAAGGAAATCCAAGGCTAGAATTCTTTCCAGCTTTCTTCAATAATGTATAAAGCAACCCCATACAGGGAACTCCTAGGGAGACTGAGACCCTTTTGATTATATGGTGTTTAGAATGAAATAAAACAAATCCCATGTTCTTTTATTCTGACCTGAAAACAGCTTCTAAATGACCACCTTGGGTGTTCTTTCTCTCTACTTATTGCTATGTTCTTCCATTTGAATGGCTGCTCAGTATAACCTCAGAAGCCAGCTGAATATTGGCCGATTGTGAAGACAGCCTCATATTGAGATCATAGTAGCCCTCCCCAGACCCGCTCTATTCGTGGACCCAGCCATTATAAGATTCCTAAAGACAGACACAGAACTCCACATTCAAACGGTGCATTTGGGTCACATGGTGAAGGGTATTGTATAAATGCAAATGAACAGAAATATGGCATTGTAAGAGCTCAGCCACTTGTGCAATTAGGAAGGAAATCGGGATTGTAGAGTACAGCATCCAGCTGAGCACTCAATTATGCAAAGAAAAAAGTTTAAGGAAACTCGGCGTGGTGAGTCAGATCTTTGGAAAGTTTAAAATATGTGAAGTGCAGTGAGAACGCCTGTGATCACCCACCTAATCTGCACACACTTCCTGCCGTCCTCATACAGCGTGAATTATTTCCCTGATTTCTGTGTTGTTTTGCCTCATTTAACAAACGACCTATGGCTCTAACCCAAAAACCTCCAAATTCTTTTTCTTACCATGGAGCCCATAGCCTACAGGTCAAGGGAGGCCAGCAAGGGGGTGGGCATCCTTTGTTTACCTAGGCTGTTCACAGTGTGGTGTATATGTACAGATGGAAAGGGGTCAGGAAAACACTGAGCTTCTTAAATTAAATTCTGGCAATTTAATCATTCGATGTGAAATGACACTAAGCAAACATGAAGTGTGACGATGACAAGAAACGACTCTGTTTCATATTAATTTGTTATTAATCAACGAGTGCATAGGAGAAGAAAAGGGTCATGGTCAGATCAGACCCCTCGCCGTCCAAAAAAAATTAAGTCAAGGAGCATTTGTCAAGACACACCCTACTAACGCTCTCGGGTTTCCCTGCTTTCTAGAGTGTTCTGTATAGACCGGTTCTGTCATGGGAATGTGGAAGCCATGTTCATGATCTTTGTAGAACTCTTTATCCCTGATCACACATGCCAGAATGAGAATGGACAACCTGTGCTCGCTTCGGCAGCACATATACTAAAATTGGAACGATACAGAGAAGATTAGCATGGCCCCTGCGCAAGGATGACACGCAAATTCGTGAAGCGTTCCATATTTTTAAGCAGACTCACCTAGGAGGAGTAGGAGACTGGAAATAATCAAACTGAGGGCTGAAATCAAAAAAATAGAAACACAGAGAACAATCCAAAGAATCAATGAAACAAAAAGCTGGTTCCTGGAGAAAATCAACAAGATTGACAAACCCCTATCCAAACTAATCAAACGGCAGAGAGAGAATTTGCAAATTAATAAGATCAGAAATGAAAAGGGGGACATAACCACAGACACAGAGGAAATTCAGAGAATCATTAGATCTTACTACAAAAGCCTATATGCCACAAAACTGGAAAATGTAAAGGAAATGGATACTTTCTTAGATAAATATCATTTACCAAAGTTAAATCAGGACCAGGTGAACAATCTAAATAGACCTGTTAGTCGCAAAGAATTAGAAGAGGTTATCAAAAACCTCCCTACCAAAAAAAGCCCAGGACCAGATGGTTTCAATGCGGAATTCTACCAGAACTTCCAAGAAGACCTAATACCTATACTCCTTAATGTATTTCACAATATAGAAACAGAAGAGGCACTGCCAAATTCCTTTTATGAAGCTACAGTTACTCTGATACCAAAACCACACAAAGAATCAACCAAGAAAGAGAATTATAGACCAATCTCACTCATGAACATCGATGCAAAAATCCTCAACAAAATACTGGCAAACCGAATCCAAGAACACATTAGAAAAATTATCCATTATGATCAAGTAGGCTTCATCCCAGGGATGCAGGGCTGGTTCAACATACGAAAATCTATCAATGTAAAGAAAAAGACCATATGATCATCTCATTAGATGCTGAAAAAGCATTTGACAAAATTCAACATCCCTTTATGATAAAAGTATTGGAGAGATTAGGGATACAAGAGTCATACCTAAATATAATAAAAGCTATATACAGCAAGCCGACAGCTAACATCAAATTAAATGGAGAGAAACTCAAAGCCATCCCATTAAACTCAGGAACACGACAAGGCTGTCCACTCTCGCCATACCTCTTCAATATAGTGCTTGAAGTTCTAGCAATAGCAATAAGACAACATAAGGGGATCAAGGGGATTCGAATTGGAAAGGAAGAAGTTAAACTTTCGTTATTTGCAGATGATATGATAGTGTACATAAGCGACCCCCAAAACTCCACCAAAGAACTTTTACAGCTGATAAACAGCTCTAGTAATGTGGCAGGATACAAGATCAACTCCAAAAAAATCAGTCGCACTCTTATACACAAAGGATATGGAAGCAGAGAGGGAAATCAGAGAAGCTTCACCTTTCACGATAGCCACAAACAGCATATAATATCTTGGGGTAACTCTAACCAAGGAAGTGAAAGATCTATTTGACAAGAACTTTAAGGCATTGAAGAAAGAAACTGAGGAGTATACCAGAAAATGGAAGAACCTCCCTTGCTCTTGGATTGGGAGGATCAACATAGTAAAAATGGCAATTCTACCAAAGGCAATTTATAGATTCAATGCAATCCCCATTAAGGTCCCATCAAAATTCTTCACAGATCTTGAGAGGACAATAATCAACTTTATATGGAAAAACAAAAAACCCAGGATAGCCAAAACAATCCTATACAATAAAGGATTGTCTGGAGGCATTACCATCCCTGACTTCAAACTCTATTACAGAGCTACAGTGATGAAAACAGTGTGGTACTGGCATAAAAACAGAGAAGTCGACCAATGGAATCGTATAGAAGACCCGAATTTTAACCCACAAACCTATGAACACCTCATTTTTGATAAAGGAGGCAAAGGTATACAATGGAAGAAAGAAAACATCTTCAACAAATGGTGCTGGCATAACTGGACGTCAACCTGTAGAAGAATGAAAATAGACCCATATCTATCACCATGCACAAAACTCAAGTCCAAATAGATTAAAGACCTCACTATCAGTCAGAACACATTGAACCTGATAGAAGAGAAAGTGGGAAGTACCCTTCATCAGATGGGCACAGGAGATCGCTTCCTATGTGTAACCCCAACAGCTCAGACATTAAGGGCAACATTGAATAAATGGGACCTACTAAAACTGAGAAGCTTCTGTAAAGCAAAGGACACTGTCACCAAGACAAAAAGGCAACCTACTGACTGGGAGAAGATCTTCACCAACCCCACAACAGACAAAGGTCTGATCTCCAAAATATATAGAGAACTCAGGAAACTAGACTTTAAAATGCTAATTAACCCAATTAAAAAATGGGGCACTGAACTGAACAGAGAATTCTCAACAGAAGAAGTTCAAATGGCCAAAAGACACTTAAGGTCATGCTCAACCTCCTTAGCGATCAGGGAAATGCAAATCAAAACAACTTTGAGATATCATCTTACACCTGTCAGATTGGCTAAAATCAAAAACTCCAATGATAGCCTTTGCTGGAGAGGCTGTGGAGGACGGGGTACCCTCATCCATTGCTGGTGGGAATGCAATCTTGTGCAACCACTTTGGAAATCAGTGTTTCGGTTTCTCAGGAAATTTGGGATCAACCTACCCCTGGACCCAGCAATACCACTCCTGGGAATATACCCAAGAGATGCCCTATCATATGACAAGAGCATTTGTTCAACTATGTTCATAGCAGTATTATTTGTAATAGCCAGAACCTGGAAACAACCTAGATGCCCTTCAATGGAAGAATGGATGAAGAAAGTGTGGAATATATACACATTAGAGTACTATGCTGCGGTAAAAAACAATGACTTCTCGAATTTTGCATGCAAATGGATGGAAATAGAAAACACTATCCTGAGTGAGGTAACCCAGACCCAAAAAGATGAAAATGGGATGTACTCACTCATAATTGGTTTCTAGCCATAAATAAGGGACACGGAGCCTACAATTGGTGATCCTAAAGAAGCTAAGTAAGAAGGTGAACCAAAGGAAAAACATATAGTTATCCTCTTGGCTATGGGAAGTAGACAAAGCTGCCGGAGAGAAAATTGAGATCTTGCGGGTGGGGTGGGATGGGGGTAAGGGGAGATGGGGAGAGAAAAGGGAGAAGGGGAGGAAGGGGGGAACTTGGAGAAAAAGGAGGATTGGGATAAAGGAAGGTTGGATAGGGGAGCACGGAAGCACAATTCTTAGTTAAGGGAGCCACCTTAGGGTTGGCAAGAGATTTGAACCTAGAATGGCTCCCAGGTGCCCAAGCCGAGGTCCCCAGTTAATTCCTTGGGCAGCTGGGAATAGGCAACCTGAAATGACCCTATCCTATAGCAATACTGACGAATATCTTGCATATCATCATAGAACCTTCATCTGGTGATGGATGGAGATAGAGACAGAGACCCACACTGGAGCACTGGACTGAGCTCCCAAGGTCCCAATGAGGAGCAGAAGGATGGAGAACAAGAGCAAAGAAGTCGGGACCACGAGGGGTGCACCCACCCACTGAGACAGCGGAGCTGATGTATTGGGAGCTCATCAAGGCCAGCTGGACTGTGACTGAAAAAGCATGGGATAAAACTGGACTCTCTGAACATTGCGAACAATGAGAGCTGATGAGACGCCAAGGACAATGGCAAGGGGTTTTGATCCTACGTAATGTGCTGGCTTGGTGGGAGCCTACCCAGTTTGGATGTTCACCTTCCTAGATATGGACGGAGGGGGGAGGACCTAGGACTTACCACAGGGCAGGGAACCCTGACAGCTCTTTGGACTGGAGAGGGAGGGGGAAAGGAATGGGGGGAGGGGGAGAAGGGTGGGAAGAGGGGGAGGGAAATGGGAGGCTGGGAGGAGGTGGAAACTTGTTTTTTTTCCTCATAAATAAAAAAAAAATAAAAGAATATGCTGAAAACAGCAAGAGAAAAAAAAAAAAGAGAATGGACAACCTTCGGATCCACAATTCATTCAGCGAGCAATCACCCATCCGGCAGTCACTGTAAACCAAGGTCTTCTCGTACAACATCACTGGTTGTGGGGTAATCACATCCTAATGGAAGAGACAAATGCACGGATACAGCATATTCCATATGCTAAAAAATAAAGACTCTTCCAGCTACTATGGGAGCATAAGGAGATAAGGTCTTTTAAAAAATGGCTCTATTTAAGCCAGTTTTCTGTGTTAAGAGAAATATATCAGGTACTATCTGCTGAATGACACTGCCACCGTCATTATGAGATCAGCTGTCCCCACTTGAAAGAACTCAACAGAACTGGGCTGTGGACTGTTGATAGTCCCTCCTGGTGGAGACTCATGAGAAGGGCTGCTAAACCCTCAGCAGAGTCTCTAGCTACTCTCGCCAGTCTTTTGTGTGCACTTCTGTCTAAATTGCCAAGAGCCTTGAAGTCTCAGGGCAGGGCTAGAGTATATGGACTGAGAAAGATTAGGGGGAAGGGACTCCCACTGCAGCTATGGAGAAGCCACCCTCTGTGCTTGGTGTAGGCTTCCCAGTGCAGCTGTGTGGGGGGACCCAGACTTCTGTGAGTAACCCCTTACCCATGTCCAGTAAACCCAATCCACTCATTGGTTTATGTGGTGAGATACACGGCATTGGCATGTGACATATAGACCACCTTCTAAAGTTTTCTGGAACACAGGCATGGGGACATCATTGCAGTCACTGTGATTGCCTGGAGAGCTACTGGGTGGCTACAAGCAGGCCTACCATGCAGCATGGATATTCTGCACAGAGAGGTTTTGCTTCCTGCGCCTAAAAAAGCAGGATTTCAACATGTATCTCGGAATAGCATGTAATTTAGAACTTGTGGTCCACTTACTATTTTGAGACCACAGTTAATAAATGACTGGAGGCACAGAAAGTAGACCACACATAGGAGGGCTGCAGTACATTGGAGGTTCCTGAGATTTTAGGTGAGCTTAACATGGAACCCAGTGTATCTCAGATAAAGAGAACTGACCTCCGCAGTAGAGGTGGGCTCCAAAGCTGATGAAGGCTCACAAAGACTTGACTGACCTCTCTCAAGAAAGAGACCATTCTGCAGCAGGCAGACTTCAGGCTGTATAGTAGCATCCACTCGTTCCCAGCCTGCCAGTTCATCCCTCCTGCTTTAACTGATTAACTTCTGTGGGGCTTGAATAAGAATGGCCCCTACAGGCTCATATATTTGAATGCTTAGTCACCAGGGAATGGCCCTGTTTGAGAAGGATTAAGTGTTGTACCCTTGTTGAGGTAGATGTGGCAGGAATGTCACTGGAAATGGGCTTAAAATTTCAAAAACTCAGTCTCATTCTCTCCCTCTCTCTTTCCCTCCCCTCTCTCCCTCCCTGCCTCCACCCTCTCTTCCTCCCTCTCTTCTTCCCTATGGATCAGGATGTCGCTGTCAGCTACTCCTCCAGCACCATGTCTGCCTGTATGCCACCATGCTCCCTGCCATGACAAGAATGAAATCAGTCTTTGAAACTATAAACAAGCCTTAAAATGAACACTTTCTTTTGTAAGGACTGCCTTGGTCATGCATGGTGTCTCTTCACAGCCATAGAACAATGACCAAGACAGCTTCCAGTCTCTCCTGAGGACATTGTTTGTTCTGTTTCTCTAAAAGACATTACACATATGGTAGGTATGTAGTACATATAAGGAACACAGGAAAGACTGCAGAGAAATGCTGGGGAAAGAGGGTGAAACATGAAAACTGAGTACTTCAGAAATGTACTTCCACGTCATTACTAATGTTTTCTTTTCTTTTTGTATGTCATCTCATTTGCCCCAAACAAGACTTTTTGGTGGAAAGTCTATGCTTTGCATGGGCTGAGCAAGTGAGAAGGATTTTACACTCGTCTTACTTTCTTGTAACAGTTGGTGAAATAACTTCTACACACCTGAAAGAAGCAGGAGAGACGCTAAGACATTATAAAATTTATATAAGGCACTACAAAGTTCGTAAACTGTATGATCAAATTCAAAATAACGTAATATTGGCTTGCATTATTGGAAACCTTTTCATCATTAAGACTGATTGTCCTTATAAATAGTCAGATAGACAGGAAACTTCATGCAGCCATGTCTAACTACATTGGTACATTTATTACCTGAGCATGGAGTTTAGTGACCTTCCCACAAATATATTCAATACAATCGTTTACCCTGAATCTGCAAAGAGAAGCCTTGCTTCCTACACACTAGTATCCAGGTTCCCTTGGGAGGATGGAAAGGCAGCCCAGCCGACTGCCTACATCTTCCTGTTCTTAACTATGCCAAACTAACAGAAAAATCAACCCAGATAAAAACACATCCATGTAAGAAATGCAAGGCACGTGGATGCTTGCTTCTGAGACCTGAGGCATGTAGACCAATCCATGTTAGTCTCCCCGCAAGCCCTGAGAAGACTGATGGGCTGTCCTCAGTAATGTCACTGGAGTCCCTCTTGTCTGTTCAACAGAGCCTCCATCTATAAAAACAGAAAAATTATAGGCTGAGGGGAAAAGCTCTTTTTTATAACAATCTGCTCATAATGTTCAATGGAATGATAAATGAATGGGGTTTTCACTTGCAAACTACAGTAATTAGGCCATTCCTCATTTCTTTATTGGAGGCAGACCCAGACATTTTATCATCATTATGTGATCATTTGATTGTAGCAAGGCACTGCTGTGGACAACACCATGCATTTACTCAACTTGTCCCATCTCTGTCTTTTACAGGTGGCAGGGAAGGGGAAACGCGAAACGTTTATACCACGTCAGTGTAAAGTGTAGTGAGGCATAGGGCACTACGCTCTGAGGTTTAATAATTTTAATATATTCTTCTGGTTTTGTAGTAGTACGGCACGGCATTACAGTCACTTCATAGAAAGATGTGAAAGATACATGGAGAATAAGACAACCAATATAATATAATCACCTGCCACCCAATTTTCCAAGATAATTGTCATTGTTAATATTTTGGTAAATCTTCATTAAATCTTTTTACCTTGAGGTTTTATTTTTAAAATAATATTCATGAAATAATAAGATTTAGGCAAGTATCAGACACAGAGGCATTCTAATAAAGGCAACAAAATACAGTGAATTTACAAAGCAGTCTTGAAAAGCTTAGAATATAGTTTTCATACTAACCACTGGCCAGGTAGGGCCATAACAGAAAAGCAACTTTTCTTATATTTGTGCCTGAAATCAGTTAGGGGAAGTGAATAATCACAAATTAAGAACTTTGATGAAATAAATATCTTCAAAGAACACGAACCTGTAATTTCTGATCAGAGTCTAGTGAGACTGCTTCTGGGCTTAATGCACTACCTCTCTCGTGGGCTGGTGAAAGTGGCTCAGGTCAGCGTCTTCTGAGCTCCATGAGAAGACATAAGGCAGCAGGATCAATAAGGCCTGCTTTCCCAGGACGTTTTTCTTATCCTATAACCTCAAAAATCATTCTGTGCCACAATGATCACGACAGGGAGGAAAATAAAAAGCTGCTGAACCATCAAAGTTTTCCGTAGCAAGGCTGGTTTGTTTCTAACTCTCACAGCATGGTGGTTAACAGCCCCAGATCAGCGAGAGGAAGACAGAGAAGGAGAAAGAGATGGAAAGAGACCCTTCTGCACAGGAACTGTCACAGCTAAAGGGGAATGGGATTCGTTTCCTAGGCATTTGCTATCTAATTTGGCATTGGAAATTTCAAAGTAGATTTTTTAAAAAAAAAAATCTACTTGTACCTGAAAAAGAAAGGTCTAAAGTGAAATCTAACACAGTAAAGGAAATTGCTCACCTCAGGAGTGAAAGAGAAACATACAAACAAGCTACTTAGTTTAGTCCTTGCCAGGCCCGTGACTGTGCTGTGCACACTGGGAGGTTCTGAGAGAGGCTTTCGTGGACAGCTCCCTTGGATGCGTAGTTCTCATGATCACTGGCCAAATGTGGGTATAATAGAAAATTAAGCTTTTTTTTCTTTTACTAATATAATGTTTATTAATTATTTGGGAATTTCATACAATGGACCCCACCATGCTCACTTCTCTTTCCTCCCAGATCCACCCTCTCACCCTTGTGCCCTCCCCCTGCCATGAAGAAGGAGGAGGAAGAGGAAGAGGAGGAGGAGGAGGAGGAAGAGGAGGAGGAAGAAACCAAGTCCAATTTGGTTGCCCATATATTCACTGGAGCCTGATCAAACTCCCAGTGGCTAGCCCCTTGAAGATTTTCTTCTTATCTTTGTGTATATTTTGTTTCTCCTCTTTGAATTGCATAAAACTTACTTAGAGAAACAATTGTTTGCATGTCTCTGTGAATAGTGTTGACTTCCAAGTTTCTCTCTTTCAAATTCGGAACAAAATGTTTGCAGAATTCAACCTTGTCTTTAAATCAGCGGCAGCAGATTTAGTAAGAACACTGTTCCTTAGTTTTATGACCTGGACAACTTGAATACTTATGAATATTAGCTTCTTACCCTGTGAAGTAAAGAAGAAATCTTGCCTCCCTCACGTAGTCTCTGTGACTGTCAACTGGAGCTCTTAGAAAGCAAGCCACAGTGATTACTCTCCACATTCTGATGGGAAAGTGCTATTGCTGAAGACAACACCTATACATGGCAGTGAACACAGAGAAGTCGAACTTTACCCCTCCTGACTGCTGCGCATGCTACTGGAAGGTACTCTGCATGCTACCAGAGAAGAAAAGCAAACAGCAGCCCAGCTACAAACCTTCTGCTATACAATGGTGACTGCCTGTAAGATAGGCTAAAACAGTGGTGGCTCCAAGTGACCAAAAAACTCTGATTTGATCTAAGCCAACTCCATGAGATTGAACTCATGCCTGATACTAATTAGGTGACCAGGAACCTGAGACTCCAGATACCATAGACCCACGGGAAACCAAATATTATTGTTCTGCTAAAATAACATACCAATACAATTACTATTAAAGACAGTCTACTACAGCCATAGATCAATGCCTCACATGGTCATCATCAGAGAAGCTTCCTCCTAGATGGAAACCAATATAGCAACCCACAGCTGGACACAAGTGAACAAGAGACCTTTGAACATTCCGTATTAAGTGGGTTGTCTTCCATAAACTTCTCCCCTCGAGACTCAGAGAACTATGTGGAGGAGGCGCTACAAGGAAAGGTTGTAGGGGTAGAGGGAATGGACGATACCAAGGAAACCATCTGCAGCCACAGCAGGACTGAGGTACATATGGACTCTCATAGACTGTGGCAGCATGCATTGGGCCTGCACAGGGATAGCCATGGTCTGAGCAGTGAGATGGGAAAGTAGACATGAGCTCTTCCATTGCTAATCATGAAGCTATCTCCTAGTGCAACTGCTTACAAAGGAGAAATTACCTTCTCCAAGAGAGTCTCACTGGGAATACATAGCACACTCAAGGGCTGGCCCCATGCTCAGCCGGAGATGGCCAAAGGAAAGCAAACTCAAAGGTGTATTTGGAGATTATTTGGAGATTCTGGAGTCTAGTATAACTTTGATTGGGCATTTTTTTTTTACTTTACTGGTGCTTTGCTTGTATAGTATGGTTTTCAGTTTTGTGTTTTTGTAGGGCTTGTGTGTTTTGCACATGCACACACATTTTGCATGTTCTTTTGTGTCTTTTTGCTATTGTTTGTTTTTGTTTCATTATTGTTTATTTATTTGCTTTTTACCTGTCTCTTTTGTAAGAAAGAGCGAAAAGGCATGGAGTTGAAAAGCTGGGGAGATTACCAGGATCGTAGAAGAGATGAGGGAGGGGACACCATGATCAGGATTTATTGTATGAAAAAAATTGTTTTTGCCTAGGTGGTGGTGGCACACGCCTTTAATCCCAGCACTCAAAAGGCAAAGGCATATATATATCTGAGTTTGAGGCCAGCCTAGTCTACAAGGTGAGTTCCAGGACAACCAGGACTGCACAGAGAAACTGTCTCAAAAACAAACAAACAAAAACACTTAAAAATATTTTCAATTGCATAAATACATAAGAAAAGCACATGAATCAGTGTGCTTGTGAGCACAGCCTGCCTCAATACCTGAACAGTCTCTGTTAAATGTCCCTATCCATCTGTCATATGGGAATAGAGCCCCTTGTCTTACCAATGCCCTTTGTGAATGTCTGCTCAAATATCTCCTAGTGTTGTACAGCTTTAAGAGTTTTCTGCAATTTAATCTCATCTCTCATAACAGACTAGAAACTGTTTGAAGTCAGGCACAGGGTCCAGCACCTCCCTTGCACCTGCCATAGCCTATGTCACCATGCTGAGCATATTGTTCTTAACGAAGGCGTTGTTTGATGGAAACAGGACAGTTGAGGGCATCCTGCGGAAAGCATAATCATTGATACAGAGGTCTGTATTTGATCTCAGATGACAGAGGACATGTCTCCACGCTGCTTCTGTTTCAATGCGTATATAGATGATTTAGTTCAGCAGCAGTTCATTCAAGTTGGTGAGCCACCTGATGAGTGATCACAGTGGGGGAGTCTTCCTGACAGTTGATAGGCAGTAATTATCAAAGAGAAATATTACCCCAAAACCCAAGAGGCAAACCATATCTCCAGTTATGTAAAACCGAAAATGATCTAAAATAACGTTATTATATTTCAAACCGAAGGCTTAGATTTCAACATTTGTGTTTCTCAAATACTGTTTGCAGTTAGAAGAAGAATTTCAGGAGCCAAGGAGATGGCTCAGCAGGTTAAAGCAGCTGCCACACAATCCTAATGCCTAATTCCTGACTTCAGAACCTGCAAAGTTGTCTCATACACGCAAGCTATGGTATGCAGATGCCAGCATTCACATATAGTTATCATGCACAAACTAATAACGATGAAAATAATAATAATCTTTGAAAACAAGAGCTATATTTTGATACAAAATGGCAAACTGGTGATATGGAAACACCAGTCATTTCTCAGTGACAGGGTTCTAAGTGGGAGGTGAGTAGAAGATGGGAGACAAAGAAGACGGAGAAGCTGGGGCCAGGAGGTCTTGCAAAAACTATGTCTTACACAAAGCAACATTATTATGAAATGAAGCATCTTAGACGCTATTTTTCCTGAAAGGGAAGATGGGTTAAGCTCATCAAAAACTATCAGACAGTGGGATAAAGTTAGTTACAAGCTAATCAATGTTACACAAGGACACTGGGTATCTCAAGAACATTACAGACTGAGCACACAGCAGTCTTGGGACTGATAATCATTGTCCCTCTAAAGCAAAAAGAGTTGGGTTTTCATGGAAAGCAGTGTGGCAGTTTCTCAGGAAATTCAGGATCAACCTACCTCTGGACCCAGCAATATCACTCTTGGGAATATACCCAAGAGATACCCTATCATACAACAAAAGTATATGCTCAACTATGTTCACAGCAGCATTGCTTGTAATAGCCAGAACCTGGAAACAACCTAGATGCCCTTCAGTGGAAGAATGGATGAAGAAAGTATGGAATATATACATATTAGAGTACTACTCAGCAGTAAAATATAATGACTTCTTGAATTTTGCATGCAAATGGACGGAAATAGAAAACACTATCCTGAGTGAGGTAAGCCAGACCCAAAAAGAGGAACATGGGATGTACTCACTTATATTTGGTTTCTAGCTATAAATAAAGGACATTGAGCCTATAATTCGTGATCCTAGAGAAGCTAAATAGGAAGGTGAACCCAAAGAAAAACATATAGGCATCCTCCTGAATATTAACCTTCATCAGGCGATGAAAGGAGACAGAGACAGAGACCCACATTGGAGCACCGGACAGAAATCTCAAGGTCCAAATCAGGAGCAGAAGGAGAGAGAGCAAGAGCAAGGAACTCAGGACCGCGAGGGGTGCACCCACACACTGAGACAATGGGAATGTTCTATCAGGAATCCACTAAGGCCAGCTGGCCTGGGTCTGAAAAAGCATGGGATAAAACCGGACTCACTGAACATAGCGGACAATGAGGACTACTGAGAACTCAAGAACAATGGCACTGGGTTTTGATCCTACTGCACGTACTGGCTTTGTGGGAGCCTAGGCAGTTTGGATGCTCAACTTGCTAGACCTGGATGGAGGTGGGTGGTCCTTAAACTTCCCACAGGGCAGGGAACCCTGATTGCTCTTCAGGCTGACGAGGGAGGGGGACTTGATTGGGGGAGGGGGGGAAATGGGAGGCAGTGGAGGGGAGGAGGCAGAAATCTCAAATAAATAAATAAATAAATAAACAAAAAATAAGAAAATTATAATAAAAAAAAGAGTTGGGTTTTCAGATCTAAAGCCATAGCTACCTCAAGTCCCTGACCCAGGCTATTACTAGATGTGGAATGCTTATTTCTGGGTTCAGAGAAGGAAATATATTCTTTCTGCATACATCAGAGCCTTATGGAAAATCTTAGATCAAAACAGCCCTCAACACGTGGATATAAGACTGAGCCAACACCATCAGAAGTTCCTTTACTGGAACTTCAGATTGGTGAAATGGAAGGGAGACAGCTGTGATCCAAGGGAAGCAAACTTGTATGGTTTTTGTATTTTGTTTGTTTGTTTGTTTTGTTTTGTTTTATTATTCAAGGTCTCACCACCCAACTCCCAAATAAATACACAGAGACTTCTTATTACTTATGAATGACTGACCTTAGCTTGACTTGTTTCTAGTCAGCTTTTTTAACTTAAATTATCTCATTTCTCTTTAACTACATTTTGCCCCTGTGCCTTTTACCTTTCTTTATTCTATATGTCTTTTTTCCTTTTCACTCCATGGCTGGCTGAGTGGCCGGATGACTGGCCCCTGGCCTCCTCTTCTCTTTCTCCTTTTCTCACTCCTCTCCTGCTTTTGTTCAAACCTAGATTTCTCCCCCAAATTATTCTCTATGCCTGGCAGCCGCACCTATCCCTCTCTCCTGCCTAGCTATCAATGACTAATCAGCTCTTGATTAGACTAATAAGGTGTTTTAGACAGGCAAAGTAACACAGCTTTACAGAGTTAAACAAATGCAACATAAAAGAATGCAACACATCTTTGCATCATTAAACACATATTCCAACAGCAGACCTGAAAACTCCAGAACAAAATGAAGAAAACTTACTCAGGAGGTATAGACAACAGGAAATAATCAAATTCAGGGCTGAAATTAATAAAACTGAAAAATAGAATACAAAGAATCAATGAAACAAAGAGTTGGTTCTTCAAGAAAATCAACAGGATAGATAAACCCTTATCCAAGCTAACCAAAAGGCATAGAGAGAATATCCAAATTAGCAAATTCAGAAATGAAAAGGGGGATATAACAACAGACAGGGAGAAAATCCAGAGACTCATCAGGTCATACTTCAGAAATCTGCACTTCACAAAACTGGAAAATCTAAAAGAAATGAACAATTTTATGGTTCGGAACCACATACCAAAACTAAATCAAGACCAGATAAACAGTTTAAGTAAACCTATGATCGCTAAGAAAACAGTCATTAAAATCTACCAACAACAACAAAAAAGGCTGGGGCCAGCTGGTTTCAGCACAGAATTCTACCAGAATTTCAAAGAACTAATACCAATACTCCTCAAATTTTTCCACACAATAGAAGCAAAAAGAACATCACCAAACTCTTTTTACAAAGCTACCATTGCCCTGATACCCAAACCACACAAAGACTCAACTAAGAAAGAGAATTACAGATGAATCTCCCTCATAAATAATGATGCAAAAATACTCAATAATATATTGGCAAAATGAAACCAAAAACATATCAAAAAAATCATCTACCATGATCAAGTAGGTTTCATCCAAGAAATGCCAGGATAGTTCAACATACAAAAATCTGTCCATGTAATCCACCATAGAAACAAACTGAAAGAAAAAAACACATGACCATCTCATTAGATTCTCAAAAGCCTTCAACAAAATCCAATAACCCTTAATGATAAAGGTCTTGGAGAAATCAGATATACAAAGAACATATCTAAACATAATAAAGGGAATTCACAGCAAGCCAACAGACACACACACACACAGACAGTGACACACATACACCATTTTTGTCACTGGTGGGACCATCTGGAACTCTGGTCATTTGAGCTGTTCTGGTGATTAGGGATGCTCATCTGTCTCTTTGGTCCAGTCTAGTGTTCTATGGTAAAGGTGTTTAAATTACATTTAAATAGGTAATGAATTGAAGAATTAGAGCTTAGTGGGGTTGCTAGCTATCTGATTATATTTGGATATTTTGGGGGCATTAACTATAATGTGATCACATGCTTTCTGCAAAGAGAAGACCTTGCTATTCATTGTCTACATCAGTCCTCAATATCCAACATCCTTATCTGGAGGCCTAAGGGCACACCTCCAAATCAATGAAAGATGGTAAATATCATAAAACCCTTATATTCCACTCACCTGAAAATATAAGTAAATTGTTGGCTATGTTCATGACATGTTGGTGCTTATTCTAGTATAAAAAAATAGACGCTCTATTTCTTACCATCAAGGAAATCCAGCACTTGAGGAAACTCACGGAGTATGAGCCTTGTGCCTGGCAGTGTAAGCTGGCATTAACTGGGCGCGAGTACCCTGCGAGTCATTTTAAAATCACCCAAGCTCGGCTCTTCAATTTCAGCAATCCTATTAAGGCCTTTCTTCCATGTCATCTGAAAACACACTGCAACAGTAAAAATATATATCTGCTTCCCTGAGAAAGCAACGCCTGAAATTTACATCTGACTTCTCTTCACCCAATGAGAGAGGAAATGATTCAAACACAGCAAACCACTGAGCAGATGAAGAGCTATGGAGGTGCCACCAACGCCTTGCTTCCTGCTCAGCACGAGCGAATGAGATGAAGCTCGTGTCTGTACGCTGAACTCAGGAAATTTCTCCCCAACAGTTTATTCTAATAGTAACTGAAATTTATTTCAAGGAGTCTTATGTTTCCCTAAGGAAACGCTTCGGAGGTTTTTCCCTTCAAACTTCAATGCTATATGAACTCTTCCCGTATCCATCCTGGGAAGGCAAGCATTGTGCCTTGCCTTTAAAGAAAAAAGGAACCCTTGTACTGTTAGCTCCAATCTCAAACTGTCTGGCAGAAGATTCTTAGCCCAAGAGAGGCGAAATACGGTAGATTAAATGCTAGTTATAAAAAGCAAAGCTATGCTAATGTGAATATCTGCCCCCTACTGCTTAACAATATTAAAGATTAAAGGCAATTGTTTTGTAAACTGAAGGGCTGTAATGGTTTCCTGGGAAGTGTTCCTTGTCGGCATTCCAGATAAGGTTGCTATTAAATTTTTGCTGCTCTGGATGACTGGCTCTGGTCATTAGACACTTAAATTGAGTTGTTGTCATTGTTATGTAATGAAAGAAGAGCCTATAAACTGTAGCAACATTCTCAAAGAAACAGTACGGGTACCTGATTTATAAGAATGGGCATTTGCGTCTGGGACCAGGATACTGGGAGTTTCTGGGTGATATCTGAAGAATGTGGGTGCCTGTCAACTGACCTCTGCACTCGTCTGCACCCAGTAATCACCGACATCTGCTAGGCTCTAGGCTATAGCAGACTCATGGCTCTTCTTCTCTTTGTAAAAAAGTATTTTATTTTATGTGTATTGGTGTTTTTGTTAGCATGTATGTCTGTGATCCACACAAGTCTGGTGTCAGCAGAACTAAGAAGAGAGCATTGAATACCCCGGAACTGCAGTTACCTGTGTTTGTAAGCAGCCATGTGGATGCTGAGAACTGAACCCCGGGTCCTACGGAAGAGGAGCTAGTGCTCCAAACTACAGAGCCACCTCTCCAGCCCACTTTTCCTCTCTTGTACTCTTCCTATGTTAAATTGGTCAAGATCCTGGATTCTTCCTAACCCTACAAGTCAATACTTGAGACAGAAGATCCGCCATGCCACTCTCTTCGTTTTTGGCCAGCTAGTGGAGACCCTTCTTGCAGCCAAGGGAAGATGACATCTTATTCTGACATGTAAGAGCATCAGGAGGTTAGAGGAAAAAGAAAACACAAGATGAAGAAGGAAGTCACAATGCTTAAGTTAGGGTCTGTCCCAGCTAATAAAAACAGAAAATGCGAAGTAATATACCTCTGAAGAAGAATTGGCTTTCCTCCCTTTGCGAGTCCGTGGCATCCAGCCAACTATCCAGTCACAGAGAAGCGATGAACTGACAGCTCTCACGTGCTTATTTAGAACCGTTTGCCCGTGCTTTCAAAGTGTTTCACATCCTTAGCTTTATAAGCCATCTAAGACCGGGAACTGATTTTCATATTCTGTATGCTTATGCAGGAAGAATATGATCCTTTTTAAATATTTTAACATCCAGAAACTCCAATAAGCCGAACTGAAGGATGAGCAGTTGGGCAGCTTTGGCAATGGTGCAGACCTTGCCATCTCCAATTCATGGCAATGTGAATCTCTTTGTTGGAACTCAGAGTCAGCGATATTTAAATGTAAATGTGCAGGGAGAATTTTTTTCATCTGCACTGCTCTCAAAAATTGAATCGCCCGTGCATTTTGAATTGATCTAGTAGCTCAAGAATGCCTGAAATTCTAATTGCTGCCCCTTTCCAGGGTCCTTCAAATCCTCGTGTGCCTTATTCTGCTTCTCTGGAGGAATGCATTTTCCTCTCAGGTGTGATCTTACCTGCACTCTGTGCTTCGGGCTACAGGGATTGGGCCTCTCATTCGCTGAGAGCTCATTCAATTCAGTACAAAATGGTGTAATCACAATAGCTATCAGAGATGCTTGTGTATTTACACGGACACAGGCTTTTCCTTGCAATGGAAAGCAGTGTGTGACTTTGCCCATCTCTCCACGGTCCTTTAGAAAATAGTGCTGGCGAACATGATGATATAGCACACAATCCAAGGGCTTGTCGCCACAACAGCTGATGCTGACTGATAGACTCAGATTTCAACCCTGTTTGGCAGCACCAGGTACACAGGGCATCAGAAGGAGCGTGGCAGACAATGAGTCTCGCTGGTGTGGAGTCAGCTCACACATGTGATCCGGGGTCTGTTGTGTCCTTTTTGAGGAGAAGGATTCCTCAGGAAAAGCTGCTTCCTTCAACTCAGCCCAGTCCAGGGAAAAGTGAGCATCATGTCAATTAGGAGAAGAGAGAGCTACCACATGTCTGTACTTGTAGACTTATTTCTACTGTGGATCCCAAGTTAGTATGGTTAGGACTTGGGTTTCAACATGGCTTATTTCGGCTTAGTACTGAGCTAAACGCTTAAGCAGTCAGTTGATGTCATGGCAACAAAATCAGAAACTAGTTGGAGTTTTATGTATGCATGAGCTGTTTTGCTATAGCCAGTAGCAAGACTATGAAAGTATGGGATCAAGTCCCACACATTATTTCATTTTGCTTTATTCACCGATAAATCCAACTTGAACTAAATACTTGGAAAGAAAGTTACACCATAATATAGTTTTGTCCCTTCAGGCAATATACTAATGATGTGTTATTTATGAAATGGGACACAATGAAAAATCATTCCAGTTATAAAAAACTCCAGAGGAAGATAACAGGTTTGCTGGAGTGGGTGGGGGAGGGGTTCTGGAGGTCTTATCCCTAGGTCTGATGAGGCTTCTCCACTGGATGGTGGTGAAGTGGAAAAGCAAGTGGTCATCTTGCTTCTGAGTCTGCATTCTTAAATCCTCTGTCAGAAGTAGATTGAGATTGACAAGGCAGATGTGGAGAGCCAAATGAGCCAGCAAAGCAGGGAGGCTGTGAAAACAGAGCCCTCTTGAAATATCTTAAAGGAGATGACTTTGCAGAGGTACCCCGTTGTCAGTCATTGGGAATTTGAAAGTCACTTATGAGAAATCCGATCAGAAAATCAGTATATGTTCTTGGGGACCAGGTAATGTAATTTAAGAAAAAAAATATCCTAGCAACCTAAGCTATAAGAAAAGGCTAACTTGACTATATTCTAAGATACAAATAATTTTTAAAACAATTTGGCATTACAAAGGTAAACATCACATACTCGGTGGGTATCCACTTACAATGCAAATATGAAGAAATTCTCGCACATGAATATCAGCAATATACAGAGTGTATTCATAGCAGTGAAATGTTCTGGGCAAAATTAAATGATTTTGAGCAGGCAAATGGAAGGTAGGCTGTAGTGTAGTCATATGATGAACTATAATGCAGCAGTAAAAAAAAAAAATGAGTGGGCTACAGATAGCTGGAGTTGATGAAGAAAAACCAGAAAGATTCATATAACAAATATTTTATGAACCTTGAACAAGCAAAACAGTAGTACATTATTTCACTATATATGAATTTTATCATACATTGCAAGTATAGCTTCCACTAGAATCTTTGGAAATGGATACGGTTTTAAGTGGTTTGCTCTACTGATAGATGGAATTTCTAGAAATGGTTCCTGCAGAGAAACTAAGTGGTTGTAAGTACTAGTTCTGGTCTAAGGACATTAAAGGAGAAGCCTGATCCATGTCCTTGGACACATGTCTTTAACACTGATGTGATACATTAGTCCTAAAAACTTACCTTTTAGCAGGATAATGTTTCCCAGTCTTCATGGCATGATTTTCAGTCCATCTCCTTGTCGGTACTTTCTCAGTGTTCTCCAGAAAATTATAGCTAAGTCCCCAGAAATAAGCGTGAAGCAAGGTGAAACTTGAGTGGTGCACAGAAGACAGAGCTTACCCCACCTTAAATGTGGTCAGCACATTTTAACCTGTCATTTGGAAAGAGGGTGACTTGGAAAGTATGGTGTAAGAAGCAGGACTTAGGATTAAGGGCAGGAAAACTTCCTCTTTGTGGGTGGATTTCTCTGTGATGAAACAGACTTGGATTTTAGTGTCCCCAAAGTCCCAAGACAGCAAAGTTGACTTGCCAAACCTTGATGCTATGAGAAAGTGGTGGAACCTGAAGGAAGTGGGATCTAGTAAAAGGAAATTAGCTCTTCATGGAGGCCATGCTCTTGGACTTGAGAGTCAGGGACTTCCCAGGCACCGTGAAATAACAGACTTTTCCTGCAGTGTACACCTCCCATGGTGTACTGTGTACCACAGGCCCAAGGAGATGTGGCCAAGTGACCATAAACTGAAGCCTTTAAAATCACAAGCCCAAATAGACATTTTCTCCTTTTTAGTTGTCTGTTTTCACAACTGAACAGCTGACCAACACACCAAACAGTTTGCTTCACACCAAACAGTGTGGTGGAACCCAGGAGCGATCGACTGCTCTTTTTGTAGCATTCTGGCCATTAGCTGCTGGTACCCCAACTACAGACCAAAAAATAGGCAAGAAACCAAAAGCATATAGCAGGAGTGCCTATTTCGGCAACTACACGGTTCCACGTTCTTGCCACCAAAGAACACTGCCTCGAATATGCAAACAAGCACTGCTCTAAATAAACAACCAGAAGACAAAATCTGCCGCAGCGATTTCACTACAGTACTGAGTCTTGAATCCATTTCTAAAAGACTGACAATCCAGCGCAACAATAGAAAATGAGTTCAACTGGCAGGTTCACAGATGAAGAAACTCAAATAGCCAATCAACGTGTCTCAAGATGGTCACTGTGAGCTGGGCGGTAGTGGAGCATGCCTTTACTCTCAGCACTCTAGAGGCAGAAACAAGCAGATCTCTATGAGTTCAAAGCCAGCCTGGTCTACAAAAGCTGGTTCCAGGACAGGCACCAAAGTTACACAGAGAAACCCTGTCACAAAAACAAAGAAAAAGGTGGTCACTGTGACTCAGAGTTTGAGACACTCAATAAAACAACAGGTTTTCTTTCACTAATCCAACTGGCATGGGGGTCAGAAAATGGTCCGAGAATAGGGATAAAGACACACTTAGAATGAATGAAAGTAAGTTAATTCTTTGGGGTGGGATTCCACCTGCCTACAGGTCTAGGATAGGGAATTGAGCAATAATCCCTTATATTTGAATAAATGCACTTATCTAACCCAGCAATCCCACTGCTAAGAGTGAACACCAAGAGTTTCTGTGACAGTACATACATCCTGGGACAGCACTGCTCACATCAGCAAGGACTGTCCGTGCCTGAGTGATTATTAAATAAATCACACTCACACAAGGCAGCCTCCTGCAGCAGTTGCAGAAAAGACCACTGACTTGCATCTGTGATATCAAGTAGCTAAGTCAGAGTGTGCAGTAGACTGTAATACCCTTCTACTCAAAAAAAAGAGCACCTGTAAGGTCACTTATGTGTATAAGTGTGTTCTACATGTATGTGTGTGTATGTGTGTATGTATGTGGGAGTGGGAATATGTAAATATATATGCATGCGTGTATATTGTGTATGTGTGCTTGCATCTATGTGTTTATATATGTATATATGTGTGTGCACATTTGTAAGTGTGTGCATGTGTGTAATATGTGTGTACATTTATGTATATGTATGTCCATCCATAGTGTGCCAATTACACATTTTATGTATGTAGATAAGTTAATAAAAACAAAATGACTGGAAGGACACAGCACTCACCAAACTAACGTGAAGGATGGAACTTCTATATCCAACCTCCTCGATACTAGCAATACTCAAGGACAGATCAAGAGTATATGTGAACATTACAAAACTCAGTGGGATTACTTTAAGCAGTTATTTCATTTTAGGCATTATGCTGAGCACTGCATAACTTTATTAAAAATAACCCATATATTAAAGCAAAGGATGTAAAGATGGCTTATCAGTTAAGAGCACTTGTCCTTGCAGAGGATCAGGGTTTAGTTCCCAGCATGCACATGGCAGCTTACAACCATCTGTAATCCTAGTTTTAGGGATCTGACCCCTTCTTCCGACCTCTATGGGCATCAGGCATGCATGTGGTACACATTCATACACACCGGCAAAATGACTGTATACATAAAATAGGGTAAATCAACCTAAATATTTAAAGATAAAACATACTCCAGCTAGATTTTTAAATGCCCATCTTTACACTGACAGTATCTTATCGATTCACAGGCCCCCCGATGCCATGCAACTCAGGCATCAAAGACACCCATGGATCAGCCTAGGTCCTCACAGAACAGTGTGCCTGAAGCATCCACATGCCTGCCTGGTGCCACAAAGTGCCCGACAGTCAGGCGCCATTATGATGAGCAAGTATACGGTGGCGAAGCAGGGAAGAAAGAGAGGTGGAATGGTTCACGTGCCGTGGTAAGAGGCGTTCTGAGGAAGCAAAGACTGTGAGGAACGGGTTGATGTTGTCAGCCTGCTTGCCACTCAGAACCAGGGTGACATCGGGGTCTGAGCTGCTGCCTATGGCCATGTCTGGGTCTATGACAGCCAGGGTCTATGTTGACACCCATAGCCCGTGTTGCCACCAAGGCCTCCAGGATGCCGAGGGTCTGGGTTACTACTAACTGTGGCCATTTGGTGTCCAAGGGGCCATGTTGATCGGAGTGGCTGGTGCTGCCATGCGGGGTGGTGGGAGATGACAGTATCTGGGCCCAGGCTGCTGTTGGGGGCCTTCTCTGGGTCCATGGCCCTGCAGCAGTTAAAGTCTGTGTTGATGTTCATAGCTTTAGTAACCAATGAAGGCTATGCAGAAGACCAGGGTCTGGTCAAACACCAGAGTCCATGTTGGTATCTGTGGGTCACGGTGCCACTGGGGCCATACTAACCCGGATGACCTGTGCTGTTACCCAGGGCCATGGTGACATCCAAGCCCAGGTTACAGCATGGTCCCACAGCCCTACTGCAGCCAGGGTCTGTGTTGATATATGTGGCTCCTAAACCCACCAAAGGCCATGAAATTACCTGGGGTCTGGGCCGTAACATGAGGCCAGATGGGGATCTGAGGGTCATGCCATAGCCAGGGCCATGTAGACCTAAGTGGCCTGCACTGCCACCTGGAGCCATGGTGGCATCCAGGCCTGGACTGCTGCTGGAGACCTGTCTGGGTCTGTGGCCCTACCACAGTTGGGGTCTGTGATGTCTGTGGCCAGAGGTAACACCAAAGGCCACATGAATGCCTGGAGTCTAGACCATATCCTGTGGCCATGTTGGTGTCAAAAAAAGACGCTGCCACTGAGGTTATGGTGTTGTCTGGGCCAGGGCTGTCACCAAGGGCCATGTCTGAGTCCCTGGCCCTATCACAGCCAGGGTTTGTGTTGATATTGTGGCTCTTGAGAACATCAAAGGCAAGGCCTATGCTAGGGGTCTGGGCCACCACAGGGCCCATGCAGGTGTCCAAGGGCTATGGTGCCATGGGGCCCATGCCAATCTGAGTGACCTGTGCAGCCGCACAAGCCTGAAGCCAGAATGTTGCCCTGGGTTTGTGACCCAAAAGCAGCAATGGTCTGGTTGGATGTCCATGGCTTGTGGTGCCACAGGGGGTCATAGGAACCATGCGTGTTGGGGTCCAAGGACCATACCAAGCTAACCCTGCCCCTAACTGGCCCAGGATAGCTGACCCTGCCCCTCACTGACACTACAGCTGACCCTTGCACTAGGGAAAGATGACTCCACCCTTCTCCACAGGTGTGGGAGGGTTGGCCCCAAAAGCATGGACCTAGAAGAGCCGGCTCTGGACCTCACCTGAGAGGGCAGTCCCAGTGGCCCAGACTGACCAGTTCAGCTACCACCCAGACCCACATCCTAGATCTTAGGCTAGCCCACGTTAACATCTGCCCCACCTATGACCTGCTGGAGTGCGCGAAAGGACCGGTCCTGCGGAACGATGACCGCAGGATCTCCATGACTCTGGGCAATAACAGGGTATCCAGGAGGAGTTTGGATGAGGGCCCAGTGATGATGGTGTGCCAGGGCCTTGAACCAGACTAATGAGTCATCGCAACAAACAATTCATGGATGGGGATGATTGGACAAAAAGGTACACTGTGTGACATACTGCAGCCCCAGATGCCACTAGGATGAATGATGGAGGGGTTGGAAAGATGGAGGAATGAGGTGAGGTTTTGTTTGTTTTTAATTAATTAGGGGGGACATACTGCAAGAGTGAGGGGAAGATATGGAGGGACTGGACATGAGTGAGATTGGGGTCCATGATGTGAAATTTCCAAAGTATAAAGAATTATGTTTACAAAGAAAGCATGTTGCAAACATGACAACATTGTATTCCATTGCCTCCACCAAGCAGTAGGGGCTAGTAAATAAGATGGCATATTCAGCCACCTGAGGTAAGAATACCAGGTACCATCTCAAAAAACCTGCCAGGGACTGCCAGGGAGATGATAGCCACTGAAGGAAATAAATCTGGATGATGCAGAAGGTGGCTATGATCAATGGCTGTGTTTCTGCATCTGTGAAAAAGCCAATGAAGTCAGTTGCTTTGTGCAATTAATATACGCTAATCAAAAGTGTACCTTAAAATTAGACCCAGGGGGAAATTTTGAGTTACTTCCCACACTGTGCACAGCCCATGCTCTCTCGTTTGTTCTCAGAGTGAACAGAGCGAGAACACAGGACTGGCTGCAGGCTGCCTGAGCTCTACGGCTGTCCCCGTGTCAGGCATGGAGCAGGCCACTCAGTGGCTCTTCCTGTGGGAGAACCAGCCCCCAAAACCTGTTGAATCACAGCAAGGCTAGCTGAGAACTATCTGTGTCATGTTTTTAATGTCTTTTGTTTTTCTTAGATGGTCTACATATTATTGCAATGTCACCTTCTCCGCGACTCGTTGGAACACAAACGCAGAATTCATCCTCCCTTCGGGCCCATCAAAGCTTCCTTGGTGCCTTAACCAAAAGGGCCATTCCCATGAGAAGGGGAGAAATTAGCTCAGGGAAGTGATTCTCTTAGCAATGAATACTGTAAGGTCAGCAGAAATGCAAATTTGAAGAGAAGCCAGTAACTAAAGTCAACTGTGATCCCAGAAATAACTTGATATTTTCCCTACATTGCTAACTCTACTCAGTCCTCCCATAGAACATTTCTCACCAGCGTTTCTTCCTTTCCCACAGGTGGCATTCTATGCTTTGCTGACACTCAAGAAGTTTTTGGTCACTGTGCTGTTTGGTCACATCTGGATCCTGATGCGCTATCACTGGAACTCTGAACTAATGAGTGTCTTTTGTGTGCTATCGAGGTGACAGGTGGTTTGCAGGACCTTCTAGCTCCAGTGTCAATGCTGCTCATCTGAATGACCAAAGCCCTGCTAGAGGGCAGGGACTTCCAAATCCACATTGACCTCTGTGGAGGGGAGGGGACCAAGATTAAATTGATCAGCAAGAGTCTGTGATAAAAACCCTAAAGTCTTGAAGCCTCTGGGAGCATGAACAAGACACATCTGTGTTCTGGGAGAGCGGGACGCTCCTCCAACTCCACAATGATGGAAATCCCTGTCTTGAGAGACCTTCCGGACATGTCTTGTGAGTCTCCTCCTCTGGCTGCTGGTTTGTGCTCTGTGTAAGCTTCCGTGATTTCTGTACTCTGTGAGTCACACTAGAAAATGAACTGAACCTGGAGAAGAGGTCACAGGCACCCACCCCACACTTGTGACTGGTATCTGGAGTGCCAGGTGGTCTATGGAACTGAGTTCTTAAGCAGGTGGGTGTGACCAAATGCATTAAAATTGGAGAACACCATCCCTTATCCAGAACTGATAGCTTCCTTGGTGTGGAGAAAATAGACATCCAACACACAACCACAGACCTGTTAGGTTCTACCAGAGTGTGGTTAAAAACAAAACTTGAAACAGTTTTAAAATGCTTTTTAAAAACTCAGTACCTAACAGATTGTCACCAAGTCCACATTAAATCGAGAGAGAGAGAGAGAGAAAGAAAGAAAGAAAGAAAGAAAGAAAGAAAGAAAGAAAGAAGAAAGAAGGGAGGGAGGGAGGGAAGCAGAAGGAAGAGAGAAAGGAAGGGAGGGAGGGAAAGAGGATAAAAGCAAGGAGAGAAGGAAAGAAGCAGAAAGCAAAATGTATTTACACTATTCTATTTATTGAGATTGTGTTTTAATTACAACATTTCTCTCTTGCCTTTCTTCCCTTCAAACTGTCCCATATATTCCTCCCTGTTCTCCTTCAAATTCATGGCCACTTTACCATTAATTGTAATTGCGTGTGTGTGTGTGTGTGTGTGTGTGTGTGTGTGTGTGTGTATTCCTAATTATAACCTGCTCCGTCCATATAATGCTTCTCATATGTGTGTCTTTAGGACTGCCCACTTGGCACCGGACAACTAATTGGTGTGCTCCTCCATGGGGAGCACCACCTCTCCTGCTCCCAGTTTTCCTCAGTTACCTGAAGTTCTTTGTGTAGGGCTGAGTCTCACAGGCTTTCCCCTGTCCTGTTTGGCATTCATTTTAAATTTCTTTAAAATATCTTCATGTGGATATTTTTATGTTTTCTTGTATGAGAACCTTTGAAGAGCTCTCAAGAGTACTTAAATACAAATCTAAAGAAAAAAACCAAAGCCTGTGAAAATAATAAATTAAAATAGATTATTAAGACTAAAAGGAAAGTTAGAGTTGCGTTTGTGTTCTATGTGTCGCTAAAATTGATGGAAAACTTGGTATCCAAGCATCTGGAAAACTTGTAATGATATATCTGCCACAAAAGCAGAGAGATGCCCTTTATAGTCATGGAAATAGAAGAATTCAAAGGCCTTTAAAATGTTTCTCATAGGCCTTAAATCAGAGGACAGGCCAGAATCTAAAAGACAATAGTTTTAGAAGTTCCCTTGGTATACACACACTAAGTTTTTTTTAAGACATTTTGTAAGTTTTGTAGACTCTCAAAAATGTAACTTGAAGTCAAACTATCAGCCGTAACCAATGGAAATCCTTTTGAAGGAATCATGCAGGGATGATGACTGGGCTTGCCAGCAGACTGGGTCTGGCGGTTCTCTCTGACTTGACTCTACCCTAATCTCTCATAGTAGATCTGTGGCCATTTTGCCACAATTTTATTGAGATATAATTGACAAACAAAAACTGTATATATTTAAATTTATAAAATGGTGAGTTGACATGTGTATAGATAGAGTATGAAATAACGATCATGGTCAGTCTAATTGGTATTTTTCTCAGCTGACATAGTTCCCAAGGGGAAGTAAGCAGTAATTCTTGCCCTTGTGTGATAGCAGTAACTGATAGATACTGAAAGAGGGAAAGTCCATTCTCTTTTAAAGGTGTAGCTGTTGAGAGGGCAACCGTGCTCCAGAGGTCGGCCTCACACCCAAGAGTGTATGGGCGTGGCCAGCACAAACTAGACTTAATTGGCATGTGGGTGTAGAGCTGGGAGGAGCTGGGAGGGGTGCTGAATGTGATCAAAATACATTGTATAAAATTTTCAAAGAATCAATTTTTTTGAAAGAATATTGCCAAGCTGTTTCTCCTTATAATTTCACCAGCAGGCACAGGTATCTTTAAGCCTTTCTATACAAGGCATTCTCAAGAAAAATTGTATTTCTTCGGTGAACTCCAACTTTGTCTTATTCTTGGGAATTCCAGAATGTGACATCTCTGTTTGAGAATCTTGTCTTGCTGAATGGTTCATAAACTTCTACATTGACTGTTTATGTTTTAATTTTGCATACTAAACCTTATCTTTTTTCTCCTTCAATACAACCCCTTCTTTCTTACAAATATCACCCAATATTTTCCAGCATTTTACATTGTTTTTCTAAATATTTTAGCACTCTACAAAATAAAAGCCAATTTCTTCCACATTATTCTCTACTGATATTATCTTATTGAGATTTATAAACAATAAATACATATAGTCTGCTCTATGCGATTAATTTGATTTTTACCTATTTAAATATAAGATTTTCGTAATTTGGATGCTTTCTTAGTATTGCTACACCTCTTATGTTACAAGGATAAAATGAAATTTCCTCCAACTCAGTACAGAAATTAAACATTGTACAATGCTTGTATCTGGATAAATAAAGAGATTTCATCCTTGACAACCGTGTTCCTAGAGTAATATCCACACAGCATGTTCTCCATGCTGAGCTGTTATCCAGGCAGGGGCTACTCTCAGAGGCTGTAAAAAACATCACCTGCCCCAACTACTCATTCTTCTAAGTTTTATATATTGACTACAGTATTCATTTTTAAGAACATGTTATACCTTTGATGACATCTTAAATGTTTTTTTAAATTGTTGTGATTATAATATAATTACATTTCTCCCTTCCCTGCCTTCCCTCCAAACCTTTTTATACACCTGTCTACTCACCTTCAAATTCATCAGCTCCTTTTTCAATAATTGTCATTTCATGAGTAAAAGTATTTGTATATACATACATATTTCTAAAATAAAATCTGTTTATTTCATATACTATTTCTTGCATGTGTACTTCTATGGTTGACCATTTGGCACTGGAGAATCAGTCGGTGTGCTCTTCCTCAGGGAAGGCTACCTCTTGTTCTTCCAGCTTTCCGCAGTTGCCTGCAGTTCTTTCTGTAAGGTTCATGCCTCATGGTCTTTTCCCCATCCAATGGTGTTATAATTGCTCAGGTCATGTTAGGACAGTCATTTTAGTAGGATTTTATGGATGTGGTTCTGACCTTACCAGGATACACAATATCACACAAATTACATGATCCTCTGGCTCTTCTACTCTTTCTGCCACCTCCTCTGCAGTGTCCTCTGAGCCTCAGGTGCAGGAGTATTTTGTAGATGTGTTCTTTGGGACTGGACTCCACAACCTTGCATATTGATTGATTGTGATTTTCTGAAGCAGTCTCTATAAGTTGCAAAGAGAAGTTTCTTGGATGAGGAGTGAATACTATATTTGCTTGTGGTTATAAGAGCCAATGTTTACAGCTGTCGTTTCTGAAGTGTATGATGTCTTCAGCAATAGAAACTTACTTTCCACCTCCAAGGAACAACTAAGGGCAACAGCGATAGTTTTTATGTTTGGGGGGAGTCTCTTGGACAGCTCTGGCCAACAACTCAAAAGTTGGCTTCTCGTGTATAATATTCCGGGTTTTGTTAGATTGTCTTTGGCTCTTGGAGGGAGCATTCAGTGACGCTTACACCTAAGAGCATCTTAGATTCCTGGAAGTAAAATTGTATTTCTTTAGAAACAAAAGTTGATAGAATATGGTACATAGTAAATAAAGCCTCTCCTGGTGCAGGGGAAGCTAAACCATAGCATCAGTGACAAGAGAGAAACACAGAAGGGAACGGAACAAAGGAAAAGGAAGAAAGGAGTAAAGAGGAAAAGGTCAGTAGGAACTTTATGACTGAAGGCTATATTTCCATACCATCCAACATTTAATAATTCATAATAATGTTTTTAAAATAAAAAGGGAAGCCAAGGGAAAGCCTTGGTTTGCAGGTGTGGTTGATATTCTAGCCTGTAGAATATCTACATAGATTATTACTTCTTTAGATTTACTGAGATGAAATTGAGAAATCAGATTGTTTAAGTTTAAGGTATACTTTAGATTCTTGACACTATTTTAAGACACAGGGTTGTGTTGACATTGGTAACTGCAGATTCTTCTCAAGTTCATAAAACTTAATTTTGTCTGGAGTAGAGACACAAAGATTTGTTCAAAGTCCTGTGATTAGTAAGAACTAACTCACCAGATAGTAAAGAATGAAGCAATGGCTAATCAAGAGGTATTATAAAATCTGTTTGCCCTACACGTAAAATGCAGACATTGGAAACTATGAATTACTTAAAGCAAAAACATCATTAAGTTTTGAATAGACTGACCAATAAAATATGTAGTTCAAGAAATGTGGGATACCTCCTTTAAAAAAATTAAAAACAGCAAATCTTTAAATCTTAACGACCCAAATGGAATCCTACAAGTAAAATCTGACAAGGAATACATCTTTGCAAAAATATTGAAAATTTCTGTCCCCAAAAATGCTCACTAGCAATTTTATATGTAGAGCTTTTAAATGTATATTTGTATGCATAGTAGGTACATTGGTAATATTTGAAAATTATACACAATTACATAGCTAGAACAGCCTGTAAAAATATGTCATCTTAACATTATGGTAATGCTTATTTGGCTAAATCCCTGAATGGAAAATGAGGCAACTAAAACTGATACATAACTTGGAAGTCTATTTTTATCTCATAATATATGTCTTAGAGGAAAAATGCCATCTTCAACTAAATATAATCAAAATAAATATTTATTGAACATTCACAAACATTAGACACACACACACACACACACAGTCCTTGGCGATATATATGTGTGTGTATATATATATATGTGTGTGTGTGTGTGTGTGTGTGTGTGTTATATATATATGTGTGTGTGTGTGTATATATATATATATAACTTATAAAATCACACAGCCCTTCCAAGTAGACACTGTATCATAGATAATGAAATAAAATTTCATTTGTTAAGCAATAAAGTAGCAAGACTGTTTCCAAGCCAAGGGGTCCAACTCCAGGGCCTCTGCATCTGCCACTATTAAAGGTAGAGCTGTCTGGCCAGCTCTTTAAGCACACCCCCAGATTGCTTTTTATAAGTTTCCAAGTAAATAGAAAACTATTTCACCCCAAAAATTGAGCCTCAGATTTGCTCATTTATGTTCTTTTGTGTTCTAAAATGGAAGGCTTATATGATACTAATCCCAAAAGTATAGCTTTTTCTTTTCTGCTGGATTTAATTCCAAAGATATAATAACTAACTTGATTAAGCATCTCGGTGGCCTAACATGCCGCAGCTTGGAATGCCACACTGCTATGGTTCTTAATTCTGCTGCAAGCACCTTTCCCTTTCAGGTTTAACTGCACAACCGATTAAACACTTCACACAAAGGCAGGTGACTCTAGAGGGAAACACCCAATTATGTAGTTTCCAACTAGTAATTATCTAAAATTAATTGCTGCTCTATGAGTTTTGATCATACCAAACAATATTTACAACTACGGTTTCATTCCAAGGACACTCTTTCTCTCCTTGGGCATCTAGACATCAGTTCAGGCATGCCTTCTGCCTACAAAATGTGTGACTTACCGTTCAGTTAAACAAAGTTTCATTAACTCCAAAGGGAGTTATCTGAACAAAAAATATATGCAACCGCGTGAAAGAAATAACATGGGGAAGCCCAAGGGTGCTTATGAAAAACGCATCAGCCTTTCCTGTGTCCACTTAGGTCAACATCTATGGCTCCCATTACAAAGTCTACTGCTCCTATTGGTATAACTGCATCAAAAAAAAAATGAAGTGCTCCTTTTCCATGCTTTCTTCAATCCCCCATCTCCTGTCTGCCTTCAAAAGATAAGAGATCTAAGATCCTGTCCATTTAAACAATGAGTCAAGTCAGCCATTTCTCCAGTCTCTCAGGATTGTGGTTTTTCTGTGTTCTCTTTTCCCACTAAAATAGACTTTTGAAAGTGAAGACTGGAGCTGATTATCAAAGAGTCTTTGTAGTTATTAAGCACAGGAAACTTGTGTCTCCGATGCCTATCACATTGTTTAATAAGAAAATATAATTACTGCAAAATGGTTCTCTGTTTGAAACCAGTGACCATTTCTATCACGTCTTTCTGAAATAATGATTTATGATGAAACACCCTCAGAAGTGTTTACCAAATACTCACTGGCGACAGAGCACACTGATAAGGGTACAATCAAATGATATTTGTCTAGGGTCCCTGACATTCTTGGCTTTAAGATGGGTATCATTAATATCAACAGACATGAAAAGAATTGTCTAAACTAACATTAATTTCCCTAGACTCCTAGACACTGTTTATCTGATTTTCATAATTAAGACAAAAATGTGTTCATTTAACCTAATGAGATCCAATCTGACAAACAATCTTTTTCGTACTGACATTTCACTGTTGGGTCAGCCCCACCCCCTCAGTTCCTCAGAGTTCTGGGTTCACTGTGAAGCAAACAGAAGAGTTTTAACCATCTCATTATCATTTTAGTGGGAAGGTTTTGGCTAGTGCCTCCTTTCTAACCTGATCTGTTCCAGATTTGCCTCTTACAAGTCAGCTTCCTCATCCCCACACAAACCCCTCACTACCACCCCCTTCTGTATCCTTTGACCTTTTCTCCTCAGGGTTCAGGCTGAAGTATACCATACTCTCACTCACAGTCCGAGCACAGAGCTAACAGCCCTGTCACAGCTTAGCAATGGGATCATCTGCCATCTTGGAATAAAATGAATGAAAATCCAGTTAATTTTCAGGAATTGCTGCTTTTGATCATTAATAAAAATCAATGATGTGACAGAAACAGATATCGTGCATACTCACACACACACACACACATACACACACACGTGTGTGTGTGTGTATGTGTGTGTGTTTAAGCTTCCTTGAATCATTTCTTCTGAGGCATCCCTTTAGAAAAGTTAAAGGGGCTGGAAATAAATGGCTAGGTTATGCAAAATATCCCTATGAGCAAACATCTCCATGACCAACTTTTGGAGAGAGTGAATGGGCAGGATGAGATGGGGGGAAGGGAATTTCACTAGAGTAAAATGCAGAAAATATGGACAATCGTCTACAAAATAAGAAAAGAATTGCTGGGATGCCAAAGATCTTTCACATAGAGATGCTCATGCCCCACAGGCTGCAGAGGAACTGGGGAGACACAGAAGGGTTTTTACTCCCAAAGTGCAAGCTGGCAATACACACTGCACACATTGAAAATGAAATAAAAACTGTGCAAGGCAGCACTCTTTAGAGGAACAAACAGACAGCTTAGAAAAAGGAATTTTCAAGGTGGCGTTATGCAATAGGCTTGGAGCAGTGTAATAATGACTGTAATAATATGCCAGCAGACAGAGATCCTAGCAGCTTCTCAGCAGAAGAGAGATGCCTTGGCAGTCCCAAGCTGGTGCTAAAGTCTTAACGCTACATGGGGAATTGCTCATATTGAAATTCCAAAGAAGCTGGAGAGCTGGAGTCTCATGTCTGCAGACAATGCAAAAAGACATACAAACAAAAAAGGAATAGATGGGCTTGCTCAAGAGGAGGAGGAAGAGAACTATACACATTGCTATTTTCCTTGAGCATCTTTCTGTAAGGGCCACCCCCAGGGGTGTTGTAGGAGCTCCAAGCAGTTTCTTTATTCATTAACCAATAAAAGTTACACAAATATAGAAGGACCACCCATATAATAGAAGGTGTGGTCCACTTTGAGGGTGGGTCTTTTTCCCTCAGTTAATCAACTCTGGAAATGCCCACACACACACACACACACGCGCACGCACACACACACACACGTGCGCACGCACACACACGCGTGCGCGCGCGCACACACACACACACACATGCACACACGCACGCACACCTAAAGGTGTATGTCCAAGGTGATTTAAATACCAGTCTAACTGACATCAGGACCAACCATCACCATTTCCATACGCTCTGCTGGTGACCTGAGCTTATACAGTCAATTCTACTGCCATTGGTGAGTGGTCCTTGAGTCACAGTATGCTCCAGTCTCCAAGTTCTTAGACAGAAAGAAGCCTTGGTGAGCCCAGGATCACCATGGCAATCTATCATTATTTCTAATTATTACTTACGTTTGCACAGAAACCATTATGTTTCTTCCCAGACTGAGTTTGCAAAAATATCTTGATCATATAGATCAGAGATTTCTCTGAAAATAATTTTTAAAAGACTGTCTAGGGAGTACAATAAATTTTCAATGGGAAAAAAATGAAAATTAGAGAGAAAGATCCACCGAGCAGATAGCTAATGTGATTTTTATAGCTTGTAGCCTAGAGATCTCAGCTTTATTCATTGGATCATTTTGGAAATCACTTTCAAACTAAATTCAAAGAAATTGTATTCGATAAAGTTTATGTTTTCTCTAAGGTTGATTACCAACACTGTATCCCAGGCATCTCCAACCACTCCCAAGTACTGGAGCTTTACCACTGTGTCTGAGTCTCCTTCCCCAATTCAAAGATAAGATTTGCATAAAAACAAGTACAAAATGGTAAGTACATTACACATTTCTCTGAGGCCCGTTGCTTGATTTATTCATGCTGTTAAATACAGAATCCAGGGTTTGCCTTTTAAATTGTTCCTCATAAGCAATCTAATTAATATCTTATCTCTGGACAGTACAATCTCATAAACCAACCCCCAAAGAGGGGCTCCTGCTCTTTACCTTAGAATCTGGAGAATATAGTCAACATCCATTTATAAAAGTGGGAACGTTAATAAATGAAACTGCAAAACTGCACACACACACACACACACACACACACACACACACACGCCGCTGGGGCAAGGCCTTGCCAAGAAAAGTTATTCTATAAATGAAAACCTAAAGGGCAATCGGTCCCCAGTGCTGGAGGGGAGTTCTAAAGAGAGCCTCCGGGAAGAACTCCTACACAGATGCTCATCAGAATTATCTCAAGTGCTGCGAAAATGCACTAATTCCAAGTGCTTCTCTAAACCACAGACTCGGATTCTCAGGCGGTTACCCCAGAAATACTTTCCCTTCCCCCATGCCTGCCCAGCCCCATTCTCTCTCTCTCTCTCTCTCTCTCTCTCTCTCTCTCTCTCTCTCTCTCTCTCTCTCTCTCTCTCTCTCTCCAGGGTCTCATGTAACCCAGACTGACCTTGAACCACATCCAGTTCTTCACTGTGGAGCTAAGGGTTGGACCCAAGACCTCATGTTACTAGGTAAGCATTCTGCCAACCAAGCTACATCTCCAGCCCCAGGAACATGGATTTTCTTAAAGCTTCCCAGTGATTTTAATGGCTTGCCAGATAGGGAGCCCATTGATAGGAGATGCATGTCTCAAATGCAGATGCCAATCAATAGCTCCAGCATCAGAAATAAGAAAGATTCAAGCATAATATGTGCACATCAGGGAAATAACTGTTCATCTGAGCCATTTATACAACTGAATAATTTGCAAATTAAAACTAGTTTTTTTTAAAAAAAAAAAAAAAACAAAAAGAAAACACTGAAGTAAAATTGCAAATGAAACAGAAAAAGAAAAAAATGTGCATCATTGGGACTCCATTCAGGTCTCATGAATCAGAAACTGTGACCAGCAAGCTGCCTTACACAGCCTCCAGGGTGATTCTGAGCCAGGCAGACATTTAGATGACACTTGGGCCAAAAGCTAGCAGGGGACTGCTTCCTCTAGCCCTTTGCAAGGGAACACAAAAGCAAAGAATTTCACCCTTTGGAGATGGTGACAGTGACTTGCAGAAAGAGAGGCATGCTGGGAGGAGGGACACATGCCCAAGATGCTCAGAATATCTCTGTCCAAGAAGAAACAAAGCCGGCGCTTGAGAGGGGGCATTTCAAACCCACTTTGCTGGCCAACTTTTGTTTCTTGACATTTGCAAAAGACCTTTTAGAGCTTTTAGCCATCTCCGCTGAATGAAAGCAATGAACTTAACCAACGTGCTGTTTTATTTGTGTGAATTTCCCCCTTGTCCGAATAGGAAAGGACGGAGTTCTTTTTTTTCACCCCTTAATGCTTCTCCCCACTCCCTCCTGCTCCTGCAAAACAGGGAAACAGATCTACCATTCTGACCCAAGGAACTTTGAATATTTCCATCACCAGGCCTCTGAGGACGCTCGTATAGCATCTCCCCCTTCACGTCCCCTCCCTCACTTTACATTATAGACAGTGTCATTGTCTATGTACTGTGTTCGTCTTCCCAGTATGTATTGATAGACTATGAATTTTATCTCCCCAAATTAATTTGCAGCCCCCAGAGACAGCACCCCATGGAGAACGCACCCCTAAACACACCTTGCTCAGTAAGTACAGTCTGTACTGATAGTATACATATAGATGTGCCATTGGTTTTCCTAGGTCAGATTACATCTAGATTAATAATTAAATAAAACATGAGGAAGAAACCCAAAGTCTGTTCACTTTGGGCACACGCATGCCTGTGGTGGCACAGTACTGGAAGCTACCGAGGGACTCGGGTTTTCAGGGTATCTTAGTGGCCACTGAGAAGACGCTCAGAGTCCTGCTACTTCCAGAGATCTGCAGAGAAGCAGAACACAGATCTCTCTATGCACCCCATGTCTCCCCTCCAAGCACTCTCTCAAAGCACACAGCACAGCTCTTTCAATGAAGAGAAACAGCTCCCTATTAGCCCAGCTTCTCCTTTGCTCGACCCGATTTATTTGTTAAGTCATTTCAGCTCTGCACATGCAAGGCCCAGCCAGATGTAGCTCAGGCACAGCTGTCTTCTGGCTGCAGAATGGGAGGTACCACCCATCCTCTACCTTCTGGGATGAGCCTGGAAGCCAGTTTATTTCTCGATCGTTTGTCCTGGCCTTGCCTGGAGTCTGGGTTTTCCTAGAAAAGGGAAAGTTTGAGGATTTTGTGTAAGCCTCTTCCCCTGAAGTCAGCCTGCTGGAAGGGCTTGTGTTTCACGCTGACCACACTCTTTGTAAGGAGCACAGTTTCCACTTCCTTAGGAGGAGGGTTCGAATCTCCACACACACCCGTTTAGTGCTATGTGACCTCTGTGGTCTGTGTGCTATTCTGAAACCTGAGAAGAGTGATTTCGGTTGTGAGTCTGGTCTTCTCAACACAACCATCTGAAGTCAACGTGGAAGGGTGTGGATAAGGAAAGAAGAAAGAACCAGAAGTTGTGTTAGTCTCCTGGTGAGTGTGGCTGCAAAGTTTTGCTGGTAGAACAATATAGTTCTACCAGCAATGAAGCTCTGTATTCTTCCCATCTGCATCTGGTTCCAGTTCTAAATGTGAAAAGTGAATGAAGATGGAGTAAAAGAAGTCAACACATTCAACAGCCATCGACAACAACAGTAAGCTCCAATCAAACATTATTGCCAGCCTAACTTCCATGACAGCCATGTACTCAGAATCATGGACTTGGGTGAAGTTCCGAAGTAAATTCCAGTGCTTTAGTTGGTGGCCTTGGACTGCGATTCTGGGTCATTATTTAGAACATGACATAATAAAAAGACCATTGCTGAGGCTCAAAGAGAATGCACAGAGAGCCTACCGCTGTGCTGTTACAGGGTAGGATGAATGAATGGCAGCCTTGCCTTTGATAGCAATGATGCAATCACTCACTCATTCAGAGCTAGCCAGAAGGCGAGCAGTACCACATGTACCACACAGATAACTTTGCTGTGACAATCTATCCCATCTGCAAACAGATGCTTTTCTGACAGCCCAAACTCATGCTATCAGTGTTTTAGGAAGTGGGGAGTGTCTGAGAAAATAAAGCAGAATCATCCCTACGTAAAGGGGCTGAAAAGAGAATCGCAGTTAGGAGGCTCCTGTCATCTTTTTGCAAACACCATCCATTGCAATCAAACTGCAACTGAGTGGCCGGGTAACTTTGACCTCATCCCTGGGATGATCAGAAGACAGAACTGACTTATAACTGCAAGCAGTAAACAGATGAGAACCAAGGCTCATCTGCAGATATTTCTGGGGATCTCCCAACTTTTGATGTGCTGTGTGTCTCTTACAACTCCTTAAGTCAGCAGGGACCAATTAGCAACCCTGCTGCACGGAGTGAAGCACAGACTTGTGTTGATGATGCACTTAATGAGCTTGTTTGAGGAGTTTCAGGTCACCCAGCTTCCCGTCAACCTCCACTTAGCACTTCTACCCATCAGGGCCCAACAATCAGAGCCCACACTGGCAAGGCTAATGCAGCCTTGAATTTTGCCATTCGCCTACCTATCAAAGGCCAGAGCAAATCACAGAAGCAAGCAAACCATGGTTCTTTATCTCTGCTTCTGCTACTATGAGGTTAGCGAGAAATAAAGAACCAGAGGCGCTATCAGTTGGTGGCTGTCTTTGATGTATTGGTGCAGACGAATAGATGGGTATGCATATCACCTGGACCAGTAGACGCTGTCCTTTCTGAGCGGCGCTTTCAGATTCCAAGAGGGAGTTTATAAACAAAGTGGACTCACCATCTTAAGAGTCTGCCAAGTTATTCTGGAGAAGCCAGGGAAGAATGTTCAGGATGCTGAGCGGGTGTGGAACACGCTTTGTAAGTGTGTCTTGGAGCTAGGAGGAAGAGATAGGGGAGGTAAGATTGACATGCCATGCTCCAGCACCAAGAATATGGGGTTCGTTTGCTTTACTTTTCTGTCCTCTTCCTTTGCTCTCAGGCTCCCTTCTTCTCCACTAAGCCTATCACATGTCTTCTGCTCTCCTCACACCCTTTGAATGGCTGACAAAATATCTTTGCAGATTCACTAATCAAGTGACCAAGCAAGTGTCATTATTTGCCAAGGTCTTGCTGTGCACACAGCCAGCTTTCTTACCTGCTTCCCCAACCACTGTCCTCCCTCACTCCCCCACTAACACTCATTTGGCGGATGGCTCTTCTCCTTCCCCCTCAACTAGCTCTCATCAAAAATGTCTGAAAAAATGCTTTCAGAATGTAACTCTTCAGGACTTACTATCATCCAGGGTAGCCACCAAATAAGAATGAATCCAACCAGTTTATGGCAGAAGGCTAATACGTTTTAAACACACAAACAAAAAGCACATGTACAATGGCCCTGTTTTACAGTGTATAACCACCTAGGACTTTAATGTGAAAACAAGTGTTCCAAGCCACCACACTGAAATGACCCAGGACAGGAATAACTCTTCTGTGATACAGGAGCCACAGAGAGTACCTGGAGAGCTGGGAGTTTGTCTTAGGGTTTCTACTTCTGTAAAGAGACACCATGACCGTGGCAACTTTTATAAAGGAAAATATTTGACTGAGGCTGGCTTACAGTTCAGAGGGTTAGCCCATTATCATCATGGCACCGAGCATAGCAGTATACAGGTAGACACAGTGATGGAGACACAGCTGTGAGTTCTTCATCCCTAGTGGCAGGTACATCCAGATAGACAGAAAGAGGGAAGTGAATGAGACACTGGGCCTGGCTTGTGCATCTGAAACCTCAAAGCCCACCCCTCGTGACACACTTCCTCTAGTGGGGCCACACCCACTCCCACAACACCACACCCACTCCCACAACACCACACCCCTAATAGTGCCACTCCCTAAAAGCCTATTGGAGCTGTTTCATTCAAACCACCCCAAGGTTTTTACTGTTAGTCATCAGCTGTGTCTATAGCTGCCAGCTTCCCTCCCCGTCATCTTTCATATGACGTCACTTCTCTACCCAAACCCAGCTTCAAGATTTTCTGGATTAAAACCGTACATTCACTCAATATATTTCTGTGCCAAACACTGCCCCATTTCGTCGAAGTCGTTATCAGTTCATTTACAACAACACTCGAGACTCCTAAGATTTATGGAATGTGTTTCGTTATTCAACATTACCTTAAATTTCTACTGCATTTCCATAAAACAGAATCAGTAGGAATTAAGCTAAATTTAAATAGAGTATGTGGTATATCTGTGTTACAGCTCTTTCTTAAAGTTTTGAAGAGTTATTTAACCCACCTTAATATGTCTCTCCTCATCATCCCTGAGTTACTTGTATGGAAGCAATTATATCTTCCTCACCTGCCTATGGAAGTCTTAGTTTCCTGTTTATTATTTGTACTTCACAAACCAAATTGCTAATTCCTCACAGAGAAACCCTGTCTTTATGTCTATATTATTTCCAACACTTTGTACCCTAATGTTGAATACATTAATAAGTGTTTATTCACCTAGCTTTTTAACTTAACTAATGTTTCGCCTATAATATGGGCTCTGGGTCAAAAATAAATTTTATGATTTTGAAAACATACATAAATTAGCATAGGTTTGTGATAGCATTAAGGGGATTGATCATAGAAATAGTAGTTCAGAGGTAACACTATGAAGACGGGAAATATGGCGATGGGGAAAGGAATAGAAAACCAAATCCTGCACAAAAGGGGAGCCAGACACCAGACAAACACACGAGGAAGTGTTTGCCCCGCAACTGTGTAATCCTCCTAGTGGGAACATTTTACCCAGAATTCTCCTGGGCAGCTACCCAGAGTGTACACTGGTTACTGGGTAGTCAGTGTCAGTACTATGCTAAATCTTCATATTGTTTTATACATTTGCCCCAAGACTTACTGTCAGCATCTCCACTTAGCAGATGAGAAAGCTAAGCCACAAAGAGAACACGGAGCTGAAGGTCCTAAGACTGGTGACTGGTAAGCCTGGGACCTGAGTTTTGACATCCAGCCCTGGAGTCACCCGAGGTAGCAATAGGCACACACACAGGCTTTTCTTCATTATTTGGTATCTTTCATATTTTCCCTTAAAGGGAAAAACTGATGCAAGAGACTCTCTACTTGGCAAGGCCTCACCGTGCTGTGCAGAGTCACCCTTCCACCCGCTGCCCTCAGCTGCCACCGCCACCCTTGCTCTCACCCACTCACCCCTGTCCACCACCTTTGTGGGCAACTGTTCTCCTTCCCCCTCCACAGAATATAAACATTCAGGTCTGTGTTTCAGACCTCAAAGTTCAATGCTGCTGTTTCCACATTTACATTTGTTTTGTTTTTAATTGACTTGAAACTCACTGATGGCAAACAAGTATGACAATAAATTTAGAAAGTGGTTGAGCCTCATTCTAACCTGGAAGAAGTAAATTTGCGTCAACATGCATCCAAATACTTGCCAGTAACCATGGGGTTTCCATTATCTCTACCGTAACATAATTCTGAAATTGTTTCCTTAATAATGTACTTTGCAGCTGTATCAAAAGCCCTATCCCCTCTCACCCTAGGAAAGGAGGTGTGGAAGCTGATCTAAATGTTACTCGGGTGTCTGGATTGAGCTTTCTGCCCAGCTATTGAGAGCTCATCAAAATGGAAAGCGTTTCAATTTACAAAATATTTTATTATGGTTTTAATAAGTATAAAATTACTCCCATTAGATTTACAACTTGAAACAGAATAAGCTAATGTCACACTGTGGCTATTTAAAAAAAAAAATCAGTGGCTTTAACTGGAACAAGCTTATCTAGGTAAAACAAGCTTAAGTAGGTTTTTACTTCCTAACTGTATCTCATTGTCCCCGCTGAGCAGGAGGGCAGAGGGGACTTGGCTCACTCCTACCATCTCAGGATGCTGCTTGTGAGAATGCCACTCTTTTAAGTCTTCATCCTTTTAATTGGGGTTCCAGATTTACAGTGGCTGGGAAAAGAGGGTTCAGGTTCATCCATCAGCTACTGTGTGATGCGTCAGGGGCAGAGCTTCACAGGCCCCGCCCAAACTGAGCATTTTCCTAGGCCTGAGAAAATGAAAAGGGGTGATGATCACAAAAGATACTCTTCACACATTTCTGTCACTAACTTCATCAAAGTTTTAAATAAGCATTAGCAACTCACAAGCTTCAAAAAGATAATAAGCTCAGATTTCAGTCTTTACAATGGACTACCAGAACAGAAGAAAACTGACTACGTACTTTTATAACCTTTTTGGTAGAAATGAACTTCTTTAGGAGAAAATTCACCGTGTTAGCTTTCTATGACTCTGACAAAATACCAGAAACATAAAGATAAAAGGTTTACTTTGCACTCCTGGTTTGAAGAGTCGGCTCACAATCACTGCGGCCAGGCTGGTTATCAGGCAAGCACATCCTGCCTGGAGTATTCGATGAGGCAAAGCCATTCAGCAGTGGGCCAAGAAGCAAATAAAATGGAGGAAGAAGATCGGAGTCCCACAGTCCCAACGGCATGCCTCCAGTGACTGAAAACCTCCTAAAAGGCCCCTCTCTGCTTCCCACCACCTACCCAGGGCACCTAGCTGCGAAGAGACACTTTGGGATACCCTAGCTACACTGTGGCACGTTGTGGCAAACGTTATCAAGGTTTTGTTTATGTGGGACTTTTAACTGTTAAAAGCAATTAAAAACAAAGTATCCAGTTCCATGGAGGTTAAAACAGAGATCACATCAAACATGCTCAGAAATGATTCAGACAGGATGTTTAAATAGATAAATATTCCCAGGTAGTCAAGATAATCCCCATGTGTTCTCAGGAAGCAAGAACTCTGAGTAACGATTGTAAAGCTAGATACAATCCTACTTATTTTAAGTCACAATGTTTTTACCTTTAAGATAAGAAAAACAAGGTCTGGGAAGGCTCAAAGTGATTTGTTTAAAAAAAAAAAACACTCTGGAAATGGTACAACCAAAGAGTCCCATGTTAAGCAAAATAAGTCAGATACGGAAAGACAAATAGCATGCTTTCTCTAGTCCCCAGGCTCTAGAATTAGATACACAGACAGGCAGACAATAGATGATAGATAGATAGATAGATAGATAGATAGATAGATAGATAGATAGATAGATAGATAGATAGATAGATAGATAATAGGCACTTTGTTCAGTGATTGCTCAAAGAGTAGAACTTACTTGTGATAAACACTGTAGAAAAAAACATAAGCAAAAAAATAAATGCATCCAGAAACTCAGGAATTTCTAAGAACGTTTGGGGATAAATAATTATTATAATAATAATTAATAAATAACCAAAGTTTATTTACAAAAATACTGCTTGTCATAGTGACTACACAAACACATTATCTTTCAACACAGTGTGAATAAATGTTGTTTTAAATGAATATATACACACTTTAAAAGTTTCTAACAAAATTGTTTTCATTTAATATATTCTCCAGAAGGCAATATCCAAAATCCTTGAAAACTGGAATAGTCATTTAAATGATACTCCAGAACCTTAGAAAGCCAGAAGGGGAGAGAAAAATCCAAGATTAACATTACAGCTATATTATTAATTGGTGCTCAAAATGTCACATTTACATATATTTAAGTATGTCTAAATACAAAACTGACCACTAAGCATTTTTTAGACAAGTTTGGGAAAAAATACTTATACTCCTCATCCTAAACAACTTAATATTCCAAGAATTTGCCTTTTTGTCAAAGAGAGTAAATTTGATTAAGTGTATAAAAATGTTACTGTTTGAAGCAGTATAGTAACTGGAGACACATGGGAGCAGAGTATCCAGCTCACTCTATCCTTTCCAAATCCAGACCTCTGCCAAGCACACATGTTTGAGTTGAAACTCAAGTCTTTTTAAAACCACTATTCATAAAAAGGTCAGTAGGTTGGCTCTTACAAATAAATCTGTAATCACTACAAACTGTCATTGTATCTGACCGAAAATTATGATGAAGCCCAGTGACCCAGATCTGTGTGTAGAAGCCTAAAGAATGAGGAGGAAATGGGGGATGGAAGAATTCGGAGGCTGGGCCAAGACCTGTTCTGGCTCCACAACTGAAACAACCAGTTTGACTTTTGGCAGGCAAGATCTGAGACATCCAAGAATTCCTTATTCCACAGTGACTCTTAGCCTTGAATTCACTGCTTCCAAAATAGTACAAAACCACTGAATTAGTCGGGGTTCTCTGGAGGAACAGGACTGATAGAGCTAATCTATGTGTATGTGGAATTTATTAGAGTGGCTTACAGACCGTCATCCACCTAGTCTAACAATGGCTGTCTCCCAAGGGAAAGTCGGAGAATCCAGTGGTCTTTCCGTCCACAAGGCTGCAAGTCTCATCTGGTCTCAGTACATGCTAGAAACACATCCCAAAAATGTAGGCTCTAATGTCAGAATTGAGAGCAAGAACAAGCAGGCAAGAAGCCAAGAACTGTTTCTTCCTTGTCCTTTATAAAGGCTGCCACAAGACAGTGTGGCCCAGACTTAGTGTGAGTCTTTCTACCTCAAGCGACCTGGACTCAACGTAGGGCTGTCTATCTCAAATGATCCAGTTAACGGAAACTCCCTCACAGGTGTGCCCAGTGACTTGGGATTTTAGTTAATTCCAGTGTAGTCAGTTGACAACCAAGAACAGCCATCACAACCACCCTGAAGGCTTGGGGCTTAGGCTACCACGTCCTCTTGCTGGGAAAGTTCCCAGGACATAGCTACTGATTCTCTGCCACAGGGCCTCTCAGCCATCTTGCTTTCCCGGCCTAGTGACTCATTGCTAGAAAGAACAGAATCTTGTCATGAGTGGTTTTCAACCAAGGAAGGTGGGAGGGGACACTTAAGGACCATATCGAAGTCTCAAGCTGTCCCGCCTCCAGGTTTGTATCTATTCCCACAACTCATTATCAACTCAGGGTGGTGGGGGGACACACTGCCGGGAAACTCTGTGGTGTAATGTCCTGAAAACAATGTCATGTTGTGAGCCCAGAAGGCTCCAGGAAATGGAAGATGTCTTCTGAAAGAACTTCTGATGACTGTGAGGCTCAGGCAGTGCTCGTTGTGCGTGAGTGTGAGCTGCGTGCACACCTGATTGGAAACGCACTCACTCTTCAGCCCTTCAGTATTCTTGCTGCTCCCACAGTAGACCACGTCATCTTCACAATAACCTCATGAAGAAATGGGGGTGCTTAGCAGTCCGGGGTCTACCCAAGGTCTCATGATTAGAAAGTGGCAAGCAAAAGGAGGTATATTCAAATCGGCTCTATCAGATCTCATCCCAACCACTGTTTCTGCGCTGATTGTGGGTACCACTGACCTCAGTACCTCCACCAGGTTGTAACTATTTTCGGTTGCAGTAAGAACGACAGACAGAATTCACAGAGCATGGGAGATTCTGCCATCCCATCGGAACACATCTTTGCACTCATCTGCAGCCTTCTATGACCACAGCTTCCAAGGCTGCCACACTTACCTGCTCATTCTCCCCCTAGCCCACTCGACACTGACCAGCCCATGCCAATCTAGCCTCTTCTTTGTCAGCATTTCAAAATCTCACGTGACCCATGCGTTTGTTGACTATTTTAGAATTTCCCCCAATTTGTAAGAAAAGGTTTGCCTCTAGGTAGGTGACAGAAATGCAAAAGGTTAGAAGTGGAAGAGAATCCAAGGTCCCATTTTCCAGAAAAGGCAAGTGAACTCACAGTAGCTAAGCAGATCATATGTTAATGAGTATTCAAATGTAACTACTTCTTCATTTGAGCCTAGAAATACAAGACAGAAGCAATAGAGACGGGCTCTGAGTGAACCAAAGCTCACGAATACAAGCGTCTAGACATAGCAAGGGCATATTTGATGTGGATTCTAATCACTGTCTCCCAGGATCCGAAGAAAGAAGCCACCAAGAGTTCCTTACTCCCACCCAACCTTTCCTCCAGAACTAAGGTTACTGGGGAAGAGCCCCAGAAAGGAACTACGCAGTCTCACGCTTCCTTGTGCTGCATTAGGAGGAAGCTTTTCAAGGCTGCCTTTCTCCTGAACCAATGACCTTCCCCCATTTGTTGGTTCTTTTTGTCTCAGCAATTCATTTTGCATGGTTTTTTTGTTTGTTTGTTTTTCAAAATGTTTTTATTTGTTCTTTGAGAATTCTAGACAATCTGTTTTCATCAGCTTCCCTCCCCACCCCCACCCCAAGTTCCTCCAGATCCTCTCCTCTTGCCTGCTCACCCAACACACAAGCCACAGAGTCTAATTAGTGTTGGCTGACTACTCCTGAACATGGAGTCTGCCCTGGAGTGTGGTTGATAGAGCCAGGGTCGCTCCACTGAATAAAACTGCTTTTCCATGGTGCAGCAGCTATCAGTTTTGAATAGCTTCATGGCCAGGGGAGGGATGTGGCCACTTCCCCACTCCATGCTGAGATTTCATCTGCCTTGTGCTTACGTGGGTCTTCTGCATGCTTGCCCCCGTCTCTGCGAGTCTGTGTGCATCAGCCCTGTTCTGTCCAGCAGAGCTGTCTCTGGGAAGCCGTCCCCACCTCTGGTGCTTACCATCCTTCTGCTCTCTCTTCCACACAGATCCCTGAGACCTGAGGACACAAGTGTGACACAGATGTCCCATTTGTGGATGAGCACCCCAAAGTCTTTCTTCACTTTGTTTTTTGATGCAAGCCCCTACTGCTCCTTTCTCTCTTTCTCCTCTAGTTACATTTTCTTGTGTTTTTCTTAACTAAAGAATGAAGAAAGCATAGAAGTCCCTGTTACTTCACAACAGCACTTACAGAATTCACACTATTTGCAAACTGCTTACTCTGAAATGATTTCTTACTTGACCTGAGTTTCCACAAACATTACCAGAGTGATGGACAGACCTGTCTTAATGATCCCGGAGTTATTCATTTATGTCTAGTTCTGCCTAGATTCTCTTCAAAATTCAACCTTCCTGCCTTCCATCTTGCCCAAGTTCAAATACTCTTCAGCAAGAGCTCCTTGTCTGGGCTTGCATTTCTCCCACCATTCCTGAATAGAAATGATCCAGCGACCAACTTCAAACAGGGACCATATATTATTTATGTTCACTATATATTTAATCTATTAAAGCCCTGAAAATTTCAAGTTCTACAATGAGACATTTATCCTGTGTCTACCTTGTCCAGCATACCTAATCATGGAATATACCAGAAAAATACACAGAGCACTGATTTAGTATTTAAAACCTGCCAAATACTTGTCTGCTATAAAACCAGTCTGTATTTACTGAGCAAACAGCAGACTAGACTAGTTACTGGTCCCCGGATGCTACATAGAGTGAGCGTGGCATTGTCCGATCAGATCAATCTGGTAGAGAACATGATTTCAGATGATCATACAAAGAATCAAGGACTATAGATATGACTGGTGCTGTGACATCAGCACTTGGAGCACAGAATGTGAAGATGTACTGCTTTATTTTTTTGTTGTTGTTGAATTGGTTTATTTGCTTGCTTTTGGTTTTGGTTTTGTTGTTTTATAATCCAGGTCATCTGGGAAGAGGGAACTGGGCTGTAGAAAAGTCTATGATTAATGATTGATGTGGGAGGGCCTAGTCTCCTGTGGGCAATGTCACCACTGGAAAGGTAGTCCTAAGTTATATATATAAAGGAGGACCTGTAAGAGTTGTGGTTGGGTGGCCGGAAAGCATATGGGGAGGGAAGAGAAAAAGAGAACATCTTAACTAATTTTCAAAAAAGAACAACAAAAGAAAGAAGGAAGGAAACAAGCAAGCAAGCTAGCAATCAGGCTGAGAAAGTCAGAGTGAGCAAGCAAACAAACAGCATTCCTCCATGGTTCCTTCCTGAGTCCCTGTCTCCACATTCCTTCCTTGAGTTCCTTCCCTGACTTCCCTCAAGGATGGAGTATGGCATTTGAGCAGTAAGGTGAAGTAAAACCTTTCTTCCCCAAGTTGCTTTTTGTCTTGGTGTTTATGGCAGACTCAGAAAGCAAACAAGGACAGTAAGGAAGGTCAAGATAACTTTCTGCACATAGCACCCAGTGTTGCTAAAAGTCACCTTGATGGAAAGTTGTGGGATAAAAACTCAGACCTCAGAAAGTCTTCCCTTCCTCCACTACCATTCTCTGCCTTATTTTTTTTCTCTAGAATTTATCACTTTCCAAGTCATGCACTCATTTGTCCACATTTTTATTTTTCTATCATCAACTAAAATCTAAGCCCAGAAAAGCCAGATTTTTCTGTCATGATTACCACTAGCTCCCTAACCATACACATAATTTTTCTTAATGAATATTTATTGTTATTAAGCATTTAAAAGTCCATTTGTAAATAGAATTGTTACACAAAGAATGAGAAAACATACCTACCCAAGAACATTTGGAAGTATCAATGCATGACAAAAGAAATTCTTTACACAAATACTGATTTTCTATCGCTGTTATTTCCTTAGGCAATCTGACCTGAAACTAGAGGTAAGCAGAAGTGTATATCTCTAAACAGTATCTGGCTGCTGGCTGCTTTTATGTCAACTTGACATTAGCCAGAGTCATTTGGAAAGAGGAAACTTTAATTGAAAAAAATGTCCTCACTATATTGGCTTGCAGGAAAGCCTGGGTGTATAAGGTCTAGTTCATTGCGGGGGCAGTGCCATTCTTGGGCTGGTGGTCCTATGTACTTTAGGAAGACAGATTGAATGAGATGGGAGAGCAAGCCAGTAAGCAACACCCCTCCATGGCCTCTGCATCAGCTCCTGCCTCCAGGTTCCTGCCTTATTTGAGTTCTTGCCCCAACTTCCTTAGATGGAGCATGGTATAAGGGAAATGAACCCTTTCTCTCCATGTTACTTTTATTATGGTGATCTATCACATCAAGAGAAGCCCTAATTAAAACAATCCCCAAAATGGAAGGGCTGCTCAGCATTCTTACTGCTGTAAGATCTTCAAAGATGAGTTGGGACACACCATGAAAGCTGCCCACAGACTCCACCTCACAGGCTTGATCACCAGAGACAAGCTGGCTTGAAGATCCTACCATGCATATGTACAGCCTTTGTTCCAGACAAAGTGGCCGCTCTCTTGTTCTCTTCCAACAAGGCACTGTCCCATAAGAAAAGAGGTATCTGAGTTACATGTTTCTCTCTTTCGTAACTCTGCCCCTTCTTGGAACACTCTGGAGATTCAGTAATCTGGAGCTCTCTGGCAGCCTGAAACCTACCTTGGTGCCTGCCTCACTTCTCCATAGGGCAGATGAAGCTACGAGGCAGCCCCTCAGATATCACTGCTCAAGAGGTGACTGGAACAGTATTAAATAAGTAGACCACAGCGCCAGAGGATGCTTCTTATAGTGAGAAATAGAGCAACAGATAAAAGGGAAAAGACTGCATAGGGCCTATGTCCTCATCCCTGATACAATCCTCAAACTTCTGATGGTACGAAGAACCCTCATCTTCTTGTCTCATGGCACATCTGGCTTACATCTTGAAATCTCTTTCAGCTATTGCTAAACTCCCAAATCCAGCACTTCTTCTATAGCCCCACTTGGCCACCCTCGCTCTTGTCTCTAGTTTACTGCTAAATGTCTCTGTACTATTCTCCCCATCACTACATACTCTCCGTCATCTTATGCTATTTAAGAAACTGTACACATTTCTTTGAAAGTCTTTGGAGGTTCTCTGGCACTTTCTGACGGATTTAACTCCCTAGTGTGGACATGAGTGTCTGCAGCCTACTGCTGCAATGCCAGCTTGTCAATCATAGGGATTGTCAATCATAGACCCAGCTTTCCACACCTCTGCCCCCTTGCACGGGCACTCTGTTTTGTCTGCAACATCCCTCCCTGACACTTGACTCTCCCTCATTGTTGTTCATCTACCTCAAAATCACTATTCTGGGAAGTCTTTAGAACCCCATTTGATCTCAGTAACCATTCTCTGCGTTCCAGGAGGACTCCCCCCAAAGTTGTCAGCTTAATGTAAAAACTGAAATCTTTTTAAAGGAAAGAACAAACTCTACCTTGTACCACCAAGACTGAGCACACAGTTAATATTGTTAATTTATCAAGTCACTATAAATAACGGTACATAAGACACTCAGAGCTTAAGAGTCTTCTGTAATCATTTTAAAAGCAAGAAATCACTTTCTACTCCTCGTTTGTTAGACCTATATTTACTACTTTAGCATAATATAAAATAAAGGTCCTGAAGGTTAGAAAGTACACAACTTAAATAAAAATGCTACTAGTAAACAAACACTTAGAAAATGTTCACCCATATGGGCAATCAGGAAATGCAGATTAAACCAATGCTGAGAAACACAAAGCCCATTAGCATAGCCAAAATATTTAGTGACAAAACCTAAGCAGATTAGACTAAGATAAGGTTGCTATGTCTTTGACTAGTTCTGTCATGCACTAGGACAGGCCGGACAACAATTGGGCAAATTATTTAGAGGCTGTGAAGCTATTCATATCTTTTGATCAAGTAATTGGACTCTTGACATTTAACTTACTCAATACAAGCATTTTTCTAACTCTAAAAAATTAACAGTGGTGTAACATGCTATCAAAACTCTGAAAACAATGGAATTGCTGAAGTATGTCTTGTTATGCAAACATAAACTAAGATAAGATATTTGCAAACCACATTGCAATCAATAAGAAATTCAAATTCAAAAACAGTTTATGAAGAATTCCTATAAGCTAATAACAAAAAGACAAACCAAACAAAAATATGTAAACTGTTATGCATTTTTTTTCATTTTAAAGATAAAATAAATGCTATGATATAGCTCATTGGTAGAATATTTGCCTGTCATGTGTAAGGACCTGGGCTCTATTCCCACCACTAAAAACAAAATCCTTTGAAGAAAAATCAATGTAAAACAATATACATTTTCAATAGGTAATAAAAGTATCTCATCTTCATAAATGTTTAGCAGAATGTAAACTAAAACCAAAAGAAACTATCATTTACACTCGTCAACTGATAGAAGTGAACAAAACCAACCACCAACTCTTGATGGCCTCTAACTCATGACTCCACACTGCTTGTTTCTGTAAAGTATGTTCAACCAAGAGAACTTGGAATCACACTAGACAACATGTATGAGAGGGCTCATAGCAGCCCAAAGACTATAAACAGCCCAAGTATCCATCAAAAGAAAAATATATGGTATTAAATTATGATACCCTGTCCATCAGTAAAAATGAATGAACTGTACTGTAGACAGCACGGAGAGTCTAGACTTAAATGCTGAGTGGGTATGCCACATCATTAGAAAGTATAAAAAATATGATTCTATATAATTTTTTATTTAAAGTGCAGCACACTGAATTTATTGGTTAATGACTAATTTATTGGTTATGGATATACACTTCTGGAAAGCTACAACTAAAAACAAGGTAAATAAGCAACAGATTCCGAATAAGTCATTCTTTGGAATGTAACAAAAATAACTGAAACAGACGAAGAGAATTGGTGAAAGGTGAGCGATTGCCTCAGTAGCACATTGGCTAAAATTGAAATGATACAGAGATTACCTTAGCCCCTAAACAAAATGACAGGTGCTTTCATGAAGCAGCCCACTAAATAAATAAATAAAAACAAGGATTTATGTGAGATTTTATTGTATTATTCTTTAAACCTAATTTTAAAAATATCATTGCATACCTATTTAGTATTTAATAAAGTTATGTTTTTTAAAAGAGAATCAGATCATGGACTAGCAAATATAGTACATCACATCTGTATCTAGGTTGCATGGGGCATAGAGAGTGAACCAACAGAATGGTGCCAGTGGCCTGAGAAATGGCTACAGAGTGACTTCTGCTGATTGGAAAAATTGAATCTTTAGTATGATTTTGTATGGCCTATTCATAACAGAGGAAAATGATAACCTCATTCCAGAGTAAAGGCAGATCCATGGGATGGGATTAAGTGTCAATGTGTTTTACTCCCAGAGTTTTGACCCCGTATTTCTTCTCGTCCCTTCCCCCTGGATATTCTCATCACTTCACTGTCATTCAGTGCCTAAGAGACTGATAACGGAGTATGGGACACGAAAGGGTGGGGAAAGATAAGAAAACTTCTGGCTTTGAATTTCGAAATTGAGCGTTGATGTTCCTAACAGAAAGAAAAGTTTGAAATCCGTGGTGGTTGACGGGCTGGATTGTCCCTTTTGGGAACCACTGAAGCAAGCTGAGCTTAAACTTTATGCAGCTAGTAATAGACGACGACCATAGGAGATAAAAGCCGGGCTATACTTGAAAGAACCCAAATTTCCTATTTCTCCAACAGGAGTACAAAGTAGGGCAGGGGTAGCCTTTCAATAATGAAGAGAAAAACACTGATCTTCACCGGGTACAGAGACTCAGTGCATCATTGGCTGAAGTAAGCACAGACCTACAATTAAAGACACTTAATTCTTTATTAATGCTTAACACAAATCTGTTTGAAATATTCTATGATAAAATTATTGGAAAACAATGAATCTAAGAAAAAACTATGAAAATATAGCTGTGGAAATAGTGGAAGACTTTAGACAGTTGGGACCAGTAATCAAGGTTCCTTCATTACACTATAGCTGCAACAACCGCTACCCAATGACAGTCACTGGAAATCTGCCTGCACAAAAGAGAGTTGCTGATTAAACATCAAACAATCACTTATAACTATGCCAAAGGAAGTTATAAGAAAAAGCTTTCTAGAGATGTGTAAGAAGAGTTTTAACTTGTTTTAGGTAGCATCCAAAACGTTAGGCTTTGTTAAGTCATTGTTAAATATGTGTGGCATTGTGCTTGTCCTGGATCTTCCCTGTGGCCCTCCCTTCCTCCACCCCCTCTGCTCTCATTCTCTCACTGTCCCCTTTCTGATCTTATTATATATTTATATGCACAATATATATGTTCATAGGTATATATGTACCTATACATATGTGCATATATACATAGGTGTGTGAAAGATAGATGATGAAGAGATGAATATTCTACATATCTTAATACTGTCTTCCAAATACATGCTCAAAATCTGTTATTCATGAAAGAGCATCAAACCATGGTTAATGACTCATCATATGGATAATCAATCATATGCCAAAGAAAGGGTTAAAAACAAACATAAAAGGGGCTAAAGAGATGGCTCATCAGTTAGGAACACCAGGTTCAATTCCCAGCACCACATGACAACTAACAACCGTCTGTAACTACAGTTCTGGGAGACCTAACATGCTCATATGGCCTCTACAGGCACTGTATGCTTACAATGTACAGGCATTTAAGCAGGCAAAATAAATACACATAAACATAAAATAAAATGGATAAAATATAGATATTGCATTTTAATATGAGGATCGACTATTTAAAATATTACCAATGGATAACTTTGAAAAACACACTAGCAAAAAAGATTCAATTACTGGGGTTAAAATAACATTAGTTACTACAGAAGAAAAGGTTATAAAACTGGAAAAGGTCAGAAAGAAACAGAAAGACTGATACAAAGAGAATGAAAGAAGAAGGGAAAATGTATGTGATACAGAATGAAATTTCATATAAAGTATGGAAATACCATCACAGAAAGAGGGAAAGAAGGAACAGAAACAATATTTAAAGAGATTATGCTCAAATATTTTCAAAAATTAACAGATATTAAGCACATCATTGAGATAATCATACCCAGACATGTCATAATAAAGCTAGTGAAAGCCAGAGATGAATATAAAGTGTTCTAAAGTTTTCAGAAGATAAAGCTAGCTATCAGGAAATTACTGAAGGGAAACAGTCATCTCACCAGATTTTATATTTAAAAGTTAGAAAGATCTCGACTACACAACTAATGGGGTACCTGGGGATCTATCGGAAAAAGAAGCAGTCCCACACAGATCCTCCTGGTACTCAGCCTCCTGGTGCAGGCTCAGGGCACCCCTACTTCTGCCCCATCACCCTTTTCAGCCATTTCTTTTAGCCCATTTCCTTTCCTTGGAGTCATCCTGCTGACCCAGAGAACAGCTCTTTCAGGGACCCCACAGCCACCAGACTTTAGCCTCCGTCCCCTCTGTCCTCGTTAGGGTTTCCTTTGCAGAGGTGAAACACCATGATCAAAAAGCCACTTGGGAGGAAAGGATTTATTAAGTTTAGATTTCTGCATTGCTGCTCATCACCAAGGGAAATCAGGGCAGGAACAAACAGGGCAGGATCCTAGAGGCAGGAGTTGATGCAGAGGCCATGGAGGAGTGCCGCTTACTGACTTGCTTCCTATGGCTTTCTCAACCCACCTTATTACAGACCAAGGACCAACAGCCCAGGGATGACACCACCCACCATGGACTGGGTCCTCCCCCATTGATCACTAATGAGAAAATGTCTTACAGTTGACAGGTACTTTCAGCTACTCTTAGGCTAGCTGATGTCTACTCACTTCAGCCCCTCATCCCAGCACAACGCCAACCACCTGCAACTCCTGGAGAAGATTTAGGGTCCCTCTAATTCTTTCTTATCACCCACTTAACTAACCTTTGTAGCCCATTTCCACTCCTTTGTGACTATCTTCCAACCCCCACTTTTATACTAGGGATCCACAGCGCCACTGCTGGCTGGGGCCCAGAAATGCTCTATATACCAGAGCATTTGACTGGGGCCCAGCCATTTTTTTTTCTAGCCCATCTCCATGTCTTAGTGACTCCCTACAGATGCATAGAACCACCCTCTACAAATGAGCCCACAGCTGCCACACTTCTTGGGAAAACAATAACCAAAGAACAGAGCACCCACCCAATAAAGGCAAGAGAAGACAGCTATACCAAGAAACATCTCAAGCACCCTAACGCTAGATGTCTATATTCCAACATAAGAGTGCCAAGATGACAATACGCCTTCTCTAGAAGCCAGCAGCCCTATTGTAAAGGTTCTCAAGAAAAATAATTTAGCTGAAACACAAGAAAAGGTCTTCAAAATAGCAATCATGAATATGTCCAAGGACCATAAAGAGAATATGAAAAAAAGACTTAATAAAGATTGTGAACACACAGTTAACGAAGTAATGAAAACAATTCAAAATGTAGAAGTAAAAAAAATCACTAAAGAAATATCAAAATGAAATAAAACTATAAAATAAAAGGTCACGAAGTCAAGTAGCAATCTTAGAAGTAAACCTTACTAGCAGATTAAAAGACATGGAAGAGAGAATTTCAGGTCTTGCAAAACAAAGTAAAAGAAACAGATAGCTCGGTCAAAGAAAGAGTAAGATATAAAAGAAAATGTTCAGACATCAGATCCCCTCTTTTCCCTCCTCTCCCACAGACCCAACTCCTCAGTCTCATCCCTAGTTCCATAGCAGAACACCTGTGGCGACCTGCCCTGCCCTGCCCTGCCCCCTACTCCTATCTCCTATGGATCCCACAGACCTTTGCCCTCTAAACATCCTTCCTCTGCTCATTGCTTTGTCCTAGCCCCCAACCCCAGCAAACATTTCCTGCTAACCCAAGGACTACTCTAGTCAGGGCAACAAGTAGGTTAACAATGGATCCACACTTGTGACCTCCCTGCACTGTCTCCCCCCACCAGTCCAAGAAGATGAAATAAGCACATTCTGTTGAACTCTCTGATCTCCCCCCTCCTGTGGTTCCCTCCCCCCAAGCCACTAATCTATCTCTATTTCTACTGTCAGTTCCCAATACCTAGACACAGATTCTCTGGAACCCCCAATAGCCACAGCTATCAAATCCAAAGAAAAATATCCAAACAGGCAACACACAACCATCCTCTGAAAATCCAAATAGGAAACAGAAACCAAGCAAGAAGCACCCTACCAACGAAGACAAATCCAGAAACCAGCACCTAGCCCTACAATCAACCCAATCACAGATGCCTAGACACGAGTATAAAAATGCAATAAATAAGAGCCCAAGCAAAGTCTGCATAGAACCCAGCTATCCTACTACAGCAGGCCCTGCATATACTGACACAGCTGAAGCACAAGAAAAAGACCTGGATGAAGATGATAGAGGTCCTTAAAGGGGAAGGAAATGAATCCATTAAAGAAATCAAGAGCCAGACAAACAGTGTGAAGAAATGAATAAAACTATTCAAGACCTGAAAATGGAAATAGACTCAATAAAGAAAGCACAAACCAAGGGAATTTTGGACTTGAAAATTTTAAAAATTCAAATAGGAACTACAAAGGCAAGCTTCCTAAATAGAATAGAAGAGATAGAAGAGATTCTTCTCAGATGTTGAAGATATGATAGAGGAAATGTTAAAGTAAAAGAAAATCCAAAACTTCCTGACACAAAACATCCAGGACATATGGGACACTATGAAAAAAACAAACCTAATAATAGGAAGAGAGGAAGGTGAAGAAAAACCACCTCAAAGTCCCAGAAAATGTTTTCAACAAAATCATAGAATAAAATTTTCCTAACCTAAAGAAGGAGATGCTTTTAAAGTTGCCAGGAGCATAGAACAAAAACACACTCAATACATAATAATCAAAACATTAAACATACAGAACAAAAGAAAGAATACTAAAAGCCGCAAGGGAAAAAGGCCAAGTAATATATAAAGACAGACCCATTAGAATTACACCAGACTTCACAATGGAAACTCTAAAAGCCAGAAGGTCCTGGACAGATGTGCTACAAATTTTAAGAGATCACAGATGGCAGACCAGATTACTATACCCAGTACAACTTTCAATCAACCTAGAAGGAGAAAATATAACATTCCATGATAAAACCAAACTTAAACTGTATCTATCTACAAATACAGTCCTAGAAAAAGTGCTAGAAGGAAAACTCCAACTTCAGAAGGTTAACTACACTGATAAAAACTGAGATATAAATAATCTCACACCAGCAGAAGAAAAAAAAAGGAAGCACACACACCACCACCAACAACAACAATGAAATAAAGGGAATCAACAACCATTGGCCATTGATATATCTTTCAATATCAATGGATCTCAATTTTCCAATAAAAAGACAGACAAACAATGATTTGAAAACAGGATCCATCCTTCTGCTGCATCCAAGAAACACACCTCAACATGATGTAGAGACATTAACTTAGGGTAAAGTTTTGTGGGGAATTACAAGCAAATAGACCTAAGAAGCAAGCTGGCATAACCATTTTAATACCTAACAAAATAGACTTCAAACCAAAACTAGTGTAAAGAAATGGGGAAGGACATTACATATTCATCAAGGGGAAAATGTAATAAGATGACATTTTAATTCTTAACATCTATGCCCCAAACACAGGGGCACGCAAGTTTGTAAAAGAAACACCTACTACAGTTTAAGTAACATATTAACCTTCACGTACTAATAGTGGGAGACTTCAATAACCCACTTTCACTAATGGACAACCTAGATGTCTCTCAACTAAAGAACGGGAAAAGAAAATATGGTACATTTACACAATGGTGTATAACTCAACTGCTAAAAACAGCATCATGAAATTTGCAAACAAATGGATGGAACTAGAAAAAAATCATGCTGAGTGAGGCAACACAGAATCAAAAAAACTAAATATTGTATGTATTTACTTACATGTAGATATTAACCATTAAATAAATGGTAACCAATCTATATTACATAGACCCAGAAAAATTAAATATAGAAGAAGGGACAAGGGAAGTACATATGGATCCCCCTGGAAGGGGAAAATTTAGTAGACTTTGTGGGTGAACTGAAAGTGGGCAGGACATGAATGGAAGGGGAAACAGAAGGAGAGATGGGGTTAAGGGAGAGAATTTGCGAACTGGGGGACATTGGAGGGACAGTATGAAAACCTGGTGCAGAGGAAACTCCCTAAAATATATAACAGCAATCATAACGAGGTCTTCTAATATCAGGGGTGATAGAGTCCCAACTGGCCATCTTTTGTCACCAAAGAAGTCTTCCAGTACTAGAGCTGGGTTGAATTCAACTGAGTTTTTGGCCAAGGAATTCCCATGGAGATTTTTATACAACCCAGACAGTTATAAAACAAGGGGTTCTTCTTTCCAAACTGACTTGAGGTACCCATTGTCATCCACACAATTCAATGAAGTTGGGGAAGTCGAGCTAGAGCCTACGCGGATCCTTCACTGCTTTGCTCTAGTGTCTTTAGTGCTAGAAGGTACTCTACAGTCTACCAAAAGAGAAACATAAACACCAACTGGTCACAAAACTTCTAACCTACAAGATGTCCTGCCTGCAAGTTACGCTATGGAGATGGTGGCACAGAGCTTGTGAAAGTAATAAACCAATGTATGATTTGACTTAAGGCTCACTCTAGGAGATGGAACCCATACCTCATACTGTCTGAGTGACCAAGAACCAAAAACTAAGCAGCCCGTGGTAAAACTAAACATTACTGGTCTAAAAAAAAAAAAGTAACAATAAAATGACTCCTAATGATATTCTGCTAAACCTATAGATGGGTGCTTTATTCAACCATCATGAGAGAAGCTTCTTCCTGCAGCAAAGGGAAACAAATACAAAGATCCATAGCCAGACATTAGCATGGAGAGAGACTTTGGAACACACCCACAGCTCTAAATGGGATGTCTCCATCAACTCCTTCCCCTCAGAGCTCAGGGAATGCCATAGAAGAGTAAGCAGAAAGACTGTAAGAGACAGAGGGAATGAAGGACACCAGGATTACAAGGCCCTCTGAATCAATTGATCAAAGATCATACAAACTCACAGAGCAGAAAGAACAGCGCCGTCATGGGTCTGCACCAGGCCCTCTGCATACATATTATAACTTTCAGCTTAGTGGTTTTATGGGAATCCTGGGTATGTAGACAATTGGGTCTGTGATTCATGTACCTGTTCTTAGGCCTCTTTTCCTTCTGTTGGAATACCTTGTCCAGCCTTCATGTGAAGGTTTTTGTTTTATCTTATTATATTTTATTTTGTCAAAAAATTCAGGCACAAAACATATATAAAATCTGAGATGCTTTGAAAAGATCAAACCAATGAGTAATAGGTATAGAGGAAGGGGAATAACACAGGTCAAAAGCACAGAAAATATTCTTTAACAAAATCATAGCAGAACCCCTAAAGAAGGAGAAACCTATCAAGGTAAAAAGACAGAACAATGAGAAAGATCAGAAGTGGGGAGGACGTCTACATGACACATAATAATCACAATACCAAACACACAAACCAAAGGAAAGACAGGAAAAACTGCAAGGGAAAAAGACCAAAATCACATATAAAGACAACTCCATAGTAATAAAACATTTTAGTGAAGATTCTGAAAGCCTTGGCAGATGTTCTAGAATTCTGAAAGAACACAGATGCTAGCACAGATGACCATACCTAGCAAAACCATCAATCACAATCAGTGGAGGAAGAAAAAGATTTCACAATGAAAACAAATTACTCCGTGAATTCAGGAGTACAGAAGGTACTGGAAGGAAACTTCAGTCTGAAAAGAATGTTAACTACAACCATGAGAATTTAAGGTGTAAATAATCCTAGGGTAGTTAATCAAAAAGAGGGGATGCCATATAAACAAATTAACAGGAATTTATAAACACTCTCGATAATGAATCTTAATATTAATTTCCCCAATAAAAATATATAGACTGACAAATTAAAATTCGAAAACATGATTTATTTTTGTACATTCAAAAAGCATACCATTCTGAACAGATGCAGTTTTACAGTAAAATTCTATAAAAAAAAATATTCCAAACAAATGGACACAAGAACCAAGCCCATATAGTGTTTTAGTTAAGGTTCACTGCTACTATGAAAAGACACCATAACCACGGCAACTCAACATTTAATTGAGGTGGCTAACTTACAGCTTCGGAGGTTCAGTCCATCATGATCATGAAGGGAGCAAGGCAGTGTGCAGCCAGACATAGTACTGAAGCTAAGAGAGTGCTATATCTTACAGACAACAGGAAGTCAACTGACTCACTGGGTGGTATCTGGAGCATATAAAACCTCAAAGCTCGCCTTCAGCGTGACATAATTCCTCCAATCAGGACACACCTCCAAATAATGCCACTCACTTTGGGGGCCATTTTCTTTCAAACCACCACACACAATTTTTTTAAACATCTGACAGGAAGACTTCAAACCAAAACTAAAAGAAGAGGTAGGGAAACAACTACAGATATATTGAAGGAAAAATCCAATGAGTGGTAATTACAATTCTAATCACTTATTCGCTAAGTACAAGGGCACCCAAGTTCATAAAAGAAACACTACTACACTTAAAATCATGATTATAATGGGAGGCATCAATGCTAGACTCTTGCCAATAGACTGGCCATCCAGACAGAAATTAAACAGAGAAATACTGAAATCAAATAACAGCAGAAATCAAACGGGAAGAATAGGCATCTAGAACATTTCACCACTAAAGAAATAGACTCTCTTCTCAGGAGTACAAGAAACTTCCTCCAAAATTTACCACATAGTAAGACACACACCAAGTCTCAACAGATAAAAGAAAACTGAAATAACATCTTTTATCCAACTTAACCACCATGGATCAAAGTTGATTCTCAACAACCGTAGAAATGGCAGCAAGTATACAACTCATGGAGACTGAACAAGTCACCACCAAATGAAAGTTAGGTGAAGCAGAAATCAAGAAAGACATTTAAAACTTTTAGAAACTGAGTGAAAACACAAAAGCCCAAATCTATAGGACACAATGAAGACAGCTCTAGAAGACTAGTTCATAGCACCAAGTGCATGCATTAAAAAACCAGAGTGATTTCATGCTAGTGATTTAATGACATTCTTGAAATTTACAGAAAAAATAATAATAAATAATACCCAAAAAGAGTAAGTGGGAAAATATAATTAATCTCTAGGTTGAAATTAATGAAATATACAAAATTAGAATCAGTGAAATGAAAAATATTGATTTTTTTGTTTATCAGTCCATGGGAATAACAAACCCTTAGCCAAATTAACTAAAAGACAGAAAAGAACCAATTTAATTTTGCTGCAATGAAACACCATAAATAAAAAGCACATTGGGGAAGAATGTTTATTTGGCTTACCATTCACCATTCACCATTGAAGGACATCAGCACAGGAACTCAAACAGGGCAGGAACATGGAGGCAGGAGCTGATATGGAAGACATAATAGGGGTTGCTTACTAGCCTGCTCCATACAGCTTTTTCAGGTTTCTTTCTTATAAAACCCAGGTCCACCAGTTCAGGGATGGTATCACCCAATGGTATCACCCTTCCTCATCAATTACTAATCAAGGAAATACCCTACAGGCTTGTTCACAGTCTGATGCTATGGAGGCATTTTCTTAATTGAGGTTCCCTCCTCTCCACTGACTTGTATCAATATCCAGCAAAACCAGTGAGTTTATTAGCTTACTTAAGGGCAATGGATGATGCGTGGTGGTGACCTTAAAGCAGCCACACTGAAAGATTTATACCTGCCGTAGGTGATGATTCCCCCATGGCTTTGTAGATGGAGTCCTCTCCCCAGTCCTACCCCTCCCTCTCTGAAGCCATATGCAATTAGATCAGAATTGCACACAACTGGTGTGAGGCATGGCTGGATGCTCAAGTGAGGGTTCCATGAGTCTCCCACCCCTTCCTTCCATGCGGAACATCAACACTCAACAATCCAAGCTGGGACAATTTCTTACAATACGGCATGGCTGAATGCATGAAGATGGTGGCAGTTTGTCTCGAAGGCTAGTCTTGTATTACACAAATTTGTCTCCAAAAGACAGTATTTCTTCTCTGTACCATGTTCTGAAGCAGCAGTTCCCACCCTGTGGGACATGACCCCTTTGGAAACGCAAATCAGATATCCCGCATATCAGTTATTCACATTATGATTCATAACAGTGATAAAAATTACAGTTATAAAGCAGAATCGAAATAATTTTATGGTTGGGGTCACCACAACATGAAGACCTGTATCAAAGGGTCACAGCATTAGGAAAGTTGAGAAGCGCTGTTCTAAAGTAACCAACCAGAAAATAGAACAGAAAGAAATTAGATATTGTTGTAATTATTTGTGTGTGATCATTTGCTTATTGTCTAGCTCAATGGGCCTCAACTAGGACACAGTTTTGCTATTTAGAAAGCATCTGGCAACATCTGGAGACCTTCTGATCATCCCAACAGGGGTTTGCTACTGGCATCTAGTGGGTAGAAGGAAGAAATTCTGCTCCATGTTTTATAGTCCCCAAAACAGCCCCTCCACGTTGTTGCATCTAAAATACCAGCAGTATGACAGAATATTCTGGCTCTCCCACAAAAGTGACCCTGATTAGTTTATGCCTTTACACCTAAAACCACCAGAGCTCTTAGCCCAGCAGAGGCTTCTGAAAAAGTTGTTGCAAAAAAATCAATGAAACTGACTCTCACCACAAATTGAGACAGAGTCGCGCAAGCATAGATGCGGACATCTTCCACATGCAGACCACTTTAACATGTGGAACAGGATCTTCTGCTACCATTCACCATAGAGTTTGGTTGCCATCCTTTTCTTTTGGACCTAGATATACTCTGTGTTTTGGAAGAAGTTTCCTTAGGAAAACCAACAGATTCCAGAAAGTTCTCAAGAAAACATGATATAAAGTGTGGTCCCAGGATGAAGCAAGATAGAAAATAAAGACTTGTAGATAATTTACCTCAGAACAGTCTCCATAACCGAAGTCAAGTTGAAATTGAATGCTAAATCTAATGGGACATTTGATAATACTGTATAAAGATAGAGGAGAACTCTATCCTTTATATACTACAAAAAACTATTATCTATGTGTATACACACATGTAGCACGAATAATAAAAGCTCAGAGTCAGGTATTGGGGTTCAATATGACAACCAGAAAAGTAAAGCAGCTAAACCACTGGAGAAGTCTCACCTCTATCAAGGCTGGGTGACTGCAGACTAAGCAGTCTAAGCAGACTAAGACTCTCGCTCCTCCCATTTTATATTCCTTCTAGCACTGGGATTAAAGGTATGACTCCCTAGTATCGGGATTAAGGGTGTGAGCCACCACCACCTCCATTTGTTTCTGCATTCATCTTGTGTAGTCCAGGGTGGCCTTCAACTCACAAAGATCCATTTGCCTCTGTCTTCCAAATTCTGGGATTAAAGTTGTGTGTCACCATGATATTGACCTCTGGCGGCTTTAGTTTTGCCTCTGGCCTTCAGGCAAGATTTATTTATTAAAATACAGATAATATACCACTATACACACACATGGCACATGGATATATATGGATAGTTCTTTATTTGTCTTACTATATATTATAGTGTGTAGGAATCTATAACAGTGACTTACAACTCCATGTGGGTGTTAACATGAAGGGTTATCGACAGCTCTTTCTGTCTCTATCTCACACGTGTAGAAATATTGTCTAAAAAAAAATGTGCCTTTTCTCCTTCTGCCATCTAAACTTTGCCTGAGAGCTCAGTGGCCTCTACAACCCCTTCATCTACCTTTAAATCCAGGCAGAGAGCATTTGGTGACAAAAGCAATCTGCAAAGATGATCCATAAATGCCACTCAAATTATCTGTATAATCTGGGCAAATTATTTAAGTCCACAGACTTTATTTCTCTCATCTATCAATGACGGGAATTAATGAATGACTTTGTAGCCCTTTCCCCTATAATTTGATGACTCAATGATTGAAAAAGGCATGAATTGTAAGCTCTATTGAGGTGACCTTTTGAGCTTTGCCGAATTGCCAAGTTTTTTTCTAGATGGTTCTCTGTTATTGCAGCACAAGGCAAACAGCTCCACTTGATACTACCAACAGGTGTGTAATTAAGCCTGATCTTTCTCCAACATAGTTCATTTTCCACTGATGGGTCTACAATTAAAACAACTCCCTCCCCAGAGAAGGATATATCAGTGTTACACTTTTCATCTTTAATTACACTGGTTGAAGATGAGTAAATGCACCAGAGATCCCAATTGGGAGGGAGTTGATTCACTAGGTGGTTGGGAATATGCCATCCAGTCTGCATCGCAGGTTGCCGCCTCTGCCCGACAACGATGGTCTTCCACAGATAACTGCTCAGATACCCTGATGACTTCGTCCATCCTCCACTACCGATGTATGGGAAATGTAATTGAGGAATATTAAAGATCTAGACCTCTCAGGAAGATAAGTAGAGTGTCAAAGCCAAAGCTAATTTAGCACTTCAGTGCTTTTTGGGAGACAGGCCAAAATAGCCTGTTAATACTTTATGGAAGAAAGGAGAGTTTCCAAATTTTCATTTCATCACTTCTCATTAGATCTCTGTTGTAATGCTCGCTCGCTCTCTCATATATATGTATATATATATGTATATATATGTAATTATATATGTGTGTATATATACGCTTTTCACTAATACATAATCTCACTCTATCTGTTCCTTCGCTGGGTTTCTGACCCATTGACTGGCTCCCTCTGTTGAATTTCAGTTCCATATGTGAGGGAATGTCTCTTTTAAACAAACATGTGACCACACGCAGCACAGGGTCTAAATGACTCTTGGCACCTTCTGAATAAGCATTGGCTGAGTGAGTGGATAACCCAGCTTCCTAATATTTCTTCTGAGCAGATCTGTTGATGGAGACGTGAGGGTCTGCAGCAACTAGTGTTGTTTCACTAGAATTGTTTTTTCTCTGGTATTAGCATTTTTGAAAACTCCTGCTTTGGGTCTTTTGATTCTAGCCAGTTCCAAGAGCACTAACTAAGACAGTATTTTTCATCTAGAATTGCACCTAGGAATGTTGTCTTTCCTCTGCAAGTCAGGTCTCAGCCCCCTCTCTAGGCTCAGTCTGAGCACACCCATTTTGGCTTCTGCCTGAGCACATTGGTCACCCAGACCCTGGTTTCCCTGTGCCCGAAGCTGTCTCGAGCTCTGATAGGGAAACTGGCCTTTTTTTTTCCTGGCAGGGAATCAGAACAGTTTACTTAGAAGACTTAGAAGCACTCTTTCCTGGGGTGGGTCTCACATTGTGCTGAGCTCCCCACTGCTCTGCCAGGACAGACCACCTTAACTCTGGGAATTTCCTTAACTTGAGACAGAGAATTTGGATTTTCCAAGTTTGAAAGTCAAGCTGTAACAGTTTTTGACCCTGGATTGTGGTAGGAAAGGTGCTTGACAAAGGAACATTTCCTTCCGTCTCAGCTCTCTTTGTTTAGTAGGACATTCTGGAAGTTACAGCATGTCATCCACTGAGTTCAGAATCTTTCCATTTTTCTCCCTGGTCTCTTTCTACTTTAATACCCTAGCCTCAGTAAGCACAGGACCTTATCACGACTCTTTTTTTTTCTTTTTTTTTATTGAGAAAAAAAAATTTCTGCCTCCTCCCAGCCTCCCACTCCCCCCCCACTCCTCTCCCTGTCCCCCCACTCCTCTCCCTCTCCTCCCACTCCTCTCCCCCTCCCTCTCAAGTCTGAAGAGTAGTCAGGGTTCCCTGCCCTGTGGAAAGTCCAAAGTCCTCCCCTCTCCATCCTGGTCTAGGAGGGTGAACATCCAAACTGGCTAGGCTCCCACGAAGCCAGAACATGAAGTAGGATCAAAACCCAGTGCCATTGTCCTTGGCTTCTCAGCAGCCCTCATTGTCCGCCATATTCAGAGAGTCTGGTTTTATCCCCTGCTTTTTCAGTCACAGTCCAGCTGGCCTTGGTGAGCTCCCAATAGATCAGCCCCACTGTCTCAGTGGGTGGGTGCACCCCTCTTGGTCCTGACTTTTTTGTTCATCTTCTCCCTCCTTCTGTTCCTCATTGGGACTTTGGGAGCTCAGTCCAGTGCTCCAGTGTGGGTCTCTGTCTCTATCTCCATCCATCGTCAGAGGAAGGTTCTATGGTGATATGCAAAATGTTCATTAGTATGGCTATAGGATAGGATCATTTCAGGTTCCCTATCTTCAGCTGCCCCAGGAACTAACTGGGGGCCTTGCCTTGGGCACCTGGAAGCCCCTCTAGGTCCAAGTCTCTTCCCAACCCTAAGATGGCTCCCTTAATTAAGATATGTGCTTCCCTGCTCCCCTATCCAACCTTCCTTTAACCCTATTATCCCATTGCCCCAAGTTCTCCCCATCCTACCCTTCTCACTTTTCTCTCCCCATCTCCCCTTACCCCCCTCCCACCCCACCCTTAAGATCCCGATTTTTTGCCTGGCAATTTTGTCTACTTCCCCTACCCAGGAGGATAGCTATATGGTTTTCTTTGGGTTCACCTTATTTAGCTTCTTTAGGATATCCAATTATAGACTCACTGACCTTTATTTAAGGCTAGAAACCAATTATGAGTGAGTACATCCCATGTTCATCTTTTTGGGTCTAGGTTACCTCACTTAGGATAGTATTTTCTATTTCCATCCATTTGCATGCAAAATTTGAGAAGTCATTGTTTTTTACCGTTGAGTAGTACTCTAATGTGTATATATTCCACACTTTCTTCATCCATTCTTCCATTGAAGGACATCTAGGTTGTTTCCAGGTTCTGGATATTACAAATAATGCTGCTATGAACATAGTTGAACAAATGCCCTTGTCATATGATCGGGCAACTCTTGGGTATATTCCCAAGAGTGGTATTGCTGGGTCCAGGGGTAGGTTGATCCCGAATTTCCTGAGAAACCGAAACACTGCTTTCCAAAGTGGTTGCACAAGTTTGCATTCCCACCAGCAATGGATGAGGGAACCCCTTCCTCCACAACCTCTCCAGCAGAGGCTATCATTGGTGTTTTTGATTTTAGCCAATCTGACAGGTGTAAGATGATATCTCAAAGTTGTTTTGATTTGCATTTCCCTGATCGCTAAGGAGGTTGAGCATGACCTTAAGTGTCTTTTGGCCATTTGAACTTCTTCTGTTGAGAATTCTCTGTTCAGATTAGTGCCCCATTTTTTAATAACGTAACATATTCATTATCGACTTTACCCCTGTATGAGACACCCTTCCATATATACAGCCTAGGACAAATTTAAAAGAGTGGTTTTCTTTTAATAGATGAAATGGTTTTACTGTCCTCTACTTAACTCTAAAAATAATAATAATAAACCCTGTTGGTTCTACACATTAGGATCATCTACCTGCAACCCCAAATTCTGTAATTCTTTAGGTATCAGTTAAAGACATCTCTGTTGTGACAAGCAAAAAGAAAGGAAGGAAGGAAGGAAGGAAGGAAGGAAGGAAGGAAGGAAGGAAGGAAGGAAGGAAGGAAGGAAGGAAGGAAGGAAGGAATAGGGAGTGAGAGAGGGAGGGAGGGAGGGAGAGAGAGAGAGAGAGAGAGAGAGAGAGAGAGAGAGAGAGAGAGAGAGAGAGAGAGAGAGACTATCACAATGGCTTGCTTGCATAACTAAAATGAAAGGACTTGATTATCTTAAAATCACAGAAAGCTTAAATGCATCAACAGTTCCAGGTTTAACCTCTTTCCAGATTCACATATGGTGAGAAAATCTAGTGAGCTTCAGGCTATTCAATTAAAAGGGTGGAATTTAGGATTAGTTGTCCTGCCCTGACTTGGCTCCTCTGCCCATCCCTCAATTAACTGTACAGGTAGGAAAATAACCAGACTTGTACCACATCCAGCTGGACAGCTCGGGCCACAGTCCACTCTGTTAGAAGCAATTAGGTAGAGAATATTAGAAGAAATAGATTCTGCAAGAAACAATGGTGTATGATTACCAAAATAGCAGAAAAGTACCTAAACCTTAGAAAAATCAGAATCACAGGGACCCCTGAACCAAAGTGCTCTTGAGGGGGTTCTTTTCTCTCTCAGGGGACATGTCCAAAAACACCCGCACCCTGTGTGTTCTTGTCAGAGTCGGAGAGGTGTTGCTGGCATCTAATGATCACATGTGCAATACAGTTCCAAAAAAGGTGACCAACATACTGGCTTCTTAAGTCAGAAAATATAATAGTTTCTAGATATAATCATTACTCTAAAATAATTCTTAAATATAATTAATACCCACTTGTTAAATCAACTATTCTATTTTGGGTTTTTATACCCTTGACGTCTCTTCAACATTGAAATTTTTGGCTATTTAACTGATAGGCTGTGTGTGTGTGTGTGTGTGTGTGTGTGTGTGTGTGTGTGTGTGTACGCTCATGCATGAGTATGCCACAGCATATGGAGGTCAGAGGACAGCTTGTAGGAGCCATTCTTCTCCTTCACCATATGGGTTCCAAAGAGCAAATTCAAATAATTAGACTTGGCAACAATGAGCTTTTTCACTGGCTCTTGATGATTTTTTTAATGTAAAATTCTGTTATTACTTGGTATCTGGTAGCTCATTATTTCATACCAAATTTTCTGACTTCTTTGCTCATTAGCTCATTGATCATTTTAGGCCAAAATATTATAGATGTTTGCACATATATGCATTCTATATGTTCCTGTGGAACATATCGATACAAAATATTACTATGGCAATTCAAATTAATATTAATATATTCATCTTTTCGCATAGTTGTGAGTGTGTATAAAATAAAAGCTGCCAAAATCTACCTACTTAGCAAGAATCCCAAATACAAGCCATATTTGGTAGCCATGCCTATAATGATAGCATTCAGGAGGTAGAGAAAAAAAAAGGTTGCAAAATTAAGAACAATCTGGCCTACAAAGTAACAGACCTACCAGGGATATAGTAAAATGGAAAGGGAAGAGAAAAGAAGTAAATGGGAGGGGAGTGGAGGAAAAGAGGAGGAATGGAAACAAGGGGAATAGGAAGGGAGGGGAGGGAAGGAATGGAAAGTGAGAGGGGGGAAGTAAAGGAAGGAGAAGGGAAGGAGAGGAGGGGAGGGGAGGAAGCACAACATAAATTCATTGCCTATAGTTACCATACTGTTTCTTAGAACTCTTGCCTTGTTTTTCCTGTGTATCTGCTATTTTGTACCTTCTTTCATATACCTTCTAACTTTGTCCCCAAGCCTCCCCCCCAACCTATAACCACAGTTCATTTCTCTATTTCATTCCATTTTATTTTTATGTATATTTCACACAGGTGAGAGACTCAACACCTGTCTCTCAGTATCTGGCTTGTTTCACTTAGCATAAAACAGGCTCATCAGCAGCATGGAAAATAGCAAAAGCTCATTCAGCATTAGAGCCGAGCACTGTTCTGAGTGCGTGTGTGTCAAACTGTATCTGATCACCAGCAAACATTCCAGCTGCTTCTGTGTCTTGGCTATGCCAAATCACTGCCAAAAAGCAAAGACATCACCATCAAGCAGTGCTTTCACCCTTTTTTCTTAGCACAGTGCCCAAGGCTGGTGATCACTTCTTATTAACGAGATTTTACTTGTTTCCTGGTCAAAGTTCCAACCACCCGGGGACTCTGCTGGTCTTCCCACAGTCCCCCCACCCCAACAGGGTTTGAGATTTGTTGCATGTCGTACCTGGAATATCACATACTGTTGTGCTATTTGCTGAGGTTCCTTGTCACTTTGCCATATTTCTTCCAAAGCCAGCTCCTTGCTAGGGATAAATCTGTTCCCCCAGAAATAGTCCTGTACTTGCCAGACTGATCATCTTGTCAGCACACACACCTGAAACCAAATCTTCCCACCTCCATTCTGATTGGTGGTTCTGAGTCTAAGACTTCTTTCTTGGATGAGCCTACCCAGTTGTTGGTAGCTAACCAACACTCAAAGACACTGATTTCTGAGACTGTAAACACCACTTTTGCATCAAATGTAGACTAAAACTACATTGTGCTCTTCAGCCACTCCCAGGAAAGCATGAATACCACTGTCTCCCCAACCTGAACTAATGCCTGCTCTTTCTGTACTGTATATAAAACTTAGTCAACATGTTTGTCAATTAATCATATCTTTACTTGGTATCTCTTTTATTTCTAATACTTATTTGAGTTTGAGTTTATTTAGTTTTCTGCATTTCTTAACTCATTTATCTCAACAATTTGCGAGATACTCTTTCACATAGGTTAGCATAATTTCTGAATTCAGGGGATCATCTCCAGTTCCATCTGTGGAATCTCTGGTTCCAGTGCTCAGATTAAAAGTGGTCAAAATAACATTTCTAGACTTGGAGTGAAGATTAACTAAGCATGCATGTCGCTCACTCCTGGGAACCTAGAACATTGACCTCATTGATGTAGGATTCCCCTCTGTATGCTTTAATAAAGGACTGCTTTAAGCACATAGCAGAGAAGGGCACGAAGAGCTAGGCGGGGAAAACTAAAGTGAATTCTGGGAGAAAGATAGGCAGAGTAAAGGAGAAGCCATGTAGCCCCCACTGGAGATGGAGGCCAGAACTTTAGCCAGTAAGCCACAGCCACATGGCGATACACAGATTGATAGAAATGGGTTGATTTAATATGTAAGAGTTAGCGAATAAGCAGCTAGAGCTAATGGGGCCAAGCAGTGATATAAACAATATAGTTTCTGTGTAATTATTTCAGGACTAAGTGATCAGGAACAAAATAGTGGCCTTCTTACTAAAATTGACACCAACGTGGTGGACTAAAACCACATAAAACCTGAGAGGGCTTGAAAAGGAATTCTAGACACTAAAAAAAAAGTTTACCCACATTTTTTCCCTGAATGGACTTTGTGTGATGGTGGCATGTTGCAGCTCCCTTAAGAGAGGTTTTCCTGATTCAGTAGTAGAAAAAAAAAGTTGCAGCCGTTTTTAAATGACTGTTTTCTGGGCAGTGCTGCCAGCACGACCTCTGGCTCTTTCCAGAGACTGAGCATTTGAATGGGGCTGTGAACAACAAGCTACAGCTTGCTTGGTGGCAACATGAACTGGCTATGTGCCTAGAGATGGGTCATTGTGCATGGCTCTTGGAGGCAGCAAGCAGCTCTGCCATGCTGGACTGGGCAAGGCAAGCAGGAAGTACCATATATATCCTAACAATGCCATAGCTTAAGTTTCTAAGAAGTGCTTAGCATTTTAAGAAGCACTCCTGGACAGTAAAGACATAAAATAGAAAAGATTCAAACATAAAAGACCTCTAAATGAGTCACAATTTTGGATAAATGTACGTAGGCTTGAGAGAAAAAAATGGAAATTAAAAGGAATAAAGAAAAACAAGACACAAAAGATAGAATATACACAGAGAGTCTGGATTCTGTATATTATTGTGTCTTCTTTGAATTTTTTGACTGTGAAGGAGCTAAGTACAGAGAGACATTTCATTGTATGGACTGCTAAGCTAAACCAGCACATATATTATAAAGGAATCTCGACTTCAGAATTTGAGTCTAAGGATATGTTGCTTTGGAAAAGAGGTTCTTCTTTTCTTTCCACAGAGGATGAGAACCTGTGGATTTCTTCCAGACTAATTTGGTTTGATGGGCCAAGACCCTCTGAAAGGTTGCCGTGAACATTCCCAAAAAATTATTTCATCCAACTGGTGACTGAGTTGAACCTAGCACACAGGATACACCATAAAAGACCTGATTAACAGCACCCCCAATCAGCAGGAAGTAGTCTAGAAAAACTATGCCATTACTCCCAAATATTGTTTATAAATGTTTATTTACATTTAAAAAGGAGATGCTATAGAGATTTGCATTGGCATGGATCTTGGTTTGTTGATACAACATTAAGGTCAATTTCGGCTCTTGATTAAGGTATTGTGATTATGTAGTTCATTTAAAAAAATGTAATGTATAATTAAGAAATATAGGTTAATAGATAATCATCTATAATAGTCAAACTTGTAGTCATGTTAGATTTTCTAGATGTACAAAGATATATTTCAGATAAATAAGCATTCTTCACAACTTTCATAGACTACAGAATACGGCATTTAAAATGTTTTAAGAATTTAGAACTTATGACAATGAGACACATCTACTCCTGGCAGCATCAATCTACTTCAAGAGGATGATGGCCATTGAAGAGGCTCCTTATAGAGTTGGTTACCCATTTGGGCAAGAAACTGCTCTTACCTGGACTACTTGGTGAACTGGACATGCAGGATCCAAAGAGAAATGACTGCTGAACTTGCCTAAAGGTGAGATCACTGTTCTTTGAGGTTCCTGCTTCAGGAAAGAACAAAAGGAACCTGCCAGACATTCTGCAGGACACAGAAGAAAATGACTGACAAACTGCCAATATATGCAGAACTATCTTTGTAATTTCCTACTTCATGGGAAAGTCTGCTGGATACTCTGGGCCTGTAGGCTAAAGATGGATGCCCCAACAGTACAGAAGAACTTTGAGTGACTATCTAGGTAGTGATGTCTCTGTCAATTCTAGAGTTTTGAAAGTTGCTTACAATGAACTTACTTTTTTCTTAGGTAATATTACATCTTTCTGGAGTCTTTGATAGAGTTGAAGAATTTATAGTTATAGTTTTCCTTAGTTATAATAAAAAATAAAGTAGATATAAATATTGTAACTGTAATTCTTGCTTGATACCTGTTTGGTTATATGTAATTTTACTATGTTAAAGTTAAAACCTTCCTTTTTATTTAAACAGAAAAAGGGGAGGTGATATAGGATTCTCCTCTGTATGCTTTAATAAAGGACTGCTTTGAACCTATAGCAGAGCAGGGCAGAAAGAGCGAGGCTGGGAAAACTAAAGTGAATGCTGGGAGAAAGATGTGTGGAATAAAAGAGAAGCCATGTAGCCCCCACTGGAGACGGATGCCAGAACTTTAGCCAGTAAGCCACAGCCACATGGCGATACACAGATTACTAGAAATGGGTTAAAATAATATGTAAGAGTTAGCCAATAAGAAGCTAGAGCTAATGGGTCAAGCAGTGATTTAAACAATATAGTTTCTGTGTGATTATTTTGGGGCTAAGCAGCTGGGAACAAACTAGCAGCCTTCTTACTATGCCTCATACTTACATTACAATCAAGAATTCAATGTTGGTTTGTGACCATTATGGAAGACAAATTTTCCTTCATTTAGTATCTATTATGGCTGGTGAGTCCTAAGACCTAAGTCCTAGCTGTGAGATGCCTAAGTCAACACCCACAGTGGAGACAAGCAAGGTGGCCATCATACTACTGACTAATGACAAAAGCCCCAGAGCACCACTGGACCTGTCCAAGTGGGTCCAAATTGTTGTTTACTCTTTACCCAGTCACTGTCAACCTGTCAGTGAAGGGCTTAGCAAACCACATTTCGATGTAGGACAAAGGCTAAGGGCCACAGGATCCTGCCACAGAGTCATAAACTTTCAAACTCTGGCTCCTTTGCATGGATACATTAGAATTGCTTTATGGTATTTCGGCTTTTACTGTTTCTAAGATCAAAACAATTTACATGGGAAGTAGAAAAAGACAAGATCTCCTGAGTACATTGGGAGCGTGGGGACTTTGGGAGAAGGTTGAAGGGGAGGGAAGAGGCAGGGAGGGAAGTAGAGAAAAATGTAGAGATAATAAAAATCAATTTAAAAAAAACAATTCACTCAGGGAAGTAGTAAAATCCCACAGATAAAGAACTTCTATTTTGATATTCTTGCAAACATTACTGTATGTTCTTATACTATCTTTTAACACATATATTTCTGTGGGAAAGCATAAGGTTATAGCAAAAGTGTATATATGCCATATTTAGAATGGTTACAATTTCCACAGAACTGTGCTAACAGTTTTGGTTGCTTGCCACTGAATCAACAGTAGTGATTCATGCATTCATTCTCTGCTTCCCATATTCTGAACATCGAGGGCTGACTCAAAAAAGTAAGCTGAAGATGCATTTTTATTTGAGTTTTGCTTGTGGTGGACTTTGCTATTATAAGACCCCTCAAGCTCTGCCGGGTAGTATTCAGGAGTTGCCAATTAGTGTGGCTACCCAAATTTTCCACATACGCTTTGTATCCAAGAAGCGTGTTTTCTGGAATACCTATTTTTATGTCTAAAAAATATATAAAGTCAAAGTCCTTTCCCTGGGCATCATTATAGTTCAAAATCTTACCTTGGAAATACTAGGCAGCTTGATGATAAAATATCAGCAATAATTTCATCATAAGCCCTTACTCTTAATTTTCAAGGAAGGAACATATTGATGTAAAGAACAGTTTAGTTTTTTTAAGATTTATTTATTCTATTCATTTAATGTATATGGGTGCTCTATTTGCACATACAACTTTATGCCAGAAGAGGGCATCAGATACCACTGTAGATGGTTGTAAGCCACCAAATGGTTGCTGGGAAATGAACTCAGGACCTCTAGAAGATTCAGTGCTCTTAACTGCTGAGTCATATCTCAAGTCCAACAGTTAAGCTCTTATTAGGTTGAGGCTCTAAGTGTCTGCGTATCTGTTTCTTTTTCTCTCCCTCCCTTCCTTCCTCCCCCCTCTCGTGTGTGTGTGTGTGTGTGTGTGTGTATGTGTGTGTGTGTGTGTGTATGTGTTTCAGGCAATAAGAACTCTACATGTTTCCCAAGCAAACATCCATGATTTTATTAAATCACATCATGATTATGGATTTTCCAAATTTTCCATCCTAGGACAAGACAGAGATCACTGATTAGACAGTGATTTATGAGGGCTGAAGTCCACCGACCGAATCATCTGGTCAGGGCTGGAAACATCAGAATGTGGTGATGCTGAAGTCAGTTTGAAGAAGGGTTGAACAGTTCTGCCAGTGGCTCCCCTAGGGAAGAGTGGTGCGCAGGGATGACCTTGGGCTGCTCCAGTTCATAGCCAGTGATTTAATTTCTCCTCTTCAGCAAGCCAGTGACCCTCCTTCAGAAACTGTGTCCAAACACATTGCTGAGGAATGAGAAGAGCATTTTTTTTTCCTGTGCTAAATGCACCCATTTTCAAGTACATCGGCAACAGCCAATAGGTAGTTTTATTTTTCTCTAGTTTTATACTCGTGATATGTAAAACTTGTGATCAGAATTTCAAATACCTGAAAAACATAAAATGGCAATA